>NC_092707.1:176204500-176848867 GCF_047496885.1 Scyliorhinus torazame
ATTGACACCATGGTGCAGACAATGGGGTGCCTCCAGGACTGGCAGTGCCTGATGACACACTCCCATGGTGTCACGCAGCAACCTACAGGCACCCTCAGGGAGGAGGAAGAGCTGGAGCATAACCTGGGGCCTTCGACCAAGAAGACTACGGCAGTGTCCAGTTCTTCTGAATACCACCTCTTGGCACCAGCACATCACAAGGGCAGCAGGCAGAACAGGACAGCACGGCGATACCTGTGATACCGGTAAGTTGGCTGGAGCCCTCCCACATCAGGCCCTCCAGAGGACGTCTGCCAAGGGCATCAAAGGCCACAGGGCCTGGAAAAGTGCAGGCTGTCTCCACCTCGGATGAACTTTCTGCGGACATACCTAGACTATAGACCATAGAATCCCGACAGTGCAGAAGGAGGACACTCGACCCTCTGAAAGAGCACCCTACCCAGGCCCACTCCCCTGCCCCATCCCCGTAACCCCACCTACCCTGCACATCTTTGCACTGTGGGAGTAAACTGGAGCACCAGGAGGAAACCGATGCAGACAAGGGGAGAATCTGTAAACTCCCCATAGACAGTAACCCAAGGTCAGAATCAAACCCAAGTCCCTGGCGCTGTGAGGCAGCAGTGCTAACCAATGTGCCACTGTGCCACCCTAGACGTAGCAATAGACAACAGAAGGTCAGGAAGAGTGAGGAGCACTGCGTGGCACTGGTGGGGTCACTGTCCCACTGCTTGGGGGAATGGAAATCCGACACATTAATATGTTCACTATTAAAACATTTCACACCTGATACCTGATACACTTCTGGCACTTTAGTGTTCACCCACACACCCTGTTTCCCCGTTACTCCACTCCCCCCCCCCCCCCCCCCCCCCCCTCCGCCCCCCGGTCCCTGTGGTCCAAGATCAAAAGTCCCTGATGTAGATTCCGTCATGAGGATGGGTGTGAGCAAGCTGTCAGCAGAGTGACAGGAATCAGACTTAATCAGATCCCGAGGAGCACCAGAGCTTTCCTCATAGCGAGTGGTCATCACTCTCCTGCAGAGGGACCCCTGACAGTGCCGACACAGGCCCATCACCCTGGAGTGATGTTGCATACACCCTTTGAGGGGGAACAGGTGATTGGGGATGATGAGGGTCTCTCTGGTCCTGCTGGCACGTCGGACACTAGTCGCTGCATGTCCTCCTCGGGCTCGTCCTCCAGCCCCTCCTCGTCGTCCTCCTCCTCAGATGAGGCCCTCTTCCTCCAGCATATCGCCCCACTGCTGTGCCAGATTATGGAGGGCACAGCAGACCACCACAGATGATCCACTGGGGGTGTACTGTAGGGCCCCGTCTGAGCAGTCCAGGCATTTTCAGCAGCCCAATGCACCACTCAGCATGGGTGGCAACGTGGGCCTCCTTGTATCAGGTCTCTGCCTCGGTCTCAGGCCTCGGCACTGGTGTCATCAACCATTTACTCAGCGGGTATCCTTTGTCCCACATGAGCCAACCTCTCATCCTGGAGTGTTCCTCTAAAACACCGGGGTCTCCAAGTGCCCCAGGATGTCGCTGTCATGCATGCTCCCATGGTAGCGGGCCCACACATGCATTATCTGGAGGTGGTGGTTGCACATGACTAAACCTCTTCATGTTGATACAGGGCATAATGCCCTGGTGCCCAGAGAATGACAAGCTCCCTGGAACTGGGGCATCCCTGTGATGGTGGCGAATCATGCAGCCGGGGCACCTTGGGGTGCCTGACCAGCTCGAAGGTGATATAATCTGATGCCCAGGCATACAGAACATCCGTCACCTCCCGAATTCACCTGTGGATGGAAGATTGGGATATGCCACACAGGTCCCCGCTCGAGCCCTGGAATGAGCTGTCAGCATAGATGTTTATGCTGCAGTGACCTATACATCCACCGGGTTGGAGTGTCATGTCCGCGAGAGTGTGGCACAGGTTCCGCACGGTCTTCTGCGGCATATGCTGTGCACCAGCTCATGGAAGGACCACCAGCTCCTGTACGCTCTGGTATGTCACTGGCCTCCCCTTTTGTCCCTTCCTCAGCATGATGGGTGGTAGGTTTCAGGATGTGCGGCGGCCCCCTGCACATGTGGTGTCCTCTTCAACCTGCGTTTGCCAGCCTCGGCTGCTATGAGCACAGTAGCACAGTGGTTAGCACTATTGCTTCACAGCTTCAGGGTTCCAGGTTTGATTCGCGGCTTGGGTCACTGTCTGTGCGGAGTCTGCACGTTCTCCCTGTGTCTGCGTGGGTTTTCTCTGGGTGCTCCGGTTTCCTCCCACAGTCCAAAGATGTGCAGGGTTAGGTGGATTGGCTATGCCAAATTGCCCCTTAGTGTTAGGTGGGGTTACGGGGATGGGATGGAGGTGTGGGCTTAAGTAGGGTGCTCTTTCCAAGGGCTGGTGCAGACTCGATGGGCTGAATGGCCTCCTCCTGCAATGTAAATGATTCTATACCTTTGATTGTAAGCACAGCGAGGACAGCCTGAGTGAAATCCACACCAGCAAACATATTTGTATCTAGAAGGAATTGGAGGGGAGACACTGACAATCAGTTATAGCTTCTGTCCTTGGACCCTCAAATCCCCCAGGCCTCCCTCGCCGTTATCCTGACTGCCCTGCCTTCTCTCAGAGTGCCATCCAGTGAGCCAGTTGTGCTGGCTAACCTCACACTGGACATTCACCTTTGGCCAGATCAGGAACTTCTAGATCCCAGACCTTTGCCAGAATCATTAGGGAGGCTGTGTTCGGCTGTCCTCCGCTCATCCAGACACTTGTCCTTTGGCCATGAGAGGGTCCTCAATGGTGAATCTCTGATCTTTAGTGTTTGATTGTCAGCAGCTTCCTGTATGGTGCTGACGCTAATAGCGTACAGGCACAGTGTTCAGACATCAAAGGTTGCAGTTCATCCAGTCCACTAATCACCCTCTCATAAAAGGCATCTATTCCTTTGAGGAGCCACTTGAGAGTTCAGGAGCAGGAAATGTTATTACAATTAACAATGCTAATTTATCATTTAAAATAGCCTTCAGATGTGAAGCTAGAGGCTGCTCACAGTCAAAGGGGGTGAAATTGACTTTCAGGAGAGAAGCTGCAGCAGGGCTCTCTCCTGGGAGAGTTTAGTAAGACAGACAGTGCCGAGATTGACATCTTTACTCAACGGTACTTAGCCATTTCTTTTAAGTGACTGTTTTGTAGAAAACCTCCATTCAGTCTGCAAAGGTGACTCCCAGCTTCCAGTTGCTTGTCATTTTAACTCTCCCCCCCTCAGTATTCTTCCAATGAAGCTCAGTCTAAATAAAAGCAGAATACTCTGAATGCCGGCAATCCGAAATGAAAACAGAACATGCTGGAAAACCTCAGCAGGTCTGGCAGCATCTGTGGAGAAAGAAGCAGAGTTAATGTTTCGCATCATTCTTCTTCAGTGCTCAATGTAAACTCGTGGCACAGAATGCTATCTTTCAATTGGGCATTTGGATTGGAAGAATGGATTGGATTTGTTTATTGTCACGTGTACCGAGGTACAGTGAAAAGTATTTTTCTGCGAGCAGCTCAACAGATCTTTAAGTACATGGGAAGTAAAGGGAAAAAAAGAAAATACATAATAGGGCAACACGAGGGATACAATGTAACTACATAAGCACCGGCATCAGATGAAGCATACAGGGTGTAGTGTTAATGAGGTCAGTCCATAAGAGGGTCATTTAGGAGTCTCGTAACAGTGGGGAAGAAGCTGTTTTTGAGTCTGTTCGTGCGTGTTCTCAGACTTCTGTATCTCCTGCCCGATGGAAGAAGTTGGAAGAGTGAGTAAGCCGGGTGGGAGGGGTCTTTGATTATGTTGCCCGCTTTCCCCAGGCAACGGGAGGTGTAGGTGAATCAATGGATGGTAGGCAGGTTCGTGTGATGGACTGGGCGGTGTTCACGACTCTGAAGTTTCTTGAGGTCCTGGGCCGGGCAGTTGCCATACCAGGCTGTGATGCAGCCAGATAGGATGCTTTCTATGGTGCATCTGTAAAAGTTGGTAAGGGTTAATGTGGACATGCCGAATTTCTTTAGTTTCCTGAGGAAGTATAGGCGCTGTTGTGCTTTCTTGGTGGTAGCGTCGACGTGGGTGGACCAGGACAGATTTTTGGAGATGTGCACCACTAGGAATTTGAAACTGCTAACCATCTCCACCTTGGCTCCGTTGATGCTGACAGGGGTGTGTACAGTACTTTGTTTCCTGAAGTCAATGACCAGCTCTTTAGTTTTGCTGGCAGTGAGGGAGAGATTATTGTCGCTGCACCACTCCACTAGGTTCTCTATCTCCCTCCTGTATTCTGACTCGTCGTTATTCAAGATCCAGCCCACGTTGGTCATATCATCAGCAAACTTGTAGATGGAGTTGGAACCAAATTTTGCCACGCAGTCGTGTGTGTACAGGGAGTAGAGTAGGGGGCGAAGTATGCAGCCTTGCGGGGCCCCGGTGTTGAGGACTATTGTGGAGGAGGTGTTGTTGTTCATTCTTACTGATTGTGGTCTGTGGGTTAGAAGGTCGAGGATCCAGTTGCAGAGTGGGGAGCCAAGTCCTAGGTTTTGGAGCTTTGATTTGAGCTTGGCTGGGATTATGGTGTTGAAGGCGGAGCTGTAGTCAATAAATAGAAGTCTGATGTGGGAGTCCTTGTTGTCGAGATGCTCTAGGGATGAGTGTAGGGCCAGGGAAATGGCGTCTGATGTGGACCGGTTGCAGCGGTATGCGAATTGCAGTGGATCAAGGCGTTCTGGGAGTATGGAGGTGATGCGCTTCATGATCAACCTCTCGAAGCACTTCATTACGACTGAAGTCAAGGCCACCGGACGGTAGTCATTGAGGCACGTTGCCTGGTTCATCTTTTGGCACCAATATGATGGTGTCTTCTTGAAGCAGGTGGGTACCTCGGAGTGGAGTAGGGACAGGTTAAAGATGTCCGCGAACACCTCTGCCAGCTGGTCTGCGCAGGCTCTGAGTGCACGACCAGGGATCCCGTCCGGGCCCGTCGCCTTCCGAGGGTTCACTTTCAGGAAGGCCGATCTGACTTTGGAAGCTGTGATGGTGGGTATGGGTGAGTTATGGGCTGCTGGGGCACTCGACAGCGGATTGTTGGTTAACTGCTCGAACCGAGCATAGAATGCATTTTATAGCATTCCTCACTCAACATTGAGCTCAACAGTTTCAGATCATAACCTCTACCCCCATTTTTTTGGATGGCAGGTGTTGGTGATAATACTGCTTTTCCCATTTGCAACCCCTCTCAACCCAACTTTTGTTTCCTTACTTGTCCCATTACCATCTCCTTTTGCCTTGGACCATCACCCTTTTGTCATTCAATCTTTCCTGTCTTCCTCCTTATCACAGACCTTCCCTTCAGTTTCCATCTCTTCCCTATTCCGTATCTCGGTAATTGCTTCAAGCCTGTCCATCTGAAGCGTTTTCTAGTTCTGACAAAAGGCATTGGCCTGTGACTTGTTCTTCTCTCTTCACAGATGCTGCCTGTCCTGCTGGTTATCTCCAGCATTTTCTGCTTTTATTAGAGGCAGAATCTTTGCAGAGAAGGGGCGTCATTCTCCGACCCCCCGCCGGGTCGGAGAATGGCCGTTGGCCGCGTGAATCCCGCCCCCGCCGAAGTCTCTGGTACCGGAGATTGGGCGGGGGCGGGAATCGGGCCGCGCCGGTTGGCGGGACCCCCTGCTCAATTCTCCGGCCCGGATGGGCCGAAGTCCCGCCCAGAAATTGCCTGTCCCGCCGGCGTAAATAAAAGTTGGTATTTACCGGCGGGACCAGGCGGCGTGGGCGGGCTCCGGGGTCCTGGGGGGGCGCGGGGTGATCTGACCCCGGGGGGTGCCCCCACGGTGGCCTGGCCCGCGATCGGGGCGCACCGATCCGCGGGCGGGCCTGTGCCGTGGGGGCACTCTTTCCCTTCCGCCTCCGCCACGGCCTCCACCATGGTGGAGGAGGAAGTGACTCTCCCCACTGCGCATGCGCGGGAAACTGTCGGCGGCCGCTGACGCTCTCGCGCATGCGCCGCATTTCCGCACCAGCTGGCGGGGCAACAAACGCCATTTCCGCCAGCTGGCGGGGCAACAAACGCCATTTCCGCCAGCTGGCGGGGCAACAAACGCCATTTCCGCCAGCTGGCGGGGCAACAAACGCCATTTCCGCCAGCTGGCGGGGCAACAAACGCCATTTCCGCCAGCTGGCGGGGCAACAAACGCCATTTCCGCCAGCTGGCGGGGCGGAAATCCCTCCGGCGCCGGCCTAGCCCCTCAATGTTGGGGCTTGGCCCCCAAAGATGCGGAGCATTCCGCACCTTTGGGCCGGCGCGATGCCCGTCTGATTGGCGCCGTTTTTGGCGCCAGTCGGCGGACATCGCGCCGTTGGGGGAGAATTTCGCCCCAGATCTCTAATTAGACAAGTAATGTAGTAAAACATGGGAGAAGGTTGGCTCCAGATCAAAGCGTTTCATTGTTCCAGGTCAGAGCAAGGAGGCCTGTGATAGTAATGGGGAACATTTGGAAACCGTATCAGATAAACACAATAAGGACACAGCCATGAGCCAGTCTTAATAAAGACCTGGGGCGTCATTCTCCGACCCCCCGCCGGGTCGGAGAATGGCCGTTGGCCGCCGTGAATCCCGCCCCCGCCCCCGCCGAAGTCTCCGCTCCCGGAGATTGGGCGGGGGCGGGAATCCAGCCGCGCCGGTTGGCGGGACCCCCCGCTGGATTCTCCGGCCCGGATGGGCCGAAGTCCCGCCCAGAAACTGCCTGTCCCGCCGGCGTAAATCAAACCTGGTATTTACCGGCGGGACCAGGCGGCGTGGGCGGGCTCCGGGGTCCTGGGGGGGGGCGCGGGGCGATCTGACCCCGGGGGGTGCCCCCACGGTGGCCTGGCCCGCGATCGGGGCCCACCGATCCGCGGGCGGGCCTGTGCCGTGGGGGCACTCTTTCCCTTCCGCCTCCGCTACGGCCTCCACCATGGCGGAGGCGGAAGAGACTCTCCCCACTGCGCATGCGCGGGAAACTTTCGGCGGCCGCTGACGCTCCCGCGCATGCGCGGAGAAACTGACAGCGGCCGCTGACGCTCCCGCGCATGCGCCGCATTTCCGCGCCAGCTGGCGGGGCAACAAACGCCATTTCCGCCAGCTGGCGGGGCGGAAATCCCTCCGGCGTCGGCCTAGCCCCTCAATGTTGGGGCTAGGCCGCCAAAGATGCGGAGACTTCCGCACCTTTTTGCCGGCGCGATGCCCGTCTGATTTGCGCCAGCTTTGGCGCCAGTCGGCGGGCATCCCGCCGTTGGGGGAGAATTTCGCCCCTGATTTGCGTGTGTATTTGGGATTTAATGCATCCAGTGTCTATTTGATGTTGAGCTTTGCTTTGGCAGGTGATGATGTTTTAAATCTTGACTCATCCTATTGCTCATTATTGTCTAACCTCTGCCAGCTGCTCCTAAAACCCTTCGTGATTCAGTATTTTGTCGGTTGCTTCTGTATTATTGATCTAACTTTATGAAAGATGAATCCATACCTCCCAAAAATGGGGCAAAAAACCTGAAAATGTTGAAAATCTGAAATAAAAATGGACATTAATAGGAATAGAAGTTTGTCAGGGGGAAAAAGATAGACTTTTAAACAGAAAGGAGAACTTAAGTATTTTGAGTAGGAAGCACATCAGAGTTCATTCTTTTCACCTTAATCATCCAGTCTAATTATTAACATTAGTCTGTTAAAATCATGTTCTCAAATCCATTGTTGGGTCTGATAGCATTTTTTTGTTTTATTCGGAATGAATGTCCAAATGGGACAGAGCTAGGTCACCCCTGTGGGGGGTGTGCAGCCCCTCAATGGGGCAACCATCGGCTGAATATCCACCCCGGAATGCGAGGAGGGCCTGTCGGCACCCTAGCCTGTTGCTTCTCAGGCAGCTGATCTTCCCACCACCTTCAGATTGGGAAAATGATGGTCGACTGGAGGATCCCAACTGGTTCCATCGCCGCTGTTTAATAAGGCTCTAAATGAGCCTGATGAGCCCAATTGCCTGGCTACCTGGGCCCCAAAATACAGTCAAAATGGCCTTTGTTAGAAACGGGGTTGGGAAGCCTCATAACGTTCAGGCCCTGTCTGCCTCCATTCCCGTTGTCAACAGGGCCCAAGGGTTTAGCCTTTTGTTTTTAGTCAGTGTTTTCTGTTCTTACTGCAGATATGACCCTACAAATATCTGCATGATTTTTGTTCCCACAAACATCAAGAGCTCTCAGGCAGTACTTTCGGAAATGGAGCCAGATTCCTGATCAACTGAAATTTGGATTAAAAGTGGTCTCTGCAGGAATGATCTTATTGTAATGGTATTTTTCATTTGCTTCTAACTTTTATTCAAAATTTATAAAACCCTTATGTCTGATCATCTCAGCCCAACCCGAGTTTGCATTTTTAAACCGTACTTAATATCCTGTCACCGACATCTGATGTTCAATCGCCCTTTAATTTGTCTTTTAGAAAAACCTAAAAGACAAGAAAGAAATTCCCAGAATTTTGCTGAGACACTAGATTGCAATCAGGAACATATGGCGGTCGGACTATTTCTTGCACATGCCTGAATCTCCCCATTGGGAGGAAGAGAGTGGATTTATGCTGAATGCTCCATTGTCAGTCTCCATGCCATGGATGGTAATTAGGTTCTAAGATGTGCATTTAAGTTTGAACTGATGAGCATCGGGTGAATGGCGGTTCCTTGGGTATTAGGGTTATTAAATGGTAAATTACCTTTAATGAGTTAGATCCAAGATTTCTGAGACAGTTTATAAACAATGATCAAAGCAATGGTCGATTTGGATGGTGCCAAACCAGAATCAGATTACAAGTAAATATTTAACACTGTGAAGAGCTTTGAGCTCACTTGTATTTTGAGCACACATTGATGTTTTATTTTAGAAAGAACACAAGGCGGGGAAAGCCACAAAGAGGTAGGAAGTGGGTTTCCATTCATGACTCCCCATGCATTATGATGGGGATCCCAGCCAAGCACAAAAATAGTTTTCATGCTTTCATACAAGGAGGGATAGCAATTTAGAGTCATAGAGGTGGAATTCTCCCAACCCGCCAGCGGTGGCTTTGGTGATGGGCGGCAGGTGGGCACTGTAAATCTGGCGAGAGCCAAAGAGTCAGAAACCCGGCAGTGTGAATTCACATTGCAATTCTCCCAATGGAAGATTAATGGTGGCTCAGTCTTCTGACTGGAAGGTGGAGCGAAGGCCATTTGCATCTCATGAATGCTCATTAAAACAGCTGTCCGCTGGGATGTTGCCAGACCTTCCGATCTTGCATCACACCCGCGGGAAATGATGTCAGCATCAAACCTGATTGCTCAAGACTGGCGTGACCCCAATTCGCCATAGACTTCGACATGCAAAACCTACCTGCCATAGTGTCGTGCTTCTCCTAATGTGCTGTACACTAGCCTGCCAGGGCAGACTGGTTCCTGCCCTCCACCTTCATGCTGAGCTGGTCTTCACGGATAGGACAGTGCTGCTGGACCCATAGACCCTCCCGCGTCATCAACTCGGATCAGTAGTGCCCCAGGGGTTGGGGAGCACAGGCATCTCCGTCCCCCAATGCTACATACTGAAGGGCTAATAAAGCCACTGCAGCAAAGCTTTGAAGTTCAACAGAGGGGTGGTGGGTATGGGTGGACAAACAAAAGCAGAAGAGGCAATGTGGAAAGAGGGTTATGCAAGGTGGGTTAAGGACAAGGGCTCACGGTGGTAGGCAGAGGGGCAAAGAGGTGAATGAAGAAAATAAACAATGAAATGCAGAGGGTAGACTGAGGGGAGGGAAGCTGGATCCCAACAAAGCTGCATGACACACAGATAAACAAGGGGGTCTAAGGGAGAGCATGTGAATTACTGGCAGGGGACACACACAGACTGCAGATTATGGGCTGGGTTAGTGTGGCACATTAGGGATGGTTCACATGAAAACTAAACCGGTTGGCTCTCAGTGCTTTGTGAATGAAGGTCACTGTTGTCACCATGTGAATGTCACTATGTGAGTCTTGGAATTTTGTCAAGCTTCCAGTTTAAGTTCAGGGGCTGGCAGACAGGAGTCAGAGAGTGGAGACATTTCCTGCTGCGAAATGGAAAGGAGTCACAGACGATAGGCAGTCCAGGGCTACGTGGGCCTCACAGTCTGAAGTCAGAGATAGGGGACAGTGCAGAACAGCAGCGGCCATACAGCAGGAGCAATCATTAGAAACATGGTGTACCCCAGCTGCAGGGAGGGGCAAGGGCTGTGTGCTCCTCAGGAAACATACACAGCTTGGTGTGCAGGGCTGTCCTACAGTCGATGTCTGTGGGTGTGACGGGCTTTGCACAGGGCTGCAGAGAGTGCGGTGTTGGTCACATGGGCATCTGCAGCCCTTAGATAGGGAACACATAATATAGTGGGGGGCATGTGAAGCTCTCATGGGAGGGCAGAACCCTTGTAAGTGACGGTGCACATAGTCTCCAGATGTGATATGTACGAGTCCACATGAGGCATGGGAACCTCACTGGTGATGGTCTCGTTGGGGGGGTGGGGGGAATGTGTCAGTGTCCACCATCAGAATGGCCTCCTTCTGCACTGTATGTTCTACGTTTCTACGTTATCACAATGACGTGATCCAATAGTGGGGGAGGCTGGAGAATAACAGGTGACATCTCTAGCTACACATTTTGAGGCTCCAGGTAAATTGGAGGCTCACGGACAGTAAGGGAGGAAGGGTCAAACTCGGTCCTGTAATGAAGGTGCAGTACTATCATCTCAACACTCATGTGAAATGCTGTCTTCCAAAATTGAACGTAGGATGGGTTCTGTTGGGGAGGGGTATGATTAACTCTGAGATTAATGTGAAACTGGCCTCTGAGAATGCTTCTTGCAAGGCATACTCACTGTTGGTGTCGCTACAGTGGACAGACAGGCTTCAGGTTAATGACACAGGTCTCAGGGCCAGCTGCCTCGGAAGCAAGAGCAAGTCAGATTTCTAGTTTCGCGCTAATAAAGGGATCAGCACAATTCAATCGGCTCGTATCAAATATTGAAAAGCTACATAGTGGAAGACAGGAATGCAGTCTTGGAGAGTAAAGGCTGAAGTGAAGGGGGCACAGCTGCACCAACTCTGCCATCCCATCATTGAAGGGGAGTCACAGGTTAACAATTAAGGTCATTTATCAGTGGCCCAGCAGATTCCATTTATTGACCAGGAGCAAACGAGTGCTCATAGTGATGCCAAGTCAGTGAGTGGAGTTCAGAGCCACATTGGTTCAATGATGTAATTCACAAGTTCTCACCCCTCATCTGTGGAAAGATATGCTACTCATCTCTATGTGTGTGCTGGAGTCGCAGGGGGAAGATATCATGAGGAACAATATAATTTGTGGTGCCAAAGCTTAGCTGCCCAACAAGTTGGGTTGAAGTGCCAATTTCCATGCTGTAAACCACTATGATTCTATGACTCTATGTGCTACAGGCTCCGAGAAGCCCTGACACCATGTCGGTTTGGAGGCTTCCCCCTACCACTGACCCTGAAGGGGACGGCTGCACTTAGCTTTGTTGCCTCTGGGTTTTTCCAGGGACCAACTGGGGACATGTACAGCATTTCTCAGTCAGCAACACATCACGGCATTTAGGATGTGACCAATGCCATGTACAGGAGGGACCATCATTATGAAAACTTTGCTCTGGACGAGGATAGCCAGGCTCAGAAGTTGAGGGGCTTTGTGGCTAACTCTGGTCTCCCAAGAACACAATTAGCGATAGACTGCACCCATGTGATTATATGGGCTCCCTGGCAGCAGCACCTGATGTGTATCAACCCCAATGGCTTCCATTTGTCAATGTGCAGTTGGTGTGAGACCATTGAAAATATATCCTGCATGTTTGTGCTCGGTTCCCTGGGAGTTTCCATGACTCCTACATCCTCAATCACTGCCAGGTGCCTGTTATACTCGAGGGACCAGAATGTCTGCGGGGTTGGTTGCTGGGGAATACGGGCCAGGGCCACCCGCCACCACACTTAGCCTCAAAATAGGAGAATTATGTGCATGGAGCTTTAAGAAAGAGAAGATGAATGGAGCTGGTAGACTGGATTAGTCTAGTTTCTCCTACGCCATAGAGTGTCAAATATAGGACCACCATCTCAATAACATTGTCCATCCATTCAAACACTGGAGCACTGAAGAAAAGTGGTCAACCAATTATTATCATCGGCAAATTTAGGATGCCCTGAGGATGATATCATGCTACAGAAATGCAAGTTCTTTCTGTATCTTTTCCGGAAACCCAAAATTGCTTACCTAAATTGAGAGTTTGGAGTTTGGGAACTACAGTTCCCAGCAGGCTTCTGGACTTCTGTGTATGTGCCAGTCTGTACTACGGAACTGTGATGAACTGAAAAGCAAGGAAATCCAATAATTGGGAGTGTGTTCTGATGGTTGTCTGTTCAAAAAAACAATATTCTAAAATGTGGTAGAGACGGGTTGGCTGGGTTGGTGGAACTAGTGTTTTGAAATATTGGTAAGCCTAGCCACACTGTAAACAGTGTGGGCACGTTGGTAAAATGGAGGATAGAATGTTAAGAGTTTAAATAAAGATGTTAAAAGTTGAAGGGAGAAGATGGGGTGTGAATTTCATGATTACATTCTAAAAGGTGAACACACGGAATGAATGTATTTAAGAGTGACCTAGTAGGTTAGTTCAGATAAGGGAAGATCAGATGGGAAAAACTGTATATCGGGGGCAAGTTCACTCTACGTAAGTTAGCTGCTTTTTGAGAGCTCAGCCCACAGGAGGAAGCTGGATCAACTGCCAACAAACTGTGTTTGGGGAAAGCCCGTTAAAGAAGCCAGTTGTTCTATCCTAAGTCAGAAGCAACCCCGAAAGATATAAGTACCTTGTCTGGTAACTATTGCTGGATTTTGCCAGTAGTTTAAAAACCTATGGGATGTTGTTTAGGGAGGTTTAACTCTGAAATTTGGAAACTAGAGGGGTTTGGAACTGGGGAAATTTAAGATACTGTGTATAGCCAATAAAGTAGTTAAGGATATTTCTAGTTGACTTTCTTGTGTGTCTTACTGTTCAATAGCCATTTATTTTGTTTAAAATCATCACAAAATCATCTGGGATATCCTTCACTGGCCTTCACAGCTTTCCTCACATTATATCACATTGTAAAAACAGTGAGAGGAGGTATTTCAAGCTTCCCTTCTGGGATTTGGAATACTCTAGTGTTTAACATCAGTTGTACTCTTAACACCGAAAAATGGCCTCACATGTGCAGTTGGTGTCTTTTATATCTTCCGCTTGGGAACTAGCCCTGCTGCACATGTGCAGAAGAAGTAGACTAAAACTAGTGAAACAGCATGAAACTGGAGGTCAGGTTACCCGAGCAGTAGCGCCATTCCATAGAAGGGTGCCACAGGGAGTAGGACCTGGAGAGGGGGACAAGGAGGAGGTCCCTAACCAGGCAGGGACAAACACAGGGAATAGAGATATACCCCACTGAGTCATGATGGAGAACACGAGCAGGGTAAAAGGCTTCAAGTTAAAAAAAGAGTTGTGAGGAGCAGACCGGGAATGAAGTGAGCTCAAGTGAGCCCTGAAGATCTGAGAGATAAGTTGGAGGTTGATGACTAAGTGCTGTGAGCTATAAGGGCAAAGATATCCCTTTGGGCCTGCAGTGTTCTGCTTGGTACAGCCAAAGATTTGAAACTGTGCTTGGAAGCTGAAATGTGAGTGCATTTGGAGATCCAGTGGAAAGGAGTCTGCGAAGGTGAGACTGAAACTCTGGAGTTGGTCCCTGTTGAAGCCATCCAAGTAGGAGCAACATTTGAGGGGCATTCTCAGGTTAGATCATCAAATGAAGAGATGTAGGGCGAGATTCTCCACTCCCGCGCCGGTTGGGAGAATTGCCTGGGCCGCCAAAATTTCCCGGGACGCCGGTCCGACGCCCTCCCGCGATTCTCCCAAGCGGCGGGAACGGCCCCGTCGAGTTCCGCGGGCCGCAGGCCGGAGAATCGCCAGAGACACCCAAAATGGCGATTCTCCGGCACCCCCGCTATTCTCAGGCCAGGATGGGACGAGCGGCCAGGCAAAAACGGCGGGTTCCCCCCGGCACCGTCCACACCTGGTCGCTGCCTTCGGGAACAGCGCGGGAACGCTGGGGGGGTGGGGGGGAGGGGGGATCCTGCACCGGGGGGTACCTCAAACGTGGCATGGCCCGCAATCGGTGCCCATCGATCGTTGGACCGTCCTCTCTGAAGGAGGACCGCCTTCCTTCCTCGGCCCCGCAAGATCCGTCCGTCATCTTCTTGCGGGGCGGACTCGGAGAGGACGGCAACCACGCATGCGCGGGTGACGCCTGTTACGCAGCGCTGGCCGCGTCATCTATGCGGCGCCGCCTTTACGCGGCGACAAGGCCTGGCACGTGTAGATGACGCGGCCCCGATCCTAGCCCATTTTCGGGGCCTGAATCGGTTGGGATCGGGGCCGTTTCGTGCTGTCGTGAACCTCGATGGCGTTCACAACGGCGAGGGCACTTCGGCGCGGGAGTGGGTGGGCCGGATTCTCCACTCCCGCGCCGAAGTGCCCACGCCGTTGTGAACGCCGTCGAGGTTCACGACAGCACAAAACGGCCCCTACCCCAACCGATTCAGGGCCTGATAATGAGCTAGGATCGGGGCTGCGTCATCTACACGAGCCAGGCCATGTCGCCGCGTAAAGGCGGCGCTGCATACATGACGCGGCCGGCGCCGCATAACAGGCGTCACCCGCGCATGCTTGGTTGCTGTCCTCTCCGTGTCCGCCCCGCAAGTAGATGGCGGACGGATCTTGCGGGGCCGCGAAAGGAAGGAGGTCCTCCTTCAGAGGGCACCGATCGTGGGCCATGCCACATTTGAGGTACCCACCGGTGCAGGATCCCCCCTCCCCCCCCCCCCCCCCCCGCAGGCTGCCCCCCCAGTGTTCCCGTGCTGTTCCCGATGGCAGCGACCAGGTGTGGACGGCACCGGGGGGAACCCGTCGTTTTGGCCTGGCCGCTCGGCCCATCCGGGCCTGAGAATAGCGGGGGTGCCGGAGAATCGCCATTTTGGGTGTCTCCGGCGATTCTCCGGCCTGCAGCCCGCGGAACTCGACAGGGCCGTTCCCGCCGCTTGGGAGAATCGCGGGAGGGCGTCGAACCGGCGGCCCGGGAAATTCTGGCGGCCCAGGCGATTCTCCCTACCGGCGCAGGAGTGGAGAATCTCGCCCTAGAGTTTGGAAATCCTCATGAAGAAGAAAGCGTTTCATTGAGACCAGTTGACAGTGTGACAAGTGTCTGGGTGGGTTGCTGACAAATCCATAGAATCTGCTTTGGTCGCATTTGTCACCTACTTTGTAGTTTGGTGTGTCTGACTGCAGTTCACCTATAAATTGATATGCACCACATACTCACTCCGAATAGAAGAGTATAAGATAGAAATGGTCAATTGATTATTTTTTCCTATTTTGTATGTATCTGAAAAGATATAGCCGGGGTGAAGGAATAGGGAATATTTGACTCATATTCTTATGTTTGTATTGAGATCTTCCCAGCATTATTGTCTGGTGTAGATTAACATAGAATTTACAGTGCAGAAGGAGGCCATTCGGCCCATCGAGTCTGCACCGGCTCTTGGAAAGAGTACCCTACCCAATGTCAACACCACCACCCGATCCCCATAACCCAGTAACCCCACCCAACACTCAGGGCAATTTTGGACACTAAGGGCAATTTATCATGACCAATTCACCTAACCTGCACATCTTTGGACTGTGGGAGGAAACCGGAGCACCCGGAGGAAACCCACACACACACGGGGAGGATGTGCAGACTCCGCATAGACAGTGACCCAAGCCGGAATCGAACCTGGGACCCTGGAGCTGTGAAGCAATTGTGTGATCCACAATGCTACCGTGCTGCCCCGGTGCATGTAATATAGTTAATTATTCTTGTTTAATAAATGTTTTACTCTTTGTGCTAAAAGTTAATTTGCATATTTCTCTGAATTTGTTCAGTAAATTTGCTCCACGATTTCTAAAAAAACATTAGGGGTGCAATTCACCTGAAAACTTTCCATGTCCAGTTTTGGGTGTGTTTGGCAGGGTGTTTCTCGGTGGTTGCAGTGCTGGGAATGACACTGTTATTCAACGGGACATAGACAATTGGGCCTCGGGTAGATTCTCCCCATTGAGGCCACAATTTGAAGGTTTTCCTGCAATGGGAAGCTGAGCTCGCCAGCAGGACCAGCTCCTCACAGATTGGGGTGCCATTTTGAAAGGCTGTCCTGATTTCTACACCCCTCTCTTTCAGGACCGCCCCTTTCGTCCCCAACCTTTCACCCTCCAACTTTTCTTCGGTCCCTCAAACCCCTCTCAACCCCGTCTTTCATGAGCATGGCCCCCCAGGTCCTGACTCTTGGCAGTGCCACACTGGCACCCAAGCAGTGCCACATGGACACTTTAGCAGTGCAAACATGCCTGGGTGCCAGGGGGATTGCCAGGGTACTACCATGCCCTCTCCCCGACCACCCGAGGGGTTCCAATGGCCTGCGAGACTTCCCAAGTGCCAGCATGCCTGGTCGTTGTTTGTGGAAACCAGTGGTAAATGGTGCTGGGTTGAGGCTTCGCAGGCGCGGCCATTGACTACTGAGCGCCAGGTGAATATGGCGTCCGTATATTTAAATGAGGCAAAGGTGTGATCCAGATTGTGGGTCGAGTGATTCGAGCCATGTTTCGCGTTCAGTGCGGGGCTGATTTGGAGCTCTCGCGTGATTCACCCATCATGCTTGTGCGGAGCTGGGCACAATGTGGTGGGTAGATTGTGCCAAGGATCTATTTAACCAGGTTTCACTCTGACTTGTCCAGTAGTAACATCACCTTGGATTGTAACAATATATTCCAGATACAAATTGTGCATTTGTGTATTTGCATGTATGTCTCTCAGATTGTGTGTAAATGTGTATGTATGTCACTCAAGATTTGTGATCCATGTTTTTATCATGGAAAGGGTTTTGGTATTGAGTTATATTTAAGGTTTATTTTTTTAGAACAAACCAATTTTGTTCAGGTTTGAAAAGGAAGGCCACCGACTGCAACTCTGGATAATATATATATACACATCAGCATCGGTGTCTGCGGTTTCACATCACAATTTGTTTAAATTAAATTTGCAAGTTATGTCAGAGAGGGTTTCATAGGCCCAACATTCTTTTCTACTCGTACCTTAGCAGTTTAGCCAAACTTGATGTCTAGGATTCTCTGTTTCGCAGTGAATTGTGAATGGAGGCAGAATTGTGGGAAATCCAGAAATTGAGGTTTTCACCCAGCGCTGATTCCGATAACACGCTCCGGTCCCGCGCTAGCAGATCCATACACAACTGTCATGAATTTAAATATCATGAGCTGGTTGGGCACAGCATGCTCCACCCTTCCACGATGCTCCGCCCCTCTGAGGCGGAGGTTATGTGGGCGTAAATTGGTACAAGTACTTCCAAACATGGCCTGGATGCCACGGCCACTGAGGAGCAGCAGGAAGGTAAAAAAGCTTTTAAAAACTCTCCAAAGACTTGCTTGGGGGGGGGGGGGGGGGGGGGGGTGGCTTCCTAGGCCAGGGACGTGTGGTTGGGGGGGGGGAGGTGGGTGTGGGGTGGCAGAGAACGGCTTGGTGCCAAACCGTGGACTCGGAGTGCCCCCCATGGGATTTGGGGTGGCCTGGCTCAGACTGCATTGCTGCAGTATGTGCTACATACAGGCCCCTGGCTGTTCAAACTGCCGATTGCTGATTGTGTTCTTGATGCACGATCAATTGCACAAAGACTAAAGTTGGGTACAACTGTGGTTTTATTACAGTCAGATGCGTGGCCTCCTGCTGCAGCTGGCGAAATAGCAGAGCACTGGAGGTCATTCATATTTATAGAGTTCTCTGTGGGCGGAGCCAGCCGGCAGGAGCTACCGGCGAACCTGTAGTGCAGGTCCTACCTTACATCTCCTATTACAGTGGTTCAACACATTCACCCCCTGTTAAAAATGAGTCCGGCGGGGAGACGTGAAACTATATATAATTAGTGCAATTATGTACAGTGGTAGGGAAAGAAAAGTCCATGTTGACGGTCCAGAGTCCGTCAAAGGTTCAGCCGTTCCGGTGCTTTTATGCTTCGTTGGGAGCGGCGTAACGTTGGCGGCGAAGTCTGTGCTGGCGGTGGTGGAGGTGGCACCGATGGCGGTGGTGGCGGTGCTGATGCTGGCCAGTCATCGGGGAACTCCGGGAGCGTGCAGAAGTCCTCGTCATCCTTTTGTGTGGAAAAGGGGAGGGGGGGTGCTCTGGTGGGGTCAATATTGGCGGCGCAGTGGGAGGTGGGGGGGGGGGGGCGCATTGGTGGGGGTGTGTGTTGGGGTGGAACCTGACGGTGCCAGGTCCCTGAGTGAGACAGTATCTTGGCAGCAGTCGGAGAACTCAATGTGGGCATATTGAGGGTTGGTGTGGAGCAGGTGAACCCTGTCCACCAAGGGGTCCGCCTTGTGGAGTCGGACGTGTCTACGGAGAAGGACCGGTCCTGGAGCAGCGAGCCAAGTCGGGAGCGACACCCCGGATGTGGACTTCCTGGGGAAGGTAAAAACACGTTCATGAGGTGTGTTATTAGTGGCGGTGCACAATAGTGACCGGATGGAGTGTAGAGCGTCAGGGAGGACCTCCTGCCAGCGAGAGGCTGGGAGGTTCCTGGACCGTAGGGTCAGCTGGACGGCCCTCCAAACCGTCCCATTCTCCTGTTCTACCTGCCCGTTTCCCCGGGGGTTGTAGCTGGTCGTCCTGCTGGAGGCTATATCCCTGCTCAGCAGGAACTGACACAGCTCATCACTCATGAATGAGGATCCCCTGTGACTGTGGATGTAGGCGGGGAAACTGAACAGAGCGAAGATGGTGCTGAGGGCCTTGATGAGGGTGGCAGACGCTGAGGCGTTCAAAGGGGCGGGAAGCCTTCACCAGGCGCGCACGGTCCGGCCGGTAGAAGTGCGGCTTGCACTCCGCACAGACCTGGCAGTCCCTGGTGACTGTCCTCGACGGAGTAGGGCAGATTGCGAGCTTTGACCAGATGGTACAATCGAGTGACCCCCGGGTGACAAAGGCTGTCGTGTAGGGCTCGGAGTTGGTCCACTTGTGCGCTGGCACATGTACCTCGGGAGATGGCGTCTGGGGGCTCGTTGAGTTTACCGGGACGATACAAGATCTCGTAATTAGAGGTGGCAAGCTCGATCCTCCACCGCAAGATTTTATCATTTTTGATCTTGCCCCGCTGTGTATTATTGAACATGAAGGCTACCGATCGTTGGTCTGTAAGGAGAGTGAATCTCTTACCGGCCAGGTAATGCCTCCAATGCCGCACAGCTTCAACGATAGCTTGGGCCTCCTTTTCGACGGATGAGTGTCGAATTTCAGAGGCATGAAGGGTGCGGGAAAAGAATGCCACGGGTCTGCCTGCCTGGTTTAGAGTGGCGGCAAGGGCGAAGTCCGAAGCGTCGCTTTCTACTTGGAAAGGCAGTGACTCGTCCACTGTGCCCATCCCGGCCTTGGCGATGTCTGCTCTGATGCGGGCGAAAGCATGTTGTGCCTCGGCCGCGAGGGGGAATTGGGTGGACTGAATGAGTGGGCGGGCCTTATCCGCATTGTTTGTGACCCACTGAGCGTAGTACGAAAAGAACCCCAGGCAGCGTTTGGGGCAGTGGGGGAGGGTTCGGGCCCGAGAAGTCTGTTTTGGACGATATAGCCGAGAATGGCTAACCGGGCCGTGCTGAACACACACTTCTCTTTGTTGTAGGTCAGGTTGAGAAGAGTGGCAGTGCGGAGGAATTTATCGAGGTTGGCATCGTGGTCATGGCCGCAGATGGTGACATTATCTAAATAAGGAAAGGTGGCCCGCAAACCTTTCTGGTCGACCATTCGGTCCATCTCTCTTTGGAATACTGAGACCCCATTTGTGACACCTAAAGGGACCCTAAGGAAGCGGTAGAGGCGACCGTCCGACTCGAAGGCAGTGTATGGCCGGTCCGACTTCCGGATGGGGAGCTGGTGGTAGGCGGATTTCAGGTCAATTGTTGAGAAGACCCGGTACTGCGCAATCTGACTGACCATATCAGATATGCGTGGGAGGGGGTACACGTCAAGCTGCGTGTACCGATTGATGGTCTGGCTGTAGTCCACGATCATCCTGTGTCTCTCCCCAGTTTTAACCACTACCACTTGGGCTCTCCAGGGGCTGTTGCTGGCCTCGATAATACCCTCCTTAAGCAGCCGCTGGACTTCGGACCTGATAAATGCCTTGTCCTGGGTGCTGTACCGTCTGCTCTTAGTGGCAATGGGCTTGCAATCCGCAGATAGATTGGCAAAAAGGGAGGGGGGATCGACCTTGAGGGTCGCGAGGCCGCAAACGGTAAGGGGGGGTAAGGGCCCGCCGAATTTGAGGGTGAGGCTCTGGAGGTTGCACTGGAAGTCCAGGCCCAACAGGAGTGCAGCGCAGAGATTAGGAAGGACATAGAGGCGGAAGTTACTAAATTCTACGCCCTGGACCGTGAGGGTGACTGTACGAAAGCCTCGGATCGGGACGGAGTGGGATCCGGAGGCTAGGGAGATCCTTTGATTGGCAGGGTGGACCGCAAGGGAGCAGCGCCTTACCGTATCTGGGTGAACGAAGCTTTCGGTGCTCCCGGAGTCCAGCAGGCACGAAGTCGCGTGGCCGTTGATTTTAACCGTCGTCGACGCGGTGGCCAGGTTGTGTGGGCGAGATTGGTCCAGCGTCAGCGAAGCGAGCTGCGGGTAGCCATCGGATGCTTCGGGTGGCGAGCGTGTGCGGTTCCGATGTCGGGATATCTGGAGACCCGGGAGGAAAAGATGGCGGCTCCCATTGTGCATCTGGCATGGGGGAGGGCGCGATAGCGGGCGCGATCGCAGCGACTGCGCGGGCCTGGCACACAGCCACGAAGTGGCCCTTTTTACTGCAGGCTTTACAAACTGCAGTGCGGGCCGGGGAGTGTTGGCGGGGGTGCTTCTGCTGACCGCAGAAGTAGCAGCGGGGACCCCCGGGGTGCGTGGATCGGCGTGCGGCGCAGGCGTATTTGGAAGGCAGGGCCCCACCTGAGGAGGTCGTCGGCGGGGTCCAGGAGGGGTAGGAAAGAGTAGAAGGGTGGGCAGTGCGGCGGGAGGGGTACGATTGTACGTTACGGGATGCGACCGTCAGGGAGACTGCCAAGGTTTTCGTCTCCGCCAGTTTGAGCATGGCCCCTTCCAGTAATCATTCTCGGATGTGGTCCGACGCAATCCCTGTCACGAAGGCATCGTGCATGAGGAGATTTGCGTGTTCAGCGGCCGTAACGGCCTGACAGTCACAGTCCCGGACGAGTGGAATTAGGGCCTGCCAGAAGTCTTCGATGGACTCAACAGGTAGTTGCGAGTGGGTGGCGAGTACATGCCTGGCGAAGAGTGTGTTCGCCTTCTGCACGTAGTGTTCCTTACGGAGTTCCATTGCTTTTGTGTAATTCATGGCCGTATTGAATGGTGGAGCGGGCTCGAGGGGCTAAATTGCCTACTCCTGCTCCTAGTTCTGTGTCTGGTCTAGACTGGTCTAGACGTTTTGCTGGATCAACGGGAACACGCTGGAGCTCAGTCTGGAGTACAGGACATTTATCTTCTGAGTCTTTTTTGGCGCGGGGTCCACCTCGTTGATGTAGGCCTCAAAACATTCTAGCCAGTGAGCAAAGTCTTTCCTGGCGTCAGGCGAGTGCGGATCCAGCTGCAGGCGATCGGGCGTAATTCTGATATCCATTCTGTGGAAAATCTGATTGTAATAAATTGATGCACGATCAATTGCACACAGACTAAAGTTGGGTACAACTGTGGCTTTATTACAGTCAGATGCGTGGCCTCCTGCTTCAGCTGGCGAAATGGCAGGGCACGGGAGGTCATGCATATTTATACAGTTTCCAGCAGAGTTCCGCTTTCGTCAATCACCCCCATCTGTCTGACCTGCCCAGACAAGCCACTAAGCATGGTGGCAATTGGTGGCACATGGTCTCCACCACACAACCAGGTGCCACCCTGTTGGCAGAATAACATACAGTCCATCCAATGAGGACACCCACAGTAGACCCCACTGGGGAAACACGAGAGGGGCCACAGAGCCGATCACTTACACGGATTGTGGCAGCCACTGGTACCCCTGTTCACAGGAACGGATGGTGAGGAGAGAGGTTCCCCACATCACAGACCCGGTGCCACTCACTGATGCGGACAGGGGTGCATTGTGGATGACAACATCTTGAGGGGGTGGCTGAGGGGCAAGGATGAGGTGGGGTAAGGGGGGGGGGGGGGTTGAGGGTGGTACTGCAGTACAACTACGGATGACTATGTAACGTGTTGGCATTGGATGGTCAAAAGAATACTCATCTTGCTAACATGTCTTCTCTTTTCTCGTCTGCAGAGAATGAATTTCAGAGTACAGCCTGGAATGTTTGCTATCTACCTGGCCGCAGATACCATTATGGTTGCATGGAGGCTGGAGGAGCAGGGCTAGCTCGGGGAGGTCCCTGCGCAAGAGGAGCCTGCCCCAGGAGAGCAGGGGCCAGCTGGTGAGGTTCGACTGCCGGCCGTTGAACAGGCGGAGGAGAAGTTGCGAAGAAGGTGTTGCAGCAGGGCATTTTCTCCCCATCGGCACCTGTCCCTCCAGCAGCTGCCAGACCACCTGTATCACCTGTACCGCTGAAGACTTTGTCTAAACACCGAGACCCTGCGCCACCTGTGCCAGGTGGTGCTGCACCTGGCACTGCGAGGGTTTGGAAGAGGACACTCACTCCCGGTGACCGTCAAGGTGATGGTCGCCCTGAATGTTTATGTCTCTGGGTCTTTCCAGCGGTCGAGTGGGGACCTGTGTGGGATTTTGCAAATGGCCACACACAGCTGCAGCCGCGATGTGACAGATGCCCTAGGGGCTGGGCAGCAGTCTATATAACCTTCAGTCTAGACCAGACACAGAACTAGGAGCAGGAGTAGGCAATTTAGCCCCTCGACCCCACTCCACCATTCAATACGACCATGGCTGATCTCCTCCTGACCTCAACTCCACTTTCCTGCCCATTCTCCATAACCCTTCAACCCATTATTAATTAAAAATCTGTCTATCCCCTCCTTAAATTTACTCAATATCCCAATATCCCAGCATCCACAACAATCTGGTGTAGTGAAATCCACAGATTCACGATCTTTTGGGAGAAGTAATTTCTCCTCATTTCTGTTTTACATCTGCTACCCCTTATCCTAAAACTATGACTTCTTCTTCTAGGTTATCAACAAGAGGAAGCATCCACTGTATGTCCACTTAGTCAATACTGCTGAGTAGGAAAAATGGCTAACATTGTGCTGTTTGCCTCTTTTGGCTACAACTGGCAAATGTAGACAGAATTAAATACTCACAATCAGGTTGAGTTACCTTTAAATACAGCTTTTATTATTTCTCTGAGACTTCACCAAGACTACAGTCAAGTGTTTATTAAAACAGTTAAGACTCACGGCTTGAATCAAGTATACTTTCCATTAGAGAGAGCTTGGCCAGGTTCCCTCTGAGAGGCATGAGCTGATAAGCTTTGAAAGTCAGGCCTGCACATATGACAGTTGATCCGACGTTATCGTTAGTTAAATCTCGGTGTTACCATATTTTATACGGTTTAAATTCAACAATCCTTCAAGCCTCAGACGTCGATTGAGCTTATCCTTGAGAGAGACCTTGTCCCGAAAACAAGGGTGTTATCAGCGATGTATCCAGCTGCAAGTTGCCACTCTGTCTGCCTCCATAAAATCCATGTTGTACAGGGCAGCGGTTTTCTTGTTAACTTCTTTAAAGTTAGTCATTGCCTTCTTCTCCCACGCTGCATTACGACTCAATGTTGACCATCTTTCCCACTCAGCAGTGCTGTGAGGCATGATGGTAAAAGAGGCTAACAGACTTGTGTGTGTGAAGACTGTAGCTTAGCATGCCCATCTTTCCCACTCAGCAGTGCTGTGAGGCATGATGGTAAAAGAGGCTAACAGACTTGTGTGTGTGTGTGTGAAGACTGTAGCTTAGCATGCCCATCTTTCCCACTCAGCAGTGCTGTGAGGCATGATGGTAAAAGAGGCTAACAGACTTGTGTGTGTGTGTGTGAAGACTGTAGCTTAGCATGCCCATCTTTCCCACTCAGCAGTGCTGTGAGGCATGATGGTAAAAGAGGCTAACAGACTTGTGTGTGTGTGTGTGAAGACTGTAGCTTAGCATGCCCATCTTTCCCACTCAGCAGTGCTGTGAGGCATGATGGTAAAGAGGCTAACAGACTTGTGTGTGTGTGTGAAGACTGTAGCTTAGCAGAATGACTTTCGTGGGAAATGAGTACAGCATTTTGCAACTGGACTTTTCACTGGTAATACTGTTTTGAAACAGTGAAAATAAGGACAAATGGTGCCTATGTGCTACAAGGTTATTTATAAGAATGAACTATATAACTAAAAACAATATCCTTATAAAAAGAACATTGAGATTTCAGTAGTGATAACCCTGGGATCAACATTCGCCAGATAGAATGCCTGAGTTTGGAAAATCAGAGCAACACGCACCCTTCACACTGAGCCTGGCCAATTTTCTCTATCGGGTAGTATATTGAGTTCATGTTGTGAGTCTTGAAACTTATGTAACTGTTCAGATAAGCACATAACTAAATTATTACTGAGTTAAATAAAGCTGTATTACATCAAGCTTTTATTGAGGACTGATCTGTCTGTTTCATTAGTTAACACCAGTAGAGGGAAACAACAATACGTTTTATTATCTGATAAACCTCAACTTGATCTCCTTTCATTCTTCTAAACTTGAGAGAGTATTAGGCCTAAACTGCTGAATCGCTCTTCACAAGACAAACCCCTCATCTCTGGAATCAATCTAGTGAACCTCCTCTGAATGGTCTCCAATGCAACTACATCCCTCCTCAAATAAGTGGACCAAAACAGTACACAGTACACCAGGTGCGGTCTCACCAATGCCTTAGACAGTTGCAGCAACATCTCCCTACTTTTATACTCTATTCCTTTAGCTATAAAGGCCAAAATTCCATTAGCCTTCCTTAATACTTGCTGCACCTGCATACTAGTTCTCTGAGATTAATGCATGAGGACACCCAGATCCCTCTGCACTGAAGCATTCTGATGTTTCTCTCCATTTAGGTAACAAGTTGCTGATGTGTTGGGTAAGCTGGGTCTTGCTTAGGGATGGGGTAGTGTTCCCTCATGATGTTACGATTCAAATTTTGGGGTCGATACAAATGCAAAGTTCCCTTGACGGTTTTTTGACACAAACCATGGAGCTAACCCAGTCCGTGGCTTCCGTGACCTTAGAAATGACGCCCTGGTCCTGGAGGTCTTGCAGCTGCTGCTTGAGGCGGTCCTTAAGGGGTGCCGGCACCCGACGCGGTGCATGAACCATGGGTGTGGCATTCGGTTTCAGAAGTATCTTGTATGTGTAGGGGAGTGTGTCCATACCCTCGAAGACGCTGTGGTATCGTGCTATGATGTCATCTAATTGGGTTTGAAAGTTGGCATCTGGCAAGGCTGATGCCTCAGCGGGCGACATGGAGTGAACCCGCTGCACAAGATTCAGGATTTTGCAGGCCTGAGCACCGAGCAAGGAAGCTTTGTTGGACACTACTATTTCGAAACGCAGGGTGGCTCTTGAGGAACGATGAAAAACCACAAGCTGGCATGAGCCACTGGCAGCAATGGCATTGCCATTGTAGTCGATAAGCTGGCAGGTCGATGGAAGAATGCTCAGCTTGACGTGGATGGTATCCAGGTCAGACTTCGAAATGAGATTCGCTGAAGCGCCGGTGTCCAGCCTGAAGTGTATGTGAGATTCGTTGACCGTAAGGGTGGCACACCACTTGTCGTCCGGATCAATGCTCAGCACTGGGAGTGGATTAGCCTTTTTTTTTGGAAAGCATCCTATGCGTGGTGATGATGCCCACCCGGAACGGGGATGTGAGATTCTCGGTGTTGGGATCTGGAACCATGTCGGAGTCTGCAATGGGTTGCTGCACTGATCGGATGTTCCTGCGCTGTGGCTGGGATCGCTGTGTGGTGGGCAGTTGAGCAGATCTGCACAGGACTGCGTAGTGACTAAGCTTGCCACACTGGAGACAGCGTCGAGATTTCGCGGGACATTGCCGCTTTAAGTGGGCGGAGCCACATTTGTTGCACGTCATGCCGCCGACGCCAGGACGTTCCGTGCGCCACCACGCATGCGCGGTGCGGTCGAAAGGTGTGCGCACGTGCGCAGTTCGATCCTCGGCCTCGCTGTCCCCTCGGTCGTTGTGCGCATGCGCAGGAGCCCGGGAAAAGCACGCGAAATGGCTGCCCTCATCCAGACTCAGGCCCGCATCGTGGGGGCCTTGCCGCGCCGTCTCTGCCGCCTTGAAATGGGAGTACCGGTCATTAGCGTGCTCATTAACGCAGGTTTCGATGGTGATGGTGAGGGTGAGCTGCTTAACTTTGAGGAGTTGCTGGCGAAGGGGATCGGAATGTACCCCGAAAACGATCTTGTCGCGGATCATGGAGTCGGAAGGATTGCGCGAGGATACGGAGATGGGTTAAGAAGGACTGAAAAGGTTCATCCTTACCCTGAAGCCTCTGCTGGAACACATAGCGTTCAAAGCTCTCGTTGACTTCGATGTCACAGTGGCTGTCGAACTTCAGCAGGACTGTTTTGAACTTTGTCTTGTCTTCACCTTCAGCAAAGGTGAGGGAGTTAAAAATGTGGATAGCATGGTCCCCGGCTGTAGAGATGAAGAGGGCAATCTTTCTGCTATCCGATGCGGCCTCGAGGTCGATGGCTTCAAGATACAGCTGAAACTTCTGCTTAAAAATATTCCAGTTCGCACCGAGGTTGCTGGCGATGCGGAGCGGCGGGGGAGGGTGGACGCTGTCCATGTTACCGGATGGCTGATCGCTGGTCAAAGGCAGACTATTTCAAGGTGGGTCCGTCAAACTCAAACATAACTCACTGGTACCATGATGTGTTGGGTAAGCTGGGTCTGCGAGGACTGCGTTTACTGTAGCAGAGAGGGAGACAGGCTTCCAACACTTGAAGAAATGCAACTCTATTTTATTAAACTCTTAACTATTAAACATGCTTGAACTATGGGTTGACACTATGCTGAGTTGACTGGAGACCTGAGCCTAACCTGACCAGACTATCTTACTACCACATGGTGGATGTTCTAGTTGTTGCTCAGAGGCTGCATCCCAAGAGAGCGGGAAAACTAGTGCCCCCTGGTTATATAGTGGCCGTGTCCCGTCTGGTGATTGGCTGCTGTGTTCTGTATGTTCATTGGTCATCCTTTGTGTCACTCACTGTCTGTCTGTGCACCATCATATACATGTGTGTATATTATGACAGTTGCCTTTCCATTTTTCCGACCAAAATGGATAACCTCACACTTTTCCATGTTAAAATTCATCTGCCAGATTTTGGCCCCTCACCTGAACATCCATTTGTAAATTTCTTATTTCCTCATTACAATTTACCAGTCCACCTATTTTAGTGTCATCTGCAAATTCCGCTATAGTACCTTCTATTCCTGCATCCAAGTGATTAATATATATTGTAAAT
This sequence comes from Scyliorhinus torazame, assembly GCF_047496885.1. NCBI lineage: Eukaryota > Metazoa > Chordata > Chondrichthyes > Carcharhiniformes > Scyliorhinidae > Scyliorhinus > Scyliorhinus torazame. The sequence continues at coordinate 176,232,237 of NC_092707.1, forward strand.
AGATGCGGCCCGAGGACAGAACCCTGTGGCATTCCACTAGTTACATCTTGCCAACCAGAAAACCACCTCCTTATCCTGACTCTCTGTCCTGTCGGTTAGCCAGTTCTCTATCCAAACTAATAGATTACTCCATATCCCATGTAATCTTACCTTGTGTATTGACCTTTTGTGTGGCACCTTATCAAATGCCTTCTGGAAGTCCAGATTTACTATATCTACAGGAAATCCATTATACACTTGGCTTGTTACATCTTCGAAGAACTCTCGCAAATTAGTCAAATATGGATTATCCTTCTTAAAACCCTGCTGATTCTGATAGATTGTGTTTTGGCTTTGTAAATATCCTGTTAATAACAGATTCTAACAATTTCCCAACAACAGATGTTAAGCTGATTGGTTTATAGTTTCCTATTTTCTGCCTCTCTCCCCTTTTTGAATAAGGGAGTTAAATTAGCATTTTTACAATCCACCGGAACCTTTTCCGCATCCAGGGAATTTTGGAATATTATAAACTTTGGATCCACTATCTCTGCTGTCACTTCCTTTAAGACCCTAGGATGTAGGCCATCACGCCCTGGGGACTTGTCTGCCTTCAATCCCAATAGATTTTTTAGGGGTTCTTTTTCCCTATCGATGATGATTCCTCCCTTCACCAAAATAATACCATGGGATCTTTTACGTCCACCTAAGGCGACAGACAGCACTTCATTTGCACTGGGTCCTCGAGTGGGACTCTAGTGCCACAACTGACATTAGCAATGCTACCTAGGCAGCTTATGGATGGCACGATAGCACAGTGGGTAGCACTGTTGCTTCACAGCACCAGGGACCCAGGCTTGATTCCCGGCTTGAGTCACTGTCTGTACGGAGTCTGCACGTTCTCCCCTTGTCTGCGTGGGTTTCCTCCGGGTGCTCTGGTTCCTCCCACAAGTCCCGAAAGACACGCTCACTGTTAGGTGAATTGGACATTCTGATTTCTCCCTCTGTGTACCTGAACGGGTGCCAGAGTGTGGCGACCAGAGGATTTTCACAGTAACTTCATTGCAGTGTTAATGTAAACCTACTTGTGACACTAATAAAGATTATTATTATTAATCGCTGGAAAATAAAGTTGCGTGGCCAATCTTTCAGGTTGAACTTTTTTCGTTGGGATAAAATTACAAGTCAAAAATAAATGAAATAATTTCACACTTTCCATGGTTTAAACACAATGCATATTTATTAACTCAGCAGGTATTTAAACCTTCCACCATACAGAATTCAATACATTTTGAAAATTACATATGGTGCAGAATCCACTATATATAGTTCAGATTTACAACTTTCTTATGGTTTTCCCACATAGTGGAGAGATTAAGTGCATTTGATTCAGAAATTACCCACTGATCAGTTGCATAGTCTACTAATAGTATTTCTACATTTTCCAATAAGTTTTCTGAACTTTATGTAAAAACGTTACTTCTATTATATTAAAAATCCCATTATATAAACTTTTTCCAAAAAGTGTACTTTACTTATACCCTCTCTCTGAATAACAGTGTGAAGTACTGTTGTGCATTTAATATTTCTTGGTCACAGTCTGATGTCTGTGCTGTCTCTGCTACATCGAGCAAAAAGGACGGGTTTAATTCTTTCCCAGCTGTATGCTGCAGGGTGGAACGTTGTTTGGGGAACAAGTGCCAAACGTGTTGTAGGAAATACTGCCAAATCTTGTGACTTGCCCGAGCTTAAATCAATCTTTTGCCAATTGGTTCGGGGAGACAATTCTCTCCTCTTTAGAAGACTCTGCTACTTCCTTCAGAAGCTTTCCCAAACCCACCCCCTCTTTGACTGCTTTTGTTCAGAGTTCCTTCACTCCTTACTTATTGTGCAAACAACAAAACTACCGGAGATATTCTTCTACACAGAATGGTTATGTAACTGTACATTATTGCTGCCGGTAGTTGGGGTGTCTGTGAAAAAGACCAATCTCACCACATGTCTGCAAGACATGCATGACCCATTAACAGTGGATTAAAGTGGAAAAACAGAAAGAAAAGCAGATGTGAAATAACTGGAACTGTGCAGAGTGCTTCGGTTTCACATTGATATATATAATTAATTCAAGAGAAATCTAAAACACTGTCAATCTGCTCCAATAGGAAGCAGGAAACACTGAGACATAGAGGTCCTTCTGTAAATATGGGTTGCATTACTGCCACGTAAACTAATGACATTTAAGGGTCAGAATTACTCGCTCTCTAGGTATTGAAGCCCAATAGTGAAGAGACAGACAATGCTTTTCCACAAAAAAATCCTCCCTTCTGATGCAAATTTTCCTCCAATTTGGTCTTCTCCGTCTTCCAGATTATATTCAATTTCCTGTGGTGGCCATCAGAGGTGCTCGGGGACTCTCAAGCAAGTCACTCTTTCTGTCTCTGCTTTCCTCATGCAGAGAGAGTCCATACGCTACACTTGACAGCTCCCAAGTTGACACAACTAAGATGGGAAATGAATGGAGATTTAACCCATGTCCATCTGCAGAGCTGCATCCATGCTCACTATAAAAACCCCAGAGATTTCACACTGAAAAGCCTACTTTCTGAAAATATGGGTTCAAATAATTGGAATTTGAGTATTATGAATTTTGATTTAACAAGGGATTACTATGCTTAGTGACCCCTGAAGCCTGAAGTAATTACATCTTTATAATAATACTAATGTTTTTTAATGCCACAAGTAGGCTTACATTAACATTGCAATGAAGTTACTGTGAAATTAGATACTGGAGCTTTCATTGAGTTTATATTTTTACATCTCCCCATGTTGGTGGTAGACTGATACATTGTTAGTTTAATACAAAGATTGTTGTGTAGTAGTGAGTGCAGGTGACATGCTGGATACTTATGTGCATATGTCTGTTCCTGAAACATTTTGGAATAACTTAACAATTTAACAGTGATATTTCCCTGGGAACAGGAACACATCTTTTACAGTCAGCTTAAAAGGTCGGGGCTGGATTGTCCGTTCCTGTGTCTAAGTGCAGGTGCCAATGAAGGATCCGTGGTATTTCATGTCGGAAAAATCGGCACCACACCCGCACCAATTCTGCTACCGGTGAGGGGCTAGCACAGGCGCTGCGTGAAACCCCCGCGGAACGCGTGAAAAAAGTTAGGAGAATCGGCGGGTCCGTGCTGGGCAAGTGCAGGGCTGACAAGCTGCAGCCGCGCATACGCCTACGCCCCCCACACACGCACCGATCGCGCCGGAATAAATGCTGCTGGTTGCGCTGGAGGGGGTACCCATCCACCCCGACCCCACAACCCACCTCCTGGTCACCCGCCACTATTCTCCCAGCCCTGGCAGATGCCCCCCGGCCAGGGGCACAGCTCTCAGTGACGAATGCCGGTGCTCGACACTGTCCGCACGCGCTCTCTCTCTGTCCACAGTAGCTACATCAGGCTCACAACCGCTGAGACCACACATGGCCCGCGCCGTTGGGAACTCGGCCCATCGGAGGGGGAGCATCGCGGGTGAGCCCGATAATGATATTCAAATGGGGTTGCGACTGCATGCAGCGCGTGTCTCGATGACGCCGATTTGGAGGGGGATGGAGCATCGCGACCCGGCGTCAAACCGGCGCCTCAGCGATTTTGGTGTCGGGAGCCATTCTCCGCCCTATCGCCGTTCTCGATTTTGGCGTCAGGCAATGGAAAATCCCACCCCAAAACGGGATATGATAAACCACTGTTAAATGCTATGAGGTTAAGGTCACGATATTCCAATGATTTGTTTTAATTTGTGTGTGTTAAATTCGTAAGATAAGAAAATCAAGTTTTGCACAGAATGAAGGTAAAGTGCTTGATTTCATGAAAATGCAAATGTTTGACTAAATTGTTGTAGGCAATACAATCAAAGTTACTATTGTGCCATGATATCGTCAACGCTGACTGTCAATCATCAGAAGGAACTCAGAGACTCATCTCCCAGTTAATGAGGGTTGCACTTTCACACTGAATTGTGCCAGTACTTGAAAATATAATCTTCTCATTAAACAACTAACCATGAAATGGATTTAACAAATATTTCTCTCCAGTTAAAAGTAGTAAAATTATAATAAAACTCAATTAACATTAAGGGCTGTGAGTCTAGAGGAGGGGGGGATGGTGCATGAGAGGCGCAAGTGTTGGGGAGGGCGGGGTCCGAGTGTCATTGTGCATTTGAAGGGCAGAGGAGGATCTATGGGTCTGGGGAAACGGCCATGTCAGTGGGAGGGCAGAGTAGATCTGTTTGATGGGAGCGAGGTGCGCAGATGTGGGAGGGAAGAGGGGATGGTCTTGGTGGGGGTGGGAGGGAGGAGTGGATGGACCTGGTGGGGCGTGTCTGGGTGAGGGGCCAGGGGTGTTGCTGCAGAGTACAAATTGGTTTTTGAGCAATAGCATAACTCATGCAACAGCAAATTAATAGCCCATTCGCATTTCATCCAAAGGATGAGAAAGATAATTGGATGAAGTGCAAAGAGGGTTGCCGACTTGCTAGTGCCCGTTTTGTACCACAACAAAAAATGCAACTTGCATTTATCTGCATCTTCTCTTCCTGAAATGTTCCAAAATGCACTATAGGAATAAAATTTGACGTGGAGTCACATAAGGAGACATTAAGTCAACTGACCAAAAGCTTGGGTCACAGAGGTAAGATCTCTTCAAAACGAAAGACTTGCTTTTAAAAGAGGACAGAGCAGTAGAGAGGCAGAAACACATACAGAGGTCATTCCAGAGCTCGGGCACTAGGCAGCAGGAAACAGGGCCACCAGTAGTTAAGTGATTAAAATGTGGTGAGTGGGGATCTCAGAGGGTTGTGGGGGTGGAGAAGATTACAGAGATATGAAGGGGCAAGGCAATGGTGGCATTTGAAAAGCAAGGTGTTACCCATCAGAAATCCAACGCAGTTCAGTGAACACATGACAATTCTATACCCCACAGTCTCAAAGGGTTTTGTAACTATTTATTTTTAAACTAATTTTTTCTTATTTAGTTATCTTCTGACAAACATCATCGCGATTTTATTGGTTCTAAATTACTTGAAAATTTGTAAGAATGATGCCACCCACATACCAATTTCAGAGCTCATCAAAGTACCAATAGCAGACCTATATCAGTACTATACCAAATCTGTACCCGTGCTACTATTGCCCTGATTAAAGTTATTGATAATGAATATTTTACTGTGTCCAGCATTGCCTGAACATTTTCAGGAATGACGAGAGCTGTAAAAGTGAACAATTTTGATTCCACATAGGTTTCTCATTAAGAAAAGAACACATTCCTACAGCCTGGTAGTTTTCGCAATTGAGTTGTTGAATTCTAAATCCTGAATGATTAAATCCAACTTTGAAATGCTATTTTCCATTTTGGGTTAAGTTTTACAATTTTCCCCAGACAGCAGGGTGGGACACTACACAACAGAAGCGCCCTCCACCATAATGAAAGAATCAATCCATCCCCTTTCTTGATTCATTATAAAGCAACATGGGCCATGATCAATAAGTATACAATGCAGAATATCCATATCCACAAACCAAAAGAGCCATCTCTATTGTCAAAGACAACAATTAAGAAATGAAAGTGAGGGGAATAGAAGGCAGAATTATACTTAACAAGGACATTACTTTTCCTTATTAGGGGCTTGAAAAACAAATCCGCACCAAACTTGTACTGTATTGGGCTGAAAGCTTTCATCTTGCAGAATGAGAGCAACAATAAAGGAAGACTGGCAGATCACTAAAAGTTGAACACAAGTCCTATTCTACTTATTCTATTACAGTTAAATGCTAGGAACAAGCCTATTCTGAGAAGCTAAAGCACTATCGGAGGGAAGGGGAGGAGGGAAACAAGTTCTGAAAAAATACAGTACTTCATTCATCAGGCTAAAAACAATTGCTTCACAGATTCGAAAATTAGAGGAACCTTCTGCACTGTGTAACATGCATAGATACTGAATTCAGTTATTCTTTTTCTCACGTTCAATAGGAATAGGAATACAAACTGCTTATACTTAGCAGGATATTTTCTGGCACAATATATTCTTATATCACAATATATCACAATAAAAAGCATAGTTAAAATCTTTTCCCCAATAGGATAGGTTCAGAACGCCCCAATCTCAGTTGTCCATGATCTCTGCGGCTTGCGAGTGCTCAGATTGCTTGTCTGACTAGAGGGATTAAATCGGAAGTGTGATACAGATGGAAAAAGTCCCAATGACCCAGGCATGGATGCGGCAGTTGTATGAATAGTGCTGGAATTGGAAGCTGGTGACAGCAAGGGTGAAGTAATTTGTGGAGATACAGCAACACCAGTTAACATCTTGTTGGTTGAGCCCACATTAGACAGAACACCAGGAAACGTGCACGTCATGTTGGACAGGACTCTATGAATAGGTGATGCCAGATTTGTCAGGAGATTGAGGCTGGATGATGTCATGTTTGGGAGAAGGCTGTGTGTGGGTGACATCACAGAGGATGCTATTTTGTCAAGAGGAATTCCTCTCAGAGATGAGGTGGAACATGCTAGTCTAGAGCCAGTAAGGAAGGCTGGGTTATGAAGAGTGTCCCTGCATGGTAATTGTCCTCCTTCTGCTGTCTGTGGGAGCAAAGTAGTTAGATGGTGGTGTGGCCAAGTCCAGGCCCGGTGGAACAAGGAAGCCGGTACCAATGGTGTAGGCTCTATTTCGGATACATAATTGTTGAGATGAGATACCAGACGATCCTTCAGTGGATCAGTATTGTCATGGCCTTGAAATCGTTCAAAGGAGCTGAGGTACCTTATGACTTCAGCGAGACATTCTCTGAATCCCATGCTTCTGTAATCCACGGCTAGCAAGTGAGGATCAAAATAGCCTGTCAGCAAAATAGTTATAGTTAGCATAATATGGAAAAGGGCTCATAATATGGAAAAGCCTTGTTCAATAGTTAATTTTGTTACATTTTAATATGTACTGCAGAGTGACCGTCTACGGCATTGATTGCAATGTCCTTCAATGGGTTTGGGCTTCACATCTGCTTGTACACAACTCATAATGCAATCATTTCATTTAAAATATTTTTTATGCTTCTTCTGAAGAATCATGTTTATCAACAACAGGTGAAGCTTAAATCCAAAGAGGTAATATTGATACACAGATATATTTTGAGAGACTTGGGCTCTGCAACTTCATAAATGCAGCTTTCTACAGAAGGTGACCAAGTATATATTGGACCACTGTCATTAGTTTTGACCAACATGTAAAATCTGCAAATTACATCTAAAGGGGAGAAAACACTATTGGGTCTTATCCATAAGATAAAAACAGGTACAAAAGTGAATTTACAGAAACTGGAAAAATACTAAAGAAACTAAGGTATACGTTTTTAAAATCATGAACCAAAGTGTTGGAAGGATTTAAAGAAGCTCCATGTGTTGAACTAGGAGTGATTAATAAATTAAGAAAATGCCGTGGATTTTGCAGCCGGCGGTGGTGATGGTGCTGACATTGTAGAAAGCTGCTTACCAAGATCTAGTGATCTCTGTGGTGTGGGTTTCACTGAACCACTGTTCATTTAATTCCACTAACAACTATAAGGGATCTCTGGCATCCAATGATGTCATAAAACAGGCTATGTAGCTAACCACACTGCTGTATTCTCACAGACAGCAAACCAGGAAGTAAAATACACTGATAATCCTTCAATTTTTAATCACTGTACAGAAAACGTAGTAAAGATTGAGACATATAAATGAGATTAAGGTAGAAACTGAAATATCACAAACAAACATATTTTTGAAAATTATACTAAAGGTCTATTTCTTTTAACATAATAGAGAAGTTTGACATTCCACAAAATTCATTTTTCAGGGCCAGAGAGCTTGTTTAGTGATAACTATGACTTAGGAAACTGTTAAAAACCTAGTTACGTCATTCAACAAATTGTAACCTTTTCAAAGATTTTCAAAGCAAGACCAATCACGCAAAAAGTGAAAGTTCATGTTAATTCAAATGACTTTTTAAGATTTCTATCCACGAGAGCTTCAACACTTCACCCCATGGAGGAGCGGGGAATCACTGACAGCACCTTCTAGAATTTTGTGTCTAAATATGCATGTGCGGAAGCGAAAGGTTGCTATCCGTTTCACAGTTGTAATGATAGAGAATGCTGACAGTTTCACCATCACTACAACCGTAAAATCTGAGCCACCATTCAGCTCGTCATGATTAAGGAATAATAATTTCATAGATAGCTTAATCTGCCATTTAATGCACTACATGTATTTATCAAAACATTAAAATAAGTAAATTCCTGATTCAAGAAACAAAGGTATAAATATAGGCTCAGCTCAAAGGCAGGAGGAGTGAGTCTAGTACATGAAGTTAAAAGCATGATATGAGGTAATGAGCTAAATTGACATTTTGCATTCCTGTGTTTGGACAGCGAATGTTTAATTATGTAGGTTTTCCTTTTTTAGTTTAAAATCAATTGTTTAAAACTGGATTTAGATATGATATAAATGTATTGTTTACAAATGTCACAATGTACTTTATTCTCATAGTGACATACATGTAGCATAGAAATCACTGTTGAAAGCAGCTAAACCTCAGTGTAATCCAATTGTGTTGCCTATACCAAGACCGTCCCAGGGAGATGATCTGTCAGTCGAATCATGCTATGTTGTTTTAGGTATAATAAGTGGGCACAATGTGCAAGGCCCAATACAATAGACTGAGATGAGAATTAAACTATTAACTCCTTCTCAGAAGGTTGTGATCTTGGCTCTCTGAAATTTCTTGTCGCTGAGCTTACATTTTCACTGGAATGAATTTAACTAGTCTGAGCCAGACTAGCTGAAGCTGGCTATTATTTTAAACTTTAATTTGCATTGACAGAAGTCCATAGCTTTAGCCTTTGAAAAACACCAATTGCTGTGAAATTTCCCAATTCCCATTTAGCCATCTTTATGGTTTTTGAGTGAGGTTCCTGGATTATTACATCTTAATGCCAAGTTGTATCCAATTTTGAACCATGCATCTACAGCTGCTCAAAACTGGGTTACAATCTACTCAGACCCATTCCCTATCAAAGTCTTACAACCAGCAGAAAAAGTACACTTTTTCTCATTGGTTTGAGTTGGGATCTTAAACTGGATCCCATAAATGAAAGGACAGTGTTCTCATGGAGGTCCATCCAATCTCCTTCATTCAAGGATTAATCATTCCAGAGGTTAAGAAATTAAACAATTAATTTGGTATATTCCCCAATGGAGCGAATGTTACAAATAAAGTACATATACGTTTTTGCAGTCTTCCTTGTAGTAGTACATTGAACATTTTTACTGTTCTACCAAATTTTACATATAAGTAGCATGGCCAGCTGCCACTATAAAAGTATTTACTTCCTATATTTTCCAGAGCTCCATACTAATGGTAATCATAACCCACAGCCTAAATATCATCCTAACCATAGGAATTTAGCATTAAATGGTGAATGTTTGAATAATATGCCGGTATTTCAAAGTAATGCTGGTCTATATAAATATTTATTTCATATTAAGGCTGACCATTGAATATTAATTGGATGACATCATGTTTTAAAAAAAAAAATCATTTATGGGATGTGGGCATCGCTGGCTAGGCCAGCATATTTTGCCCATCCCAATTGCCCTTGAGAATGTGGTGGTGAGCTGCTTTTTGTAATCTCTGCGGTCCCTGTTAGGGAGGGAATTCCATGAATTTGACCCAGCAACAGTAAGGAACGGCGATACATTTCCAAGTCAGGGTGGCGAGTGGCTTGAAGGGGAGCTTCCAGGTGGTGGTATTTCCTTGTGACTGCCATGTCTGCTGCCCTTGTTCTTCCAAATGGTAGGGGTCATGGGTTTGTAAGGTGCTGTCTAAGGAGTCTTGATTTGTTCCTGCAGTGCATCTTGTAGATGGTACACACTGCTGCCACTGTTTGTCAGTGGTAGAGGGAGTGAATATTTTTGGAAGGGGTGCCAATCAAGCAGGATGCTTTGTCCTGGGTGTGTGAAGTTACTTGAGTGTTGTGTGAGTTCACTCACCCAGGAAAGTGGAGAGTATTGCATCATACTTCTGACTTTTGCTCTGTAGATTATGGACAGGCTTTGGGGAGTCAGGAGGTGAGTTACTTGCCGCAGGATTCCTAACCTCTGACCCGCTCTTGTAGCCACAGTATCTATATCGCTCATCCAAATCAGTTTCTGATAACCCCTAGGATATTGGTAGTGAGGGATTCAGTGATGATAATGCCACTGAATATCAAAGGGCGATGGTTAGATACTCTGTTATTGGAGATGGTCATTGCCTGGCACTTGTGTGGCATGAATGTTACTTGCCACTTGTAACAGTCCAGGTCTAGATATTGTCCAGGCAGCGAAAGATGGTTGGGCCTAGGACACTATCCTGAGGAACTCTTAAATAAACAATATCCGCTTTGAGAATTCCCACTAAACTTTTCACATCAGTTTCAAACAGCCCATGACAAGATTATTCAGGATGCTCTCCTGTACAATTCTACAGATGAGTTATGCGAGTGGAACATAAGAACACCAAGTCGTTCTGCCCTTTGTTAACCAGCTGCATCTGCATCATGGAAATGTCATAGTTTTCATCCCAATTCCCTTCCTATTCTCAATAGGTGAGTGATGTCAACCCTGGGGCAAGGAATATTTTTCAACAATTTATACACATCAACAGCAGCTTCAAAGTCCCTGGGTTAGGTAGAGCAATGGTTAAATACAATGTAAATATGTATCTGTCTCAACCATTGACTTTAATCCTAATGACAGCAGAGCACCCTTCCTTACTGCACAAGTATGGTGTGTCATTACCAATACTAGGTTGCCATCCTTATAGTCTTTCCAAATCAAATTTGCAGTTGAAGTTAAATTTATATTTCTAATGTAACATTGGTGTAAAACTAAAGAGTTTTGGTTTAAATCCAGTCCGATTAAATCTACCCTGACCCTGGAGAAAGATGCAGTTAGTTGCATTGTTAGGTCAAGTTTCAAATCTGGATTTGCATTCCAACTTTGGTATTGCTGCAAAGCAAAGCCACTTTGCATGCATGGACACCACAGTTGTAGTTTAAATAACTAATTCACATGCGCAAACAATAGTACTGTGACCTCACTTGGACAATCGTTACCATTGCATACTTCCAAGTATGCAAATATATTTGTTGCTTATTCCCATCTGTGAGTTAAGGGTTGCAAAGCCAATGAAATTTGTTGGTAAACTGCTGTGCCGATAATTGGAGGAAACTTTAGACTTCTGGAAACCTATTCTTTGACCAGTTAAACCAACTATAAAGTGGATATGCGATATTGCATTCCATTTCTTGGTAGGTGACTGAAAATGAGTTCCACTTGTTACTAAATTGAAGACTTTCAATATTTTTGCCTATCCATAATTAAAGTGGAATGTTAGGTAATGATGGGATAAATAGCTTCACTGTCCAACTCTGACAGGAAAAATAATCTCTGAATGTGACTTTAAATCCAGTTCTATTCTAGTGTTCTGTTCAGCAAGGTTGCTGGTAAGTTTGATGGCAGGGGCATTTAATCAGGCACGAGGGAGATGGGTAGAGACCCTGCCACCTTTCTGTTCCACCCAGGTTATGCCCATGGCAGGGAGGTCCATGGACAGACTTCCAAATCCGCTGCCAATTGAGGCCCTGAGGCGAGCAATTAATGACCATTTAAGAACCTAATCCCATCACCGCAGATCTTAACCAAGCGGGGATGCTGTCACCATCCTGACAGCATGACAAGCCAACCCTAGTCTGTTTGCCTGTAGGCCATTGGGAGGGTCCTCCAGTCAAATCACTTCAATAATAATAATCTTTATTGTCACAAGTAGGCTTACATTAACACTGCAATGAAGTTACTGTGAAAATCCCCTAGTTGTCACATTCTGGCACCTATTTGGGTACACAGAGGGAGAATTTAGAATGTCCAAATCACCTAATAGCACGTCTTTCGGGTCTTGTGGGAGGAAACCAGAGCACCCGGAGGAAACCCACGCAGACACGGGGAGAACGTGCAAACTCCACACAGTCAGTGACCAAAGCCGGGAATCGAACCTGGGACCCTGGAGCTGTGAACAATGGGGCATAAAAAATGTTCAAAAGAAGCTGAGAATAAACTTGAAATACTGACATAAACAGAAAGGATTAAAGGTCAATTTTAACTTATGCCAAGAATCCCTGGATAGGGCAATTTAAAACAAAGTACTGAACACTTAAGGTCTTTAAATAATTTATAAAAGGTATAACTTTGCCAACTTTGAGCATTTTTATGATGATATTGCTTTTAGACTTGTTAATAATTTTAAACAACTCTTTTAGATATTTTCAAAATATTGACTGCTTTGAAATGCATGGCGAAGTTTGTGGAAACTTTTGAAATTCAGTCATATTGGGAGCCTGTCTTTCCTAAATCATATAATTTAACACTTCTTCTCAAACTAATTCATTTATAGAGTAGCTTCCATTATTATTGAACTCGAATAGAAATTTGCAACGCAGGACAACAGAGCTGCAATCGATATTAAAATATTGTGATTATATTTTGGTGACAATATTTTCATAAAACACATCTGAGTTATCTGTAAGAGAGTTTCTTTCCCTGGCAGGAGGTTGTGACCAGGTTATCGGGGGTGGGGGTGCTGGGGGAGGGCCTGAGGAGGTTATGAGGTCATGGAATGTTCACAAGGAAGACGTTGCTCGCTCTGCCTCTTGTAGGTTATGCCTGCAATATGTTTTTTCTCCATTTGCGGTGCTATAAGCTTACTCTCACCTCTCTCAGGTTAATTCCCTACTCTGCTCTGCCTAAAAAAAACTCAGGCATTCCCTGCAAACAGTTTTAGTTTGCAATCATTTTCAATACTCCGCAGTTTAAATGTGTTGTGCTCAATTAAAAGAAAGGTTGTTGACTCCCTGGCCTGTAGCTTTATTTCTGAAAATACTATTGGACCTGGGGTCCCTGCTACTATTCAATCATAAATAAATAGCAAAATGTTGATGCTCCCCTACCCTCCAACTCTGCTTCAAAACCCTTTGTCCTGCGTTCTGTAACACTATGAACTATGCTTTGTTATCCCTGCATCAAAGTCCTCATGGAAACCTCAGAAGACTGTTAAGATTAGAGCAAACAGAAAAATAGGCTGCTCTTCAAAAACTTGCTTTGGTCTGAAAAATGACTTGATTGACAAATGTCCTGCAGCTTACTGGAAGATTCCTTTTGACCTGCTTGGATTTAATGCTGCCGTTTGCTTGCCATCATCTTAAATTGAAAAATGAATTAGTAATAGAACTGGCACTCAATGTTTGGACAAAAATTACTTTGATATTACCTCCTTCTATGATTTCTGCAAACAAAGCTGGACAACATGCACATTCTAAACACACTCTGTTTTCCAACCTTCCAGGTGCTGCCAGACCTGCTGCGTTTTTCCAGCATCCTCTGTTCTGGAAATGATCTGAGGAATTTAGAATTCTCATCCCTTTGTTTAAACGTTTTTGTATCCTGGCATCGTCCTAACTCTGTCATCTCCTCTAACCCTACAATCCTCTGAGAATTCTTATGTCCTCCAATTCTGGCTTCTTGTGCAACTATCCTCTCTTTATTCCAATGTTGAAGGTAAACTAAACCCTTTACTCTAGAAAAACTTGCCCAAAGGACGGCACGGTGGTTAGCATTGCTGCCTCATGGCACCGAGGACCCGGGTTCGATCCCGGCCCCGGGTCACTGTCCGTGTGGAGTTTACACAGTCTCCCTGTGTCTGCCTTGGTCTCACCCCCACAACCCAAAGGTGTGCAGGGTAGGTGAATTGGCCATGCCAAATTGCCCCTTAATTGGAGAAAAAAAAAGGGTACTCTAAATGTATTTTAAAAAATACTTTCTCAAATCCCTTTGTCTCTCCACCTCCAAGACCGAAGGTGCAATTCAACCGGAAAAAAGTCTATGTCCTGCTTTGGGTGCATTTAGCAAGGCATTTCTTGGCGGCTACAGGTCGCGGGAAACACTCCCTCACCCCCCCCTCCACCTCGTAAGGCCGCCTGGTCTGGTCCACGAGCAGCCTGGAAATGCCACTCTGGCAGCGGCCTTCCTAGTCTGGCAGTGCCAGGGTGCCCAGGTGTGGCAGTGGGAGTGCTAGGGTGCCACTCTGCCCCATCCCTGAACAAACCATGGGTCTCCAATAGCCTGGGAGACCCCCCGCCCCAGTGCTATTACGACGAGTCCACGTTTGTGTGGAGCAGTACTAAACGGTGCCCTGGTGATTTAGCAGCAAGCCATATATATTAGGCCAGATAAGCAAAAGCTTGGTTGAAGTCGTGGGTTTTAAGGAGTATCTATCCCAAGGGAGAAAGAGAGGTACAGAGGATGAAATGTTTCGGGAGGGAATTCCAGAACTCAGGGCCTCAGAAGCTGCCACTGGTGGAGTGATTAAAAAAGGGCTGCCCAAACACCTTCTTCCCTGCTGTTACCAAACTCCTGAATGACCCTCTTATGGACTGAACTGATCTCTTCACACATCTTCTCTATGAGTAGTACGACACTTCATATGCTTCACCCGATGCCTGTGTCTATGTATGGACATTGTGTATTTATGTATGTCCTATGTTTTTTCATGTATCGAACGATCTGTCTGGACTGTAAGCAAAACAATACTTTTCACTGTACCTCGGTACACGTGACAATAAATCAAATCCAATGAAATCAAAATACCAGTATTGGAGTAGTACAGAGATCTTGAGCGCTGTGAGGCAGGAGGAGGTTACAGAGATAGGGAGCTGCACGGCCACGGAGAGATTTGCAACAAGGATGAGAATTTTTAAATTGAGATTTTACATAACTGGGGCCAATGTAAGTTAGTTAGTACAGGTTTGATAAATGGGACTGGATAGACAAGAATGGAACCAGACTAGAGCACTCTGACCCAGCTGGATTAAGGGGGAGCGGTATTAGAGAAACATGAAGTATGATCAGTTATGACAACGCTGCCGACAGGTCAAGAAATGAGGAGGGATAATTTAGAATTGTCTTCCTCATAGTCACATTGAACACCATTTAAAAAGAACAGATTTGGCACTGTGATGGGACGGAAATCTAATCGAAGCGATTTGAACGTAAAATTCATGGAAGATGGGCATGGAAGATGGACACGGATTTGGGAAGCAACAGCATGTTCAAGGACATAAAGATGAAGCCTTTGCAAATATCCCATTAGCAGGTCCGCAGAAGACTCATGTTATCTGATCCTTGAAGATTTATAATGGTCATTTATTTTAGGGATATGGGCTTTGCTGGCTGGCCAGGATTTATTGCCCATCCCTAATTGCCTCGAGAAGGTGGTGGTGAGCTGCCTTCTTGAACCGCTGCAGTCCATGTGGTGCAAATGCACCCACAATGCAGTTAGGGAGGGAGTTCCAGGCTATCGACCTAGCAACAGTGAAGGAATGGTGTTGTGTTTCCAAGTCAGGATGGTGAATGGATTCCAGGTGGTGGTGTTCACATATATCTGTTGCCCTTGTCCTTCTTGATGACAGTAGCTGTGGGTTTGTAAGATGCTGTCCAAGGAGCCTTGGTGAGTTGCTGCAGTGCATCTTATTGATAGTACACACGGCTGCTCCTGTGCATCGGTGGTAGAGGAATTGAATGTTTGTGGCTGGACGCCAATCAGACAGGCTGCTTTGTCCTAGATAGTGTCAGGTTTCTGGAGTGTTGTTGGAGCTGCATTCAGCCAGGCAAGTGGGGAGTATTCCATCACATCCCTGACTTGTGCTTGTAGATTGTGGACAGGCTTTGGGAGTCAGGAGGTGAGTTACTCGCTGCAGAAGCCCCAGCTTCTGACCTGCCCTAGTAGCCACAGTGTCTGTATGGCTAGTCCAGTTCTGGTCAATGGTAACCCCAAGGATGTTGATAGTGAGGGATTCAGTGATGGTAATGCCAATGAATGTCACGGGACAATGATTAAATTCTCACTTGCTGGAGATGGTCATTGTCTGACATTGGTGTGGTGCAAATGTTACTTGCCATTTGTCAGCCGAAACTTGGATATTGCCCAGGCTTTGCTGCATTTGGACATGGACTGCATTAATTGTTCATTTGGTTTCTGGACGCTGAGCCTAAAACATTTCTACCACTGCAAGGAGAGTTTTTTCAGTTGGTTAATTTGTTTAATTGTGAATAATTTATTTTGCAACAGTTCTGTGCAAATTGGCAACTTATGTTTGTCTGAGTTCAAAAGTAACTCATAGATTATGAACTGCTTTGACATGTCCTATGGTCATGAAAGGTATTACAATAAATTCAAGGTCCTTATTTTTTTAATATGAAAGTGAAAGCGAAGGATACAGCTAAGGGTGGTCACATTTATTCAATTCCCTTCTTGATGCACCATTACACAGGCAAAAGCTGAACAAGGAATCTGTAGGGTAGATTTCTCACCGAATAGTTATTGGCCAGTTTAGCTCAATTGGGTGGAGAGCAAGGCCAAGAGAGCGGGTTTAATTCCCATATCAGCTGAGGTTATTCATGAAGGCCTCGCTTTCTCACCTTGCCCCTTGCCCGAGGGTGGTGATCCTCAGATTAAATCACCATCAGTCAGCTCTCCCTGAAAGGGGAAAGCAACCTATGGTCATCTGGGACTATGGCAACTTTACTTTAATAGCTTTTACCAAAGACATATAGTGCAAGCTGTTTCAAGCATTAAGGAGCCCTTCCAAAGCAACACTGTAAGTCACAAAATGATTAACTGAAATTTGTTGCCCTGCTTCAGTTAATCTTGTTTGATTTGATTGGTAGCCCATATTTTATAGTCTGTTAGCATGAGATTTAGCAGCAGTCAGAATATAAGAATTAAAAAGAATTAATTGTTCATTTGCCTTCCACCATAGAATATTTTATGAATAAAGTTGTATTTTGGTTGTTGGGAACCAGGGCTTGTGTGAAAGCAGACCTCACTCCAAGAACTAAATCTTCAGTCTTAAAAGCCAATATTGTAACCATAACCTCAGTTTGAGTGTGTAACTCCACCTCTGACCCTAACTGCAACCTGGAACCTCCCAGCTCAATTGTTAGCACGTAGGCACACGTCAATGAAAAGGTTGCATGAGAATAAAGTGACAAAATAACCTTTTCACTCATGTCAATATCTTCAATTATGTTAATGAGGACAGGAATTTCACCCGGTTTTAACATCTGCAAAAACAGATTGACGAGACTTCAATGGAATTTTGATAAATTTCCTTAAAACTTTAACATTAACTTTAACATAGAAACACAGAATATAGGAGGCGGAGTAGGCCATTTGGCTCTTCAAGTCTGCTCCTCATTTCATTATGATCATGGCTGATCATCCAACTCAGTAACCTGTTCCCGCTTTCTCCCCAGTATCCTATGATCCCTTTAGCCCCAGGAGCTATATCTAATTCTGTCTTGAAAGTGTACAATGTTTTGGCCTCAACTGCTTTCTGTGGTAGCGAATTCCACAGGCTCACCACTCTAGGGGTGAAGATATTTCTCCTCATCTCACTTCTAAATGGTTTACCCCGCATCCGTAGACTGTGGCCCTGGTTCTGGACTTACCCCCATCAGGAACATCGTTCCTGCATCTGCCCTGTCTAGTCCAGTTCGCATTTTATAGGTTTCTTTGAGATTCCCCCCTCATTCTTCTAAACTCTAGTGAATATAATCCTAACCAATTTAACACATTAAAAAACAAATCGTACATAATAGCACGAGCACTCAATGGGCACAATCCACCTGAATGGGGATAGAACCCCACAGCACAAGATTAGCTGGGTGTTTCCCGGCCCTCAGAGCGCTGAGAAACACCCCGCTATCTAACGCTCAACCGGTTAGATCAGGGGTTTCAGTGGGGAACTCCCGAACGAGGCCACACCTAGCCCCATTTTCTGCACTGAGGAGTGCCGCTCGCCAGAACCCCTTAGTGAATGAGAGATCAGGACGCAATTTTTAAATGGTGTCACAAACTCTCGAGTCCCCGACCCGACCCTCGAATCCTCCCTCCCCCAAGCCCCAATTCACTATAAAGAGGTCCCCGGCCGTCTCCCTCCCAGGGCACACCCTGGCCCAATCACTGCCGCGCAGAAGATGCCAGCCTGGCACCTAGGTGACACTGCCAGGGTGCCAGGCTGACACTGCTAGGCTGCCAGTGCCAGTTTGCTTTGGTGGCACCAGCAGTGCCAGGATACTGTCCTGCACAGAGAGCATGCCCTCGGTCCTCCAATCCCCTCACAAATGCCAGTCTGTCTGTTCCCCGTTTGTGGAGACCAGTATTGACCGGCGCTCGCCCGAGGTCTCTAAGGTGAGGGAGTTAGATCCCACACCTGGGTTAGATCTCGGGAGACTAGCTGTCGCACTCTAATATGTAGATTTGCCAGAAAGTGATCCAGCCCACAATGGGCAGGATTCGCATTGTGACTTCTCGTGAGATCGCATTAGATCTGGTGAGCCAAGTAGATCCCGGAAGTGGGAAGCGTTGCTCCGCACCGTTTTTCGGGCACAACATGACAGGTAGCTCTGACCTAATATCTCTGATACTTCTGATATTATAAAGGAATGATGGTTTAAGGTGAATAAAATACGGTGCACTAACCATTTCAATCTTACCTTTCCCACCTGTTGCATGGAGCAACTTCAGATGGTCCACAGTCATCTGCAGGATCTCAGCTTTCTCCAACTTGGATGATCCCTGAGTGACAGAATTTTTGTGAAAATTAATAACAATTGTAGCATGCTCAAAGTAATTAATGAGAAACTGATTTGACCATGCTGAACTGCTTAATGAATGAGTCAATGCTTTAATATGTGAGTGAATGAACCGTTGCGTAAATGAATAATTTCATGAAGTGAATTTTGTCTTCCTGTCTTCATGGGTACCATTGACACAACTTTTATCCTTAAGAAAGACAAAAATATATTTCAACAACTCATATTTACATAACTCCTTGACCATAATAAAACATTACAAGGCTCTCTATAGAGGTGTTATAAAAGAAAATATAACACCAAGCCACATAATGAGATGTTAAGTTGGATGACCAAAAGCTTGTCAAAGAGACAGGTTTTAAGGAATGTTTTAAAGGAGGAAAAAAAATTATAGAGGCAGGGAGGTTTAGGGAGAGAATTCCAGAGCATTGGGCCTAGTCAGGTGAAGGCTCGGCCACCAATGACAGCGCAATTAAGATCGGGAATGCTCAACATGGGTTGTGGGGCTGGAGGAGATTACAGACATAAGGAGGAATGAGGCCACATTGGGATTTGAAAACAAGGTGCAAATTCTAAGATCAAGAGATTTCTTAACTGGGTACCAGAGTAGTTCAGCAAACACAGAGGTGATGGGGGATTGGGATTTGATGAGATTTAGGACATAGGCAGTAGAGTTTGGATGACCTCAAGTTTACGGAAGATAGAAAGTCAGGAATGCGTTAAAATCCACAAGATGCACTGCAGTAACTCACCAAGGCTGCGTAGGCAGCACCTTCAAACCCATGACTGCTACCATCTAGAAGGACAAGGGCAGCAGGCGTAGGGAAACACCACCACCTGGAAGTTCCGCTCCAAGCCACTCACCATCCTGACTTGGAAATATATTGCTGTACCTTCATTGTCACTGGGTGACAATTCAAGGAACTCCATCCCTAACAGCACTGTAAGTGTACCTGCACCATAAGGAGTGCAGTCATTCAAGAAGGGAGCTCACCACCACCTTATCAAGGGTAATTATGAATGAGCAATAAATGCTGGCCAAGGCAGTGAAGCCCACATCCCTTGAATGAATAAAAATAAAGTTGGAAATAATATTCTTGTAATAACATAGAATCATAGAATTTACAGTGCAGAAGGAGGCCATTCGGCCCATCGAGTCTGCACCGGCTCTTGGAAAGAGCACCCTACCCAAACCCACACCTTCGCCCTACCCCCATAACCCAGTAAACCCATCCAACACTAAGGGCAATTTTGGACACTAAGGGCAATTTAGCATGGTCAATCCACCTAACCTGCACATCTTTGGACTGTGGGAGGAAACCGGAGCACCCGGAGGAAACCCACGCACACACAGGGAGAATGTGCAGACTCCACACAGACAGTGACCCAAGCCGGGAATCGAACCTGGGACCCTGGAGCTGTGAAACAATTGTGCTAACCACAATGCTACCGTGCTGCCCCTAACGTTACAACATTTTTGATTGAAAGCTAATCAGAGTCAATATATGTTAAGTGGTTTAGAGGTAGTGGTGAGGTCGAGCTGGGTATCATCAGTATACCTGTAAAAACTGATGTTATGCTTCCAAATAATTCTTGAAGTGACAGTGATTGGAAACCAATATTTTATCTGGTTCATTCAAAAGAACAAATAAGAGTTCATTGCCAGTTTTTAAAATGATAGCAAAAATTGAAGAGCGATTTGGAGAAGTAATTTTTCAGAAAGTAGGGGAAAAGAATCAGAGAACATTGTGAAGGGAATGAACCACATGCATTTAGATTATTGTGAAATGACAAGGTACATTGCTAATCTGTAGTCAGGAGAAAACACAGTCCTACACAGCCACATTTTAAAGAATGCCCAAAATTCTGATATATTGAAACATTATTGTCAGGAAAAGGCAGACTGTCCTTGCCAACATAGAGTGCGATGGAAGTTTAAAGTTTGGAAAATTCACTTTGTACCGGTTTAGCTGTATTGTGTATCTGAAACCAATGTAGAGTTTAAGACTCTCGCTCCTATGTGGTCTCACACAGAAACTGAGCTGGCCCGATGCCATTATGAAACACGGAGAATCCTCTAAATAGTGTGTTGAAATGAATACTTTTAACAGTATACTGCCTTTGGGCGGCGGTAAGATTGAAGGGGGTTGCGTGGGTAGAAATATTGTCGAACGTCATTCAATCAGCGATGATGTCCATTACTGATAGATCCATATGGTGTGAGATGAGGGATTTTCATTGCAACATAATATGATTTCCCATTTTGCAATTATTACGAAGCCGTTATAGTTAACAAAGGTTCTTTGAAGAAATAATTGAAAAGTTCGTCATATCTATTGAATGTTACTGCACCCTTACACTTCTAAGTACCTTGCATAAGGCTAAACAATTCAAACGGAGATTGAATTCTGAAATTCAGATTTATCTGAGCTCATTGAGTACCTGTTTTTCAAAAGCTGTTGGAACCAAACGACGCAGTTCAGATAAACTGTTATTAATCCTGTCCCGTCTTCTTTTTTCAATAACCTACGAGAAAAAGGGTTGAATAGCCATTTGCACAAAACCCAGTCTGTATTTTGCCGGTCAGAAATAGTTGATTTCCCCCACTTACCCCGCGCCGTTTCTTCCGCGCCAGAATGTGCGAGGTTGCAATTGGTGAAGTCGATCTGGTCACCGGGCTGGGAACAGAAACAACAGCAAAGGTTTGTTGATGTAGAGAGCTGGCTGTCACAATACCGAGACTAACAACTTCACATAACATAAATCTGGGTGTCAGGGTAAGAATCTTTCCCACAGTCTGGCAGAATGCATTAAACCTTTGCACAGCTGTTGTGATATTTTAAAAAGAGCATCATTACAATGATTAAAAAAAAACAATTGCTCTGTTTATGTTGAAACAAGGGCGGAATAGTGTCAACATCATGTTGTCATTTTGGTAGATCACCCAAGACAAAGCAAAAGTGGTGTGCAGCCGCTGTTGTTCTTTCCCAGGTGACCAAAGTCAGGCTGTGGAGATTATTTATTGTTCCTCATGATCTTGAACCCAGAACAGAATTGGGGGGTTTCTGATGTTGGGAACCCTCCAGATGGTTAACTCCATTCTTATCCGTTTGGCAAAAAAGGAGGAACTTGGTTTAAAGTCGCAGATTTGTAAAGGGTCAGCAAACATTAAACAGGTGAAGAGAAAGATTGAGGGAGGATTGTGCGCAAACAGAATAGGAATGTACAGCAACACACACAAAATACTCACCAGTAATGTTCCTCTATCCCAACGTCTATCAACTCCTCCAGATCACTGTCCGAGGAGGTTTCACCATAGAGTCGCTTCATTCCTGTGATTTATTTGAACAAATCTATGTTACAAAACTCGGGGAGCAATATGACCCCCCCCCCCCCGCCCCCCCTAGCCACAGGCGTGACTGCAAACTCAAGGCTCCCCGCTGGCCTTGTCTTTCTCGCTCGGGATGGGGGTCAATCGATGGCGACTTTGTGGATGTGTGTTCTGCTGGATGCTGGCGGCGCCTCTCTGAATGGATGGCGGGCTTTCTGTGAATGTCGGTGGTGTTTGTGTTGAACGTGCTGGTCTCTCTGGAAGCTATACAGAGCAAAGATGTCCACAGAGTTGAGCTGCCGATCGGTAAGAGTTCCTGTTCCGCCACCCCCCACCCCCTCCGTTTCCCTCCCCCTCTAACTCTTTAACCTTGACGGTGTGCCCCTGACACAGACGCGGGCTGTCGGTGGGATGTCCCTTGGATCAAGGTCCACTCTCTCCGTGGCCGGCAGTGTGTTTCTGCTCTTCCCAGTTTGAGAAGCAATGACTGGGGTTTGTTTGTAGATTGCTGTTTTTCTTTCCCGGGGAGGCTCTTCCTGTTGCTGGATCTCTCTCATGTGGTCTGTTTGATGTTTTTTTTCCTCTCTCTCTTTCTGACCAAGTGGCCCTGGCTCAGTCCCAGATTCTCAGCGCCTGTCTCTCTGGCACCGATTCCTATTCTGACCCTGTCTGCAGTTGCGGGCTCATTCACTTTCACTTGATGCCCGGCGAGAGGCTTTTTCCCTTTTGACTTTCTGTCCATTTGACTCCATCTCCACCGTTTCACTGTTTTTCGGGGCTGGGGGGGGGGGGGGGGGGATGGGAGGGTTTTGATTCCCGATCAATTTTCATATGAGATGAGACTTAGAGCAAATGGCACCCCGCCCTTTCGCCTGTCCTTCTCGCCTGGTTGGCGGGTTGTACTATTTTAATGAAAGCTGAAACCTGAGAAAGAGCCGACAGCTGCGATTTATACAGAGAACCGGAGATCCGTGACATCCATCAAGGTGAAACACCTCACCTGTCTGAGCAAGTCCGTGCCCCCGGGCACCAGCTTCATGTACACACTCAACACTGCACCGTTCACCTGGCACCACAGCCTCTCCAACACCCCTGTACCTGTCCAAGTTAGTGTTCCATCGCTCCCCCTCCCCCCCCCCCCCCAAACATTTTATACAGCGATTCTGGATTTTCTCATTTAACTATATTTGAGTTGCCAATGTTACAGCGTCAGGTCTGTCAGAGAAAATTCCAAGTGTCTTTGGCTCCGGGTCCGAAGAAATGTAAATGGTTGAATGGCCCAGTAATATAAACAAGTCAATGGGAAATAACCAATGCAAAGAGCGGTCAAAAGGGTCAAAGCCACACACTGCACGGCAGTATAATCATTGAATCTCACAGCACAGTAAGAAGTCTTACAACACCAGGTTAAAGCACAGCACAGCACAGACAGCGGACAATCGGCCCATTGTGCCTGTGCTGGCTATCTGAAAGACCTGCCAATTAATGTCATTGTCCTGCCCTGTCCCTGAAGTCCTGCACCCCCCTCCCCCCCCCCCCGCCCCAGTACATATTGCTGCACCAATAAGAAACTCGCGTTGGTAATAAACGCCTGAGGGCCAGATCAAGTCAATTGGTCAGTAATGGTGGAAGGTCTTCTGACTTAAAGCTTCCACACAGAGACAGCTAGGAATAGGACGCCGATTAAAGCACAGTGTTATTGAAGGCGATAGGGATCAGGACAACAAAATACATTGAATTTGTATTTTAAAAGATTTGCATCTTGATGCACGATCAATTACACAAAGACGAGAGGAGGATGTAATCGAGGCTTTATTACACCGAGATGTGTGGCCTCCTACAGCACCTGATGAAATGGCTCCTGTACTGGGAGCACAAATATTTATACTCCGCCTACTGGGCGGAGCCAGCAGGCAGGGATCTACCCTTGTACCTGTAGTACAGGGGCCTTACCATATCAACATCCTATATATACAATATATACATCAGTGGTTACTCCCACATTCACCCCCTGTTAAAAAAATGAGTCCAGCGGGGGTGGTGGAGAACTATATACAGACAAGTTGTGTTTTAAAAGTACAGATAATATTACAAATTCAGGCGGTCCGGTGCCTTGATCTGTCGTTGAGAGTGCCGCAGGGCTGGTGGCGACTCCGGCGGTGGCTTGGTCTTCGGAGACTCCGGGAGCGTGTCAAAATCCTCTTCATCCCCGGGTGTGAGCAAGGGCAGGACAGATTGTCCCGGAGTGGGGGCTGCGGTGGGGTGCGCCAGGGGGGGAGGGTGGCGCCGGGTCGGAGGGTCACGTGTGTGTGAAACCAGCTGGTGCCAGGTCCCTGAGGGAGACTGTGTCTTGGCGGCCGTCAGGATACGCTACGTAGGCGTACTGCGAGTTGGCGTGAAGTAGCTGTACCCTCTCAACCAACGGGTCCGCCTTGTGGAGTCAGACATGTCTACGGAGGAGAATGGGTCCTGGAGCTGCCAGCCATGTCGGGAGCGAAATCCCGGAGGTGGACTTCCTAGGGAAGGCAAAGAGACGTTCAAGGGGGGTTTCATTAGTCGCGGTGCACAGGAGTGACCGAATGGAGTGAAGTGCGTTGGGGATGACCTCCTGCCAGCGGGAGGCTGGGAGATTTCTGTATGGTAGGGCCAGCTGGACGGCCCTCCAGACTGTCCCATTCTCCCTCTCCACCTGCCCATTTCCCTGGGCTTGTAGCTGGTTGTCCTGCTCGAGGCAATGCCCCTGTTGAGCAGGTACTGGTGCAGCTCATCGCTCATGAATGAGGATCCCCGGTCTCTGTGGACCTGGGCGGGGAAGCCGAACAGAGCGAAGATGGTGTTGAGGGCTTTGATAACGGTGGCAGACGTCATGCCGGGGCATGGGACGGCAAAGGGGAATCGGGAATATTCATCGACCACACTGAGAAAGTACGTGTTGCGGCCGGTGGAGGGGAGGGGCCCTTTCAAGTCCACACTGAGGCATTCAAAGGGGCGGGAGGCCTTCACCAGGGACGCACGGTCTGGCCGGTAGAAGTGCGGTTTACACTCCGCGCAGACCTGGCAGTCTCTGGTGATCGCCCTGACTTCCTCGATGGAGTAGGGCAGGTTGCGGGCCTTGATGAAATGGTAAAAACGTGTGACCCCTGGGTGACAGAGGTTGTCGTGCAGGGTCCAGAGTCGGTCCACTTGTGCGCTGGCACATGTACCTCGGGAAAGGGCATCGGGGGGGCTCGTTGAGCTGACTGGGGCGATACAAAATCTCGTAATTGTGGGTGGAGAGCTCAATCCTCCACCTTAAGATTTTATCACTTTTGATCTTGCCCCGCTGTGTGTTATTAAACATGAAGGCAACTGACCGTTGGTCAGTGAGGAGAGTGAATCTCCTGCCGGCCAGGTAATGCCTCCAGTGCCGCACAGCTTCAATGATGGCTTGGGCCTCTTTTTCGACGGAGCAGTGCCGAATTTCGGAGGCATGGAGGATGCGGGAAAGGAATGCCACGGGCCTGCCTGCCTGGTTGAGGGTGGCGGCCAGAGCGACGCCTGATGCATCGCTCTCGACTTGGAAGGGGAGCATCTCGTCGACCGCGTGCATTGCGACCTTGGTGATGTCGGCCTTGATACGGTTAAAGGCCTGGTGAGCCTCGGCCGTCAGAGGAAAAACAGTGGATTGAATGAGTGGGCGGGCCTTGTCCGCATAGTTTGGGATCCACTGGGCATAATACGAAAAGAACCCCAGGCAACGTTTGAGGGCCTTGGGGCAATGGGGGAGGGGGAGTTCCATGAGGGGGCGCATGCGATCGGGGTCGGGCCCCAGAACTCTGTTCTGGACCACAAAGACAGGATGGCTAAGCGGTTCGTGCTGAACACGCACTTCTCCTTGTTATACGTGAGGTTGAGGAGAGTGGCGGTGTGGAGAAATTTGGCAAGGTTGGCGTCATGGTCCTGCTGATTGTGGCCGCAGATGGTGACATTGTCCAGGTACGGGAACATGGCCCGCAGCCCATACCGGTCAACCATTCAGTCCATCTCCCGTTGGAAAACCGAGACCCCGTTGGTGACGCCGAAGGGAACCCTAAGAAAGTGGTAAAGGCGGCCGCCTGCCTCGAACACAGCGTACGGGCGGTCCGCCTTGCGGATGGGGAGCTGGTGGTAGGCAGATTTCAGGTCGACTGTCGAGAAGACCCGGTACTGTGCAATCTGATTGACCATATCAGATATGCGTGGGAGGGGGTACGTGTCGAGCTGCTTGTATCGATTGATGGTCTGACTGTAGTCAACGACCATCCGGTTTTTCTCCCCAGTTTTGACCACTACAACTTGGCCTCTCCAGGGGCTGTTGCTGGCCTTGATGATGCCTTCCCGAAGCAGTCGCTGACTTCAGACCTGATGAAGGTCCTGTCCTGGGCGCTGTACCGTCTGCTCCTGGTGGCAACGGGTTTGCAATCCGGGGTTAGGTTTGCAAAAATGGAAGGTGGGTCAACCTTAAGGGTGCGAGGCCGCACACAGTAAGGGGTGGTAGGGGCCCGCCGAATTTCAGGGTTAGGCTCTGGAGGTTGCACTGCAAGTCCAGGCCGAGAAGCAAGGCAGAGCAGAGGTTGGGGAGGACATGGAGGCGGAAGCCGCTGAACTCCACACCCTGGACAGTGAGAGTGGCGATGCAGTACCCCCGGCTCGCCACGGAGAGGGACCCGGAGTCCAGGGAGATTCTCTGGTTAGCGGGGCGTATCGCGAGGGAGCATCGCCTTACCGTATCGGGGTGAATGAAGCTCTCAGTGCTCCCGGAGTCCAGCAGGCAGGAGATCTCCTGCCCGTTGACCTTCACTTTAGTTGAAGCAGTCGCGAGGTTGTGTGGTCGAGACTGGTCGATCGTGACCGAGGCGAGACACGGCTGGTCGTTGGCGGTTGCAGGCGATGAGCGGCCGGATGGGGTGCCCGACGAGCTTGGGTCCTGAGGCGGGTAAGACGGCGGCACCCATGGGCCACACGTGTCGTGGGGAAAGCAAGATGGTGGCGCCCATTGGTCCTGGGAGGAACAAGATGGCGGCGCCCACGGGCCGCACGTGTTGCGAGTTGAGCAAGATGGCGGCGTCCACTGGCCTCACGTGGTCCTAGGAGGGGAAGATGGCGGCACCCACTGTCTGCGCGTGGGGGGGTGCCGGGACAGTAGTGGCGATTGAGCGGGCCTGGCACACTGCAGCAATATGTCCCTTCTTGCCACAGGCCTTGTAGACGGCGCTCCTCTCCAGGCAACGCTGTCGGGGATGTTTTGACTGCCCACAGAAGTAGCATTTGGTCCCCCCGGGGTTGGTTGGCTGCCGCGCGGCACAGGCGTGGGATTGGCTGAGGGCGGTCTCTGATGGGGTCCATGATGGGGCAGCCATCTGCGGAGTCCATGATGCACAGGGGGGGTGGGCCGCGCGGTCGGGGACATAGGCCTGAATGTTGGGTGATGCGACCGTAAGTGAAAGCGCTAGTTTTTTGGTCACCGCGAGGCCGAGCGTGGCCCACTCTAAGAGGCGCTGGCGGATGTAGTCAGACCCTATGCCTGTAACAAATGCGTCTCTCATTAGCAAATTTGAGTGTTCCGTGGCCGAAACGGCCTGACAGTCACAGTCTCAAACGAGGGGGAGCAGGGCGCGCCAGAAATCTTCCACCGAGGTCCATCTTCTGAAAAACTCAGTGTAATAAATTGATGCACGATCAATTACACAAAGACAAGAGTAGGATGTAATCAAGGCTTTATTTGACTGAGATGTGTGGCCACCTGCAGCAGCTGATGAAATGGCTGCTGCACAGGGAGCACACATATTTATACTCTGCCTACTGGGCGGAGCCAGCAGGCAGGGATCTACCCCCGTACCTGTAGTACAGGGGCCTTAACGTAAAGCACCTATATCAACATCCTATGTAGAACATAGAACAATACAGCACAGAACAGGCCCTTCGGCCCTCGATATTGTGCCGAGCATTGTCCGAAACCAAGATCAAGCTATCCCACTCCCTGTCATTCTGGTGTGCTCCATGTGCCTATCCAATAACCGCTTGAAAGTTCCTAAAATGTCCGACTCCACTATCACAGCAGGCAGTCCATTCCACACCCTAACCACTCTCTGAGTAAAGAACCTACCTCGGATATCCCTCCTATATCTCCCACCCTGAATCTTATAGTTATGCCCCCTTGTAACAGCTACATCCGCCCGAGGAAATAGTCTCTGAATGTCCACTCTATCTATCCCCCTCATCATCTTATAGACCTCTATTAAGTCGCCTCTCATCCTCCTCCGCTCCAAAGAGAAAAACCCTAGCTCCCTCAACCTTTCCTCATAAGAACTATCCTGCAAACCAGGCAGCATCCTGGTAAATCTCCTTTGCACCCTTTCCAATGCTTCCACATCCTTCCTATAATGAGGTGCCCAGAACTGCACACAATACTGCAAATGTGGTCTCACCAGGGTCAATTATAGTTGCAGCATAACCTCAAGCCCCCGTTAATAAACGCTAACACACTATAAGCCTTCTTCATGGATCTATCCACTTGAGTGGCAACTTTCAGAGATTTGTAGACACGAACCCCAAGATCTCTCTGTTCCTCCACATTCCTCAGAACCCTGCCGTTGACTCTGTAATCCGCATTCAAATTTTTTCAACTAAAATGAATCACCTCGCACTTATCAGGGTTAAACTCCATCTGCCATTTTTCAGCCCAGCTCTGCATCCTATCAATGTCTCTTTGCAGCCTACAACAGCCCTCCACCTCACCCACTATTCCACCAATCTTGGTGTCATCAGCAAATTTACTGACCCACCCTTCAGCTCCCTGCTCCAAGTCATTGATAAAAATCACAAATTTCAGAGGACCCAGCACTGATCCCTGTGGTACAGCGCTGGTAACTGGTCTCCAGTCTGAAAATTTTCCATCCACCAACACACTCTGTCTTCTATGTGATAACCAGTTAATTATCCAATTGGCCATATTTCCCTCGATCCCACACCTCCTTACTTTCTTCATGAGCCGACCATGGGGAACCTTATTAAGCGCCTTACTAAAATCCATGTGTACGACATCAACTGCTCTACCTTCATCTACACACTTAGTTACCTCCTCAAAGAATTCAATCAAATTTGTGAGGCAAGACTTACCCTTCACGAATCCATGTTGACTATCCCGGATTAAGCTGTATCTTTCCAAATGGTCATAAATCCTATCCTTCAGGATCTTTTCCATTAACTTACCGACCACCGAAGTAAGACTAACTGGCCTATAATTACCAGGGTCATTTCTATTCCCTTTCTTGAACAGAGGAACAACATTCACCATTCTCCTGTCCTCTGGCACTATCCCCGTGGACAGTGAGAACCCAAAGATCAAAGCCAAAGGCTCTGCAATCTCATCCCTTGCCTCCCAAAGAATCCTTGGATATATCCCATCTGGCCCAGGGGAATTGTCGACCCTCAGGTTTTTCAAAATTGCTAATACATCCTTCCTCAGAATATCTACCTCCTCCAGCCTACCCGCCTGTATCACACTCTCATCCTCAAAAACATGGCCCCTCTGCTTGGTGAACACTGAAGTAAAGTATTCATTCAACACCTCTCCTATTTCTTCTGACTCCATACACAAGTTCCCACTACTGTCCTTGACTGGCCCTACCTTCACACTGGTCATTATTTTATTTCTCACATAAGAGTAAAA
Source organism: Scyliorhinus torazame (assembly GCF_047496885.1). Classification (NCBI taxonomy): domain Eukaryota; kingdom Metazoa; phylum Chordata; class Chondrichthyes; order Carcharhiniformes; family Scyliorhinidae; genus Scyliorhinus; species Scyliorhinus torazame. The sequence continues at coordinate 176,262,022 of NC_092707.1, forward strand.
AGCCTTGGGGTTTTCCTTGATCCGAACCGCCAAGGACTTCTCATGCCCCCTCCTAGCTCTCCTAAGCCCTTTTTTTTGCTCATTCCTTGCTAAACTGTAACCCTCAAGCGACCCAACTGAACCTTGTTTTCTCATCCTTACATACTCTTCCTTTTTCATCTTGACAAGACATTCAACCTCTTTTGTGAACCATGGTTCCCTCACCCGGCCATTTCCTCCCTGCCCGACAGGGACATACCTATCAAGGACACGCAGTATTTGTTCCTTGAACAAGCTCCACTTTTCATTTGTGCCTTTCCCTGACAGTTTCTGTTCCCATCTTATGCTCCCTAATTCTTGCCTAATCGCATCATAATTACCTCTCCCCCAATTATAAACCTTGCCCTGCCGTATGGCCCTATCCCTCTCCATTGCAATAGTGAAAGACACCAAATTGTGGTCACTAGCTCCAAAATGCTCTCCCACAAACAAATCTAACACTTGGCCCGGTTCATTACCCAGTACCAAATCCAATGTGGCTCCCCCTCTTGTCGTCCTATCCACATATTGTGTCAGGAAACCCTCCTGCACACACTGTACAAAAAATGCCCCATCCGAACTGTTCGACCTATAGAGGTTCCAATCAATATTTGGAAAGTTAAAGTCAACCATGACAACTACCCTGAGACCTCCACACCTATCCATAATCTGTTTTGCAATTTCTTCCTCCACATCTCTATTACTATTTGGGGGCCTATAGAAAAATCCTAACAATGTGACCGCTCCTTTCCTATTTCTAACTTCGGCCCATATTACCTCAGTCGGCAGATCCCCTTTGAACTGCCTTTCTGCAGACGTTAAACTATCCTTGATTAACAATGCTACCCCTCCACCTCTTTTACCATCTTCCCTATTCTTACTGAAACATCTATCCCCCGGAACTTCCAACAACCATTCCTGTCCCTGTTCTAACCATGTCTCCATAATGGCCACAATATCGTAGTCCCAAGTACCAATCTACACTCCAAGTTCACCTACCTTATTCCGGATGCTCCTTGCATTGAAGTAGACACACTTCAACCCACCTTTCTGTCTGCCGGTACACTCCTGCGACCTTGATATCCTCCTCAGTACCTCACTACTCTCATCACTGGCTTCTGGACTACAGCTCGTTTTCCCAGCCCCCTGACAAATTAGTTTAAACCCCCCCGAAGAGCCGTAGCAAATTTCCCTCCCAGGATATTGGTGCCCCTCTGCTTCAGGTGCAAACCGTCCTGTCTGTACAGGTCCCACCTTCCCCCGAATGTGCTCCAATTATCCACGTACCTGTAACCCTCCCTCCTACACCACGTGTTTATCGGCACCCTCTCCCTCACTAGCACGTGGCACCGGCAACAAACCAGAGATGACAACATGGTTTGTCCTGGCTCTCAGGTTACACCCTTGCTCCCTAAATTTCTGTTTTAAATCCCCGTCCCTTCTCTTACCTATGTCGTTGGTACCGATGTGTACCACGACTTGTGACTGTTCCCCCTCCCCCTTAAGGATTTGGAAAACACGGTCCGAGACGTCACGGACCCTGGCACTCGGGAGGCAACATACCATCCGTGAATCTCTTTTGCTGCCACAGAACCATCTATCTGTCCCTCTAACTATCGAGTCCCCAATAATTATTGCTCTCCTGCCCTCCCTCCTTTCATTCTGAGCCACAGGGACGGACTCAGTGCTGGAGATCCGTTCACCGTGGCATACCCATGGTAGGTCGTCCCCCTCAACAGTATCCAAAGCGGTATACTTGTTACTGAGGGGAACGACCACAGAGGATCCCTGCACTGACTGCTTCCTCCCAGCCCCTCTCACCGTCACCCATCTACCTTGATTCTTCGGAGTAACTACATCCCTGAAGCTACTATCTATGACCACCTCTGCCTCCCGAATGATCCAAAGGTCATCCAGCTCCAGTTCCCTAATGGTTTCTTGAGGAGCTGGAGATGGGTGCACTTCCCACATGTGAAATCAGCAGGGATAATGACGGCATCCCTCACCTCAAACATTCTGCAGGAGGAACATTGTACTGCCTTCCCTGCCATCCCCTCTAGATAAAAAAACGAAAAAGAAAGAAAGAGCTTACCTGTTATTCACTCTACCCCTTAGGTTAAAGGAGGTGGAAGGGTGGGGGACACTTCAAGTGTAGTGTCTAGGGTTTAGGAACTGCCCAACTTAAATACAGGTAAAAATAAAATACTTAACCAGCAACCACTGCGCCCCACACAAGAACAGCAATCAGCTGTTATGGGCCTGCGCAAACAATTTAAATCTTTACTACTTACCCAGCAGTCACTCTGCCCTCACTCCAACCGGATTCAGCTGGAAACTCCCAACAGTAAGTTTTTAAAAAATGTACTCCCCTTCTCGGCAAGCACTCACTCAGCAACCACTGCGCCCCGCACGATAACACCTCAGGGAAAAGAAAAACTACTTACCAGTCACCAGCCAATCACTTGCCTGCAGGCTGTGATGTCACGGTTCAACTTCTTTTTACTTCTACATGCCCTCGAGTCTCCCTCTTTATCTTTACTCGGCTGGGATCCTTACAGTGATTGTTTTTTTTTGGTTAGAGGAGGAGGTAGGGAGGGAAACACTGAAGAAGTGTTTGGGGTTTAACTGTCACTTGACAACAGCTCCTCCACAAACCACCTTCAAGATACGGTGACCGCAATGCACTGATGCACATTTTCCCGCACCAGCCAATCAGTAGCTCCGCTCTAATGCCCTCTATATATATACAATATATACATCAGTGGTGACTACCACACCTCTATATGGCATATGTTACAGCCTCGGAATGTTCGAAAGCGCTTTACATTGAACAGATCTTTAGTGCCGACGCTACTGTAATGTGGGAAATGCGGCAGTCAATTTGTACAGAGCCAGCACTCAGAAGCAGCATTGAAAACGACCAGATAATGTTTTCATGTTGTTAATTGTTAAAACTGGGAGAACTCTTTTCAAATAACACCCTGGAACCTTTAACATTGGCCTGACAGGGCAGACGTCTGAGGTTTAAGATCTGGCTCGGTGTCATCTTAGATTATGTGTCCAGTTTTCAGCAGTGGAGCTTAAGCTCATAACCTTCTGACTTATCAGTGAGCCAAGGCTGACACCTTATCAGGAAAGATGTCCAGCATGATGTCTCTGAATCAGAATTGGAAACAAATAAAACTTTCAGTGAATTTTTTAAAAAGTGAGAATCCAGTTGTCCAGGGATTCGCCAGGTAATCAAAATATTGATGTAATTACCTGCAGGTTAAAAGTTTAAATACTGTCGCTCCAGTAGCCTGGAGATTAATTCCACTTGGTTCTCCTGAGGGGTGGGTGGGCATTGGGCAGGACTAACATGATTTTGCAAAAATGGCGTCAGTGTCTTAATTGCCTTGAAGCCCCTATTTGCATTATATGTCCTAGGCCCTGCCTCCTCCTGGTGAGTGTTTCAGCAAACTCTGAAAACTCCGGCAGGTAGGAAAGTAGCAGTAAGGTGAACAAGGTTAGAACTTGACATGCAATTATCTTTTTGGAGAAGGAAATAGTCTGAATATTAGTGCCATTCTCCCCAAAACACAAGCAAGTGGCCTAATAAAATGTTTGTGATGGGAAAAATGCACTCATATTGCTTGGTAGACAGAGGAAAAATGGTTTTGCGAACCTTGAATTTAACAACTTCAAGGCTTAAACAACATAACGGGATACAAGGCAAAACATTGTAGAATCTCTAGCAGGAGTGCACCCCTGCTCGATGAACGCAATGCATTCTACGCTCATTTCGAGCAGGAAACCAACAAACCATTGTCAACTGCCCCAGCAGCCTCGGACACACCCAGACCTACCGTCACAGCTTTTCTTGAAAGTGAACCCATGGAAAGCAATGGGCCTTGACGGAGTCCCTGGTTGTACAGTCAGACCCTGCGCAGACCCACTGGCGGGTGTGTTGGCGGGCATCTTCAACCTCTCCCTACTCCATTCCAAGGTTCCCATTTGCTTCAAGATGACCACAATCATACTGGTGCCAAAAAAGAACCAGGCAATGTGCCTCAATGTCTACCATCCGATGGCCTTGACATCTATCATTATGAAGTGCTTCGAGAGGTTGGTCATGAGACACATCGACTCCATACTCCCAGACTGCCTTGATTCACTGTAATTCCATTCACAAGTTTGCTGATAACATGACTGTATTGGGTTATATTCAAACAGTAATGAGTCAGAGTACAGGAGGGAGATAGAGATCGAGTTGCATGGTGCAATGACAACAATCTCTCCCTCAGTGTCAGCAAAACTAAAGAGCTGGCCATTGACTTCAGGAAGCGAAGTGTTGTACACATTTCTGTCTGAATCAATGTTGCCAAGGTGAAAGTGGTTGACAGCTTCAAATTCCTATGTGTACACATTACCAACAATCTGTCCTGGTCCACCCATGTCCAAGAGAGCACGATGACCCCTATACTTCCTCACGAAACTAAGGAAATTCGGCATGTCCATACTGACTCTTACCAATTTTTACAGATGCACCATAGAAAGCATCCTATCTGGCTGCATCACAGCTTGGTATGGCAACTGTTGGCCCAAGACCATAAGAAACTACAGAGAGTCATGACCACAGCCCAGTCCATCACACGAACCTGCCTCCCATCCATTGACTCTGTCTACATCTCCTGCTGCCTTGGGAAAGTGGGCAGCATAATCAAAGAGCTCTCCCACACGGGTTATTTTCTCTTCCAACCTCTTCCATCAGACAGAAGGTATAAAGGTCTGAGAACACGCACTAACAGATTCAAAAACAGCTTCTTCCTCACTGCTACCAGACACCTGAATGACCCTCTGATGCATTGAACTGGTCTCTCAGTGCATCTTTTCTATTATGTAGCACTATACTCTGTATGTTTCACCTGATGTCTGTGTCAATGTATTTACATTATGTATCTATCGTATGTCCTGTTTTTCAAGTATGGAAAGATCTGACTGAACTGTATGCAGAACAATACTTTACACTGTACCTCGGTACACGTGACATTATCATGATACTGACATCTCCCGAGTGGCAGATTGACAGTTCTGTGGTCTGACAAACATATACATTAATTAATGAGATGTAGGGTGTATGGTTGATATGAGGAGTCCAGATGGCCATATAGATGCCATGACTAATGCCCTGTTTTCTTGGCAATTATGGTAACTGATTTCTACTTCTTGTTTGAGGCACTTGTGGACAGCAGACTGGCTGATTTGGCACATGCCCTGAGTGGCGGTTTGGAGGTATTTAGTCACCTAGAAGCTAAGTGCAATGGTAAACTTAGAGGAAGAGATGTCGCTGCGGGTGAAGTTGTCTGCATGTCAGTCTGTCCTCTGAGGATCCTAAATGCCTAGATTATCAAGCTAGGGCAAGGGTTAGAACAGGACTGTACATGGTACTTTAGATGCACTAACCTTTCCTGTCCCATCTTAAATTTACTTCCCTCATCCAGTTTGCTGAGTGGTTAGGTATATCCAGTAGGGTTTATATCATAAACATTCCACAGCAAGTCAAGCGTGGATGTAGGAAAGATTACTAAATGTACCAGAGTTGCAACTGAGAAGGCCTGCACTGCAAAATTGTATACCCGATAGCAACAAGAATTAACATATAGTCGGAAGTGCATAGTAATATAAGTTTCAATGGAGAACTAAATAGTCAGTCAAAACTGATTTCAACAAGTGAGGCCAGAATGGATGAGCTGTACTGTGGGGAAAGAGCCAAAGAAAATGGAGTGAAAGAGATCTTTTTAGATGAATGTTATAAGTACAATGAAGTCTTGCCTGTATTGGTCATAGCATAGTCCCTAATAAGTAGGGAATCATCTTAGCGATGAAATATAACACATTAGGATATGCGTCTAATTTCAGAACTTTAACTTATCAAGTCAAATGGCCTATCACTCCCCTCTGTGGTTGACGAATGTGATATAAAATAGTTACTTTAGAGATAATAGTTAATGTAATGTAGAGATAGGCCAGTCTCATTCTGGTGAGTTCACAGACAAAGGATTTCAGACCGCATGGCAAAGCAAAGGAAGAGGTGTGTCCACCAAAGGAGGAGAAAAGGATGCTGGGTAATAGGGGCCAGAGGAAGGGATTGGAAGTGAGCCAATTAGAGTGTATGGATAGGTCAGGAGGGGTATAGGATGACCTGTGGGAATCGTGTATGTGAAACTTGATGCCATTTGAATGTATCAGTAGAGACTTCTTTGTTCTACAGACTCACTTGATTCCAGAGGTGTACGAAGCAAGATGTGTTTTGTACCGCTGTGTACTGAGTCAGGCTTGCAAGTCAAATAAAATAACTAATGCTGTACCTGCAAATCCATCTCGACTTTTATTGAGGCCAGACTGACGGGTAAAGAAATTTGGGATTTGTCATGGTAATATTGTTTTGTTAATGACTGTATTGGGAAATTACAAAGATAAGAATGATCACAGACCTATTTACAAAGCTACCCCAACTCCAGGGTAAAACAAAGACAAAGCATTGGATTCCAAAGACCCAAATCACTTTTTGTTCACTCTCGTAATGTGTTCCTTAATCAGACCGAACAATTAAATATGGAGTACCCAAGGAGAAAATACTTCCCAATTATTTCCATTCTTCTTGATCTGAGCACTGAATAGGGGCAGTCCAGCACGTTAGTCATCTTTTGCACATAAACGCTTATAAAACAGTGTATATTTATTGCAGCTTAAATAATTTGGTTTTAACATGGAAAGAGGATAAATAATACTCCAGGTATTTCTTTAAAAGCAGTCTGCAGACATCTTCTTAATCTGTACCCCGGGAGGTTGTTTATATATATATTTTGCAGAATTAAACTGTGCTTTATTGGTTAATCATGAAAAGATAGAATCAGAGAACAGGTCCAGCAGAGGAGTGTATATGGCCCTTCATGTCTGCCCATACCGGCTCTCTGCAGGAATAAATCACCGAGCCCCACTCCCCATCTCTTTCCACATAACTCTAAAACCCTTTCTCTCCAGATGCTTACCATTTCCTTTTGAAATCCATGACTGAATTGGCATCCTTCCACAGTCTCAGGCAGTGCATTCAATATCCTAACCAATTGATGTGCCAAAATGTTCTTCCACATGTTGCCATAGATATTTTGCCAATCATCTTAAATTGGTGTTAATTGGTGTTAAATTGGTGGAGACCATGGCGGAGGCGGAAGGGAAAGAATGCCCCCACGGCACAGGCCCGCCCGCGGATCGGTGGGCCCCGATCGCGGGCCAGGCCACCGTGGGGGCACCCCCCGGGGCCAGATCGTCCCGCGCCCCCCCCAGGACCCCGGAGCCCGCCCACGCCGCCTTGTCCCGCCGTTCAAAAGGTGGTTTAATCCACGCCAGCGGGACAGGCAATTTATCGGCGGGGCTTCGGCCCATCTGGGCCGGAGAATCCAGCGGGGGGACCCGCCAACCGGCACGGCCCGATTCCCGCCCCCGCTGAATATCCGGTACCGGAGACTTCGGCAACCGGCGGGGGCGGGATTCACGGCAGCCCCCGGCGATTCTCCAACCCGGCGGGGGGTCGGAGAATGAGGCCCCCTTTCTCTTCATCTACTTTGTCCAGATCAGTCACGATTTTGAAACCTCTAACAAATTGCCTCTCAATCTTCTCTCAGGAAAACAACCCCAGGTTTTCTAGCCTATTGCATAACTAAAGTCCCTATTCCCATATTCCCTGGAACTATTCCTGCATCCTTTCCAAAGTCTTCCCATGCTTCCTAAAGTGCCGTACCCAGAACTGGACACAATGCACCAGTTGAAACGGAAGCATTGTTTGATGAAGTTTTATCTTAACTTGCACCTATGCCTCTATTTATAAAGCCCGGAATCTGGTATGCCCTTTTATCTATTTTCTCAACCTGCACTGCCACCTTCAACGTTTTCGACAAATACCCCAGATCTCTCTGCCCCTGTATCCTATTTAGAATTCACCCTTTGCTTTACTTTGCCTCTCCCTGTTCTTCCTCGCAAAATGTGTCACTTTACATATCTGCGTTCAATTTCCTCTGCTCCCTGTCTGCCCATTCCAGCAGTCTATGCAATTTTGAAGTCTATCCTCCTCACAGTTCATGATACTTTCCACGTTTTTTGCCATCTACAAATTTTGACATTGTGTCCTGTACACCCAAATCTGGGCCATTAATATAGATGAAGGACATCAATGCTCTGAATACAGACCCTCTGAAACCACACTTTATACCTTGCTCCAGACAAAAAAAAACAAATGGGTCACCGCTGCTGTTTTCTATCACACAGCCAACTTCATATCTATACTGTCACTGTCGCTGGAGGGCAGAGTTTGAATCTCTGCATGTCATGATATGCAGACATGCAGATAATGATATACAGACAGGCACAGACAGGCAGCTAATGAACACAGAGAACAGGACATGACCAATGAGCAGGCAGGACACTCAGGAGTGGTATCTCACTATAAAAGGCACGAGGCACTCACACTCCGCCTCTTTCCACTGATGAACATCTACAGAGTGAGTCAGGGTGTATGTACAGTATCACACCTCCAGCACGTGGCTAAGAGCTAGTCTGGTTCAGTCAGACAGAGTAACCACACTTAGGTTAGCAGAGAGTCGAACTCACAGAGAACTGTGCTAACTGTGCTACTGGTTCAATAAATCAGATTGAACTAACTTCAAGGTCTGGAGTATCGTTTGGTTAAAGCTGCATCCAGTTGCAGCCTGTGTCATCCAAGAGTACAGAACACAACATGCTACCAGGAGACTGCTTAATCTATGTGGTTTCGATGGTATGTGTTAGAAAGCCTTCGGGAGACCTGCGCATCTGCATTGATCCCAAGGATCTCAATAAGAATATAATGCGTGAACACTACCCCATTCGAAGCGGGAGGAACTCACCAGTGAGATGGCACACGCACGTTTTTTCACCAGGTTAGATCCGTCACATGGATTTTGGCAAATCCAGCTGGATGAGTCCAGTAAAAGGCTCTGCACCTTCAACACACCGTTTGGCAGATACTGCTATAATCGCATACCGTTTGGCATTGTCTCGGCATCGGAGATCTTCCAAGGCAACATGGAGCAGATGATGGAGGGCATTGAAGGGGTTTGTGTGTACGTGGATGACATCATCATATGGTCCACGACCCCTGAAGAGCATGTTTCCCGTCTCCAGCAGGTATTCCGCTGTAGCCAGTTAAAATGGCTAACTCCCGATTAGAATGGCCAAACCCCGATTTAAAATGGCAAACGGAAGAGGCTGATGGGAAAATCAGCCAACAGGACTCAAACAGACAGCTGCAGGTAAAACTGTGTATTCGCCTCTGGGGAGGCCAGACAGAATCGATAACTGCAGCCATCAACATAACAACACACCAGCCATCTGAATATAAATTAGCAATCCCCGGGAACAATGTGCAACAAATTAGACACACAAAGCCAACCCAGACTTTTCGGCGCCAGCAGGTGCCTATACAAAAGAGAGGTGAACGACCACCCCAAAAACGCCCACCGCCCCATCGATCAAGGAATCGCTCCAGCATTGGAGAATATCGAACCAAGTGATTGGGACGAAGCCCAATCACTTGGAACCAGGGACAGGGTCCGCCCCAAAAGGCGGGAAGCCCCTGGGGACTATAAGAATAGAGTTCAAGTTCAAATCGGCCCTTCTTCTCCTCTCCGCACCCTTCGAGACCCTTCTGCTGACCTTCTACAACAGCCGCGAGAACCGTAAGTCTTACTCCAACGCTCGCTACGAGATAGGCGCTCCTGACTATCGACCTGTACCCACTTTGAATCCCGCAGGCTCAGAACCCAGACGAAAGGCCATTCGTTTCCCTGACCTGGTGGGCCATTTCCAAAGTTAAGTATTGGCCTGTTAGTTGTAGGAAGTAGCTTAGAAGTAGAATTAATGTATAAGTATTGATTACTGTATATATAAATGTGCGTTGATTTAACTCTTACTAAGCGGTGTGTTGGAGTATTGATCATTACTCGGACTTGAACCACGTGGCGGTATCAGAAAGATACCTGGCGACTCAAGAGCAAAGGTGATAGAACAAGAGCAATTAAACTAAGGCAAAAGTTAGCAACACCGCCGTGTCCATGCCAATGGCCTGAAGCTGAACAGGTCCAAATGTTGCTTTGGCATGTCGACACTCAAGTTCCTAGGTGACCAGATCTCTGAGCAAGGCGTGCACCCAGACACAGACAAGGTCAAGTCCATCGAAGCCATGAAGGTACCTGAAGACAAGAAGGCGGTGTTGCGCTTCCTGGGCATGGTCAATTTTCTGGGCAAGTTCATCCCAAACCTGGCCTCACACACCACAGCCCTACCAAACCTGGTGAAAAAGTTCACCTTTGAGTGGAAGGCAGCACATCGGGCAGAGTGATTGGAACTGAAAGCCAAGCTCACCACTGCACCCGTCTTGGCATCTTTCGACCCAGACAGGGAGCCGAAGATCTCGACAGATGCGAGCCAGGATGGCATCGGTGCGGTGCTGCTTCAACACAATGACGCTTCATCCTGGGCACCGGTAGCCTACGCATCAAGGGCCATGACGCCCACCAAAACAAGGTATGCGCAAATAGAGAAGGAATGCCTGGGTCTTCTCACTGGCATTCTCAAGTCTCATGACTATGTCTGTGGCCTGCTGACATTCACTGTCGAGGCGGATCATAGGCCTCTGGTCCACATTATCCACAAGGACCTGAACGACATGACGCCTCGGTTGCAGTGCTTCCTCCTCAAACTCAGAAGGTACGACTGGCAAGGAGCTCATCATCACCGATGCATTGTCCCGCTCCATCACCTTGCCTAGTGAACCGCTGGAAATCATCCGGCAGATTGAATCACAGGTGCAGCTGTGTGCTAGCACCTTCCCGGCATCTGATGAGAAGGTGTGTCATATCCGCGAGGAGACAGCCAAAGACCCCCTCTTGCAGAGTGTCATGCACCACCATGCCAATGGCTGGCAGAAAGGGCAGTGCCCTCAATTTTACACTGTAAAGGACGACCTGACGGTGATTGATGGTATCCTCCTCAAGCTGGACCGGATTGTCATTCCACTCAGTCTCCAGAGCTTGGTGCTCCGCCAAATCCATGAGGGACACCTGGGCTTCGAGAGGTACAGACGCAGAGCCAGGCAGGCTGTCTACTGGCCCTGTATCAGCCAGGATATCTCGAACATGGTCCTCAACTGTGCGACCTGTCAACGCTTCCAGCCAGTGCAGAGTAAGGAGACACTTGAGCAGCATGAAATCGAGACCTCCCCGTGGTCCAAGGTTGGCATCGACCTCTTTCGTGCGAATGGTGTTGATTATTGACTATTTTTCCAATTACCCTGAAGTCGTGAAGCTCTCAGACCTCACAACTCGGACCGTCATCAAGACCTGTAAAGAGACGTTCTCCAGGCATGGTATCCCACTCACTGTCAAGAGTGACAATGGCCCGTGCTTCAACAGCCACGAGTGGTCTATGTTTGCCAAGTCATATCATTTCAAACATGTCACTTCCAGCCCACACTATCCTCAGTCCAATGGGAAGGATGAAAAAGGGGTGCACATTGTGAAACAGCTCATCTGCAAGGCCGCGGATTCTGCTTCTGACATCTACCTCACGCTGCTTGCGTACATTGTCCACTGGCATGTCGCCGGCTCAACTCCTGATGAACAGGGACCTGCGGACGACTCTTCCAGCCATACACTTGCCCAACCTGGATCACCTCCCGGTGCTGCAGACGGTGCAGCAGCTCCAAAACCAGCAAAAGCAGGGCTATGATGCTCATGCCACCGATTTGCCTGTGTTATCCCCGGCAGACACTGTCAGGATCAAGATACCGGATGGTGGCTGGTCTGCTCCAGCTGTAGTTGTTCGACAGGCTGCGCCCCGCTCGTATGTTGTACGTATGGCTGATGGTTCAGTTGTGCGACGAAACAGACGGGCACTGCGCAAAGTTGCCTGCCCGCAACCATATTCTTCTCCGTTTCCTTCTGTTGTTTTGCCACCTCCTGATACCTCAAACTACGAGGCCACCAGTCAGGCTTCCATCCTACCTGTCAAGGTGCCATCGTCCCCACCACTTCTCCAGCGGTCGACAAGGATCAGATGTAAGCCCAGAGATTGGACTTATGAACATTTGTTTTGTTTGCTATATTCTGTTTTCTCACATTAGACCGCTATCTTCGCATGTAAATACGTTCACATATGCCACCGCTTGTAAATATGTTGATATATGCCACCACATGGAAGTACGTTCCCATATGCCAACAAAACATAAAGAAAAGGAAAGATGTCATGATATGCAGACATGCGGATAATGATATACAGACAAGCACAGACAGGCAGCTAATGAACACAGAGAACAGGACATGGCCAATGAGCAGGCAGGACACTCAGGGGTGGTATCTCACTATAAAAGGCACGAGGCACTCACACTCGTTCCACTGATGAACATCTACAGAGTGAGTCAGGGTGTATGTACAGTATCACACCTCCAGCACATGACTAAGAGCTAGTCTGGCTCATGGAGAACTGTGCTAACTGTGCTACTGGTTCAATAAATCAGATTGAACTAACTTCAAGGTCTGGAGTATCTTTTGGTTAAAGCTGCATCCAGTTGTAGCCTGTGTTATCCCAGAGTACATAACACATCACTGCATATTGTGGAGCTTTGGCTGCACAATATGCAACACCTTTTGACAGGGTTCCATCTATAAAAATGTCTGATTGACCGACCTGGTTCCCAGTTGGACTGGGAGCTCTCTGGAGCAAGCAGTGGGCACAGCTGCAGGTATGGAATCTGCAGCTGCTGATGGGGATGAGTAGGGGTGGGGTAAAGTTTGGGGTACTTTCCTCAGACTTAGGAGTGGGGGAAGGGGGTGGATAGTTCCAATCCTTCAACAGGGCACGATGATTGTTTCCGATCCCAGGAAAGCAGGTAAACTTGGGGCCTGTGAGGACACATTCTTATTCCTCCTGACCCACAAGCAGTGCTGTGGGACACTTACCTTTCCCACGTGGCTGTCCATTCCTCCTTTGGGCTGTTGTGTTTCCCCAGGCCTGGAAAACTGACCTGTCAGAGTGAGACATGGAAAACAAGTTAAAAATGAGGCTTCCAGCCTCGCGGCATTCCACCTCCTCTGTTAAACATGGAAGTGGGTGAATTGGATTATGGTTATTGCAGCAATAGAAGGTTATCAACTTTATTGCCGAGTTGTGCCTGTTATGCAATATTATGGAAAACCAATCAACAGTCAGTAGAAAAGGTCACATGTAAACAAAGCAACTCTCGTTAAAAGTTCAAAACAGTTTCTTCAATCAATCCAAAAATAGATCAATTGCTTTTATATGCGGGAGTAGTTACAGCATCTATAAAAGTTTATAAGGTGGTAATCTCAACTAAAGTTTCAGATAACATTACAAACTTCTGGAGCAAAAGTCAAGTTGTTTGCGACATTATCCGAATCAAAAAATTAAATTAATTTCACTAGGTGTTTCCTCTGAAACATATCACGGGGCCTTTATTTTTGTGCTTCCGATTGCCCCCCGAGCTGCTGCTGCCATTGACCAATGTCTATCGTTCTGCCAGAAAGTCTAATAACGGTTGCCACCGCCTAAAGAACCCTTGTACCGACCCTCTCAAGGCGAATTTCACCCTCTCCAATTTAATGAACCCTGCCATATCGCTGATCCAGGATTCCACACTTGGGGGCCTCGCATCTTTCCACTGAAGGAGAATCCTTCGCCGGGCTCTTCCGATTATTTTTTAATCAGCTGAGGCTGTACATTGGTGGTGTTGTGAGATGATATTGAATGACTAATGAATGCCAGTCTTCTGTTGCTCAACAGCACATAGTGTCAAATGTATGTACTTACGAATTGGCATCTCCCAACCTCGAGACCTCAGATCAGAAGTAGGGAAATTGAAAGATGAGGGTAAAGAAAAGGTGAATACAGCAAGAAGAAACAGGCAATGCAGAAAAAGAAGGCAAAGAGAAGCAGCAATATTATGTCATCAAGGAATATAAAAAGTAACCGACAGACATGAGTAACAAAAAACAGCAAAGGAGAGGGCTACTTGGAGATACACAGAATAAACTCACAGATAATGACTGAGAAATAATAGAGATATTGGCCTGGATTCTGCAGTCAGCAGTGGAATGGGTAATGTAATAGATGTAATAAACATAGATTTCCAAAAGGTGACACAGTGGTTAGCACTGCTGCCTCACAGCGCCAGGGACCCAGGTTCAATTCTGGCCTCGGATGACTGCCTGTGTGGAGTTTGTACATTTTCCCTGTGTCTGCGTGGGTTTCCTCTGGGTGCTCTGGTTTCCTCCCACAGTCCAAAGATATGCAGATTAGGTGGATTGGCCTTGCTAAATTGTCCCTTAGTGTCCAGGGGTGTACAGGTTAGATTTGGGGTTGGTCAGGGTGGACAGGGGAGTGGACATGGGTAGGGTGCTCGTTCGGAGAGTAGGTGCAGACCTTATGGCATCCGTCTGCACTGTGGGGATTCTATGATTCCATGATAAGACATAGTAGTGTCATGGCGAAGTGGAATCAGGGGACATGTAGAGTCAGGGGACAACTAGAATGGTCAGCAAACTACAAATCAGAGAGTAGGGATTAAAGGCAGTTACATAGATTGAAAGAAGTGCTGTTGCACAAGTTGGATCTGGGATCACTGTTATACATAATTTGCATAAACAATTTGCTCTCAGGAATCAGAAGCATAATTTCAAAATTTCGAATCGACACTAAATTCAGCAATACAGAGGAGCTATGGGGTGAAGTATGGGATAACATTCATAAACTAGTCGAATGGGCATGTAATTAGCAAATTCATTCAATATAGGTAATTGTGAGGTGATACATTTGATAGGAAGATTAAGTACGCCACATACCTCTTGGAAAATAAATATCTAAACAATGTAGACTAGAGGAACAAAGCAATCTGGGGGTACAGATGCACAAATCATTAAAATTGCTGAAGAAATACATTTTGTTGAAGTTTTTTGTCGTGTACTCATCAGGACAATCGCAAGAATATCAATATCAGGAGTGTCATGCGAGAGTGCCTTTAAGAACTGGATGTTTAAGCAATGTACCTTTAAGAAAACAGTGATGTCATAGAGTGGGTGGAGCTCAGCTCAGTTCGGCCATTTTGCAGTTTGGTTTTTGCAAGTTTTTAGTTTCGGTTTAAAAGCAGTGTCTGTGTGTTTCCAGAGAGCTGCAAGTTTTGCAGTTTGGTTTTGCTGAGAGCAGCTAAAAAGTGCCTGGCTGGTTTTGCTGAGAGCAATTTTAAAATAGAAAGCCAGTTTGCGACAGTCTCTGCCATTCTACAGAAAATATATACATATCCTTTAACCTGATGTGATACTGTTTAAAGGTGTTAAATCTCTTGGAAGTTTGAAGGAACATTTTAAGGAATTATTTACTGTTGCAATATTTTCTGAGTTATCTTTGAAGTAAGGGGTGTTAAGAGATCCAATGTTTATTTAAGATGTTAAGTTGAGTTCATGGAATAAACAGTGTTTTGTGTTTGAAACCCCCCGTGTCCATAATTGTAATCTCACACCTAGGGAAAAAGCCGTGTGCTAGAAAAAGCAACAAGTACATTAAAGGGAGAGGTTGGTTGAACTCCATGATACATTTTGGGGTTCTGAAAACGCCTCGCCCATAACAGGAGAAACAACAACTTTATACTGTACGAGAAGAGACTGCTGATTGGTTGACAAGTGGACTCTGATCGGTAAAGGCATTGTCATGGAGAATGTACTGGTTAGTGGTTACTGGCTGTTAACTGCCAAGCATTGTTTGAAGATTTAAGCAGACAGCTTGACTCTGATTGGTCAAGGAATTGTCCTGAGGCATGAACCAGCAATTGGCTGTCATTTATTTTGTTTAGCTAAGGTGTAGGTTCTTTCAGGGGGTAGCAGATGAGTGTGAGAGGTGTGGGCGGGGGCCAGTGAATCACGTGCATATGTTTTGGGGTTGCGTAAAATTGGGAAGATTATAGGCGGGAGTGTTCACGGTCTTAGCCTAGATAGTGGAGGAGGAGGTGGACCCGGACCCTTTGGTGGCGATATTTGGGGTTTCAGAGAAGCCGGAGCTCAAGGAGAGGAGGAAGGCCGATGTCTTGGCCTTCGTCTCTCTGATTGCATGGCGGCAAATTTTGCTGGAGTGGCGGTCAGCATCACCACTGGGGGTAGCTTCTTGGTTGGTGATCTGTATGACTTCCTGCGATTAGAGAAGTTAAAGTATGAGTTAAGGGGCTCTTCAGGGAGGTTTGAGGAAAGATGGGGGATGTTTGTGACCGTGTTTGAGGGGTTGTTCGTCACGAGGGAGGGGGTGTGAAAAAGGGGAAAAATTTGTACAGACTGTATAGTTGATTGCTGGGAAGTATGCTTCCTGGGGAGTTTGTTTGCTGTAACCTGTTTTCATAGAATTTACAGTGCAGAAGGAGGCCATTCAGCCCATCGAGTCTGCACCAGCTCTTGGAAAGAGCACCCTACCCAAGCACACACCACCCTATCCCCATAACCCAGTAACCCTACTCAACCAACACTAAGGGCAATTTTGGACACTAAGGGCAATTTAGTATGGCCAATCCACCTAACCTGCACATCTTTGGACTGTGGGAGGAAACCGGAGCACCCAGAGGAAACTCACGCACACACGGGGAGAACGTGCAGACTCTGCACAGACAGTGACCCAACCGGGAATCGAACCACTATGCTACGGTGCTGCCATAAATGTTTGTAACATTTGATACATGTTTGTAATAAAATACATTCAAGAAAAAATAATAAATTTCAAAAGGAATTTAAGAAAAGCTCTATAACCCATAGAGTGGTGAAAATGTGTAACACGCTACCACGAGGAGCAGTGAAGTGTAGATACATTTCAGGGAATGTGAGATAAACAAGTGCGGGGGAGGGATAGGACTAGAAAGATATTTTGATTGAGTGGGAGAAAGAAGGGTGGGAAGAGGTTCTTGTGGAGTGTTTACTGGCATGGACTGGATCAAAAATCCTGTTTATGTTCGACTGTGCAAAAGGAGCAAAATGGCTTGAAGACAGATTGTGAGGATGCAATGGTAGAAATGTGAAGGAAGGGAATTGGAGAAATTAAGGCAAGGATAGACCAGGCAATCATGATCTGGGGGAGAGAGGTGACAGATGGGGATAAGCATAAGGGAGAGAGGACAAGCACAAATGGGGACAGTAAGAAAATGGGATGGATTTTGATTTCAGGAGAGACTTGGAAGCTGGTGCGTAAAGCTGCGGGTTTGGGGAGAATGAAAGAATGAGATGGATGCAAATAGACACCAAGCCCGAACAGAAAGGAAAACTGGTCTAGTTTATTTTTAGATCAATGAAGCATCTTTAGTGCTGCCAGTCTTTAAAATCTGCTATTGTAGAAGTGAATATTTTCGGTAGTCCTGGATGTGGAATTGAGTTTGTTGTGGGAAAGGAAGTTCCCCTTGAACCAAACCAAAGTTGTTTGATTTATCCATTACCGCTTTGACTGTGTAATTATCTGTGAAACTAGCTTGAGACAATGATAGAATGATACAGCATAGAAGGATTTCAGCCCACTGTGACTGTTGGAGAGCTGTCATTTTGTGCAACCCCTGCTCTTCCCCATTGCTCCATTACCTTTTTCTTTAAGTATTTCTATAATTCTCTTCTGAATATTACCACTGAGTGTTTCCAGCCATTCTTTTCAGCTATGCATTCCAGATCACGTCCTACTTGTAGGAATCTCCGGATAAAAGAGACACAATTCTTCAAGGACACCCGACAGCAAGAGGAGGTCCAGAAAAGGAGTCTGAGAAAGAAAATAGCCGTAATCTAGAGTCCAAGGACCAGTCCCATCTCCCAGAAACTCCTGCCAAGTGCATGGTTGAAGATGCAACTCTAGGATTGAGCTCATCAGCCACGCAAGGACCCAACAAACCCATGACCAGTAACACTGAGTTTCTTATGTAGACAATCATGCTCATTAGCGAGTGATCACCAAATAGTGAAGTGACCCAAGGCAGTGCTTCACAGGAGCAGCACCAAACAAAATTTGATACTGAGTCAAGACTGGATTTATGAGGGGAGGTGACTGATCGGTCAAAGAGGTAGCTTTTAAGGATCGTCTTAAACAAGATAGGGAGGTGGAGAAGTTTAAGGAGGAAATTCCTGAACTTTGGAAAGGCCAGTCACAATTGTGAGGCAATTAAAACCTGGGATGAGCGAGATGCCAGAACTGGAGGAGTGCAGATATCTCAACAGGCGTCAGGCTGGAGGGGATTACAGAGCTTGGGGGGCAGTGAGTCAATGGAGGGATTTGAAAATAATGGTGAACATTTTAAAATTGCTGCATCAAAACATGTTTCCTGATGCCCCCTCAGATTCTTTTGCAACCACATTAAATCTTGGTTTTCTGGTTACCGAACCTCCTGCCACTGGAAGCAGTTTCTATTTCCTCTTTGAAAAAAACCATTCATGATTTTGAACACCTCCAACAAATCTCCTCTTAACATTTTTTACTCAAGCCCAGATTCTCTGGACTCCACACAACTGAATTTGCTCATCCTTACTTTCATTCCATCTTCTGTACCTCCTTTGAGGTACTCCAGTCCTTCCTAAAGTAAAGTGCCCGGAATTGACCACAGTATGCCAACCGTGGCCAAACAAGATTGCAGGTTGGCTAGCCGACCTGGCGGAATTGCTCAAACTGGAGAAAATAACATTTGGGCCGGAAGAGGGTTCCACAAGATGTGGAAATCGTTCACCAACTTCTTCCGAGATCTGTTCGTAGCCAGCAACCAATAGAGTAAGGGGGTGGGGCGGGCGGGGGAGGGGGCGGGGGGGGGGGGGGCGGGGAGACACAAATGAGTCACGGGATAAAGATAAAAAGGAAAGGGGGAGGAGGGTGGAGGGGGTAGGACACACAAAGAAATCGAGAGGGACAAGGGACTAAAACTGTAGATAGACATCTGTAAACATGTGCCCAGGGCAAACTTTTATACACCATTCACAGGGGACCATAGCCACACCAGGAGAGAAAGCAACTGCATGTATATATCTATACTGACTTCTGCCTCTCCTTTTACCTCCTTTTATTTCTTGCTTGTTTTTGTTCCTGGAATATGCTCATGCGCATCTCAGCTGAAGGTGGAATTGGGCAAAGCTACAAGAACAATTAAACAACTTGCAGGCAACCACTGTCAAAATTCTCAAATGATTAATGGTCATTTGGACAAGATACGGGATTGTGTCCTATTGTTATGGCACCATTATGCTTCACAACAGGTGGGATAGAGTAATATTGGCAAGAACATTTCACAAAGTAACATCCTGTCATTTCAATTTAAAGTCTTCACATCTGAAAGTTTTTTAGAACTGGATAACTGAAGTTGATCATTTAATTTCTTTTTTGTTTGTGGACTGGAGCCATATAATGTGTTTGATCAAAAAAAGCAAAGAAACTATAATAGCAAAAACGTAGTTCACCATTAATCGGTATTACGAATCCCTCGGAGTCAATTTTATCAAGAAAGGGATTAATTGACTTGTTTTGCTCTGTGTCACTTGCAGAAACAGTTATACTTGATCAGGACAAAACAAACACAGACATATTCTGAAGCTAGAGAGAAAGTGTAGCTCTATCGGTATTACTGTAGGATCTTGCCTTGATATAATTGGCAAATGACAAGTATTTGTTCTCACAATCTGATATATTTACCCTATTCTCAAACTACATATCCTCAAGATATACTGACTATGCTGTTCCTTGGGAGCCCACATACAAGAGTGTGTCTCCGGGTGGTTAGTCCACCGAATAAGTTCTCTTCACGTCTTCAGTGACTGACCAGGCCGCTCTCTTCCTCACTATACACTTTAATATATTTTGGCTGCAGATCTCATTAGCTACCACATGTCTTCTTCAAGATTTCATTACTTAGTTGACATATTTACCACTGCTTATATAGTTACCACTGCATTGTGCCTCTGCTGTGGTTCCTCTTCACCTTTATCCTGAGGAAATAGTGGACAAAATCATATTTTGAACCAAAGGTCAATCTCCTGCAACTGTTCTCCTTAAATTTAACTGTTTGAGTCAACTGAAGTTAATCACCTTTGTGGTGATTTGCATATACACATTAATGTATATAATCATCATACAACCTCCAACCAGCAGGTGGGGATAGAGATTCACCATGTGGCTCCAGAGATCCGACAGTTGGTAGTAAGTTGTTCTAGAGGACAGTCATATTAGAAGTAGCTCCAGGAGAATGCACTTATTCATTACCACTTGCATTATAATTCATTAGTTATCTTTCCACGTGTTAATTTAGTTAATAAACTATCTTACTAGTCAAAGAACTAGATGTTCTGTATGCATCTTTACCATGGCCACAACACAGAACATAACATGGTACCAAGAGTGTTGAACAATTGAAGATAACTACGGAGAAGACAGGACGAAACAGACTGAAGAAAGAAAAAAGAAAATGCTTCCACTTACCTGGTAAACTACTGGCAACTGGAACTCAATGCACAGAAAGAGGGTGAAGTTAGAGATGGAAGGTCTGAAGGCACCTCACCAGCTTCAAGTCACCGGTAATATAGACGAGAATTGGCGTGTTTTTAAGCAGCAATTTGAACTCTATGCTGCAGCCCTTGGCCTACAGGCACAGCCTGGCGAGAGGCATATGGCATTGCTGTTCACAATAGCAGGTCCTCAAGCCATCAAAATTTCTGATCCCTTCACGTTCGACAGTGAAGCTAGAAAGCAAAGCCTTCAAAGAAGTAATTAAACACTTTGATCGGCCTTGCTCCCCGAAAATAAATGAAACGTTCGAGCAATATCTCTTTCGCACACGTACTCAGAAGGCAGACAAATCTTTTGATAGTTTTCTATCTGACTTGCAGTTGAAGGCGCAGTTGTACAATTTTAGTACTTTAAAGTCGTCGATGATTCGCGATCAGATAGTGTTCAGGATATCGGATGATAAGGTATGCAAGAGGCTATTGAGGGAAGAAGAGCTTTAACAAGAAAACACTATCAATATTTGTCATGCAAGCGAGCTAGCTGCACAACAGATAAGGTATTTCAATATGAAACACTTTGGCACCAATGTGGCAGAAGATGCCAGCGCCATAACCATAGTAAAGCAGTCAAAGAAGAAACGCGGTCTCAGTACGGGTGCCCATGTGGCCATTTAAAAAATTTATTTATTTATTTTTTCCAATGAAGGGGCAATTTAGCGTGTTCAATCCACCTAGCCTGCATATCTTTGGGTTGTGGGGGTGAAACCTACGCAGACACGGGGAGAATGTGCAAACTCCACACGGACAGTGACCCAGAGCCGGGATCGAACCTGGGACCTCGGCGCCGTGAGGCAGCAGGGCTAACCCACTGCGCCACCGTGCTGCCCTCACGGGTGGCCATTTTAAGCAGCTGACCGGATCCGCCATTTTGCAATCAACATTTGCCAGGACAATGTCCTGCGTTTGGGAAGGTTTGTTCCAAGTGTGGAACAGCAAATCACTTTGCTGGACAATGTTTTTCATGTCCAACAGTGGACCAAACAGGACCACTTAATTTAATTAATGAGATATTCATCAAAGACCTGGCTGCTGTTCATATGAGGATGCTGTTCATACTGAGGATACGAGTAGCTCGAACAAATGGCAAATTCTTTCTCACAATTTGCAGCCATACTGATGCAGATGTGACTACCACAGAAGACAGACGGACGATTCCGTTGATGGTTAATGGCACACTAATCAAATGCAAGCTTGACAGGAGAGCAAGGGCCAAACTCATCATTTTGCCAGTTTTAAAAGGGCTCAAAACTAAATCAAAAATAGTTTGTCAATCAGTACGACAGAAGGACTATAATGGTAATCAGATCACAATGTTAGGAGCATGTGAGCTCACAGTAACTGTAAAAGACAGAACATGCATAATTCAATTTTCCATAGTTGAGACTAAGTGCAAATCTCTCATAGGGGTGGAAGCGTGTGAAGCGCTTGGGCTCGTTAAGTGGGTTTTCAGTGCAGAAAGCAGGTACCCAGCCAACATGCATCCATACACTCTATCATAAAGGACTTTCCGGAGATATTTGCCTTTTACGTACCGCATCCAATTGAAGGAGAATACGAAGCCCATCGTACACATTCCGAGACGTGTACCAGCACCATTGAAGGGCAAAGTGAAGACCGAGTTAGACAGAATGACGGCTTCAGGAGTCATCAGACACAAAGAGGAACCTACAGACTGGGTAAATTCTATGGTGTGCATCAAGAAGAGGAATAATTACCTATGGATATGCATGGACACCAAAGATCTGAACCTTAACATTAAGAGAGAGCACTACCCAATTCTGAAGAGGGAGGAAATAACATCCGAGATGGCTGGAGCGACATGTTTCAGCAAGTTGGACGCGTCGCAAGGCTTTTGGCAGCTCAAACTGGACAAAGCAAGCACAAAGCTGTGTACGTTTAACACACCCTTTGCTTCCTTCGGATGCCATTTGGCATAATTTCTGCTTCAGATATTTCCATCGTGCCATGGAGCACAGGCGTCCAAGTCTATGCGGATGACATAATAATTTGGGAGTCCACACGTGACAAGCATAACAGAAGGCTTCTCAGGGTCTTAAGAAATATAAAGAAAATTGGCTTAAAGCTTAACAAAGCAAAGTGTCAAATTGGGATTGGCAGCATCACCTTCTTGGGAATAGGCTCTCTCTGCACAAGGTGTGCAGCCGGATCAAGAGAAGATAAAGGCTATTTTGACGATGCCACGTCCCACAGATAAAAAAGACACCCTGCAGATGTTAAGGATGGTCAACTTTGTTGGCAAATTCATACCCAGCCTGGCATCTAAAACCTCTCACCTCCAAGATGCGATCAAAAAGGATGCAGTGTTCCAATGGTCCCAGACACGAGCAGGAGTGGCAAGCATTGCAAATCTCCTTGATTCAGCGCCAGTTCTAACTTTTTATGACCCTGTGAAAAAGACCAAAATTTCAACCGATGCATCTAAGGATGGCCTGGGAGCGGTGTTACTGCAGCAGAATGCAGAAGACAGCTGGCTACCTGTGGCATACGCATCTAGAGCAATGTCAGAGATGGAGCGCAGTTATTGGCAATTTGAAAAAGAATGCCTTGTGTTGATCAATGGTTTGGCCAAATTCCATGATTATGTGTATGGTCTTTTGACGTTTCTTGTGGAGACTGACCACAGGCCACTCATCTCAATTGTACAGAAGAATTTGAGCGAAATGTCCCTTAGGATCCAGCGCATGATGATGAAGCTCCAACGCTACAATTTCGACCTACTCTACACACCAGGCAAGCATCCCATTGTCGCTGACACGCTTTCTCAAGCCACGGGCATTAAAGAGATACACCTGATTGATGAGGACGTGCAAGTCCATGTTAATCTCATAACTGCATCTCTCCAGTATCTTATGATAAGTTGCATCTAATAAAGGAAGAAACAGCCAAGGACACAGCCTACAAAAAGTAATAAAGTTTCTCCACGAGGGATGGCCTCAGGGTTCCTGCTCGGGTTATTAC
Source organism: Scyliorhinus torazame (assembly GCF_047496885.1). NCBI lineage: Eukaryota > Metazoa > Chordata > Chondrichthyes > Carcharhiniformes > Scyliorhinidae > Scyliorhinus > Scyliorhinus torazame. The sequence continues at coordinate 176,285,655 of NC_092707.1, forward strand.
AATGTGCGGGCAGAGTTGAGTGAGGCAGATGGATTTTTACTGCGACACCACAGGATTGTGATTCCGTATTCCTTGAGGCCGCTCATGCTCAAGAAGCTCCATGAAGGGCACGTGGACATTGAAAAGTGCAAGCGCAGGGCCAGGGATATAGTTCATTGGCCAGGCATCACCCAAGACATTGCAGACATGGTTCATAACTGCGACAAGTGTCAAAAGTTCCAATCCAGAGCAAAGAGCCGATGCACATGGGTGAAATCATCACAACGCCCTGGTAGAAGGTGGGCATGGATCTTTTTCACTTCAATGGAAAAGACTACCTTCTAGTCATCGACTACTTCTCTAATTACCAGGTGGTAGCACAGTTAGCGAACCCAACAGCTCGGTGTGTTATTCAATATACTAAATAGATTTTTGCCTGGCATGGGATATCAAACACTGTAATGACTGACAATGGTCCCTGCTTCAAAAACTAGGAGTTGACTGAGTTCGCCTGTCATTATGACTTTAAGCACATTACTTCAAGTCCCTTATATACTCAGTCAAACGGGAAGGCAGAAAAGGGTGTGCTGATGAAAAAAAGCCATTGACAGGCAGGGAGACACGTATGTGGCACTTTCCAGCTATCGCTCTGTGCCACTTGTCAATGGGCAGCTATAAATGACCCTGCCTTCCATTACCACTCACCCTGTGGATCGAGGACTGGAGCGGAAACTACTTCTTCAGAAAAGGAGGCAGAAAGAGTTCTACAATAGATCCACAAGGAAGCTCCAGCCACTGCATCCAGGTTAGACAGGGGGATGTCAATGGAAACGGATGGTCAATGCATGCAAAAGTACTGCAACATGCCTGTCCATATTCGTTTCTCGTCATCAGCGAGGATGTCTCAGTCTTGCGGAGAAACTGAAGAGCGCTGTTGAAAGTTCAACATCCCTTCGTTTTGAGTCCAACAGAAGAGTCCATAGAATTTACAGTGCAGGAGGAGGCCATTCGGCCCATCAAGTCTGCACCGGCACTTGGAAAGAGCACCCTACTTGGTACGTAATCCCAAAACACTTGAAGAGAATACAGACCATAAATCAGAGCCAGCATTCAGAGAAACATCTGCAGCAATAAATACAGAACAAGCAGCAACACCGACAATAAATGAAGTGAAACACGATCACCTACTCAGCCATTGCTCAGGAGATCAACCAGATTACATCGTAAACCTGAGAGACTCAACTTGTGGTGAGCTGTGTACAGTTACATGTTAGAAATTGTTATGCATATTATGCTTTGTAAAGCACAGCTAGATTTGTATATATGACATCTTTGGAATTGTTATGCATATTATGTTTTGTAGAGCAGAGTTGTATTTGCTAAACATTCACATTTCCAAAAGAAGGGAGATGGTGATATGCACATCCACATTAATGTATATAGTTATCTATATGACCTCTGACCGGCAGGTGGCGATAGAGATCCACCATGTAGCTCCAGAGATCTGGCAAATGGTAGTAAGTCGTACTAGAGGACAGACATATTCGAAGTAGCTCCAGGAGAATGCATTTAATCGTTACCACTTGTATTACAATTCATTAGTTATCTTTCCATGTGTTCATTTTGTTACTAAGCTATCTTACTCGTCAAAGAACTAGATGTTCTATGTGCATCTTTACTACGGCCACAACACAGAACATAACAACCTTCACCAACTGTTTGATAATCAGTTGATCACTTCTACAGCCCTTGTGCCACAAAGTTGTGCAGTCAAAGGCCATCCGTTAATCTGTTGCAGTATTGTTCACTCTGCACTTTGCATTTTTATAAGATTGTCCATTTTCCCAACATACTTAGCAGCCTCTTTGGTCTGTTGTCTTCTATCATCCTTTGTAAATTCTGCGCTCAAAATTCCCAAGTACATAGTATACATTTGTCACAAGCACACTTCACAACTGACATTCAGCAAAACTGTACCAAGCAAATAGCTGAAAAAATAATGTTGCCCCTTATAAAAGTATTTTGATTTGTTTTGTCAGAAGAAACAAAACAGCTTTCAGAGATGTTTTTAGAAAAATCAGTCATAGCATGTGGGCTTCACAGGCGAGGCCAGCATTCACTACCCATCCCGAGCTGCCCTTCAGAAGGTGGTGGTGAGCTGGCTTCTTGAACCGCTGCAGTCCTTGTGGTGCAGGTACACCCACAGCGCTGTTAGGGAGGGAATTCCAGAATTTTGACCCAGCGACAGTGAAGGAACGGCGATATATTTCCAAGTCAGGATGGTGAGTGGCTTGCTTTTTCTGCCTTGGGATGTTTTGCTAAATTAAAGGCATTATGTAAATACAAGTTGTTGTATTGACCATCTTAAATGATGAAATTGCACACAACATGACATAAATACCAGATTCAAAATGGTAATCTGTGGTCACGACAATTGACTGATTCCAGATTTTGCTCAAGTTTATTGACCTTCTGACAAATTTCTCTTTACTTCACATTCATAGCCAGAATAAAAGTGAAAAACTGCATTGTTTTGCTCACCACCAGTAATTGTTACCATATAGGCGTGGTTAACAAGAACATAAAAATGTGAAAGTAGAATAAGAGATGAACACTCAAGCCTGGAGTTTTTGTGTGACGACAATGGCAGAAAATAACTACATTTGGAAGTCCCACCCCCGAACACAGCACCTACCATTTTCATGGGAGTGGAAATATGTTAGACCTGGTAGAGCAGGTCTGAACTTTATGAATTTGTTTGTATAGTCCGGGTACCCTCTTTGGCTATGGTTCTGGGACACCTTTGGGAGATGCCAGGTGCCATTTGGGAGAGGTCAAGTGCCCTTTGAGATGAATAAAAGTGTATAAACTATTTTGAACTGTGAACCTCAATGGAACTGTCAAAAACAACTGGCAAAAGTGTCAAGCTGAACTGTCAAGGGGAGCTGTAAAAGAAACCTTAGAAAAATGTCAAGCTGAATTGTCAAAGGAAGCTGTCAAGCTGTCGAGGTATTTAAATACTCATGCCCTTTAACTCTGAAAAAACTGCCTGGAGTGTTAAAATGAATTGCTTGCTTGTTTTTTCACTTTGTCTTGACATAAAATTTAGGGTTTCCATTACTGGATTAGTACTGCATGACTGATTTTCCAACAGTCCATTATCAAAGCAGGGGACCTGACATTTCACATTTTGATTGACAGCTCCAAGTGGTTGTGGACTCTTTGAATTCCAATGCTTGTTTTTATAAGGGGTTATGCAATTAAATTAAATGAATGTTTTTGCAAGGGATAATGTAGCTGAAGGAATGTCAATGTAATAAATGCATTTTTATGAATGAGCGTTTTTAAAAAATAGAGCTTGCAATGGACATTTGGAACTTTGTTTTATTTAATCTCAGCACTGAAGTCTGTTCATGGTGGATATTGGATGAGTTGGCATGGTAGATGTAAGGGTAAAGGGTGATGGGCATGACTTGGCACTAGATTAACATAGTGGCTATTAAAGGACCATGGGGTGGTGGCATCGGTTTGCATTGGAGCTATGAAGGGTCATGGGTGGGCAGAGGGGCGCACGTTAGCATGGGGGCTATAAATGGTCTTGGAGTAGGACCATGCATGTGGGTAGAGGGACATAGGTTGGGCTATGGTGATAACACAGAGGGCATGAGGTGGCAGGGGTTGGCATGGATAGGATATGACAAGTGTGAGGGTTCAGCACTGCAGGACTGTCCTTTGTTTTAATTGAACAAAAAAACTGCCGGAGCACCGAGGCAGGCTTTCCGTCCAACCCGTCTCTGCACTCGGTAGCCTCCGAACCTGTTCCAAGGTGGTAGGCCCGACCTCAAATCTAGCCCGGACCTACCATCGGAATGCAAATGTAGCACAGTAGCACAGCGGTTAGCACTGTGGCTTCACAGCACTGTGGCTTCACAGCGCTAGGGCCCCAGGCTAGGTCACAGTCTGTACAGAGTCTGCACGTTCTCCCCGTGTCTGCATGGGTTTCCTCCGGGTGCTCCGGTTTCCTCCCACTCGTCCCGAAAGACGCGCTCTTAGGTAATCTGGACATTCTGAATTCTCTCTCTGTGTACCCGAACAAGTGCCGGAATATGGCGACTAGGGGCTTTTCACAGTAACTTCATTGCAATGTAAGCCTACTTGTGACAATAAAGATTATTATTAAATTGGGAATTTGGAGCAGCCATTTTTAAAGATTAGTTTCGCAGAGATGTGACTCGGGATTCTCCGCCAGCGGGATTCTCCGTTTTGCCGGCGCCCGGGGGTTTCCCGGTGGTGTGGGGCTGCCTCACAATGGGAAACCCCATTGACCGGCCGGTGTAACAGAGAATCCCACCGGCGGGTCAATGCTGAAAAGTGGCATGGCGGGGCGGAGAATCCAGCTTGTGAATTATCCTGACTGCGCACCCGACCTGGGAATGAAAATGTTGGCCATGGTGTTATTCTGAACTGCATGCTAAACATCTGAGCTACAATATATGAATACCCTCAAACTTAAATACAGACAGGGCAGCACAGCGCCGAGGTCCCAGGTTCGATCCTGGCTCAGGGTCACTGTCCGTGTGGAGTTTGCACATTCTCCCCGTGTCTGCGTGGGTTTCGTCCCCACAACCCAAAGATGTGCAGGTTAGGTGGATTGGCCACATAATGTGTCCCTTAATTGGAAAAAATGAATTGGATACGCTAAATTTATTTTTAAAAATTTAAATACAGACAACCATGACTTAAGTAAACTCACCTCATGACCACACCTTATTGCATAGAAATGTTGTATTGTGGTGCGTGTTGATAATTGTACACCACATTGCTTTCGCATCCTAATACGTTTCTTAATTAAATACACCAGGTCAACTCTGCAATTAAAGTTATTGTCTGAGTGGTTATAAAGTTTGGAAAGTAATGTTTTGTTAGGAATTTTGATTTGAAGGAGATGTGAGAATATGTTTGCAATTAGCAAGTTGTCAAGAATACAATGGAGCTTTGTCTTTGAGCTAATTGGGGTATCAGCCTTGGTACCGAGTCGAATGTTGTGGGTTCAAACTCCACTTCAGAGACTTAAACAGAATGTAGCCTGATAGATCCATACAGCCCAAACTTAGAGCTGTATTTCTGAATCAGAGGTTAAAATGAGGTTGCATTTGCTGTCTCACATGGATATAAAAGGTCGATTGACGCTATTCAAAGAGCAAAGGAATCTCCTGGTATAATGGCTAACATTTATCCCTCAACTACCCCGAAACAGTGACTACACTTCAAATGATTTAGTGCCTGTGAAGCAGTTTGGAACATCCTATGATCGTGAGAGGTGCTATGTTAATGCAAGTTCCTTCTTTCATTCTGACTTGTTTAAACTAAATTCAGTTTTTGGTTGTGGTTGTGTTTGATGTATATATACAAATGCCTTAATAAAAGCATTTTAAAAATAAACTAAATCCAGAATTTTCAGTGGAAGTAAAAGATACAGCCAAGTTAAAACATAGTGGAGCAAATTGGGTCTTTTAATGATACATGACATTTCATCCAGCACTTGGTTCAATAATATAATAATCAATTAAATTAAAGATGGAACAATTTATAAACGTTGTCTGGACTCTATAATGAATTAACCATCTTTAATTGAAGACAGTAAATCATTAACTATTCCCAGAATATTTAATTTCACTCAATGTGAGTCATTGGGCTGGAGTTTTGGCAATAATAGACAAAAGGATTAAAAGTGATGTGAGAAAAATTTTCACCCGGAGTGTGTTTGGAGACAGAAACAAACCTCTAAAAGGGTGCTGGAGGCATCGATCAAAGTATTCAAAGGGGATCAAGAAAGAATGTTCAAGGGTACAGGGATAAGGGCCGGGATTCTCCCCTACCCAGCGGGGGGTCCCGGCGGGATGGAGTGGCGGGAACCACATTTCGGGGCCAAGTCCTCACCTTGAGGGGCTAGGCCCGCGCCGGAGTGGTTGGCACGCCGCCGGCTGGCGGGAAAGGCCTTTGGCGCCACGCCAGCCGGGGCCGAAAGGACTTCACCGGCCGGCGGAAGTCCGCGCATGCGCGGGAGCGTCAGCGGCTGCTGACGTCATCCCCGCGAATGCATGGGGGGGGGGGTGGTCTCTTGCGCGTCGGCCATGTTGAAGGCTGTGGCCGAGGGGAGGGAAAAGAGTGCCCCTACGGCACAGGCCCGCCTGTGGATCGGTGGGCCCCGATCGCAGGCCAGGCCACCGTGGGGGCACCCCCCGGGACCAGTTCGCCCCGCGCCCCCCCAGGACCCCGGAGCCCGCCCGCACCACCTAGTCCCGCCGGTAAGAGAGGTGGTTTGATTCTCGCCGGCGGGACAGGCATTCCAGCAGCGGGACTTCGGCCCATCGCGGGCCGGAAAATCGCCGGGGGGGGGCCCGCCGACCGGCACGGCGCGATTCCCGCTCCCGCCGAATATCCACTGCCGGAAAATTCGGCAACTGGCGGGGGCGGGATTCACGCCAGCCCCCGGCGAATCTCCGACCCAGCGGGGGGTCGGAGAATCCTGCCCAAGATGAGGGAGTGGGATGAGGGAGAACGAGGGAGCCTGTGCAGACCAGATGGGCTGAATGGCCTCCTTCTGCACTGTAACGATTCTGCCATTTTTCCCTCTGGAAATGGGAAAGAGAAGTTGGGACAGTTTTCATGTTCCAAATCTGCCCCCAGGGGAATTAACAGTCATGCAATGGGATTTTCATCAAGTGATGTGAGAAATATTTTGGAGAATGGCATCGAAACAGGTTCCCTGTCCAATTAAGTGTTGCAGGCAACCTCGCAAAGCTGGAGGCTAATCAGAGGCCTACCTGCTTGAAAGGATCAGCAGGTTGTGATGGTAGGTAGGGCACTTCAACATGGATACATCCTCTCTACACCTTCTTTAAATCTTTAATTTAAAAATAGTTCTTGCAGTCAGGTCACCACTGTGGGGGCAAGGGAGATGGTGGTGATGGCAGATGGGCAGGTGGGGTGTGATTTGTTATGTTGTAGGTGTAACATAAGCGGCTTCCTTGTGGTGCACTTGACAAAGGAAGGTTCAGACGTGGAGGTAACTTCAACACGTTTATTAAACTATTTACACTTCTATTACTCGGGTTCGACACTACTGCTAATCCTACTACAGCTACCCAGGCTGACTAACCAGTTGCTGCAATCCATGTGGTGGGTATAATATTGAATCAACCCAGTCTCTGTGCTCACTGAGAGTCTCCACTGGAAAGAGGCAGATCATGTGTGTGGTGTCCTTTATATATGGGTTGGTGTAATGCACCCCTGTGGTCGTATCACCTCCTTCTGTCTCGTGAATGTCCATTGGTCATGTCCTATCTCCTTGATCTATTGGTTGAGTGTGTGTGTTTGATGTCTCTGGTGCTCCCTCTAGTGTCTAGCTAGCCTACATGCATTTACATTGATGCACATCACCACAGGGTGGGAAGGAGACAAGGAGCTCCTCCAAAAGGCAGCATGTGTCTGTTCCCTCACTGAGGCAGGTAGTGAAGGTATCTCGGCTGGCATGGAGTGCTGGCCCCCTACCCTGCACTGCTATGTGTCTGCACCTTAGGTGGCCCCTAAGGGGAGAGAAACTGGACAATTCCACTTGGCCCCTTAAATGAACTTAACAAGGCATGGTGGCACAGTGGTTAGCACTGCTGCCTCACAACGCCAGGATCTAGGGTTCAATTCTAGCCTTGGGAAACTGTCTGTGTGGAGTTTGCACTTTCTCCCCGTGTCTTGGTGTGGTTCCCTCCGGGTGTTCCGGTTTCCTCCCACAGTCCAAAGATGTGCCGGAATGGCCATGATTAATTGCCCGTAGTGCCCAAAAGGTTAGGTGGGATGATTGGGTTACAGGGATAAGGTGGGGCATGGGTCTAGGTAGGCAGCTCATTCTGAGAGTCAGAGCAGACTCGATGGGCTGAAATGGCCTCCTTCTGCTCTGTAGGAATTCTATGCTTCTACCAAGCCTAATCGGCCAGCCCCGATTAGGGGCATCATGCAGCTCACCAGGGGAATACCACAGTTCAAGAGGGTGCCGGACGGGGGCCGCAGTGCATACCGCTGGCCTGGATAGGGCCATCCATTGGTACGCCTGCCACCAGGGATGGGGCAGGAGTGTGGAGGACAGAGTGCCAGGAGGAATGGCCAGGGGTGGATGTGGGGATTGTTGAGGTGAGGGAGTGGGTGGGAAAGGGGGACATGTGGGGGCAGGGAGAGCAGTGCGTATGGGATTCGGCCCCGGTTTGTGGGGGTGGGGGGGTGACGGGTGTGTGGGGTGGGGGTTGGTGCCAGGCCCACGGTGCTGCCTACTCAGCCTTGCATTCTGAGGAGGTTGTGGAACTCCTTCCGGCACTGTTATACACTCCTGACGTTGGGGCCCACGGCCCTCACGGCCTCTGCCACCTGTGCTAGGCCCGGTATATGGTGGCGTGTGGCAGCCTCCTTCCCACCCTGAAGAACAGGGTGGCCTGCCTCACCTCCACAGCGTCCAGCACGGTCTCGAGTTCTGCGTCCGCGAACCGGGTGCTGCTTTTCATGCTGCCATCCTGTTGGCTGGGATGAGTGTGTGTGGGGAGTGGAGTGCCAATATGCAGCTGCAGCTTGTCAGCCACTCGAGTGGCGATCCCGACACTGTCGATTCGGACACTGTGGCCGGGACTCTCCCTTACCAAGTTCTGACGCCGGCATCAAAACCGGCGCGAATGACACCGGCGGCGGACCCAGCAAAAGTGCGCGAATTCTGCGCAACGGAAGGGGCCAGCACGGGCGTTACGGGAAGGGCAATGGCGCGACCCTGAATGGCATCACCGACGCGCGCAGGGTCAAATACGCTGCGCGGCGTACCTGTTAAATTGACGCCATCAGCAGAGAAACGGCAACACGGGAAGATGCACCCACAGCGCCGAGGTTCCAGGACCGGGACACTGAAGCGCTCCTGGACGCCGTGGAGTGGAGAAGGGAGGCCCTGTACCCCGGACATGGGCGCAGGGTCGCTGCCAACACCAGCCGGCGCCTGTGGAGGGAGGTGGGAGAAGCGGTCAGCGCCGTGGGGATAACCCCCAGGACCGGCAGCCAGTGCCACAAGTAGGTCAATGACCTAGTCAGGGCAGCCAGGGTGAGTACCCCCCACTGTGGTGCCCATGGCACCAACCCCCCAACCCCCCATACATGTGGCACTGTGCACCCCCCCACCCCCCCCCCGCATGATGGGCGGTACAGCCGTAGCTGAGCCCCACAAGGCTGCCCCAGTACTGTGTACACACCCAGTACACACACACCCAGTACACACACACCCAGAACATACACACCCAGTACACACAGGACCCACAAACCCAGGACACCCAGTTCACACGAACACAGCACACACCACCCCAGGGGACCCCGGACTTCGGCTCCGATGAGGACATCCACGGAACGCCACTGCTAGCTCCAACACCCTCCACCATCGCAGAGACTCTCACCTCGGTTGGGCACTTTAGTAAGGAGGCTTCTGGGACACTCACTGGTGCGCACAACACAGCCGTACCGGTACAGCAGGTGGAGGTAGGAGCAGTCGATGGGCCGGACGGTTGGAGGGCAGCCCGGCCCCAGCAACCAGCTGCCGCCCAAACGGGTCCTGGGTTCCTGGAGTTCCCGACCCACCCATAGACCTGTGCAGGAACAGGGAGTGGTGCCGGTCGTTGCTGCCACCCAGGCCAACACCGCAATGGTGGCGTCCGCGGTGGAAGCAATGGGGGCAATGGTGTCATACATGGGCAGCAGCATGCAAGGCCTGGGGCTTTCCGTGTGAGGCATGATCAATTTGACTGGAGACAAAGTTGTATCCAAACTGAGGCTTTATTAGTATCAGATGTGTGGCCTCCCACAGCAGCTGGTGAAATGGCTGCGAGCTGGAGGCCACACATATTTATAGCCCGGCTCCTGGGCGGAGCTAGCATGCAGGGGCCCAGGTGAACCTATAGTGCAGGTTCTACCGTATAACCTCTAATATCAGAACACAGTCGTTTATCACATTCACCCCCTGTTAAAATTGAGTCTGGCGGGGGTGGTGGATAACGATATACAATTAGCAATTTTAATATTTACAGAGCAGCAAAAAAAAAGTCTCTTGGCATCCGTCGGGCCGGTCAGAGGTTCAGCCGGTCCGGTGCCTTGATGGTTCTTTGAGATCGGCGAAGTGGTGACGGCGACGTGGGCGCTGTCATGGTTGAAGTTGACTCCAGGAGCGTGCCAAAATCCTCTTCATTGACAGGCGTTTGCAGGAGGAGGACGGACGGTCCTAGGGGGCGTGATGGGAGCGGCGGGGGAGGGGAGGGTGGCGCCGGGGGCGACGGGGGTGGTGTGGGGGTGGAACCTGCTGGTGCCAGGTCCCTGAGGTAGACGGTATCCTGGCGGCCGTCGGGGAACGCCACGTGGGCGTACTGTGGGTTTGCGTGGAGTAGGTGCACCCTCTCCACCAATGGATCCGCCTTGTGGAGCCGCACATGTTTACGGAGAAGCATGGTTCCCGGAGCTGTAAGCCAAGTTGGGAGCGATACCCCGGATGTGGACGTCCTGCGGAAGGCAAAATGACGTTCATGCGGTGTACTGTTAGTAGCAGTGCAGAGTAATGAGCGAATGGAATGTAGTGCATCAGGGAGGACCTCTTGCCAGCGGGAGGCCGGGAGATTCCTGGACCGCAGGGCGAGCTGGACGGCCCTCCATACCGACCCATTCTCCCTTTCTACCTGTCCGTTTCCCGAGGGGTTGTAGCTCGTCGTTCTGCTGGAGGCGATACCCCTGCTGAGCAGGAACTGACATAGCTCATCACTCATGAATGAGGATCCCCTGTCACTGTGGATGTAGGCGGGGAAGCCGAACAGAGTGAAGATAGAATTAAGGGCTTTAATGACAGTGGCAGACATCACGTCGGGGCATGGGATGGCGGGAGTACTCATCGATCACACTGAGGAAATATGTGCGTCGATCGGAGGCGTATTTGAAAACTCACCACTATTCTTAGAAGTCCCCCTATACCAAAAAGAGCTGACATTCTAAATGGTGATCAGGGATTCTCACTCCCCGACTCTGATACAGGCTTCAGTGGGTGCTATTCAGGTCAAACTATGTTTTCAAGTTATATCCCGGTTTAACCCTTACCTTCATCTACTTACCACTTAGTAGCATCGATCCTGGGTCCTGCATTGCTAAGTAAGTAAAGTAGACTTTGGAATAACCACTATTTCAGGTTAAATTAAGTTATTTTATTATTATATTTTTTCTTTTAAAAGCTGCAATTACTGGCTTTACAGAAAGGTAACAAGATCTTGCTGCTGGATCCTTCTGGTTGGTTGAAGTGACCTTCAGGCCCAACTTGACAATCAATCTTCTTTTAAAAATCTGGTTTTCTTTAGATGTATTCGCTGATGAGCTCGGTTGCTGTGTCCTACCTTTCCCATATACCGAGCTGTGAGAGCTGACTCTGCTGGCTATCTCTGAGCTGACTCTGACCTGACTCTGCCTCCTCTTTAAATTCTAGTCTTCCTTAGATGTATTAGCTATTTTAGCTCGGCTGCTTTGCCCTGTCCCTTTCCCATGGCCGAGCTGACTGTAATCTGACTCTGCTTCTCCCTCTCTCCCTCTGAGTTCTGATTCTGGTTCTGGTAGTTCCTGCCCTGGTCTCTGGGTTTATATATTTTTCTCACAGTTATTAAGTTTTTATGACATTGTAAAGTAACTCTTATTTTCTTTGATTGTAAAAAGTATCTTTGATTTAAGTATTCTAATCCAACTAAGTATTCATTTTGACATGACTCCATCTCATAGATCTGATTACATTGTGTCCTTTGTGATGTTCAAAAATGCTTTGACTTCAAGAGGTGTTACTTTTAATTCTTGTCATTTCTCTAGTTTTATTTTCCAATTGTGTCCTCATCTCATAATTTTGACTTTGATTTTGGCTTTAAATTATGTTTCTCGTAGACTTATAGTCTCCAGTTTTCTTTAATTTACCTGGTATTAGCAAAATTTCATACCTAGAATCGTCACCAAATTCGACTGAACCTCGTCCATTCTTTTCCAGCTGCTCACTAAGATAGTTACTTTCAGTGAAGATGTGAGCCATTGTTTTTGGCTTCATTCAAAATCCTGTTTGTATTGTTTGCTAAGCCTGCTTGACCAAGGATATCTGCATTTTACAATCCTTCCCTGGCAGCTGCTGTTAACCCTTTGTGGGATCTTGCCCTGTATCCTCTCATGTTTCTCTCAGACTAGATATTGCCAGACTTCCATGTTTCAAATGACACATCTTTCCATATTTTCAATAACAGAGGAGGGGAGGGGGCCTTTGAAATCCACGCTGAGGTGTTCAAAGGGGCAGTAGGCCTTCACCAGGCACGCACGGTCCGGCCGGTAGAAGTGCGGCTTGAACTCCGCACAGATCTGGCAGTCCCTGGTGATTGTCCTTACTTCTTCGACGGAGTAGGGCAAATTTTGTGCCTTAATGAAATGGTACAACCGAGTGACCCCTGGGTGACAAAGGCTGTTGTGCAGGGTCCGGAGTCGGTCTACCTGTGCGCTGGCTCATGTACCTCAGGATAGGGGGCTCATTGAGTTTGCCAGGGCGATACTTAATCTCGTAGTTATAGGTGGAGAGCTCGATCCTCCACCGCAAGATTTTATCATTTTTGATCTTGCCCCGCTGTGTGTTATTGAACATGAAGGCTACCGACCGTTGGTCAGTGAGAGAGTAAATCTCCTGCTGGTCAGGTAATGCCTCCAATGTCGCACAGCCTCAACGATAGCCTGGGCCTCTTTTCTGACGGACCAGTGCCGAATTTCAGAGGCATGGAGGGTGCGGGAAAAGAATGCCACGGGCCTGCCTGCCTGGTTGAAGATGGCGGCAAGGGCGACGTTTGATGCGTCGCTTTCTACTTGGAAGGGCAGTGTTTCGTCTACAGCGTGCATTCCAGCTTTGGCAATATCAGCTCTGATCCGGGCGAAGGCCTGTTGGGCCTCGGCCGTCAGGGGGAAGTGAGTGGACTGTATGAGTGGGCGGGCCTTGTCTGCCTAGTTTGCGACTCACTGCGTGTAATATGAGAAGAACCCCAGGCAACGTTTGAGGTCCTTGGGGCAGTGGGGGAGGGGGAGCTCCATGACGGGGCGCATGCGGTCGGAATCGGGCTGGACCACATAGCCAAGGATGGCTAGGCGGTTTGTGCGGAACACACACTTCTCCTTGTTATACGTGAGGTTGAGGAGAGTAGCAGTGCGGAGAAATTTAGCAAGGTTGGCGTCGTAGTCCTGCTGGTCATGGCCGCAGATGGTCACTTTGTCTAGGTATGGAAACGTGGCCCGCAAGCCATACCGGTTGACCATTCAGTCCATCTCCCTTTGGAAGACCGAAACCCTGTTGGTGACGCCGAAGGGGACCCTAAGGAAGTGATATAGCCGGCTGTCTGCCTCGAAGGCGGTGTATGGACGGTCCGATTTACGGATGGGGAGCTGGTGGTAGGCGGATTTCAGGTCCATCGTTGAGAAGATCCGGTACTGTGCAATCTGGTTAACCATGTCAGATATGCGTGGGAGGGGGTACGCGTCGAGCTGCGTGTACCTGTTAATGGTCTGGCTGTAGCCCACGACCATTCAGTTTTTCTCTCCAGATTTAACCACTACCACTTGAGCTCTCCAGGGGCTGTTGCTGGCCTCGATGACTCCCTCCTGAAGCAACCACTGGACCTCGGACCTGATGAAGGCCTTATCCTGGGTGCTGTACTGTCTGCTCCTGTTGGCGACGGGTTTGCAATCTGGAGTTAGATTGGCTAAGAGGGAATGAGCATCGACCTTTAGGGTCGCGAGGCCGCACACAGTGAGGGGTGGTAAGGATCCGCCAAATTTAAGGGTCAGGCTCTGGAGGTTGCACTGGAAGTCCAGGCCGAGGATAAGTGCAATGCAGAGGTTAGGGAGGACGTAGAGGCGAAAGCCGTGGAACTCTACGCCTTGGACTGTGAACGTGACCGTGCAGTACCCCCGGATCGCTACGCGATGGGATCCGGAGGCCAGTGAGATTTTTTGATTCTTAGGTTGTACCTTAAGGGAGCAGCGCCTGACCGTATTTGGGTGTACAAAGTTCTCGGTGCTCCCGGAGTCCAGTAGGCAGGAGGTCACATGGCCGTTGACTTTCACGCTGTTGGATGCCTTGGTCAGGTTATGTGGTCGGGACTGGTCAATTGCCATGAAGGCGAGCCGTGGTTGATCATCGGGTAGTGAGGATGCCGTTGAGTTGAGGTCCTGGAATGCTCTTGGTGTCCATGGGCTGCGGGGTGGACAAGATGCCGGGGCCCCGAGATCCTGGGGGTTACAAAATGGAACGCACGTTGCGGGGGTGGAGCAAGATGGCGGCGCCCATGAAACGCACGTGTTGCGCGGGGGAGAAGATGGCGGCGCCCATTGGTCGCACATGGCCTGGGAAGGAGAGGCGGATGGCGGCGCCCATTGTCCGTGACCTGGGGGGGTGGGGGCGACCACTGAGCGGGCCTGGCACACTGCAGCGAAGTGGCCCTTCTTCCCGCAGGCCTTATAAGGGGCAGCGTGGGCCGGGCAGCATTGGCGGGGGGGGGGGTTTGCTGGCCGCAAAATTAGCATCGGGGCATTCCGGGGATCACTGGCTGGCGCGTAGCGCAGGCGTATTGGGGGGGTAGCGCCCCCGCTGGGGCGGCTGCATGTGGGGACCATGAAGCGTAGGAGGAGTGGGCCGCGCGGTTGGGGGCATTGGACTGGACATTGCGCAGGGTGCCCGTCATGGAGAGCACTAGTGTTTTCGTCTCTGCGAGGTCACGCGTGGCCCCTTCTAGGAGCCGCTGCCTGATAACATCGGACCCAATCCCAGTTACAAAAGCGTCCCTCATAAGGAGATCTGAGTGCTCCTTAGCTGTAACGTCCTGGCAGTCACAGTCCCGAACTAGTGGGATCAGTGCCCTTGAAGCCCTCGATTGACTCACCAGGTAGTTGAGTACGCGTTGCGAGCGCGTGTCTGGCGAAGAGCGTGTTCGTCTTCTGCTCATAATTTTCTTTGAGTCGGGTCATGTCATCAGTGTAATTGGGCGCATCCTGGATCAGCGGGGTGACTTTGGAGCTGAGTCTGGAGTACAAAATCTGGATCTTCTGAGCCTCTGGA
The DNA here is from genome assembly GCF_047496885.1 of Scyliorhinus torazame. Classification (NCBI taxonomy): domain Eukaryota; kingdom Metazoa; phylum Chordata; class Chondrichthyes; order Carcharhiniformes; family Scyliorhinidae; genus Scyliorhinus; species Scyliorhinus torazame. The sequence continues at coordinate 176,300,803 of NC_092707.1, forward strand.
ACAGGGGTCGGTGCTGCGTTGATGTATGCCTCAAAACAAGCTAGCCAGTGCTGGAAGTCCTTTCTGGCGTCGCTTACGTGTGGATCCAGCTGCAGGCGATCTGGTTTAATATGGAGGTCCATCTTCTGAATCTGATACTAATAAATTGAGGCATGATCAATTTGACTGGAGACAAAGTTGTATCCAAACTGAGGCTTTATTAGTATCAGATGTATGGCCTCCCACAACAGCTGGCGAAATTGCCGCGAGCTGGAGGCCACGCATATTTATACCCCGCCTCCTGGGCGGAGCTAGCATGCAGGGGCCCAGGTGAACCTGAAGTGCAGGTTCTATTGTACAACCTCAAATATCAGAAGACAGTGGTTTACCACACCGTGCAGACGGCGTCCATGGCCCACGACATGGCTGCCCTTCCACAGGCAGCCATAAGCGAGAGCCAACTGCAGATCGCAGAGACGCTCAATGCCGTGGCCCGGTCCCAGCAGGCCATGGCCCAGTCTCCGCAGGTCATCGCTGTGGGAATCGGTGGCATTCCACAGGTGCTGGCCGGCGTCGCCCAGACACAGACGGGGATGGCCATCACCCTGAGCTCCATGGCTGCAAACTTGCAGACCCTCGTCGCTACCAGGGTGGGCCTCCAGGACTGGCAGCGCCTGGTGTCGGGGGTGCCTCGGGTGCTGGGACCATTCACACCCCTGTCCCATGGCGAGCCCTGGGGGCCATCGGGCACCCCGAGGGAGGAGGAGGCGCTGGGGCCCATTCCGGTTCCCCGTGCAGGGGAGGTCCCGGAAGACCGCGATACCTCGGACTCTCCACACCCCTTCCGTCCCAGGTGCATCTGGTGGGCAACGGGCGGAACAGGCTGGTACCACGCCATCCCGGTCGCCCGAGCCGCAGCCTGGCCTATCCAAGCCTGGCAGCCCTAGGAAACGCACGCCAAAGGGGACTCTTGTCACAGGACAGGAATAATAATAATAATAATAATAATCGCTTACTGTCACAAGTAGGCTTCAATGAAGTTACTGTGAAAAGCCCCTAGTCGCCACATTCCGGAGCCTGTTCGAGGAGGCTGGCATGGGAATCACAGGAGTCCGCCTCCAGTTCTGCTGTACCATCTGGGGAAGCACCTAGACATAGTCATAGGGCCCGTAAGGCCAGAAAATTAGACACGGAGTAAGTTCGCACAGGTGCAGGGCACAGACTAGTTATAGGGACTAGGGCACGTGTATGAACTGTTTGTAATTAAAATCACTTTCACACCGACAGAAGCTGCCTCTGTGCTCTGTCCGATGTGTGCGCGGGTGGGGTGGGAAGTGAGCGCCAGTGTGTGTGAAGGGTGATAGGAGGTCGAAATCAGGTGAGTGCGGCGTGTGCCCCACCCATGCCCCCCTGGCAGACGACGGGTCCGTGCGCTGCAGTGTCCAAGCCGCATGCATGGACTGCACAGGTGGAGGGTGTTGCTGTGGCCATGAGTCAGACATTGACTAACGATGTAGAGCCTGGAGCTCATCGCAGAGCGGGTTGTCATCATCTCCATGCCATGCAATACACCCGCTTCCACTGGCGACCGTGTGAGCCCTGCCCGTTGTGCAGCAGGTGGATGTGCGATGGAGGGCTGGTGTGCATGCGGGTGGGTGGTGGTGGTCGGGGTGAGGGTGGTGGGTGGGGTGGGGGTGGTGAAGTGCTGCGGTACTGTGCTGTCTGTGCCCATGCTCAGTGATTCCCCCCACTAGTCTGTAAACCGTGCGGCTAGCAACTCGTCCCGTGCCCGCTGGCCCAGCCGATATCGGTGGGCAACCTCCCGTCCCTGTCCAGCCCGTATGTCCCGTGCATTACCCCCTCCCTCCATATTGCCCTCATCTGGGGAGGCGTGCCCATTGTCGTCTTCCCCCTCCTCCTCCTCCTCCTCTGCCACCAGCATATCGCCCCTCTGCTGGGCTATATTGTGCAGGATGCAGCAAACCACAACGATGCGGCTCTCCCGCTCCGACGGCCACTGGAGGGCCCCTCCAGAGCGGCCCAGGCATCTTCAGCAGCCCAAAGCACCTCTCGACCACCCGTGGCATCATTGTGGCAGTTCTCCACGTCAGCCAAGGCTGCAACGGGTAACCCTGTCGCCCAGCAACCAGCCCCGCAGCCGGGGTGGGGGAGTGGGAGGGTGGGGGGGCGGTGTCCCTCGACCATGGCGGGGATGAACGATTGGGCCAATATGAACGAGTCATGCGCATTGCCCGGGTAAAGGGCACAGACATGAATGATCCTCATCCAGTGGTCACAGACCACCTGAATGTTCATGGAGTAGGTCCCCTTCCTGTTCATGAACTCGTCCGTGTTATCCACTGGTGGCCACAGGGCGACGTGCACCCCGTCGATCGCTACCTGGACCATGGGAATCCTGGCCACGGCAGCGAAGCCTGCTGCCCAGGCATCCTGGTAGGTGTGGCCCACAGTGAACTGAATGTAGCGGTCCACGATGGCGTACAGGGCGTCCGTCACTGCATGGATGCACCGGTGCACCGATGTCTGGGAGATGCCGGGCAGGTCCCCACTCGGCGACTGGAATGACCCCGTGGCGTAAACGTTGAGGGCGACCGTCACCTTGATGGCCAGTAGGAGAGGGTATCCACCCCCAGTCCCACATGGTGCCAGGTGTGCCATCAGGTGGCAGATATGGGTGATGGTTTCCAGCCTCCTCCTGAGTCTCCGACTGCATGCCCTGTCCGTGAGGTCCTGGTACGACGTGCGATGACGGTACACATGGGACCTCATTGGGCGCCTCCGTCACCGTGGCAACACCTCCTCCTACCCCCCCTCATCCTCCTCCTCCTGCTCCTCCTTCTCCTCCTCCTCCTCATCCTGCTCATCCTGTCGGGTGGCCAACCGGCAGACCTGGGCGGCTGCCACCTGCCCCTCTGCGGCACGCTCCTCTGCGGCAGCCTCCGCCGCCTCCCTGGCACGCTGCTGCTCCAGCTGCCATAGGGCTTCATGCAGGACAGCTGCCCTTGCCACGGCGGCCAACATCGCTGGGTGATTGCCAAACATAACGGTCTGCAGGTGGTGGGGGTAGACGACGTATCATCATTGTACATACCCACCTCCGCAACCAGGTGCCGTGTGCTGCATGGTCGCTACTGTTGACAGGTGTATCTGGCCACGTAAACCAACCCGCCCCCCAATCCCCACCCCCCCAGACACCAGCCCCGACACTACCCACCCCACCCCCACCCCCCCAGACACCAGCCCCGACACTCCCCACCCCACCCCCACCCCCCCAGACACGCCCCGACACTCCCCACCACACCCCCACCCCCCCAGACACCAGCCCCGACACTCCCCACCCAACCCCCACCCCCCCAGACACCAGCTCCGACACTCTCCACCCCACCCCCACCCCCCCAGACACCAGCCCCGACACTCCCCACCCCACACCCACCCTCCCCAGACACCAGACCCGACACTCCCCACCCCACCCTCACCCGCCCAGACACCAGACCCGACACTCCCCACCCCACCCTCACCCGCCCAGACACCAGACCCGACACTCCCTACCCCACCCCCACCCTCCCCAGACACCAGCCCTGACCCTCCCCACCCCACCCCACCTTCCCCAGGCACCAGCCCTGACCCTCCCCACCCCACCACAACCCGCCCCAGACACCAGCCCCAACACGCCCCACCCCACCCCCACCCCCCCAGACACCAACCCTGACCCTCGCCACCCCACCCCCAGACACCAGCGCTGACCATACCCACCCCACCCCCACTCTCCCCAGACACCAGCCCTGACTCTCCCCACCCCACCCCCACCCACCAGACACCAGCCCTGACACTCCCCACCCCACCCCCACTCTCCCCAGACACCAGCCCCGACACTCCCCACCCCACCCCCACCCTCCCCAGGCACCAGCCCTGACCCTCCCCACCCCACCACAACCCGCCCCAGACACCAGCCCCAACACTCCCCACCCCACCCCACCCTCCCCAGACACCAGCCCCGACACTCCCCACCCCACCCCCACCCTCCCCAGACACCAGCCCCGAAACTCCGCACCCCACCCCACCCTCCCCAGACACCAACCCTGACCCTCGCCACCCCACCCACAGACACCAGCCCTGACACGCCCCACCCCACCCCCACTCTCCCCAGACACCAGCCCTGACATTCCCACCTCACCCCCACTCTCCCCAGACACCAGCCCCGACACTCCCCACCCCACCCCCACCCCCCCAGACACCAACCCTGACCCTCCCCACCCCACCCCCACCCCCCCAGACACCAACCCTGACCCTCCCCACCACTCCCCACCCCCCCCAGACACCAAACCTGACCCTCCCCACCCCACCCCCACTCTCCCCAGACACCAGCACTGACCCTCCCCACCCCACCCCCACCCTCCCCAGACACCAGCCCTGACACTCCCCACCCCACCCCCACTCTCCCCAGACACCAGCCCCGACACTCCCCACCCCCACTCTCCCCAGACACCAGCCCCGACACTCCCACCCACCCCCGCTCTCCCCAGACACCAGCCCCGACACTCCCCACCCCACCCCCACTCTCCCAAGACACCATCCCCGACATTCCACCCCACCCCCACTCTCCCCAGAAACCAACCCTGACCCTCCCCACCCCACCCCCAGACACCAACCCTGACCCTCCCCACCCCACCCCCACCCTCCCCAGACACCAGCCCCGACACTCCGCTCCCCACCCCCACCCTCCCCAGAAACCAGCCCCGACACTCCCCACCCCACCCCACCCACCCAGACACCAGCCCTGACCCTCCCCACCCCACCCCCACCCTCCCCAGGCACCAGCCCTGACCCTCCCCACCCCACCCCACCCTCCCCAGACACCAGCCCCGACACTCCCCACCCCACCCCCACCCTCCCAGACACCAACCCTGACCCTCGCCACCCCACCCCCAGACACCAGCCCTGACCCTCCCCACCCCACCCCCACCCTCCCCAGACACCAGCCCTGACCCTCCCCACCCCACCCCCACACACCCCAGACACCAACCCTGACCCTCCCCACCCCACCCCCAGACACCAGCCCCGACACTCCCCACCCCACCCCCACTCTCCCCAGACACCAGCCCTGACCCTCCCCACCCCACCCCCACCCTCCCCAGACACCAGCCCCGACATTCCCCACCCCACCCCCACCCTCCCCAGGCACCAGCACTGACCCTCCCCACCTCACCCTCACCCTCCCCAGACACCAGCCCCGACACTCCCCACCCCACCCCCACCCTCCCCAGACACCAGCCCCGACACTCCCCACCCCACCCCCACCCTCCCCAGACACCAGCCCCGACACTCCCCACCCCACCCCACCCTCCCCAGATACCAACCCTGACCCTCCCCACCCCACCCCCAGACACCAGCCCTGACCCTCCCCACCCCACCCCACCCCCACCCTCCCCAGACATCAGCCCCGACACTCCCCACCCCACCCCCACTCCCCCAGGCACCAGCTCCGACACTCCCCACCCCCACCCTACCCAGATACCAGCCCTGACCTTCCCCACCCCATCCCCAACCTCCCCAGACACCAGCCCCGACACTCCCCACCCCACCCCCAACCCCCAGACACCAGCCCTGACACTCTCCACCCCAACCCCACCCTCCCCAGACACCAGCCTCGACACTCCCCACCCCACTCCCACCCCCCCAGACACCAGCCCTGACACCCCCAAACCCACCCCCACCCCCACTCTCCCCAGGCACCAGCCCCGACATTCCCCACCCCAACCCCACCCTCCCCAGACACCAGCCCCGACACTCCCCACCCCACCCCCACCCTCACCAGACACCAGCCCCGACACTCCCCACCCCACCCCACCCTCCCCAGACACCAGCCCCGACACTCCCCACACAACCCCCACCCTCCCCCGACACCAGCACCAACACTCCCCACCCCACCCCCATCCTCCCCACACACCAGCCCCGACACTCCCCACCCCACCCTCCCCAGACACCAACCCCGACACTCCCCACCCCACCCCACCCTCCCCAGACACCAACCCTGACCCTCCTCACCGCACCCCCAGACACCAGCCCCAACACTCCCCACCCCAACCCCACCCGCCCCAGGCACCAGCCCCGACACTCCCCACCCCACCCTCCCTAGACACCAACCCCGACACTCCCCACCCCACCCCACCCTCCCCAGACACCAACCCTGACCCTCCTCACCGCACCCCCAGACACCAGCCCCAACACTCCCCACCCCAACCCCACCCTCCCCAGGCACCAGCCCCGACACTCCCCACCCCCCCCACTCTCCCCAGACACCAGCCCCGACACTCCCCACCCAACCCCACTCTCCCCAGACACCAGCCCCGACACTCCCCACCCAACCCCCACTCTCCCCAGACACCAGCCCCGACACTCCCCACCCCACCCTCACCCTCCCCAGACACCGCCCCGACACTCCCCACCCCACCCCCACTCTCCCCAGACACCAGCCCCGACATTCCCCACCCCACCCCCACTCTCCCTAGACACCAGCTCCGACACTCCCCACCACCCCCACTCTCCCCAGACACCAGCCCCGACACTCCCCACCCCACCCCACTCTCCAGACACCAGCCCCGACACTCCACTACCCACCCCCACTCTCCCCAGACACCAGCCCCTACACTCCCCACCCCACCCCCACTCTCCCCAGACACCAGCCCCGACACTCCCCACCCCACCCCCACTCTCCCCAGACACCAGCCCCGACACTCCGCACCCCACCCCCACTCTCCCCAGACACCAGCCCCGACACTCCCCACCCCACCCCCACTCTCCCCAGACACCAGCCCCGACACTCCCCACCCCACCCCCACCCTCCCCAGGCACCAGCCCTGACCTCTCCACCCCACCCCCACTCTCCCCAGACACCAGCCCCAATACTCCCCACCCCACCCCCACCCCCCCTGACACCAGCCCCGACACTCCCCACCCCACCCCCACCCACCCCAGACACCAGCCCCGATACTCCCCACCCCACCGCCACCCCCCCTGACACCAGCCCCGACACTCCCCACCCCACCCCCACCCACCCCAGACACCAGCCCCGATACTCCCCACCCCACCCCCACCCACCCTGACACCAGCCCCGACACTCCCCACCCCACCCCCACCCTCCCCAGACACCAGCCCTGACACTCCCCACCCCACCCCCACCCCTCCTGACACCAACCCCGACACTCCCCACCCCACCCCACCCTCCCCAGAGACCAACCCTGACCCTCCCCACCCCCAGACACCAGCCCCGACACTCCCCACCCCACCCCCACCCTCCCCAGACACCAGCCCCGACACTCCCCACCCCACCCCCACCCCCCCAGACACCAGCCCCGACACTCCCCACCCCACCCCCACCCCCCCAGGCACCAGCCCCGACATCCCCGGATCTGGCTGGCCTCCCCCTCTGCCAAACGCACACCCCAGCCACGGCCCAGCCGTCTTGATACGTGGCAGCCCCCCCCATGCCGACCCCTACCTCCTTCTTCGCCGGTGTCAGCCAGCACGACTGGTTGACGCCAATAATTACCATGTTTGATTTACGTCGGCGTGAGCTGCGGTCACGTCGGAGGGCGTTCGGCCCATCCAGGCCGGAGACTCGCACCAGGCCCAGGGACCAGCACGTCGTGCCAGATCTGCCGATTATGCGGGCTGCGTGGCGCAATCCCCGTTGGCGAGCTTTTTCCCGGTTCGGAGCATTGCAGTCCTGGAGTCAGAGTGGGACGGCGGGATCCCACGCGCCCCCCCGGTGAGTATATGAGCCATCGCGGGTTCGGGGAATCCCGCCCTTTTTTTCATTGGAATCAATCGAGTTCCATGTGGTGCTGGTGCTAGCCCATTAATGGATCATGAGTTGCTCTGGGACCAGCGCCAATCCCCAGTCACCAGCCCCAATACTCCCCACCCCACCCCCACCCTCCCCAGACACCAGCCCCGGCACTCCCCACCCCACCCCCACCCTCCCCAGACACCAGCCCCAACACTCCCCACCCCACCCCCACCCTCCCAGACACCAGCCCTGACACTCCCCACCCCACCCCCACTCTCCCCAGTCACCAGCCCCGACACTCCCCACCCCACCCCCACCCTCCCCAGACACCAGCCCCGACACTCCCCACCCCACCTCCACTCTCCCCAGTCACCAGCCCTGACTCCCCTCCCTCTGTGTTTATAGGGCCTGGCTACTGGGCTGGGATCTTCCCGACCTCCTCTGGCCACTGCTCTTGGTGCTAAAATGCAGTTCCATCACATTTCTATGTACTGTGAGAAAGTCTTTCAGCTGTCAGCTTTGACAAAGAGCAATCAGACTCGAAACGTTAGCTCCTTTCTCTCCCTACAGATGCTGCCAGACTTGTTGAGATTTTCCAGCATTTTCTCTTTCGTTTCAGATTCCAGCATCCGCAGTAATCTGCTTTTATTGCACACCGTACTCCAGCTGTGGCCTCACCAAAGTTTTATATAACCCCAACATGACGCCTGTGCTCCCTGATTATGTACATGCACCTCCAGACTAAAGTAATGGATCCAACAGAAAATAGTCCTCAAGTAAGACTAAAATTTGAAGATTTCTATCACTGAGCGTAAATATATTTAACAGACTCGAAGCAATAGCTGTTATGGAATTAATTCTATTTACTTTAATTCATTTCAGATCCCGTGTTTACAATTAGTTATCAATATATGTATGAAAACTGATTTATAGATGTTTGATGTTGTGTTGGATTATCAATGTCTAAAGTATATACTTATGAATATTTCTGTATATGTACTGAGCAATAAATATTTTATGAAGGGATTGTGTACATATGCATTTACTCCATCACGTCTGCTGGCCTTCAAATGTGCAACTGTATTGAATTTAATATTTGTGTGTGCAATGGTTTTGGCTTGCAAGTGTACCTGCTTAATGTGTAGTTGAATGTAGGTGCATCTATTTAATGAATAACATCGTTTATTGTAAAGATTAATCAAGTATTTCTACTTAATGTGTATCTGTTTTTTTTAAATGTAAACAGAGTGCAAATGTTCAAGCTGTCTATTTAGTGAATGCAACCTTTTGGGGACTTAATTTATTAATGAGTATGAGGGTATCTATTTAAAATGTAACCACAGTCCCCGTGGACCATAGGCTGCTCTCTCCTTTGAGGGCTAACTGGTGATGCTTTATCCTGAGGGTCACCACACCTCAGGCAAGGGGCAAAGTTGAGAAGGCGGGGCCTTCATGAATAAACTCAGCTGGTACAGGAATTGAACCCAAGTTTTTGGCATCACTCCACATCACGAACCAGCCATCCAGCCAACTGAACTAATCGACTCCCAGAAACTGCTTAATGTACATTTGAATGTTTAATACATTTAGATATGTGAGACTGTTTACTGCATATGCAAGTGAATATTTCTGTTTAAAGTGTAAAGTAGTATGTGTGTACAATTGTTGGCTGTACAGCATTTGCTGAAAGCTGTTTTATTGAAGTGTTAGTATGGAGCACCGATATGGGCTGTGATATGGTGTTAAAAGCTATTTTATTAGATTTGCTTTTTGTTTTGGTTGTTGGTGCCCCTTTCCCACGCTCAGCTTGTTTGTTTCTGTCTCCTCCCTGTTTATTTCACTCTGGTTTGAACAATAGCAAAGATGTGAGAGCTGAAAGACACACAGTACTCAGATCTGCCACTAAATAACTGGACATGATTCTGTTCCCAGGGATAAGGAGGAGGAGAATCAAAAGGGCTCCAGTACACCAGTGCAATCAGTCAGGCCTGATTACCAAATGTGGAGTTAACAACTAATAATTGTCCACACAAAATAATCAATTCAGAACAACGCTTTTAAATTTCAGTTTTTATGGTGACTGCATATAAATATATATCCATGAATGAAATACATCCATTATTGTTTTCAACTCGATCAAATGCCTTGCGTTCAGTGTAAAATCCAACGCAATACAGAAAGGAATGAAATGAAATGGAAACCGCTTATTGTCACGAGTAGGCTTCAATGAAATTACTGTGAAAAGCCCCTAGTCCCCACATTCCGGCGCCTGTTCGGGGAGGCTGGTACGGGAATTGAACTGTGCTGCTGGCCTGCCTTGGTCTGCTTTAAAAGCCAGCAATTAGCCCATTGAGCTAAACCAGCCCCAGGGTGATCGGTAATTGGGAATGCTGAGACAAAAGGAATTGTCAGCTGAGTTTTGTATTTTATTACTGATTTTAAGGAAGGTTGAAATACAGTATGCTACATGCAATAAGTAACTGTGGATACGCAAGAAAGAAAAGTATAAAGCATAGTTCATTTCATGTGTGATGCACGTTATAGATGTCCTGATTCTCAACATTTTCCATTGTTCTCAATGTTATAGACAAATATGCCGACACCCAGACAAGCACTCAATATTTTAACGAGCAGGATGAGAACCATAATGAGACTTGAGCAGACTTATTAGCTGCTCCCACTTTATCTCAAAATGCAAGTTGAACTTTCTCTGCTCTGTTTGTCTCTCATTTACACACAATCCATTCCTATCCTCTCAGCACCTGAATCTGCCCTTGACAGTTCTGGGAGAGTGAGATTCTTTATTGAGGACTTAAAGTTTGCTCCTATTTTAACAAAGCAAGACTTAAAACAAATACCCTCCTGGCTGTCATTAAGTTCCAAAATCAGTAACAGATTCCTGTTTCTCTCTGGTAAACTATCATTTTTGTTCCTATTCTGTCATTCAAACAACCTCTCATATTTGTCTGGGTTTTTAGTCCTCAGACTCCTAAATACTGTGCTGCTCAGAAAAGAGATGTTGCTTCTTTGAAAACGTGTTTCCCCAGAAGATTTAAATCAGCATTGGTAATGGAACACCATTCCATTCCTGCTCCCCAGGGTTTGCACAAAGTTGCTCCAGTTCTCTTCTTTTATGGCCCAAATGTAGGGTAAAGTTCTCTCAGTCTGTTCAGATAATATGCTTCCCCTTGACATCTGCAGCTCTACTGAGGATTTTTCCACTCCCCTGGCTAAGGATGCCACCTAAGTGCCAATAATGGTCAGTTGTTGAGCCACAGATCAACTAGGATTTGGGTTTTGACACCCAAATACAGTTAACAATCGTTACCGTTGTCAAAAACAGGACACTTGTGTGGCGCACAAAGACTCCGTGAGACAAACAGAGTGAAGTCGATGAGGCTTTATTAAGCGTGTCTGTTCCCCAGCAGCCCGATAGTAAACTGGCATGCGGGGGAAGGCACCGGCTTCTTATACTTCGCCTTCAGGGCGGAGTATGAGGTCAACGGCCAACCAGGACCCGGGATCTGTCAGCCAATGACATTAGGGCTTCCAGTCCCACATGACCCCCAATACATACTACCACAACTTGTCTAAGCTATTAGACGCGTAACCTCATCCTCCAGCAACACACTCTCTGATCTTCTTTTTCTGTAATTGTGCTCTGCACCTTACCCTCAAGCAGTGTGATTGTTTCTTATGAGGAGATATATTTGAGTGGCAGGGTAATGGTGGATTAGAAGCCTTCCCTTCCAGGTCATCCAAATGTGACTGTTTTCCTCCTTCCAAGTAACATATATGCAAAGCCAAGCAACTGGGGTCATGACTGTAGTAGCACAGCCAGCTCATGTCACTGCAGAAACACAGAGCATTCTCCACAGGCAAGCCATGATGTCCTTAGGAATTCCTTGAGAGATCTTGGAATTTGATTTGAACATGGTAGCCAAAACAGTAATCTATAGTGGTGTCCTCTGCAATCGTTACATTAAGGTTGTATCCTGGGTCTCTTTGACTGAACTGAGATTATCTCAGTGGGTGGGCTGGGAGTTTGGGGGTCTCGCTTCACTGGGGACAGGGTGGTCTAATAAGGTAACCTTTTGATAATAACTTCTGGTCTAGATCTTTCTTTCGAATTAACATCACTGTCAATTAACTACTTTGACCATTACAGTGACTAAAATAATCAATAACTACATTGACATCGACACTGATCCACTCCACAGCTCTGGTCAATTTCATTGCACTGTCATTATTCTTCTCATGTATCCAACTGCTTCAGGTTACCTTTCTATCCAAACACAGCTACTGGTTAGAGCAATGGGTTTTGATCTGCTGTTTTGACTGTAGGAGAAATGATGCCTTGTTATTTCAACTCTTAATTATCAGCAGTGATTCCTGGGGGAATCCATCGATGAGTACGAGTGACTGCAGTGTCCTCATGTAGCAATCTTGGCTACAGCAACAGTTGTTTCAATATGACGACAGAAAGTATTGACATTTTTGGACACATTTCTGCATGATGAATAAATTCTGATCTCACTCACCTGTCTTGGGACCTAGCCATCAGCTTGTTGCTGATTTCATTAACTTGGGCAGCACGGTAGCCCAGAGGTTAGCACTGTGGCTTCACAGCGCCAGGGTCCCAGGTTCAATTCCTGGCTTGGGTCACTATTTGTGCGGAGTCTGCACGTTCTCCCCGCGTCTGCGTGGGTTTCCTCCAGATGCTCCGCTTTCCTCCTACAAGTCCCGAAAGACGTTTGGTGAATTGGACATTCTGAATTCTCCCTCTGTGCACCTGAACAGGTGTCAGAATGTGGAGACTAGGGGCTTTTCACAGTAACTTCATTGCAATGCAAGCTGACTTGTGACAATAAAGATTATTATTAACTTTAAATCTAATTTTACTCTAATGTTGTCTCATTTCTGTTCCCCATGGAATTCAAAATGTTTTTTGTGTACATTGATGTGCACATTTTGGCTGCCACTCTGGACTAAAGTCTATTTCCCCTTTCTTCCTCTTTTTCTTTCTGTTTTCTTTACCTCTCTCAGTCATCATGCCTCCTTTCTTTTCTCCACCCTCAGGAACTTGCACCTTCACTAATCTTCAGTACTCATTGTTTGTCCTACTCTTGTCAGGAGGCAAGCCTTGAATAATTCTCCTTGTGAGGAAGATAAAGTTTACCTTTAAAAATAAACTAAAGTAATAGTTAGTTGTTGTTTAATGTTGGTGGATATTCTGTTAACTTTGATATTTGTCTAGTGCCTTCTTGTGAAAGCACGTCCATGATTAAGAACTCACTTGCATGAACTGGTTAGGCCAATTGGACTGTTTCTGTGCCTTATATCCTACATCCTCTGCTTAATGTCTTCTGTGTGCTACTTTAGTCCATCTTTACTGTTGTTCCATAAATTGTTATCTTCGCGGTTAACCTTCAGGAAATTGAGCAATGGTCCCATTAAAACACAATAGGCAAGAATTTATATGAATATAAAATAAAAAATACTGCCAATGGTGAAAACTATAAAAATATATAGTGCTGGAAAGACCCAGCAGATCTGGCAGAACCTATGGAGAGAGAAACAGAGTAAATGGGTGCGATCGAATTGTCTTGTCGAATCCAACTCGGTGATGCAATAAGGCTGTTAAATCTTGCAAGAGGCCTCTCACAAGATTTGCAAATCTTTGAATGTCCCGCGAGATCTAACGAGGCCATTAGGCTAATTTAAATATGTTGCCGCTGGTTCTTCCGAGGCTCGGGAATGAACGGCCATGCCGACCTTGCCATAGCACCATTTAACTTTGGTCCACACAAACATGGACCAGGCGTACGGTACCTGGGCGGGGGGGGGGGGGGGGGGGGGGGCCCAAACCATCAGAGGCCCCCGGGTGGTCGGGCTCTGGACAGGGTTGTACCCTGGCACCCCTGCTGCCACTGGGCACCTTGGCACTGCCAGTGTGACACCTTGGTACTGCCACCTGGACACCCTGTCAGGGACACTGCCAGTGTGTCATGCTGGCAGTGCCAAGGTGTCCAGGTGTCAGGTTGCCCGTACCAGGGATCAGCCCTGGAGTGCCCTGCCCTTAAGAGGTGGGGTGAGGGGGGGGCTCACGGACCCCCAAACTGTTAAGTTGGGGTAGTGGGGGGGGGGGGGTCTGGAGTTTGTGGTGTGGTGCCGAAAGGAGCAGGAGACCGAGACGGCATTTAAAAATGATGCCCCGATCTCTTAGCTCGTGAGTGCAGGAAGTGAGGTAAGCGCAGCCTCAACGAGGATTTCCTGACCGAGGCCAGAAAGAACAAAGTTCCTTTGGATAGCCGGGTCATTATCGGCATTGCAGGTGCCGCAGACCCCGCCATACGCACTCAGAACGGATCTGTTTTTTGCGCGTTAAATCAAGCCCAATATTTTGTGTACAATATGACTCTTCTTCGGAACTGTCATATAGGACCCGAAACTTTAACTCTGTTTCCCTCTCCACAGATGCGGCCATACCTGCTGAGTTTTTCCATCACTTTGTGATTTTAACCTAAGAATTTATATTAATATAGGTGTACTCAAATCATATGTAGTCAATCCCAGATAGAAAATTCACATCAGGATTGTGCGTAACGAACATGTGAATTAGGAGCAGGAGTAAGCCACTCGGTCCCTCGAGCCTGTTTCGTTAGTCAATAAGATCTGCTTATACCTTCAACCCCATATTCCTGCCTATCTCCGATAATCTTTCACCCCTTGTTAATCAAGAAGCTATCTAGCTCGGCCTTAAGAATATTCAAAGACTCTGCTCCCACTGCCTTTTAAGGAAGAGAGTTCCGTAGACTCACGACCCTTTGAGAGAAAAACATTCTCCTCATCTCTGTCTGCAGTGAGTAACCCCTTAATTTGAAAAAGTGACCCCTAGTTCCGGATTCTCTGTCAAGAGGAGACGACTGCTCCACATTCACCCTGTCAATCCCGCAGGATCTTAAAGGTTTTGATCAAGTCGCCTCTTACTCTAATGGATACAAACCTAACGTCTCCAGCCTTTTCCTCTTAAGACAACCCATCCATTCTTGACATTCTCTGACTGCATATTTCCTCAAATAAGGATATCAATACTGCGTTGGAGCTGTACCATGTTGTATTGATCATACAGTATCACAAGTTGCTATCTTACATTCCAGTATGAAACAACATCACAGTATCTCCTAGGTGCTACATTTCTGTTGATAATTCTCTGATATTATTGTAACTTTGACCCACTTTTTGCACAGAGTTTGACTGCACGTTTATTCTGAGCACAGGATTTCTGAACTCATTAACAGTGAGTGGGTTGGGGACTCTGGAGCGAAGCACTGAATAGGGCCAACAATGAATGCTGTTCTGGCAATCAGGCTGTCCTCGATTTTTATTACAATGTTTTAGATTTGAACTGTTTGAATTATTTCAGATGCATTCATTAAATAACCATAAACTGTCATAGTGACCTTTACTGGAGTCTTTATTTTAAGAATCCTGCCCAAGGCCTGGGAAATTTCCAACCCAGAGTTCCAGCTGTCACAAAATATTGATGTCAGGAATTTTGATCCTTGAACAGTCTCAGCAACAGTGTAGTGAGAGTCATAGGGGCATTCATGTCACTTTGCTGAAGAGTGACAGGAAAGATTTAACCCCTTTAGGCTGTTAATACCTTGTCCACGCCACATCACCACATTTGATAAGGCAACTTACAGCTTGTGAAATGAAGCAATATCAGGAATTTGGTGAATGTTTAACAGCCTATCTCAACATAACGCCATTGGCAGAGAATATAATCATTTGTCAGCAAATTGGTAAGATGTATTTTTACATAATCTGCTTCCCTCCCCCCACCCCCCAGCCTCCATAACCATCCGCAAGGGCCAAATAAATGTTTTTTTCCAAAAATATTTTTTTTTGGTATTTTCCAGTTTTTACAGAGTAACAGCCAATCTATGGTGTACCTGGCATTTACATATAAAGTTGTTTCTTATTTACAGAGATTTTTACATGTGGTCCCCCTGTCTGCCTCCACCCCACCCCCATTGGTAGTGTGGTGAATATATTCACCTAATGCATGAGCTGTCTGTATAATGCTGTGACCTATGACCTGCAAGTGATGATACGGTCTACGTTCAGGTACTGTACTGGAACCCCGGTGGGCTCCGCCTCTGGCTCCTCCCTCACCGGGGCCATATCTCGACTGGCCACCTGTGGGTGGCACTCATTTGTACAGCTGACTCTGGCAGGCGAGTTCATGGATAATAAAGCCTAATGTTCACTCATTCTCACGGTCTCACAGTGAATTGACGGTATGGCAATTTATTATCCATCGACAGCACCATGGAAGCCGCTCTAAAGCCAGATACGACCGAACTCGACCCGCACGCGTCAGAGGCCAAGGCGATCTTTGAACATTGGCTTCGCTGCTTCGAGGCCTACCTCGACTCCTCCACAACGCCTCCCACTGAAACCCTCAAGCTGCGACTCCTCCACACTCGGGTGAGCCATCGAATCTCCGTGATGCATTTCGTGAAGCCTTACGGGGTGTTCGCCCGACACCTTCTCACTACTCACTGTCAACGCGCCGGGGAATCGCTAGACGAGTACCTGGAAACCCTGACCCTACTCGCGAGGAACTGCAGCTATCGGGATGTGACGGCGGAGGAACACATGAACCTACAGATCCGGGACACCTACGTGGCTGGGGTCCGATCGAACTACATCAGGCAGCGGCTGCTGGAAAACGGGACCTCTGACCTGCGGGACACGGTAAAGCTAGCATCCTCGTTAGAGGTGGCCTACCAGAACCTCAGTGCGTTCCCCGCGAGCCTGGCGAACCCCTCGTGGACACCATCGTCGCGGCCCCCGTCGGACCCGACTTCGTCACAGGCCTGTGACCTAAAGTCCAGAAATCGAAAACTCACCAGGCCCCACCCATGGACTCGCAGGCCCGCAGACCCCGCAATGTGGCTGTGTGCCTGCCCGGAACGTCCCCTTCAGACGCGTCATCAGCCTTGTGCGACTCGTGGGGGCCGCCATTTTGGCCGCAGGCTCCAACACTGGCTGATACGTGCGACTCGTGGGGGCCGCCATCTTGGCCGTCGGCTCCGGCACCGACCGACACGTGCGACCAATGGGGGCGGCCATCTTGGTCGCCATCTTCGACCCAGCCCAACACGTGCAACTCATGGGGGCCGCCATTTTGTGAATCCGATACCGCTGACCACGCTGGCTACCCGCAGCTTGACGCAGTCACCCTCGACCAGTCGCAGCCAAAGTACCTGAAAAACTCAATGATGGTCGTCCGGGTCAGCGGGTACGAGAGAGACCCCCTATCTTTTTGACTCCAGGAGCACGGAGAGCTTCGTCCACCCTGACACGGTAAGGCGCTGCTCCCTCCACATCTACCCCGCATCCCAAACAATCTCCCTTGCCTCTGGTTTCCATTCTGTTCAGATCCGGGGGTACTGTATCACTAATCTCTCAATGGAGGGCGCAGAGTATGCTCGTTTTAAGCTGTACGCCCTCCCTCACCTCTGTGCCCCCCTAATGCTCGGATTAGACTTCCAATGCAGTCACCGAAGCCTGACCCTACAGTTCGGCGGACCCTTGCCCCCCCCTCACGGTATGCAGCCTTGCGACCCTCAAGGTCTCCCCCCCTTCGCTCTTTGCGAACCTCACTCCCAACTGTAAGCCTATCGCCACCAAGAGCAGGCGGAACAGTTCCCAAAACATGACTTTTATCAAGTAGGAGGTCCAGCGACTGTTGAGTGAAGGGATCATCGAGGCCAGCAACACCCCCTGGCGAGCGCAAGTGGTGGTCATCCGGACCGGGAAAAGAATCGGATGGTTGTGGACTACAGCCAGACCATTAACCGGTTCACGCAACTGGATGCGTACCCCCTCCCGCGCATAGCGGAGATGGTCAACCAGATTGCACAGTACCGTGTGTTCTCAACGGTCGAACTGAAGTCGGCCTACACCAGCTCCCGATCTGCCTGGAAGTGCGCCACTACACTGCCTTTGAAGCAGCCGGCCGACTCTTTCACTTCCTCAGGGTCCCCTTCGGCGTCACTAATGGGGTCTCGGTCTTTCAGAGAACGATGGACCGAATGGTGGACCAGTACGGTATGCGGGCTACATGCCTGTACTTGGACAATGTTACCATCTGTGGCCATGATCAACAGGACCACGACGCCAACCTTCAGAGGTTCCTCCAGGCTGCCCAATCCCTCAACCTCACATATAACAAAGAGAAATGCATTTTCCGCACTACCCGACTGGCCACCCTCGGCTACGTCGTGGAGAATGGAGTCCTAGGGCCCGACCCCGACCGTATGCGCCCCCTCACGGAACTCCCCCCCTCCCCACAGCCTCAAGGCCCTCAAACGATGTCTGGGGCTGTTCTCCTACTACGCCCAGTGGGTCCCCAACTATGCGAACAAAGCCCGCCCACTCTTTCAAACCACCACGTTTCCCCTGACGGCTGAAGGCCGAGTAGGCATCAAGGCCGACATCACCAAGGCCGCAATGCACACGGTGGATGAGTCCGTCCCCATTCAGGTAGACAGCGATGCGTCAGACGTCGCCCTGGCCGCCACACTCAACCAGGCATGCAGGCCAGTAGCATTCTTCTCTAGAACCCAAAATCCGACACTCCTCGGTCGAGAAGGAAGCACAAGCCATAGTGGAAGCTGTGCGGCACTGGAGGCACTACCTAGCCGGTAGGAGGTTCACCCTCGTCATCGACCAGCGGTCGGTCGCCTTCATGTTTGACAACGCACAACGCGGCAAAATAAGACCTGGCACCAGCTGGTTCCCCTGCCAACACGCCCCCCTCCCCGCTGCCTACCGCCACCCCCAGTGCCCCTTATTCACCTGTATTGTCCACCTACAATTACGATATCAAGTATCGTCCTGGGAAGCTCAACGAGCCCCCAGACGCTCTGACCCACGGCACATGCGCCAGCGCGCAAGATGACCGACTTCGGGCTATCCACGATGACCTCTGTCACCCAGGGGTCATCCGGCTTACCCACTTTATTAAGGCCCACAATCTGCCCTTCTCCACCGAGGATGTCAAGGCCATGACCAGGGACTGCCAGGTCTGCGCGGAGTGCAAACTGCACTTCATAGAATTTACAGTGCAGAAGGAGGCCATTCAACCCATCGAGTCTGCACCGGCTCTTAGAAAGAGCACCCCACCCAAAGTCCACACCTCCACCCTAACCCAGTAACTCCACCCAACACTAAGGGCAATTTTGGACACTATGGGCAATTTAGCCCATAGAACCTGACTCTAACATTCACTTATATACTAATGAGACTCCTAGTGGTCAGTCGGTGAATTACAACACAACCATGATATCTCTACCAAAGAGAAAATGCTGGAAAATCTCAGCAGGTCTGGCAGCATCTGGAGGGAGAGAAAAGAGCTAACGTTTTGAGTCCAGATGACCCGTTTCCTGATATCACTACAGTAGCTGCACTTTGCAGGCAGTGCTGCACTCTACCAAAAGACACCCATGGGGAGTGGAGGGGTTGGGGTTGACAGACACATGAGGGTGATGGTTAATAGAGAGGTTTCAGGGGGCGAAAGATGGCAGGCAGAGGGATGGCTGGTTGGGGGAGTTGGAGCCAAAATGGAAGGGGTGCATGCAGATGCGACAGGAGGGTGGGAAGGCTCGAGATGGAAGGGTTACATGCAGATTCAAGGCTAGGGAGAGGGGAGGTTACTGCAGCATAAGAGGGAAGGGTTACTTACACGCAGACACATGAATGGGGGGGCTGGTGAAGCTTATGCATACATAGAATTTCAAGTGCAGAAGTGGGCCATTTGGCCCATAGAGTCTGTACCGGCTCTTGGAAAGAGCACCCTACCCAAGGTCAACACCTTCACCCTATCCCCGTAACCCAGTAACCCCACCCAACACCAAGGGCAATTTTGGACACTAAGGGCAATTTATCATGGCCAATCCACCTAGCCTGCACATCTTTGGACTGTGGGAGGAAACCGGAGCACCCGGAGGAAACCCACGCACACACGGGGAGGATGTGCAGACTCCACACAGACAGTGACCCAAGTCGGAATCGAACCTGGGACCCTGGAGCTGTGAAGCAATTGTGCTATCCACAATGCTACCAGCCAGACAAGGCCCGCCTGGTAAAGGCCTCCCGGCCCTTTGAGCGCCTAAGTATTGACTTCAAAGGGCCCCTCCCCTCCACCAACCGTAATATATACTTTCTAACCGTCGTCGATGAGTACTCCCGCTTCCTCTTCGCTGTCCCCTGCCCCGACATGACCTCGGCCACTGTGATAAAGGCACTGCACAGCACCTTCACACTGTTCGGTTTCCCTGCGTACGCAGCGACCAGGGCACATCGTTCATGAGCAATGAGCTATGTCAGTACCTGCTCAGTAAAAGCATCACCTCGAGCAGGACTACGAGCTATAACCCGCAGGGAAACGGGCAGGTGGAGTGGGAGAACGCAACGGTATGGAAGGCCGTCCTTCTGACCCTCAGGTCTAGAAGTCTCCCGATTCCCCGCTGGCAGGAGATCCTCCCCGACGCCCTCCACTCCATTAGATCAATCCTCTGCACAGCCACGAACGAGACCCCTCACGCCCGTTTATTTGTCTTCCCTAGGAAGTCCATCTCTGGGGTCTCGCTTCCATCTTGGCTGACAACTCCGGGACCGGTCCTTCTCCGGAGGCACATGAGGAGCCATAAGACCGACCCCCTGGCCGAGAGGGTCCAGCTGCTGCAGACCAACCCCCAGTACGCCTGCATCGCACACAAGGACGGACGGCAAGATACAGTCTTCCATCGAGACCTGGCACCAGCTGGTTCCCCTGCCAACACGCCCCCCTCCCCGCTGCCTACCGCCACCCCCAGTGCCCCTTACGCCCCGCTGGGTCTCCTGTATTGTCCCGCACCAGCACTGCCACCACCCACCACCCCCTGCTTACCCCTACCCCCCAACTGTCTCCGACATGCCTGACTGAGGCTCAAGCTCCAGACACAATGCCCCTGGAGTCAGCATCTGCAACAACCGTGCCTGTCACATCGCCAGAGCTGAGGAGGTCTAAAAGAATGATTCGGCCTCCAGACAGACTGAATATTTAATGACCCCACGTCACCCCCGCTGGACTTGATTTTTTAACAGGGGGTGAATGTGGTGAATGTATTCACCTAATACATGAGCTGTCTGAATGATGCTGTGACCTATGACCTGGAAGTGATGATACGGTCTACTTCCAGGTACTGTACTGGAACCTCAGTGGGCTCCGCCTCTGTCTCTGCCCTCATCGGGGCCATATATAAACCGGCCACCTGTGGGTGGCACTCATTTGTACAGCTGACTCTGGCAGGCGAGTTCATGGATAATAAAGCTAAATGTTCACTCGTTCTCACGGTCTCACAGTGAATTGACGGTATAACAGATAGTCTAGTTTTCACTCTTGGTGCTGGCTCCTGCCCTGGGCATCACATTCTGTGCTATGCTTTCCGTTGAGGGTTTTTGTTGTTGTCTTTGCGGGGTCGGGGTTGGGAGGGGCTTCAAGGCCCCTCCCCTCCTCCCTTTTCCCCCATGTTTCGTTCTGTGATTCCCTCCTCTCTTCTCTCCTTCTCCCTCTGCTCCTTTCCATTGTGTGTGTCCTCGTTTGTTTTCCTCTCTCCCCCTTCCCTACGCCCCCCACCCCACTTCTCTTCCTAGTCACAATTGGACTTGAGCAGGTCTTGGAACAGACTAATGAATGGCCTCCACATTTTTGGAAGCCCTCGTCCGACCCTCAGATAATGTACTTAATCTTCTCCAGGTGGAGAAATTCCGACAGGTTTGCCAGAAAGTCTGCAGCTGTGGGTGGTGCTGCTGATCACCAAGCAGGATTGTCCAGCATGCGATTAGTGAAGCAAAGGCCAGGGCGTCAGCCCTCGACCCCATATGTAGTTCTGGCTGATTTGATACCCCGACGACTGCCACTCTCGGACATGGCTCCACCCTCACCCACAACACTTTGGACAGTCTCGAAGAAGGCTGCCCACAGCCCGACAAGCCTGGGGCAGGCCCAGAACATTGTGGGCGTGGTTGGCCGGGCCTCCCTGGCACCGTTCGCAATTATCCTCCACGTTCGCGAAGATCCTGCTCATTCGGGTTCTAGTCAGATAAGCTCTGTGCATCACTTTAAACTGCTTGAGGCTTGGCCTAGCACAGGAGGAGGTGGAGTTAGCCCTGCTCAGTGCTTCGCTCCAGAGTCCCCACCTCACTTCCGTCCCCAGTTCGTCCTCCCATTTCCAGTGGTAATCTTGCCCTATCCAGTAACTGCCCATATATGTTCCCACAGTTCTCCTCCTCCTTACTGTCCATGATTATCAGTTCCGCTAATAGTGTATCTCTCGGGCCTTATGGTACCTTGTTGTCTCCTTGCGGAGAAAGTGTTTAATTTGGAGGTGCCTGAGCTCCTGTCCAGTCGGTAGTTCCATCAATTTTCCCAAGGCCGCGAGTCTGTCCCCTATGTAAAAGTCCCTGTCTGGTACTGTACCCCCGTCCTGTCTCCATTTTTTAAAGGTGGTGTCGGGCATGGCTGGTGGGAATTTGTGGTTACTGCAGATGTGGGCCATGGGGGACATCTCGGTTGAACCTAAATGCTGTCTCATTTGATTCCATGTCTTCAGTGTCTCCATTGGGCAGGATGTGTATTTTGCCGGGAGGAGATGAGTCCGCTGCCGTGGCGAGAGCCCGGAGGGTCGTTCCCTTGCAGGAGGACTCCTCCACACTCACCCATTGCATGTTGGGTTCACTTATCCATCCCCTCACCCTCTCGGCTGTGGCTGCCCAGTGGTAGTATTATAGATTCGGCAGGGCCAGACCTCCCATAACATTCCCCCTTTGCAGTGTCAACTTAGGGATCCTTGGGTTCTTACCCCCCCCACCACACACACACACACAGACACCATGATCATTTTGTCTACCTTGTGGAAAAAGGCCTTGGGGATGAAGATCGGTATGGATCTGAACAGGACGACGAACCTCGGCAGCACGTTCATCTTGATTTTTCTGCACCCTCCCTGCCAGGGAAAGCGGGAGCACATCCCATCTCTGTAGGTCCTTTTTAACTTCTTCCGCCAGACTGGTCAGATTCCACTTGTGGATTCGTGTCCAGTCATGAGTTATCTGGATCCCCAGGTCGCAGAATTTGTTTTGGGCTAGTATGAGTGGTAGTCCCTCCAGCTCAGTCCCTCCCCTATTTGGGTTCACTGGGAATGCCTTGCTCTTGCCCAGGTTGAGTTTGTAGCCTGAAAAGGCTCCAAACTCTTCCAGGAGCTGCATGATTGCTTTCAGCTCATTCTGTGGGTCCGATACGCGGAGGAGCAGGTTATCCGCATAGAGCGAAACTCTGTGCTCTCTGCCTCCTCTTCGACTACCCTTCCAGCATTTTGCGTCTCACAGAGCGATTGCCAGGGGTCCAATTGCCGAGGTGACCAGGAGCGGGGACAATGGGCATCCCTGCTTTGTGCCTCTGTGCAGCTGGAAGTTCTCAGAGCTGGTGGTGTTAGTCCGAATGCTCGCCTTGGCGGCATTGTACAGGATTTTCACCCATGAGGTGAACCCTGCTCCTATCGCAAACGGCTCCAGTACTTCAATGAGTTACTTCCATTCGACTCGGTCGAAGGCCTTTTCTGCGTCCAGGGAGACGATCACCTCAGGGTTTTCTCGCTGGATGGGGTCATTATTATGTTCAGCAGCTGTTTGATGTTCGCAGTTAGCTGTCTACCCTTGACAAAGCCCGCCTGGTCCTCTGTGACCACCTCTGGTATTCAGTTCTGTCTCTTGGCCAGGACTTTCGCGAGTACCTTTGCGTCTACATTCAGCAGTGAAATGGGTCTGCATGATCCACATTCCGTCAGGACTTTGTCTTTTTTGGGTATCAGCGATATCGTGGCCTGTGTTAGCTTTGGAGGCAGTGTGCCCCTCGCTAGTGAGTCTGCGAACATCTCCCGTAGATGTGGGGGCAGGTGCTAATTTTTTATAGAAGTCCACCGGGTATCCATCGGGCCCCGGTGCCTTCCCCGCCTGAATGGAGCTGGTGCTCTCCATGATCTCTCCCAGTCCTATTGATGCTTCCAGTTCCCCCAGCCTATCGTCCCCCACGACTGGCATGTCCAGTCCATTGAGGAACTGTTTCATCTCCGCATCCCCATCGTGGGGTTCGGAGGTGCACAGCCCTCGGCAGAAGGTCTCAAAAGCTCGGTTGACCACTTTTTGCTCGGTTACCAATCTGTCTCTGCTATTCTTCACCTGGACTATCTCTCTCGTGGCTGCCTGCTTTCTCAGCTGGTGAGCCAGTAGGTGGCCAGCCTTTTCTCCATGTTCATTGAAGGTCCCCCATGTCTGGCGGAGTAAGTGCACTGCTTTCCTGGTGGATAGCAGGTTAAAGTCCACTTTTTCTACAGTTGATCTCCAGAATGGAGTTGATCAGTTGTTGCCTGGCTGCCCTCTCTTCCCTATCTCTATGAGCCTTCAGTGCCTCCCAGAACGTGGAAAGTGAGACTTCCTTGTTCCAGTTATTAGTAACGTACTCGCCTATGGCCTGTGTTTTCTGACAGACGGCCTTATCGGCCAAGAGGACCGTGTCAAACCTCCACGTGGGGTGTTGGGCAAGGCCCGTCTCCAACCTCACATCCACGTAATGTGGAGCGCGGTTGGAGATAACTATCGCTGATATTCTGCCCTTACTATTCCTGGAAGCACCACTTTTCCCAAGGTAAAGAAGTCTATCCTTGAATATGCTTTGTGCACCAGTGAAAAGAACGAAAATTCCTTCTCACCAGGGTGTAGAAACCGCCATGGGTCCACTGCCCCCATCTGCGCCATGAATGCTGGGCCAAAGAAATGTTAACCTCATGATTCGCTTCAATGTCCCGAGCTAATGTCACTAACAAATGACAAATTAAATCTATCCCCAACTCTATTTTCAGTTGTAAATGCTTTCCTACTTATGCTGGAGTAGTCCAAAGTCTTACACAATTAAGGTTACGTAATTTGTTTCTGTTGCCAAAAGAGTCCCCATCTTTCGGACTTGCATCGTACTGGGAGCCTGTAAATGTGCCTGTGGTATTATCATAAATGAAGGCAATGCAAGAGTTAATGAAATGTATACAGACGGCCACTAGAGGGAGCTCGTCCCATAACTATATAAGGGATGGGGCTAAGCCTTGTGGGTCAGGTGATGATGAAGAAGAAGAAGAACAGTCAAACAGAAGATAGTGAGACATGAGAGAGCAGTTGTGTACTTCAGAGTTCTGCAGTTAGAGATAGCATAGTTTAATAAACCTTCTACTTTATGAATGTGATTGAATCTTAGTTAGTACTGTAATAATGTTTTGATCGTTGACAAAGCTTTGTGGTCTTTATTCAAGATGACGCATCCAAGCCATCCAGGTGAAGCAAATTGGAGAGCAATTCGAATTTTGAACGTTATGCGCATGTGGGGGACCAGTTCGCACATGCGCACTTTGAAAAATGATGTAATCTGGATGATGACCGTTAAGTGCGTATGTGCACTGGAACAAAGAGTGCACTCCGGACGACGATCGATTTACCCATGCGCAATGGTAGTTTGCGCATGACGTCACAAACATGATGACGGGTCCGTGTCGTGGCCACGGCCACTTAAGAAAAAAATGTCCGCCAATTTGAAAACTACGTTTAAACTGCAGCAGACTGAATCATTTTGCCTCACAATGCAGAACAGGGATGAAATTTTACCGAAGAACTGAACAAGAAGTTTTCACCGTCTAAAATAAGTAAATTTTCACAAATCTGAAAATAAAGACTATAAACTCAACATCACAGACGATGAAATAGATTTGGAAGTTATATTCGATATGGATGTAACTGAAAGTGTAGACAAAGGTCCACAGGAAATTTCAAAAGCTGTAAAAGCAAATCCAATCACAATTGTTCCAAATCTAGACGAATGGCGGATTCCAGTGAATGCTGAATGCCACATTAATCAAATACAAGCTTGTCTCCAGACCAAGTACATATGGACGATAAGGGAATAGTGTAGATGGGCTTTAGAGTGGTTTCACAGGTTGGCGCAACATCGAGGGCCAAAGGGCCTGTACAGCGCTGTAATGTTCTATGTTCTATGTTCTATCTCCGATTTGAACCGCTTAAGAGTTCAAGTGACAGTATTTGATCGACAGAATGGGCTGATCAACTACAGTGGAAATGCGATTGAAGCGTTAGGGATATGTAAACTAGAAGCATGGGTGCACAATCAAAATCATATTGTGCAATTCGCCATTGTGGACACAAAGCAAGAGTCCGTGGGCGGAATTCTCCCCCCCCACGCCGGGTGGGAGAATCGCCAGGTCGCTGCCGGTGTCCCGCCACGCCGCCCCGACACCCACACGCGATTCTCCCACCCCCCCCCAAACTGGTGCGGCGAGAATCACGGCTGGCCGCTCGGAGAATCGCTGCTTGCCGTTTGCAACGGGCGCGTGGCGATTCTCCGGCCCGGATGGGCTGAGCGGCCTGCCCAACACGACGGGTTCCTGCCGCCGCCGTCCACACCTTGCCGCTGCCGGCGGGAACAGCGCGGGAACGCTAGGGGGGGGGGGGGGGTTCCTGCACCGGGGGGGGCCTCAAATGGGGTCTGGCCCGCGATCGGTGCCCACCGATCGGCGGGCCGGCCTCTCTGAAGGAGGACCCCCTTTCCTCCGTGCCCCGCAAGATCCATCCGACATCTTCTTGCGGGGCGGCCTCGGGGAGGATGGCAACTGCGCATGCGCGGATGATGTCATTTACGCGGTGCCAAGGCCCGGCCCGCGTAAATGACGCGACACCGCTCCTAGCCCCCCGGCAGCAGGAGAATAGGGGTCTGGGAACGGGCTCCGACGCCGGAGTGAAACACTACGGTTTTCACTCTGGCATCGGCACTGAGACTCCCAATGGGAGAATTGCGCCCCATATTGGGAGCGAAAGCGTGTGAAGCCCTGAACCTTGTGAAACAACTGCATGTTCCAGACAGCGTGAAGACAGATGATCATGGGAACTGCCCACGAGAAATGAAACCGCAATCATCCGATGAGGACAGTACTCTGATAAATGAACAACCAGAAAAAGAAGTATTTTGCAGCAGCATAGAACAAACAGTTTACACAATGAAATACTCCATAAAGAGAGCAATAAAATACTCCACAAGGTGAGCAATAAAATACTCCAGAAAGAGAGCACTGAAATAAACAGATGACGAGCAACAAAAAGAATCATAGAATCAGAGAATTTACAGTGCAGAAGGAGGCCATTCGGCCCATCGAGTCTGCACCGGCCTTTGGAAAGAGCACCCCACTTAAGCTCACACCTCCACCCTATCCCTTTAACCCAGTAACCCCACCTACCTAACCTTTTTTGGACACTGAGGGCAATTTATCATGGCCAATCCACCTAACCTGCACATCTTTGGACTGTGGGAGGAAACCGGAGCACCCGGAGGAAACCCACGCAGACACGGGGAGAACGTGCAGACTCCGCACTGACAGTGACCCAAGTCGGGGATCAAACTTGGGACCCTGGAGATGTGAAGCAACTGTGCTAACCACTGTGCTACCGTGCTGCCCCAAGACAAATACAGTGGATAGACTATGAAAGTCTATCCACTGTATTTGCCAGTAAGGACAACAGTGAAGAAACAGATAATGAGCCTCAAAAAGAAGACTGTGACTGTCTATCCACTGTATTTGCGAAGAGTGACAAAGTGATCACAAGTAGCATCCAAGCTGTGCAGGACAAAAACGAGACTGACAGATCACAGCTGGAATGTACAAAGGCTGACAATCAGAGTGCAAAAATGAACAGATCAAGTGAGAGCACATCAATCGTGTAGAGCCAACAAGAAAATGAAGACACCTTGGACAAGTTGACTCCAGATGAGGAGCACCAAGAGATCACAGATAAATGAGAACATCCAACAGGAACTGAGATCATAAAATGCAGCGAAACATCAGATAATACAAAGGGCCACTGATACAAACAAATTTTAAAATGAATCAAACAGGCCAGAAGGAACAGATCTTGAGAACAAAGAGCAACCACGGAACAACCGACTGTACACAAAGGTACGGCTGTGAAAGCGAAGGACAACTGAACAGCACAGCCCAATGCAATGACAAGAAAGTGTTTCAACTTGGAGTTTCAGCGGGAGCGGAGTGCAGAGGCTGCTGGTGGGTGAGTATTGAAGTTTAAAATAACTTACCTTGCAGGGGCAATCACTTGAAGTTTCAGCGGGAGGGGAGTGCAGAGGCTGCTGCTGGGTGAGTATTGAAGTTTAAAATAACTTACCTTGCAGGAGCATCTCTTGGAGTTTCAGCGGGAGCGGAGTGCGGGGGCTGCTGGTGGGTGAGTATTTAAGTAAACACTTACCTGGTCCCGTTTCTGTTCCTCTCTGCTGATGTATTTTTTTTTAAAAAATTATTTTTTAAGGCGGGAACAGGGAGTTCGACCCGCGGACTTCTGGGAAGTCCCTCACCAATAAATGCTGGTGGCGAGGAAACCCGAGACACTACACTTGTAGTGTCTCCCACCCGTCCTCCTCCTCTAACCTAATAATAAAACCCATTGGTGTGAGGTAAGTACCATATTGTATTATTATTATTATTATTATTATTTTTTTTAAATTTAGTTGTTAGCCAGATCTTGGTAGAAAGTTAGAGGGATGGCAGGGAAGGGAGTGCAATGTTCCTCCTGCAGGATGTTTGAGGTGAGGGATGCCGTTAGTGTCCCTGCTGATTTTACCTGCAGGAAGTGCTGCCATCTCCAGCTCCTCCAAGACCGAGTTAGGGAACTGGAGCTGGAGTTGGAAGAACTTTGGATCATTCGGGAGGCAGAGGGGGTCATAGATAGCAGCTTCAGGGAATTAGTTACACAAAAGATTGGAGATAGATGGGTAACTGTAAGAGGGACTGGGAAGACGCAGTCAGTGCAGGGATCCCCTGCGGTCGTTCCCCTGAGAAACAAGTATACCGCTTTGGATACATAAGAACATAAGAACATAAGAACATAAGAACTAGGAGCAGGAGTAGGCCATCTGGCCCCTCGAGCCTGCTCCGCCATTCAATGAGATCATGGCTGATCTTTTGTGGACTCAGCTCCACTTTCCGGCCCGAACACCATAACCCTTAATCCCTTTATTCTTCAAAAAACTATCTATCTTTATTTTAAAAACGTTTAATGAAGGAGCCTCTACTGCTTCACTGGGCAAGGAATTCCATAGATTCACAACCCTTTGGGTGAAGAAGTTCCTCCTAAACTCAGTCCTAAATCTACTTCCCCTTATTTTGAGGCTATGCCCCCTAGTTCTGCTTTCACCCGCCAGTGGAAACAACCTGCCCGCATCTATCCTATCTATTCCCTTCATAATCTTATATGTTTCTATAAGATCCCCCCTCATCCTTCTAAATTCCAACGAGTACAGTCCCAGTCTACTCAACCTCTCCTCGTAATCCAACCCCTTCAGCTCTGGGATTAACCTAGTGAATCTCCTCTGCAATTCCTTTGGATTTCGGCGGCAGCGGTGCGCAGGGGCCTTCTGGGAGGTGAGTAGTGTATTTAAAAACCTTACCTTTACAGGAGCAGCCCTTTGGATTTCGGCGGCAGCGGTGCGCAGGGGCCTTCTGGGAGGTGAGTAGTGAATTTAAAAACCTTACCTTTACAGGAGCAGCCCTTTGGATTTCGGCGGTAGCGGTGCGCAGGGGCCTTCTGGGAGGTGAGTAGTGTATTTAAAAACCTTACCTTTACAGGAGCAGCCCTTTGGATTTCGGCGGCAGCGGTGCGCAGGGGCCTTCTGGGAGGTGAGTAGTGTATTTAAAAACCTTACCTTTACAGGAGCAGCCCTTTGGATTTCGGCGGCAGCGGTGCGCAGGGGCCTTCTAGGAGGTGAGTAGTGTATTTAAAAACCTTACCTTTACAGGAGCAGCCCTTTGGATTTCGGCGGCAGCGGTGCGCAGGGGCCTTCTGGGAGGTGAGTAGTGTATTTAAAAACCTTACCTTTACAGGAGCAGCCCTTTGGATTTCGGCGGCAGCGGTGCGCAGGGGCCTTCTGGGAGGTGAGTAGTGAATTTAATAAGCCTTGCCTGGTCCCGTGTCTGTTCTTCTTTTCTGTTTTATTTGTTTTTATATAAGGCGGGAACCGGAAGTTCGACCTCTGGCAAGTCCCCCCCCCAACCAATAAATTCTGGTGGAGAGGAAACCCGAGACACTACACGTGTAGTGTCTCCCACCCGCCCTCCTCCTCTAACCTAATAATAAGACCCATTGGTGTAAGGTAAGTGCCATATTATATAATTATATTATTAGCATTGTGCAGGTCAAGGATCGGAGGTGGAGGAGCAGTCTCTGTCAGCGAGAGAACCTGAGAACATCTCAGACACTCAGAAGGTAAGAAGGTAAGTAAGTGATTTTTACTTTTATACCTTTTTTCAAATTGTGTGTCGGGGGGAAACTCAAGTGACATCACAGAAAAGCTGTGACCTGAGTGGCTGGTTGGGATTCTAACCTAAATTTAAAAAAAAAAATTGAGTATTTGGGAACTAATTAAACATAATAACTTAATTATAATTTAGAGGATATCTAAGCCAGAGATCGGAGAGTATTATAGTTAGCTATCGCATTTCTATTAGAAATCTAGTGCTAGGAAACAGATAGTTGACAGTAACTTTGCAATTTAAAAAAAAAAATATTTAAAAAAAAAAAAAGACAAATTTTAATTTTAATTAATTGACGCAATGTCAGTTAGAGGGGTGCTGTGCTCTGACTGTGAGATGTGGCAGGTCCGGGAGGCTTCCAGCGTCCCGGATGGCTTCATCTGCAGAAAGTGTACCCAACTGCAGCTCCTCACAGACCGCATGGTTTGGTTGGAGCAGCAATTGGATGCACTTAGGAGCATGCAGGTGGCGGAAAGCGTCATAGATCGCAGTTATGTAAATGTGGTCACACCCAAGGTGCAGGCAGAGAAATGGGTGACCACCAGAAAGGGCAGGCAGTCAGTGCAGGAATCCCCTGTGGTTGTCCCCCTCTCGAACAGATATACCCCTTTGGATACTGTCGGGGGGGATAGCCTATCAGGGGAAAACAGCAGCAGCCAGAGCAGTGGCACCACGGCTGGCTCTGATGTTCAGAAGGGAGGGTCAAAGCGCAGAAGAGTAATAGTAATAGGGGACTCTATAGTCAGGGGCACAGATAGGCACTTCTGTGGACGTGAAAGAGACTCCAGGATGGTATGTTGCCTCCCTGGTGCCAGGGTCCAGGATGTCTCCGAACGGGTAGAGGGAATCCTGAAGGGGGAGGGCAAACAGGCAGAGGTCGTTGTACATATTGGTACTAACGACATAGGCAGGAAGGGGCATGAGGTCCTGCAGCAGGAGTTCAGGGAGCTAGGCAGAAAGTTAAA
Source organism: Scyliorhinus torazame (assembly GCF_047496885.1). Classification (NCBI taxonomy): domain Eukaryota; kingdom Metazoa; phylum Chordata; class Chondrichthyes; order Carcharhiniformes; family Scyliorhinidae; genus Scyliorhinus; species Scyliorhinus torazame. The sequence continues at coordinate 176,332,044 of NC_092707.1, forward strand.
AGACAGGACCTCGAGGGTTGTAATCTCGGGATTACTCCCTGTGCCACGTGCCAGTGAGGCTAGAAATAGGAAGATAGAGCAGACAAACACGTGGCTAAACAGCTGGTGTAGGAGGGAGGGTTTCCGTTATCTGGACCACTGGGAGCTCTTCCGGGGCAGGTGTGACCTGTATAAGATGGACGGGTTGCATCTAAACCGGAGAGGCATAAATATCCTGGCCGCGAGGTTTGCTAGTGTCACACGGGAGGGTTTAAACTAGTATGGCAGGGGGGTGGGCACGTGAGCAATAGGTCAGAAGGTGAGAGCATTGAGGGAGAACTAGGGAATAGGGACAGTGTGGCTCTGAGGCAGAGCAGACGGGGAGAAGTTGCTGAACACAGCGGGTCTGGTGGCCTGAAGTGCATATGTTTTAATGCAAGGAGCATTACGGGTAAGGCAGATGAACTTAGAACTTGGATTACTACTTGGAACTATGATGTTGTTGCCATTACAGAGACCTGGTTGAGGGAAGGGCAGGATTGGCAGCTAAACGTTCCAGGATTTAGATGTTTCAGGCGGGATAGAGGGGGATGTAAAAGGGGAGGCGGAGTTGCGCTACTTGTTCGGGAGAATATCACAGCTATACTGCGAGAGGACACCTCAGAGGGCAGTGAGGCTATATGGGTAGAGATCAGGAATAAGAAGGGTGCAGTCACAATGTTGGGGGTATACTACAGGCCTCCCAACAGCCAGCGGGAGATAGAGGAGCAGATAGGTAGACAGATTTTGGAAAAGAGTAAAAACAACAGGGTTGTGGTGATGGGAGACTTCAACTTCCCCAATATTGACTGGGACTCACTTAGTGCCAGGGGCTTAGACGGGGCGGAGTTTGTAAGGAGCACCCAGGAGGGCTTCTTAAAACAATATGTAAACAGTCCAACTAGGGAAGGGGCGGTACTGGACCTGGTATTGGGGAATGAGCCCGGCCAGGTGGTAGATGTTTCAGTAGGGGAGCATTTTGGTAACAGTGACCACAATTCAGTAAGTTTTAAAGTACTGGTGGACAAGGATAAGAGTGGTCCGAGGATGAATGTGCTAAATTGGGGGAAGGCTAATTATAACAATATTAGGCGAGAACTGAAGAACATAGATTGGGGGCGGATGTTTGAGGGCAAATCAACATCTGACATGTAGGAGGCTTTCAAGTGTCAGTTGAAAGGAATACAGGACAGGCATGTTCCTGTGAGGAAGAAAGATAAATACGGCAATTTTCGGGAACCTTGGATGACGAGTGATATTGTAGGCCTCGTCAAAAAGAAAAAGGAGGCATTTGTCAGGGCTAAAAGGCTGGGAACAGACGAAGCCTGTGTGGCATATAAGGAAAGTAGGAAGGAACTTAAGAAAGGAGTCAGGAGGGCTAGAAGGGGTCATGAAAAGTCATTGGCAAATAGGGTTAAGGAAAATCCCAAGGCTTTTTACACGTACATAAAAAGCAAGAGGGTAGCCAGGGAAAGGGTTGGCCCACTGAAGGATAGGCAAGGGAATCTATGTGCGGAGCCAGAGGAAATGGGCGAGGTACTAAATGAATACTTTGCATCAGTATTCACCAAAGAGAAGGAATTGGTAGATGTTGAGCCTGGAGAAGGGGGTGTAGATAGCCTGGGTCACATTGTGATCCAAAAAGACGAGGTGTTGGGTGTCTTAAAAAATATTAAGGTAGATAAGTCCCCAGGGCCTGATGGGATCTACCCCAGAATACTGAAGGAGGCTGGAGAGGAAATTGCTGAGGCCTTGACAGAAATCTTTGGATCCTCGCTGTCTTCAGGGGAGGACTGGAGAATAGCCAATGTTGTTCCTCTGTTTAAGAAGGGTAGCAAGGATAATCCCGGGAACTACAGGCCGGTGAGCCTTACTTCAGTGGTAGGGAAATTACTGGAGAGAATTCTTCGAGACAGGATCTACTCCCATTTGGAAGCAAATGGACGTATTAGTGAGAGGCAGCACGGTTTTGTGAAGGGGAGGTCGTGTCTCACTAACTTGATAGAGTTTTTCGAGGAGGTCACTAAGATGATTGATGCAGGTAGGGCAGTAGATGTTGTCTATATGGACTTCAGTAAGGCCTTTGACAAGGTCCCTCATGGTAGACTAGTACAAAAGGTGAAGTCACACTGGATCAGGGGTGAACTGGCAAGGTGGATACAGAACTGGCTAGGCCATAGAAGGCAGAGGGTAGCAATGGAGGGATGCTTTTCTAATTGGAGGGCTGTGACCAGTGGTGTTCCACAGGGATCAATGTTGGGACCTTTGCTGTTTGTAGTATATATAAATGATTTGGAGGAAAATGTAACTGGTCTGATTAGTAAGTTTGCAGACGACACAAAGGTTGGTGGAATTGCGGATAGCGATGAGGACTGTCTGAGGATACAGCAGGATTTAGATTGTCTGGAGACTTGGGCGGAGAGATGGCAGATGGAGTTTAATCCGGACAAATGTGAGGTAATGCATTTTGGAAGGGCTAATGCAGGTAGGGAATATACAGTGAATGGTAGAACCCTCAAGAGTATTGAAAGTCAAAGAGATCTAGGAGTACAGGTCCACAGGTCATTGAAAGGGGCAACACAGGTGGAGAAGGTAGTCAAGAAGGCATACGGCATGCTTGCCTTCATTGGCCGGGGCATTGAGTATAAGAATTGGCAAGTCATGTTGCAGCTGTATAGAACCTTAGTTAGGCCACACTTGGAGTATAGTGTTCAATTCTGGTCGCCATACTACCAGAAGGATGTGGAGGCTTTAGAGTGGGTGCAGAAGAGATTAACCAGAATTTTGCCTGGTATGGAGGGCATAAGCTATGAGGAGCGATTGAATAAACTCGGTTTGTTCTCACTGGAACGAAGGAGGTTGAGGGGCGACCTGATAGAGGTATACAAAATTATGAGGGGCATAGACAGAGTGGATAGTCAGAGGCTTTTCCCCAGGGTAGAGGGGTCAATTACTAGGGGGCATAGGTTTAAGGTGAGAGGGGCAAGGTTTAGAGTAGATGTACGAGGCAAGTTTTTTACGCAGAGGGTAGTGGGTGCCTGGAACTCGCTACCGGAGGAGGTAGTGGAAGCAGGGACGATAGGGACATTTAAGGGGCATCTTGACAAATATATGAATAGGATGGGAATAGAAGGATACGGACCCAGGAAGTGTAGAAGATTGTAGTTTAGTCGGGCACTATGGTCGGCACGGGCTTGGAGGGCCGAAGGGCCTGTTCCTGTGCTGTACATTTCTTTGTTCTTTTGTTCTTTTGTTTGCACACCCTCCAGTGCCAGTATGTCCTTTCTCAAGTAAGGAGACCAAAACTGAACACAATACTCCAGGTGTGGCCTCACTACCACCTTATACACCTGATACTTGTGGGGACGACGACTTACCAGGGTTAAGCCATGGGGTACGGGCCTCTGGCACGGAGTCTGTCCCTGTTGCTCAGAAGGGAAGGGGGGAGAGGAGCAGAGCATTAGTAATTGGGGACTCGATAGTCAGGGGCACAGATAGGAGATTTTGTGGGAGCGTGAGAGACTCACGTTTGGTATGTTGCCTCCCAGGTGCAAGGGTACGAGATGTCTCGGATCGTGTTTTCCGGGTCCTTAGGGGGGAGGGGGAGCAGCCCCAAGTCGTGGTCCACATTGGCACTAACGACATAGGTAGGAAAGGGGACAAGGATGTCAGGCAGGCTTTCAGGGAGCTAGGATGGAAGCTCAGAACTAGAACAAACAGAGTTGTTGCCCGTGCCACGTGATAATGAGATGAGGAATAGGGAGAGCGAACAATTAAACACGTGGCTACAGGGATGGTGCAGGCGGGAGGGATTCAGATTTCTGGATAACTGGGGCTCTTTCTGGGGAAGGTGGGACCTCTACAGACTGGATGGTCTACATCTGAACCTGAGGGGCACAAATATCCTGGGGGGGAGATTTGTTAGTGCTCTTTGGGGGGGTTTAAACTAATGCAGCAGGGGCATGGGTACCTGGATTGTAGTTTTAGGGTACGGGAGAATGAGAGTATAGAGGTCAGGAGCACAGATTTGACGTCGCAGGAGGGGGCCAGTGTTCAGGTAGGTGGTTTGAAGTGTGTCTACTTCAATGCCAGGAGTATATGAAATAAGGTAGGGGAACTGGCAGCATGGGTTGGTACCTGGGACTTCGATGTTGTGGCCATTTCGGAGACATGGATAGAGCAGGGACAGGAATGGATGTTGCAGGTTCCGGGGTTTAGGTGTTTTAGTAAGCTCAAAGAAGGAGGCAAAAGAGGGGGAGGTGTGGCGCTGCTAGTCAATAGCAGCATTACGGTGGCGGAGAGGATGCTAGATGGGGACTCATCTTCCGAGGTAGTATGGGCTGAGGTTAGAAACAGGAAAGGAGAGGTCACCCTGTTGGGAGTTTTCTATAGGCCTCCAAATAGTTCTAGGGATGTAGAGGAAAGGATGGCGTGAATGATCCTGGATAAGAGCGAAAGTAACAGGGTAGTTATTATGGGAGACTTTAACTTTCCAAATATTGACTGGAAAAGATATAGTTCGAGTACATTAGATGGGTCGTTTTTTGTACAGTGTGTGCAGGAGGGTTTCCTGACACAATATGTTGACAGGCCAACAAGAGGCGAGGCCACGTTAGATTTGGTTTTGGGTAATGAACCAGGCCAGGTGTTGGATTTGGAGGTAGGAGAGCACTTTGGGGACAGTGACCACAATTCGGTGACGTTTACGTTAAGGATGGAAAGGGATAAGTATACACTGCAGGGCAAGAGTTATAGCTGGGGGAAGGGCAATTATGATGCCATTAGACGTGTCTTTGGGGGGATAAGGTGGAGAAGTAGGCTGCAAGTGTTGGACACACTGGATAAGTGGAGCTTGTTCAAGGATCAGCTACTGCGTGTTCTTGATAAGTACGTACCGGTCAGGCAGGGAGGAAGGCGTAGAGCGAGGGAACCGTGGTTTACCAAAGAAGTGGAATCTCTTGTTAAGAGGAAGAAGGAGGCCTATGTGAAGATGAGGTGTGAAGTTTCAGTTGGGGCGATGGATAGTTACAAGGTAGCGAGGAAGGATCTAAAGAGAGAGCTAAGACGAGCAAGGAGGGGACATGAGAAGTATTTGGCAGGTAGGATCAAGGAAAACCCAAAAGCTTTCTAATAGGTATGTCAGGAATAAGCGAATGACTAGGGTAAGAGTAGGACCAGTCAAGGACAGGGATGGGAAGTTGTGTGTGGAGTCTGAAGAGATAGGCGAGATACTAAATGAATATTTTTCGTCAGTATTCACTCAGGAAAAAGATAATGTTGTGGAGGAGAATGCTGAGACCCAGGCTATTAGAATAGATGGCATTGAGGTACGTAGGGAAGAGGTGTTGGCAATTCTGGACAGGCTGAAAATAGATAAGTCCCCGGGGCCTGATGGGATTTATCCTAGGATTCTCTGGGAGGCCAGGGAAGAGATTGCTGGACCTTTGGCTTTGATTTTTATGTCATCATTGGCTACAGGAATAGTGCCAGAGGACTGGAGGATAGCAAATGTGGTCCCTTTGTTCAAAAAGGGGAGCAGAGACAACCCCGGCAACTATAGACCGGTGAGCCTCACGTCTGTAGTGGGTAAAGTCTTGGAGGGGATTATAAGAGACAAGATTTATAATCATCTAGATAGGAATAATATGATCAGGGATAGTCAGCATGGCTTTGTGAAGGGTAGGTCATGCCTCACAAACCTTATCAAGTTCTTTGAGAAGGTGACTGAACAGGTAGACGAGGGTAGAGCAGTTGATGTGGTGTATATGGATTTCAGTAAAGCGTTTGATAAGGTTCCCCACGGTAGGCTATTGAAGAAAATACGGAGGCTGGGGATTGAGGGTGATTTAGAGATGTGGATCAGAAATTGGCTAGCTGAAAGAAGACAGAGGGTGGTGGTTGATGGGAAATGTTCAGAATGGAGTTCAGTTACAAGTGGTGAACCACAAGGATCTGTTCTGGGGCCGTTGCTGTTTGTCATTTTTATCAATGACATAGAGGAAGGCGCAGAAGGATGGGTGAGTAAATTTGCAGACGACACTAAAGTCGGTGGTGTTGTCGACAGTGTAGAAGGATGTAGCAGGTTACAGAGGGACAGAGATAAGCTGCAGAGCTGGGCCGAGAGGTGGCAAATGGAGTTTAATGTAGAGAACTGTGAGGTGATTCACTTTGGAAGGAACAACAGGAATGCAGAATATTTGGCTAATGGTAAAGTTCTTGGAAGTGTGGATGAGCAGAGGGATCTAGGTGTCCATGTACATAGATCCCTGAAAGTTGCCACCCAGGTTGATAGGGTTGTGAAGAAGGCCTATGGAGTGTTGGCCTTTATTGGTAGAGGGATTGAGTTCCGGAGTCAGGAGGTCATGTTGCAGCTGTACAAAACTCTGGTACGGCCGCATTTGGAGTATTGCGTACAGTTCTGGTCACCGCATTATAGGAAGGACGTGGAGGCTTTGGAGCGGGTGCAGAGGAGATTTACCAGGATGTTGCCTGGTATGGAGGGAAAATCTTATGAGGAAAGGCTGATGGACTTGAGGTTGTTTTCGTTGGAGAGAAGAAGGTTAAGAGGAGACTTAATAGAGGCATACAAAATGATCAGGGGGTTAGATAGGGTGGACAGTGAGAGCCTTCTCCCGCGGATGGAAATGGCTGGCACGAGGGGACATAGCTTTAAACTGAGGGGTAATAGATATAGGACAGAGGTCAGAGGTAGGTTCTTTACGCAAAGAGTGGTGAGGCCGTGGAATGCCCTACCTGCAACAGTCGTGAACTCACCAACATTGAGGGCATTTAAAAGTTTATTGGATAAGCATATGGATGATAATGGCATAGTGTAGGTTAGATGGCTTTTGTTTCGGTGCAACATCGTGGGCCGAAGGGCCTGTACTGCGCTGTATCGTTCTATGTTCTATGTTCTATGTTCTAACTTGCAGTCACGCTTGACAGACCATACAGTCTGGAAAGCAATCCAGATGGCAACAGAGCAAGGGACTGCAGGACAGTGTGTGAAACACAGCTACAGGTCGAGGTAACACGGACAAATGCGTGTGTAGACAATACAAAATTCACGCATAATGGCACCAATGTCAGGAAGAACAAAAAAGAAGTCATGCCAACGAATTTAATGAATTGGTATTTGCGCAAAGACCAGTAACCAAACAGGTTTTGACGGCAAAGGAAACACAAAAGCAACATCATAAGCAAAGAAAGAAACCACGTCAGACAATGAACATGGTTCAACCAGTCGAACACCTGATCGATTTGGACTGATGACCTGTTGGTACTGTAACACATTACCACAATGCAGACTGAGTGCATACTCAAATTTGTGGACTGTAAAAAAAAAGTTTGAACATTTAAAAAATTGTTAACCAGTACTCAAATGCTTGTGATGAACAGACAATGATTTTGATATATGTTTGTAACAATCTCCAATTATCTTGCAGACAAGAAGCAGGAAGAAAGGGGATAGTATGACTTGTATAGTCATTAGTAGTAGAACAGGATAATTTGCCACCTGAACAGGATAATGCATTTATGATTAATACTGCATGACATAAGAATCAAAGAAAAATGTCTTAAACAAAGTATAATAATTTTCTGTCGAAAGAAAGGGGAATAACAATAATAGTTTTTATTGTCACAAGTAGGCTTACATTAACACTGCAATGAAGTTACTGTGAAAAGCCACTAGTCGCCACATTCTGGTGCCTGTTCGGGTACGGAGAGGGAGAATTCAGAATGTCCAATTCACCTAACAGCATGTTTTCAGGACTTGTGGGTGGAAACCGAAGCACCCGGAGGAAACCCACGCAGACACAGGGAGAGCATGCATACTCCACAGAGGCAGTGACACAAGCTGGGAATCGAACCTGGGACCCTGGAGCTGTGAAGCAACAGTGCTAACCACTGTGCTACCGTGCTGCCCTAGAATGTGGTGTTATGTGGAATGTGGTATTATGTGGAATGTATCATAAATGAAGGCAATGCAAGAGTTAATTAAATGTATACAGACAGCCACTAGTGGGAGCTAGTCCCATAAGTATATAAGGGATGGAGCTAAGCCTTGTGGGTCAGATGATGATGAAGAAGAACAGTCAGACAGAAGATACTGAGACATGAGAGAGAGAGCAGTTGTGTACTTCAGAGTTCTGCAGTTAGAGATAGCATAGTTTAATATAGAAACCTTCTGCTTTAGGAATGTGAACGAATCTTAGTTGATAGTGTAATTTATAGTTTTGTCCGTTAACTAAGCTTTGTGCTCTTTATTCAACACTACACATCTGAGCCACACAAGAGAAGCAAATTAGAGAACACAACATTGCCATTAACACAGAATTTTCACTCTGACTACATGGCCAGAACATTAGGCCCCCGCAGTTCCCCGGCGGATTTTGAGGCCTGGATGGAGTGCAGCGAGGGGGGGTGGGGGGGGAGTGCGGTGTGTAAAATTGCAAGAGCAGCATTCCCACCAGGATCTTTCCCACCCCAAGTTGGTTGTGAATTTACACCGGGGGGGTGCAGAGCCTCGGAGAGAAGGTGTTAAGGACCTTTTCTCGTTCAGCCTTAATTTTTAAGCAAACGGGTGGATGACAGATCAGGCGGGGAGAAGCCAAAATTGAACAAAGTTGGATCTCTGATGGACAGGGTGGGGCGGAGTGAGGATGCCTCCATCAGAAGCCTCCATCTGACTGGGAGCACTCTCCCCTTCGGGCCTGGTCACCTCCGGACTTCCTTCTCCCCTGAGACCCCGGTTTCGCACCCCGCACCCGGGTCGGGTCCCACCGTTTACTTGCCTCTTCTCATCGCTGCAGTGCAGTTCCTGGTTGAATTGGAGAGCTCCTGGCCAACTGACTGACCAGCAGCTCTTCAAGAAGCATACAAAACCTTAAGGAGATGGAAATGGGGAGACGAACTGGAGGCAGAAGTGGGCAGGGGACCCTGGAGCGAAGCACAGGGCCAGCTCCACCTTCTCCTGCGCATGGCTCAGCCTCATGCAGTTCAAAGAACCCGAATGAGCAGGTTTTTCCCAGAGGTGGAGGGTAAATGTGAATAGTGCCAGAGAGGTCCGGCCAACCACACCCACATATTCTGGGCCTGCCCCAAACTTGCTGGGTTCTGGACAGCCTTTTCCGAGGCAATGCCCAAGGTTGTGGGGAGAGGGTGGAGCCGTGTCAAAAAGTGGCAATCTTTGGGGTATCCACAGATCCACAGCCAGAGCTATACATGGGGAAGAGGGCCGACGCCCTTGCCTTCGCTTCTCAAATCGCACGCTGGAGAAGCCTGCTTCGCCTGCAATCAGCAGCACCACCCACAGCTGCAGACTGCCTGGCAGGCCTGGCGGAATTTCTCCACCAGATCAAATACACCATCCGAGGGTCGGAGGAAGGCTTCCTCAAAGTGTGGGGGCCTTTTGTCGGCCTGTTCCAAGAAATCTCCGTCCGAGGGCAAAGGACCTTTACATGGTCCCCGTCCCGTCTCTGGCGATCTTGTTGCAGGCGCGGCTGAAAAATCCAGCCCTACGTGTAATTTTGGACGGGTTTGGCAGAGTGTTTCTCGCTGGCTTTTTGGATGAGATCCACACCACTATTCAACCACACTATTTTTATTGGGCCTAGAGGAGTTCCTCCTTGGTCAAGCCCACACTTAGGGAGCGATTTAACTATATGGGAAAAAAGTCCCATAGTGAGCGTGTTTAGCTGCGTGTTACACAAGGCTATAAAACGCGACTTGCGTTTGGTAAGGGGCCTAAACGGGGACATGCAGCGAAGGCCCCACATAGCCGTTTTGTGCACTGAGGAGCTCAGCTCGCCAGAACTTCTTAATGTAATGAGAGATAAAATGCTGTCCCAATTCCCACGGCCCCCAAAGCGACCCCTGACTCTGCCAAGCCCCAACACAGTATGGGTGGGTACATGGTCCCTCCCCCCCCCACACCTTCGCCAACACCTGCGCAGGGCACCCCCGGCCCGATCACAACCATGCAAAAATGCCAGCTTGGCACATTGCCACTGCCCCTGTCATCTGGCAGTGCTACCTGGGCAGCACCAGGCTGACACTCAGATGGCACTGCCAGGGTGCCAGGCTGGCAGTGCCCAGGTGGCACCAGCAGTGCCACCCTGCCCAAAGGACATGTACCTGGGAGCCTCCGATTCCCTGGGAGACCCCCATGAGTGCCATTCCATCTAGGGCCCTTTTTGTGGAGACCAGTACTGAATGACACTCGCCCAAGGTCTCCAAGGCAAGGGCAATTGATCTCACACTTCGGGTAACTTAGGAATCTGCACATTAAACCGAGCAGATTTGCTAAAAAGTGATTCCGTCCACAATGAGAGGGATTCACATCACCACATCTCGTGAGATATCGTGAGGCGTTGCGAGCCAGGTAGATCCCAGGAGCGAGGTCTCCCAGCTTTTATCAGCCATGCTGCACCGTGGCGAGCTGCTTTTCAGGCACAGCATGGCCATTAAATCGTGTCCTTAGACATTTTTTCAGCACTGGTGAGGTGCACCAGCTGGTCAGACCGGCTCCTCAGTGATCGGGCCACCATTTTGAAACGGTGCCCAGATCGCTAAGTGAGATTGAGGCCCCCCCCCACACTCCCCACCCATGGGCAATGTCACTCTCCCACACACATGCACACATTACCCCCCACCCCCCACCAAAGTGAGTACATTTCACTATGGTGTCGCTGAGGGCCCCTGCCATTTTCAGACTACCCACCCCCCTATCAAACCCCCCGCCCCTTTCAGGAACCCCACCCTTAACCTCCCCAACTTTTATGAGGCCCCTTCATACCTGCCCTTCATCACCCCAGTCTTCATAACCCCCCTTCAGCCACTCTTTCATGGGCATTGTCCCGCTCAGGGCTCGACCCTTGGCAGGGCCACTCGGGCACCCTGGCACTGCCACCCTAGCATCCTGACAGTTCCCCTGCCAACCTGGAAGTGCCATCTGAGCAACCTGGCAGTACCAGGGTGCAGTGTAAAGGTGCCTGGGTACCAGGGGGAGGGTACTAAGGTACTCAGAGCCATACTGCCTATTTAAATATGCTGATCTGGATTTCAGATTGCGATGTCTCCCGAGTTGCGGTTGAATCTCACTGCCTCCTCGCGTCACCATGTCTGGTAAATCGCACCCACAGAGTTAACATTTCGAGTCTGTATGACTGTACTTCATCTGATGTGAACCTTTTTGCCTGGAATTTAGTACATATGATTTCAGCACACATGTTAATATAAATTATGTATTAATATTTAATTTTAAATTAAAAATAATTTTGGAACAAAGCTTGCAAGGTTCAGTTTTGAGTTAAATATGATCCTGATTCAGAACACACTGCATTATGGTTTGGTCCACCATTGTGCAGATGGATTGAGCCATTACTCCCCTGCTGGAAAAAATGAGCTGCAGGTTCTGCGCAAACCCTTGTGCCAAGTTGGCGTCAGAGATCCCCAAGCTCCTTGACATTGGAAACGGGCACAGTACGAAGTCTTACAACACCAGGTTAAAGTCCAACAGGTTTGTTTCGATGTCACTAGCTTTCGGAGCGCTGCTCCTTCCTCAGGTGAATGCAGAGGTCTGTTCCAGAAACACATATATAGACAAATTCAAAGATGCCAAACAATGCTAGGAATGCGAGCATTAGCAGGTGATTAAATCTTTACAGATCCAGAGATGGGGTAACCCCAGGTTAAGGAGGTGTGAATTGTATCAAGCCAGGACAGTTGGTAGGATTTTGCAGGCCAGATGGTAGGGGATGAATGTAATGCGACATGAATCCCAGGTCCCGGTTGAGGCCGCACTCATGTGTGCGGAACTTGGCTATACGTTTCTGCTCGGCGATTCTGCATTGTCGCGGGTCCTGAAGGCAGCCTTGGAGAACGCTTACCCGGAGATCAGAGGCTGAATGCCCTTGACTGCTGAAGTGTTCCCCGACTGGAAGGGAACATTCCTGCCTGGTGATTGTTGCGCGATGTCCGTTCATTCGTTGTCGCGGCGTCTGCATGGTCTCGCCAATGTACCACGCTTCGGGACTTCCTTTCCTGCAGCGTATGAGGTAGACAACGTTGGCCGAGTCGCACGAGTATGTACCGCGTACCTGGTGGGTGGTGTTCTCACGTGTAATAGTGGTATCCATGTCAATGATCTGGCACGTCTTGCAGAGATTGCCATGACAGGGTTGTGTGGTGTCGTGGTCACTGTTCTGAAGACTGGGTAGTTTGCTGCAAACAATGGTTCGTTTGAGGTTGCGCGGTTGTTTGAAGGCAGGTAGTGGGGGTGTGGGGATGACCTTGGCAAGATGTTCATCGTCATCAATGACGTGTTGAAGGCTGTGAAGAAGATGACGTAGTTTCTCCGCTCCGGGGAAGTACTGGACGCGCCACGTCGAAAAACCGGACCGACCTCCTCAGAAGACAAACATGGGACACAACCGACAGAATACCCTTCGTCGTCCAGTACTTTCCCGGAGCGGAGAAACTACGTCATCTTCTTCACAGCCTTCAACACGTCATTGATGACGATGAACATCTTGCCAAGGTCATCCCCACACCCCCACTACCTGCCTTCAAACAACCGCGCAACCTCAAACGAACCATTGTTTGCAGCAAACTACCCAGTCTTCAGAACAGTGACCACGACACCACACAACCCTGTCATGGCAATCTCTGCAAGACGTGCCAGATCATTGACATGGATACCACTATTACACGTGAGAACACCACCCACCAGGTACGCGGTACATACTCGTGCGACTCGGCCAACGTTGTCTACCTCATACGCTGCAGGAAAGGATGTCCCGAAGCGTGGTACATTGGCGAGACCATGCAGACGCTGCGACAACGAATGAACGGACATCGCGCAACAATCACCAGGCAGGAATGTTCCCTTCCAGTCGGGGAACACTTCAGCAGTCAAGGGCATTCAGCCTCTGATCTTCGGGTAAGCGTTCTCCAAGGCTGCCTTCAGGACCCGCGACAACGCAGAATCGCCGAGCAGAAACTTATAGCCAAGTTCCGCACACATGAGTGCGGCCTCAACCGGGACCTGAGATTCATGTCGCATTACATTCATCCCCCACCATCTGGCCTGCAAAATCCTACCAACTGTCCTGGCTTGATACAATTCACACCTCTTTAACCTGGGGTTACCCCATCTCTGGATCTGTAAAGATTTAATCACCTGCTAATGCTCGCATTCCTAGCATTGTTTGGCATTTTTGAATTTGTCTATATATGTGTTTCTGGAACAGACCTCTTCATTCACCTGAGGAAGGAGCAGCGCTCCGAAAACTAGTGACATCGAAACAAACCTGTTGGACTTTAACCTGGTGTTGTAAGACTTCGTACTGTGCTCACCCCAGTCCAACGCCGGCATCTCCACATCTTGGAAACGGGCGTTTTGGCAGGCCAGTCAATGCACCAAGCATTTTGCCATGTATCTTCATCAGCCTTTTTCTATAGCCTGGCCCATCAAACTCCTTGTCAAAATCCTCTGCTGCAGAATTCATTCGCAACATTGCCCCCTGGTAAGCTGGCACTCGCCCCATACCCCAGCTGCAGAACGGTTATGCCCAGTACCTCACCATGTACACATCCTCTCAGATGTGCGCAGTGCTGGTAACTGAACTGGTGGCTGCGAATGTGGAATCCGGTGACAGTGCGTCTTCACCATTACTTTCTGCTCGATGTTCCTCCACAGCCTGTCCAGGCTGCGCTTTCTTCGGCATCTGAAAGGAAAAAAGCCACAAGCGTAAGATTCCGGTGATAGGATGAGGAAAAATAAAAAGTGCATGTTTACATCATCAGCAGCTCGTTAGTCAGAAGAGATTTTGTGATCATGGGAAAGTAGAATGTGAGAAGGGGGATTAGATGTAAGCATATTGTCACCTTCAATGTTTTCAGCGCCACCTTGAGCCACAGCCTCAGCAATGGCCCTTTCAATAATGACTCTGATTAGTTCCTGCTGCCTTTGGTAATGCACCAACCTGACCTTGTGTCAATCCATGTCACGCAATATTTTTTGGTGGCGTGGTTGTCATGGTGAATATTCGGTCAAAATCCTGGAACTCCCCACCTAACGGCACTATGGGAACACTTTCATATTGATGGTTCAAGACGGCAGCTCGCCGCCACCTTCTCAAGGGCATTTAGGGATAATTAATGCTGGCTTTGCCAGTGAGGCAATCCTGTGAAAGAATTTAAAAAACCAGTAGTCTGTACAAACTCGAAGATGTGGGTGAGAAGCTTGCAACAGTGTTAAGTATGTGAGGGGGGGAGAAGCATATGCATGTTAAGTATTCATCCTGATTGATAGAGATTATTGGTCAATGAGTGATGAGGGTGTTGAGATTTGAAAATGTCTAAGTCTTATGGTTTATTTAGTTGATGGGTTATGTCATTGGGAGCTGCACTTACTGACCTAGACCTCTCGTGTGAAGTCACTAAATCACTGGCCCACCATGTTCCAACAGCCAGATGTGTTTGCAGTATAAAATCCAGGAGAGACAGCCACAGAGGAGGGGAGAAACAACAAGAGCATTATACATCTTGATCTGCCAACATTGCTGGCATTGGGGCTCCAGTGACCCCCCCCCCCCCCCCATCCTCGCCAGCATCAAGATCTTCCCCACCCCCCTCCCCCAAGGGTCGCTGGCATTGGGGCCATCCCAATGGGTAAGGTGACCAAAACTGTGTCAATACTCCAGGTGGCTCTCGTCAAGGCCCTATGTAAAATATATAAAATAACCTGCCTTCTATTTTCCTTCCAAAGTGAGCAACTTCGCACTTCTCCAGATAATCTATCAGGTTCTTGCCGACTCATTTCACCTATGTCCCAGTGCTGTGGATTAGACAGTCCACGCAGATCAAGATGTATAATGCTCTTGTTGTTTCTTCCCTCCTCCATGGCTGTTTCTCATGGACTTTATACTGCAAACACATGTGGCTGTTGGAACAACTTCCCATGCGTGTACTTCACTCCATCTACAGCATCTGCTGACAAGGTCACATTACAAACCTCAAAATCTTAGATTGAGCCCAGACAACAAGTATTGAGGCCCTGCTGTGCTGGGCAGGGCATGGAATTAGAATGGAGGACCATTGGGCAGCACGGTAGCACAGTGGTTAGCACTGTTGTTTCACAGCTCCAGGGTCCCAGGTTCGATTCCCGGTTTGGGCCACTATCTGTGTGGAGTTTGCACGTTCTCCCCGTGTCTACGTGGATTTCCTCCGGGTGCTCCGGTTTCCTCCCACAAATCCTGAAAGACGTGCTGTTAGGTAATTTGGACATTCTGAATCTCCTTCCGTCAAGCCGAACAGGCACCGGAATGTGGCGACGAGGGGCTTTTCACTGTAACTTCATTGCAGTGTTAATGTAAGCCTACTTGCGACAATAATAAAGATTATTATTATTATTATATTTTGAGGTCGCTGTCTCCAAGTATGGTAAGGTGAAGCATATTCACGTTAAAACATAAAACATAGAACATAGAACAGTACAGCGCAGTACAGGCCCTTCGGCCCTCGATGCTGCGCCGACCTGTGAAACCACTCTAAAGCCCATCTACACTATTCCCTTATTGTCCATATGTCTATTCAATGACCATTTGAATGCCCTTAGTGTTGGTGGGTCCACTACTGTTGCAGGCATAGCATTCCAAGCCCTTACTACTCTCTGAGTAAAGAACCTACCTCTGACATCAGTCTTATATCGATCTCACCTCAATTTAAAGCTATGTCCCCTCATGCTAGCCATCACCATCTGAGGAAAAAGGCTCTCACTGTCCACCCTATCCAATCCTCTGATCATCTTGTATGCCTCAATTAAGCCACCTCTTAACCTTATCTCTAATGAAAACAGCCTCAAGTCCCTCAGCCTTTCCTCATAAAATCTTCCCTCCATATCAGGCAACATTCTGGTAAATCTCCTCTGCACCCTTTCCAATGCTTCCACATCCTTCCTATAATCTGGCGACCAGAATTGCACGCAATACTCCAAATGCGGCCACACCAGAGTTTTGTACAGCTGCAACATGACCTCATGGCTCCGAAACACAATCCCTCCACCAATAAAAGCTGACACACCGTACGCCTTCTTAACAACCCTCTCAATCTTGGTTGCAACCTTCAGGGATCTATGTACATGGAGATCTCTCTGCTCATCCACACTGCCAAGAATCTTACCATTAGCCCAGTACTCTGTCTTCCTGTTATTCCTTCCAAAATGAATCACCTCACACTTTACTGCATTAAACTCCATTTGCCACCTCTCAGCCCAGCGCTGCAGCTTATCTATGTCCCGCTGTAACTTGGAACATCCTTCTGCACTGTCCACAACTCCACTGACTTTAGTGCCATCTGAAATTTACTCACCCATCCTTCTACGCCCTCCTCCAGGTCATTTATAAAAATGACAAACAGCAGTGGCCACAAAACAGATCCTTGTGGTACATCACTAGTAACTGAACTCCAGGCTGAACATTTCCCATCAACCACCACCCTTTGAATTCTTCCAGCTAGCCAATTTCTGATCCAAACTGCTAAATCACCCTGAATCCCATGCCTCTGTATTTTCTGCAATAGTCTACCGTGGGGAACCTTATCAAACTTATTGGGGCACCAATATCCTGGGAGGGAGGTTTGCTAGTACTCTTCGGGAGGGTTTAAACTAATTTGGCAGGGGAATGGGAACCGGATTTGTAGTCCAGCAACTAAGGTAGCCGATATTCAGGACGCCAAAGCATGTAATGAGGCAGTGGGGAAGGGAACACTGACAAAGGAGAGTATTTGCAGGCACGGAGATGGGTTGAAGTGTGTATACTTCAACGCAAGAAGCATCAGGAATAAGGTGGGTGAACTTAAGGCATGGATCGGTACTTGGGACTACCATGTGGTGGCCATCACGGAAACTTGGATAGAAGAGGGGCAGAAATGGTTGTTGGAGGTCCCTGGTTATAGATGTTTCAATAAGATTAGGGAGGGTGGTAAAAGAGGTGGGGGGTGGCATTATTAATTAGAGATAGTATAACAGCTGCAGAAAGGCAGTTCGAGGAGTATCACCCTATTGAGGTAGTATGGGTTGAAGTCAGAAATAGGAAAGAAGCAGTCACCTTGTTAGGAGTTTTCTATAGGCCCCCCAATAGTAGCAGAGATGTGGAGGAACAGATTGGGAAACAGATTTTGGAAAGGTGCAGAAGTCATAGGGTAGTAGTCATGGGCGACTTTAACTTCCCAAATATTGAGTGGAAACTCTTTAGATCAAATAGTTTGGATGGGGTGGTGTTTGTGCAGTGTGTCCAGGAAGCTTTTCTAACACAGTATGTAGATTGTCCAACCAGAGGAGGGGCAATATTGGATTTAGTACTGGGTAATGAACCAGGGCAAGTGATAGATTTGTTAGTGGGGGAGCATTTTGGAGATAGTGACCACAATTCTGTGACTTTCACTTTAGTAATGGAGAGGGATAGGTACGTGCAACAGGGCAAGGTTTACAATTGGGGGAAGGGTAAATACGATGTTGTCAGACAAGAATTGAAGTGCATAAGTTGGGAACATAGGCTGGCAGGGAAGGACACAAGTGAAATGTGGAACTTGTTCAAGGAACAGGTGCTACGTGTCCTTGATATGTATGTCCCTGTCAGGCAGGGAAGAGATGGTCGAGTGAGGGAACCATGGTTGACAAGAGAGGTTGAATGTCTTGTTAAGAGGAAAAAGGTGACTTATGTAAGGCTGAGGAAACAAGGTTCAGACAGGGCATTGGAGGGATACAAGATAGCCAGGAGGGAACTGAAGAAAGGGATTAGGAGAGCTAAGAGAGGGCATGAACAATCTTTGGCGGGTAGGATCAAGGAAAACCCCAAGGCCTTTTACACATATGTGAGAAATATGAGAATGACTAGAGCGAGGGTAGGTCCGATCAAGGACAGTAGCGGGAGATTGTGTATTGAGTCTGAAGAGATAGGAGAGGTCTTGAATGAGTACTTTTCTTCTGTATTTACAAATGAGAGGGGCAATATTGTTGGAGAGGACAGTGTGAAACAGATTGGTAAGCTCGAGGAAATACTTGTTAGGAAGGAAGATGTGTTGGGCATTTTGAAAAACTTGAGGATAGACAAGTCCCCCGGGCCTGACGGGATATATCCAAGGATTCTATGGGAAGCAAGAGATGAAATTGCAGAGCCGTTGGCAATTATCTTTTCGTCCTCACTGTCAACAGGTGTGGTACCAGGGGATTGGAGAGTGGCGAATGTCGTGCCCCTGTTCAAAAAAGGAACTAGGGATAACCCTGGGAATTACAGGCCAGTTAGTCTTACTTCGGTGGTAGGCAAAGTAATGGAAAGGGTACTGAAGGATAGGATTTCTGAGCATCTGGAAAGACACTGCTTGATTAGGGATAGTCAGCACGGATTTGTGAGGGGTAGGTCTTGCCTTACAAATCTTATTGAATTCTTTGAGGAGGTGACCAAGCATGTGGATGAAGGTAAAGCAGTGGATGTAGTGTACATGGATTTTAGTAAGGCATTTGATAAAGTTCCCCATGGTAGGCTTCTGCACAAAGTAAGGAGGCATGGGATAGTGGGAAATTTGGCCAGTTGGATAACGAACTGGCTAACCGATAGAAGTCAGAGAGTGGTGGTGGATGGCAAATATTCAGCCTAGATCCCAGTTACCAGTGGTGTACCGCAGGGATCAGTTCTGGGTCCTCTGCTGTTTGTGATTTTCATGAATGACTTGGATGAGGGAGTTGAAGGGTGGGTCAGTAAATTTGCAGACGATACGAAGATTGGTGGAGTTGTGGATAGTAAGGAGGGCTGTTGTCGGCTGCAAAGAGACATAGATAGGATGCAGAGCTGGGCTGAGAAGTGGCAGATGGAGTTTAACCCTGAAAAGTGTGAGGTTGTCCATTTTGGAAGGACAAATATGAATGCGGAATACAGGGTTAACGGTAGAGTTCTTGGCATTGTGGAGGAGCAGGGAGACCTTGGGGTCTATGTTCATACATCTTTGAAAGTTGCCACTCAAGTGGATAGAGCTGTGAAGAAAGCCTATGGTGTGCTCGCGTTCATTAACAGAGGGATTGAATTTAAGAGCCGTGAGGTGATGATGCAGCTGTACAAAACTTTGGTAAGGCCACATTTGGAGTACTGTGTACAGTTCTGGTCGCCTCATTTTAGGAAGGATGTGGAAGCTCTGGAAAAGGTGCAAAGAAGATTTACCAGGATGTTGCCTGGAATGGAGAGTAGGTCTTACGAGGAAAGGTTGAGGGTGCTAGGCCTTTTCTCATTAGAGCGGAGAAGGATGAGGGGCGACTTGATAGAGGTTTATAAGATGATCAGGGGAATAGATAGAGTAGACAGTCAGAGACTTTTTCCCCAGGTGGAACACACCATTACAAGGGGACATAAATTTAAGGTGAAAGGTGGAAGATATAGGAGGGATATCAGAGGTAGGTTCTTTACCCAGAGAGTAGTGGGGGCATGGAATGCACTGCCTGTGGAAGTAGTTGAGTCGGAAACATTAGGGACCTTCAAGCAGCTGTTGGATAGGTACATGGATTACGGGAAAATGATATAGTGTAGATTTATTTGTTCTTAAGGGCAGCACGGTAGCATTGTGGATAGCACAATTGCTTCACAGATCCATGGTCCCAGGTTCCATTCCGGCTTGTGTCATTGTCTGTGCGGAGTCTGCACGTCTTCCCCGTGTCTGCGTGGGTTTCCTCCGGGTGCTCCGGTTTCCTCCCACAGTCCAAAGATGTGCGGGTTAGGTGAATTGGCCAATGATAAATTGCCCTTAATGTCCAAATTGCCCTTGGTGTTGGGTGGAGGTGTTGAGTTTGGGTAGGGTGCTCTTTCCAAGAGCTGGTGCAGACTCAAAGGGCCGAATGGCCTCCTTCTGCACTGTAAATTCAATGATAATCTATGATTAATCTAGGACAAAGGTTCGGCACAACATCGTGGGCCGAAGGGCCTGTTCTGTGCTGTATTTTCTATGTTCTATGTTCTATGTAAACACTTTACTGAAATCCATATACACCACATCAACTGCTTTACCCTCATCCACCTGTTTGGTCACCTTCTCAAAGAACTCAATAAGGTTTGTGAGGCACGACCGACCCTTCACAAAACCGTGTTGACTATCTCTAATCAAATTATTCCTTTCCAGATGATTATACATCCTATCTCTTATAAACCTTTCCAAGATTTTGCCCACAACAGAAGGCTCACTGGTCTATAGTTACCGGGGTTGTATCTACTCCCCTACTTGAACAAGGGGACAACATTTGCTACCCTCCAGTCTTCTGGCACTATTCCTGTAGACAAAGATGACTTAAAGATCAAAGCCAAAGGCTCAGCAATCTCCTCCCTAGTTTCCCAGAGAATCCTAGGATAAATCCCATCCGGCCCGGGGGACTGATCTATTTTCACACTTTCCAGAATTGCTAACACCTCCTCCTTACAAACCTCGAGCCCTTCTAGTCTAGTAGCCTGAATCTCAGTATTCTCCTCGACAACATTGTCTTTTTCCTGTGTGAATACTGATGAAAAATATTCATTTAGCACCTCTCCTATCTCCTCGGACTCCAAGCACAACTTCCCACTACTGTCCTCGACTGGCCCTCCTCTTACCCTACTCTTACCCTAGTCATTTGTTTATTCCTGACATATCTATAGAAAGCGTTAGGGTTATCCTTGATCCTACCTGCCAAAGTCTTCTCATGTCCCCTCCTGGCTCTTCGTAGCTCTCTCTTTAGGTCCTTCCTAGTTAACTTGTAACTCTCGAGCACCCTAACTCATGTCTCATCTTTACATAAGCCTCCTTCTTCCTCTTGACAAGTGTTTCGACTGCTTTAGTAAACCACGGTTCCCTTGCTCAACCACTTCCTCCCTGCCTGACAGGTACATACTTATCAAGGACACGCAGTAGCTGTTCCTTGAACAAGCTCCACATTTCCATTGTGCCCATCCCCTGCAGTTTTCCTCTCCATCTGATGCATCCTAAGTCATGCCTCATCACATCATAATTGCCTTTCCCCCAGATATAACTCTTGCCCTGCGGTATATACCTATCCCTTTCCATCACTGAAGTAAACGTAATCAAAGTGCTCACCTACCTCCAAATCTAACACCTGTCTCGGTTCATTACCCAGTACCAAATCCAATATGGCCTCGCCTCTCGTTGGCCTATCTACATACTGTGTCAGGAAACCCTCCTGCACACATTGGACAAAATCGGACCCATCTAAAGTACTCGAACTATAGCGTTTCCAGTCAATATTTGGAAAGTTAAAGTCCCCCATAACAACTACACAGTTGCTTTCGCTCTTATCCAGAATCATCTTTGCAATCCTTTCCTCTACATCTCTGGAACTTTTCGGAGGCTATAGAAAACCCCTAACAGGGTGACCTCTCCTTTCCTGTTTCTAACCTCAGCCCATACCACCTCAGTAGACGAGTCCTCATCAAACGTCCTTTCTGCCACCGTAATACTGTCCTTGACTAACAATGCCACCCCTCCCCCTCTTTTACCACCTTCCCTGAGCTTACTGAAATATCTAAACCTGCAACAACCATTCCTGTCCCTGCTCTATCCATGTCTCCGAAATGGCCACAACATCGAAGTCCCAGGTACCAACCCATGCCGCAAGTTCACCCACCTTATTCCGGATGCCCCTGGCATTGAAGAAGACACACTTTAAACCACCTTCCTGCCTGCCGGTACACTCCTGCAACTTTGAAACATTACTCATGACCTCACTACTCTCAACCTCCTGTATACTGGAGCTACAATTCAGGTTCCCAAGCCCCTGCTGAACTAGTTTAAACCCTCCCGAAGAGCATTAGCAAATTTCCCCCCCAGGATATTGGTACCAGGTGTAGACCATCCCGTTTGTAGAGGTCCCACCGACCCCAGAATGAGCCCCAATTGTCCTGGTATCTGAAACCCTCCCTCCTGCACCATCCCTGTAGCCACGTGTTCAACTCCTCTCTCTCCCTATTCCTCGTCTCGCTATCACGTGGCACGGGTAACAACCCAGAGATAATAACTCTGTTTGTCCTAGATCTAAGTTTCCACCCTAGCTCCCTGGATTCCTGCCTTATATCCCTATCCATTTTCCTACCTATATCGTTGGTACCAATGTTTACCATGACTTGGGGCTGCTCCCCCTCCCCCTTAAGGATCCCGAAAACACAATCCGAGACATCACGCACCCTGGCACCTGGGAGGCAACACACCAACCGCGAGTCTCTCTCGTTCCCACAGAATCTCCTATCTATCCCCCTAACTATGGAGTCTCCAATGACTAATGCTCTACTCCTCTCCCCACTTCCCTTCTGAGCAACAGGAGCAGACTCTGTGCCAGAGACCTGTACCCCATGTCTTACCCCTGGTAAGTCCCCCCCCCCAACAGTATCCAAAGCGGTATACTTGTTACTAAGGGGAACGGCCACAGGGGATCCCTGTACTGATTGCTTCCTCCCAGCCCCTCTCACCCTCACCCATCTGTCTTTATTCTTTGGAGTAACTACATCCCTGAAGCTTCTATCTATGACCACGTCTGCCTCCTGAATTATCCGAAGTTCATCCAGCTCCAGTTCCCTAACGCAGTTTCTGAGGAGCTGGTGATGGGTGCACTTCCCACAGATGAAATCAGCAGGGACACTGACGGCGTTGCTCACCTCAAACATTCTGCAGGAGGAACATTGCACTACCTTCCCTGCCATCCCCTCTAGATAAAAAAAGAAAAAGAATGAAAGAGCTTACCTGTTATTCACTCCCCTTCTCAGCAAGCACTCACTCAGCAACCTCTGCGCCCCGCACGATAACCCCTGAGGGAAAATAAAAGAAAAACTACTTACCAGTCACCAGCCAATCCCTTACCTGCAGGCTGTGATGTCATGGTTCAACTTCTTTCTACTTCTACCTGCCCTCGAGCCTTCCTCTTGATCTTTACAGCGGTTGTTTTTTTTGCGTTAGAGGAGGGGGTAGCAAGGGAAACATTGAAGAAGTGTTTCGGGTTTAAGTGTCACTTGACAATAGCTCCTCCACAAACCTTCACGTTAGGGTGAGCACACGGACGTATGCAACTTTCCCCCGCAACAGCCAATCAGCAGCTCCACTCTACTGCCCTCTGCTGGATCTATTAAGCATTTATCTGTACAGGTATGGAGAGCTGGAGTCTGGCAACAGAAATCCAAGTTGGCCGCAAGTGCTAGAAGGACATGCTTGCGGGAAATCTAAAGCGGCGTGGCATCAAGTCTAATGAGCTGGGAGAATCAGCGCGAGAAGGACCTCGCTAGAGAGCCCTGGCCCATAGCACTTCTGTCACTTATGAAAAGGATCTGTGTCACCGTCTTAGTGCTGCCCATGAACAACAACATTGAGCAGCATCTGAAGACGAGTCACACGGACTCAAAACGTTTGCTCCGTTTCCCTCTCCACAGATGCTGCCAGACCTGCTGAGTTTTCCCAGCATTTTCTGTTTTTATTTCAGATCTTTAGCATCTGTAGCATTTTACTTTTATTATTTATCAGAGATCAGCATCTGTCCATATGAGTTCCAATGCCCCATCTGTTTCCGACTTTGTGCATCCAGATTGGGACTACATGACCGTCTCTGTGTTCATCGTTGATGAGTCTGCATATCCATTGTCGTCTTCGAACCCAAAAGACAACCATCTTCAATATCATCAGCATCCCTCTGCAAACTCTTTGCTCCTCCTCACCGCACCTGATTCCCTCATCTAAGTCAATGATGCAGATTGTAGCTAAGGCTCACGCACTGATCATTGCAGCATCCAGCTAGTTACAAGTTTGCCAACCCAAAAATACCAACTTATTCCTCTTCTCTGTTTTCTGTTTCTTCTCCAGTTTCAAACCATATTATCCCCAGTCCCATGTGGTGTGATTTGCTGTAATGATCTCTTGTGTGGCACCTCAGTGATGCTTTTTCCCAGTCCAAATACACTACATCCATCGGTTTCCCCTTTTCTACCTTGGTACCTACAACCTTATAAACCTTGAACAGGTATGTGAAACATGGTTTCCTTTTCCATAAAACTTCCCCTGCCCAAACATCTGATTTGCTAAGTGCCCAGTAATCAGGGCTTTACAAATAGATTCTAACATTTTCTATACTGCTGATTGGAGGCTAACTGGCCTGAGTTCCTTGTTTTCTCTCTCCTCCCTTTTCTGAGTTGCATCATTATAATCTCTGATACTTCTTAACCAAATCTTTATTTGCATTTCTACCTTGATTACAGGGCAAGAGCTACTTAATGTAAATCTCTGATTATAAAACCCATCTGGAAATGAAAGTAAGGATGGATGTTATGTTACTATATTGCAATTTCTTCCAGTTCTAAAGGACATTACAAGACACCAGTACCACACTGAATCTGTGTTCGTAGTGCACAGGATTTGCTCCGAAACCCAATGCTGGAGTGAGTTTTACGTTGATTGAAATGACACCAGGAACCATGCAGGCTTAATGTTATTGTACAGAATTCGCTCTGCTGTAGTAAAATCACCAGCCATCTGGTACAAACAGGACTTAAAATCGTTAGGGCTGTGATTCCATCTGATAACCTTTAACAGTGCCTCGACCAGCAGTATATGGCAGAACTATGAGAGTAATTGCTTTGTTTTCGGGAACCTAGAAACTCAACCAAATTATACATTGGTAAAATCTACAAAATCCGCAGACTCCTGGAATTTTGAAAATTATGATTATTATGCAATACTACTTTTGCGTGTTCCAAAGTGCAGTAAATGTTCAAAACCTGAGCTTTGGCCTAGATCTTTTCATTTCCTGATCGCAAAGCCCAATCTTCTGTCCGCAGAACTATCAGTCTCACAGTTTAATAATGCCAGCAGCAGTTTCAGATAGCATCTAATTACAAAAATGTGACAGGAGAAAGACCATTCTGTTCATTGTCATCAGCTCCACACAGAGAAGCATTTCTTTGCAGATAAGGAGACACTGGTCTTTTTCGCCTGTTGACACGTTCTCAGTGCCAGCTCCGACTCACTGTGTGGGAAATTTTGAAGGGAGGATGAATTTGCTGATTAGAACGTTAGGCGCCAAGATGATTACTGTCATCAGGATGTAGGAATCCATCACAGTCTCGTTCACGGCGGGAGAGGGTCCGAGCTGGAACAGGGAGAAGCAAGAAATAATTTCTTCAGGGCACATGGATTATTTTTTCGGTTGATTTTCTTTGTTTAACATACTCGCGCAGATTCAAACGCAGTGAAAATGCTTCAGACAAGCTCTTCCCTGGAGATAAAGTGATCCTCACTAGCCACCTCACCTCCCCCTCTCCCCCACCCCACTCCAGCACCTCCCGAGCACTCCAAACAATTGTTCTCACGTTTAAAAGGAACACTTGCTGTTCTGCTGAGTGGTACGGAGTCTGAAAGATTGTGTTAATTTACGAAAGCTCCAATTGCCATCAATAGCAACAGTGTCCAAATAAATTCAGCACTATCCATAATATGATCTCAATGTGAACTGTAGCTGATGGTTCAATCTCTGGTTATTTTACGTTAGTTATCTTTCACATTACTACCCTTTTGTTCCATGTACTTCAAATTTAATATGTGGCACTTTATTAAATGTCTTTTGCTAATGATTCCACTCTATCCAAATCGTATTTAGTCTTAAACCTCTGGGACACCAGCACAGAATGACTAAATAATTATGAAGGAGGGAAAAATTAGAGTATGATAGAAAGCTAGCTGGAAATATTTTAAAAAAAATCTTATTATTGGCTGTTTTAAAAATTATGTACATTTGCCATTCGTTTTAGTTTAGTGTACAATGTAGAAAAAAGGCTTTGTCCTACTTTTCTTTACTTTATTTACAGACTGTTTCTACCTAGTTCAGCGTGTCCTCCCCCCCCCCCCCCCCCCCAGTCCCCCTTTCCCTAACCCCTCCCTCTCTCCCCCGGCCTCCCCCACCTACTGTCCTCCCTGGTCGATCTGGGGTGTGCTCCCTTTCTCCTTGTTCCCCCCTCCTTTTGTTTCTTCCCTCTGTCGGCTTCTGCTGTGTGCATCCTTGACGTTCCTCCTTGTCCATCTTTCTTTTCCCTCGTTAATGCCTCCCGTTTCCCAATCTGCTGGCTGTTGCTGGCCTCGAAAAAGTTTTGGAACAGACCGACAAATTGCTACCATGCAGTAAGGAAGCCTTCCTCCGACCCTTGGATGATGTATTTGATCTTCTCCAAATGGAGAAAGTCCGAGAGGTCAGCCAGCCAGTCTGCACTGTGGGTGGTGCTGTTGATCGCCAGCCGAGCAGGATTCTCCGGCGTGCGATTAGGGAAATGAAAGCTAGGGCATCGGCCCCCTTCCCCATGTGTCGCTCTGGCTGCTCCAATAACCCGAAGACAGGCACATTTGGGAATGGCTTCACTCTCACCCCCACAACCTTGGACAGTGCCTCGGAGAAGGCTGTCCAGAACCCAGCAAGTTTGGGACAAGCCCAGAACATGTGGGTGTGGTTGGCCGGGCCCCTCTGGCACCGTTCATATTTATCGTCCACCTCCGGAAAGAATCTGCTCATTCGGGATCTGGTCAGGTGCGCTCTGTGCACCACTTTGAATTGCATGAGGCCGAGCCTTGCACAGGAGGAGGTGGAGTTGGCCCTGCTCAGTGTTTCGCTCCAGAGTCCCCACCCCACTTCTGTCCGCAGTTCATCCCCCCATTTCCGTCTGGTCTCGTCAAGTGGCGTTCGGGCTCTGTCCAGTAGCTGTCCGTATATTTTCCCCACAGAGTTCCCCCTCCCTACTATCCGTGGCCATCAGGTCCTCTAATAGTGTGGTCTCCGGGTCTCAGGGGTACCTTCTATCTCTTTGCGGAGCAAGTGTTTTATTTGTAAATGTCTCAGTTCCTGTCCTGTAGGTAATTCCCATTCCTCCGTGAGTTCATTCAGCGTTGCTCGTCTGTGCCCTACGTAGAAGTCCCTTACTGTTAGCGTTCCCCCGTCCTGTCTCCATTTTTTAAATGCTGCGTCTAACATGGCTGGCGGGAATCTGTAGTTACCTCAATGGGGCCATGGGGGACACTCCGGTCAGCCCCAAGTGCCGTCTTAGCTGGCCCCACGTTTTCAGTGTGGCCATTCCAATGGGCTCGATGTGTATTTCGCTGAGGGGGATGGGAGAGCTGCCGTGGTCAGGGCCCAGAGGGTCGTTCCTTTGCAGGAGACCTCATCCATCCGCAACCACTCCCCTCACACTTTCCGCTGTTGCTGCCAAGTGGTAGTCTTGTAAGTTTAGCAGTGCCGGGCCTCCCTTGATTTTCCTCCTTTATAGTGTTGATTTGGGGACTCTTGGATTCTTTCCCCCTCCCCCCCCCTCACAAATGCCATGATTATGCTATCTATATTTTGGAAGAAGGCCTTGGGGATGAAGATCGATATGGACTTAAACAGGAAGAAGAACCTCGGCAGCACGTTCATTTTGATCATCTGCACTCTCCCCCCGAGGGAGAGTGGGAGTGTGTCCCACCTCTGTAGGTCCTTTTTGACTTCCTCCACCAGGCTGGTCCATTTGTGGATCTGTGTCCAGTCTCTGGCTATTTGGATCCCCACGTTTGGGAATCTGTTCTGGCTGTTTTAAACGGGAGCACCTCCAGCTCTGTCCCTCCCCCGTTTGGGTTCACTGGGAAGGCCTCACTTTTGCCCAGGTTATGTTTGTAGCCTGAGAAGGTTCCAAACTCTTTTAGAATCCACATGATTGCTTTCAGTGCTTCCTGAGGCTTCGAGACATACAGGAGCAGGTCATCCGCATAGATCGAGACTCTGTGCTCTCGGTCTCCCCCTTGGATGCCATTCCAGCTTTTTGCATCCCGCAAGGTTATCGCCAGGGGTTTGATTGCTAGTGTCAACAAGAGCGGAGACAATTGGGCATCCTTGCCTTGTGCCTCTTTGTAGCTGGAAGTATTCAAATCTGGTGGTGTTTGTTCGAACTCTCGCCTTGGGAGCGTTGTACAGGAGTCTCACCCAGGCGGTGAACTCCGCTCCTAGCCCAAACCATTCCAGTACCTTGAGGAGGTACTTCTACTCGAATCTGTCGAAGGCCTTTTCTGCATCCAGGGAGACGATCACCTCTGGTGCTCTCTTCCCGGGGGTGGGGGGGGGGGTCGTCATTATTACATTCAACAACCGCCTGATGTTCGCAGTAAGTTGCCTACCCTTGACAAAGCCTGTTTGGTCTTCAGCGACCACCTCTGGTACACAGTTCTCCAGCCTTTTAGCCAGGACCTTTGAGAGTATTTTTGCATCCACATTCAGCAGTGAAATGGGCCTATATGATTCACATTCCGTTGGGTCTTTTTCTTTTTTGGTATCAGTGAAATTGTGGCCTGTGCTAGTGGAGGAGGCAAAATGCCCCTTGCTAGCAAGTCTGTGAACACGCCCCTTAGATGTGGGGCCAGGACGGCTGCGAATCTTTTATAGAAGTCTGCCGGGAACCCGTCGGGTCCTGGCACCTTCCCCGCCTGCATGGAGCTGATGCTCTCCATTATTTAACCCAGATCGATTGCTGCTTCCAGCTCCCCTGGTCTGTCCTCCCCACAACTGGTATTTAAAGTCCGTCGAGGAACTGTTTCATCCCCGTGTCCCTGATGTACCATCAATTACCACGAGACGAGAATGGTGAAACAATCGAGGCTTTATTGCACAAGATGTTGAGCCTCCTGCAGCTGGAACCAGAATGGGAGCAGCGCAGGAGAGCATACACTTTTATACGGCGCCTGCTGGTAGGAGCCAGCAGGCTGGGATTTACTGTGGTACCTGTAATACACAGGCAGTACCGTAATAGATGCAATGTGTTACCAGTGGTGTTTACCACATTCACACCCTGTTTAAAAAAAAGTCCAGCGGGGGTGAAGAAAACATTGCAAATTGAGTCTGTCGAGGGCTCTGACCCTCCGCTGCGATCGCCTCAGTCCTGGTGGTGATGTGGGCGCCGATGTGGTCCCCTGCGACTCCGGGAGCGGGTTGTCCTCTCCTTCGTCACCCCTTAGTGGATCCAGTGAGGGGGCGGATGCTGCTGGGGTGGGGGCTGCGGTGAGGTTCGCTGGTGAGAGGGTGGGTGGCGCAGGGGTGAATGAGGAAACCGGGGGTGTGCGGTATCAGGTCGGGGGTTGTGGGTGGGGATGCAGCGGGTGCCAGGTCCCGGAGGGAGACTGTGTCCTGGCGCCCATCGGGGTGTGCCACGTAGGCGTACTGTGGGTTTGCATGTAAGAGGTGGACTTTTTCAACCAAGGGATCCGATTTATGGCTCCGCACATGCTTCCGGAGGAGGACGGGCCCAGGAACTGTCAGCCAGGTTGGGAGCGAGACCCCGGAGGTGGACTTCCTGGGGAAGACAAACACACGTTCGTGAGGGGTCTCATTAGTAGCGGTGCACAGGAGCGACCGGATGGAGTGGAGCGCGTCGGGGAGGACCTCCTGCCAGCGGGAGACCGGGAGATTTTTAGACCGCAGGGCCAGCAGGACTGCCTTCCAGACCGTCCCATTCTCCCGCTCCACCTGCCCATTTCCCCGGGGGTTGTAGCTGGTCATCCTGCTCGAGGCAATGCCCTTGCTAAGCAGGAACTGACGCAACTCGTCGCTCATGATACACGATCCCCGATCACTGTGGATGTAGGTGGGGAAACCGAACAGAGTGAAGATGCTGTGCAGGGCTTTGATGACTGTGGCAGATGTCATGTCGGGGCATGGGTTGGGAAAGGGAACCGGGAGTACTCATCAATTACGTTGAGGAAGTACACGTTGCGGTCGGTGGAGGAGAGGGGCCCTTTGAAGTCCATGCTGAGGCGCTCAAAGAGGCGGGAGGCCTTCACCAGGTGCGATCGGTCTGGCAGGTAAAAATGCAGCTTGCACTCTGCGCAGACTTGGCAGTCCCTGGTTACGGTCCTGACCTCCTCAATGGAGTAGGGCAGGTTGCGGGCCTTGACAAAATGGAAGAACCAGGTGACCCCCGGGTGGCAGAGGTCATTGTGGAGAGCCCGGAGTCGGTCCACTTGTGTGCTGGCACATGTACCGGGCAGGGCATTTGGGGGCTCATTGAGCTTCCCTGGGCGATACAAGATCTCAAAGTTATAGGTGGAGAGCTCGATCCTCCACCTCAAGATCTTGTCGTTTTTGATCTTGCCCCGCTGCGTATTGTTAAACAAGAAGGCAACCGACCATTGGTCAGTGAGGAGAGTGAATCTCCTGCCGGCCAGGTAATGCCGCCAATGTCGCACAGCTTCCACAATGGCTTGGGCCTCCTTTTCAACAGAGGAGTGCCGAATTTCGGAGGCATGGAGGGTGCGGGAAAAGAAGGCCACTGTCTGCCCGCCTGGTTGAGGGTGGCGGCCAGAGCTACGTCTGTTGCATCGCTCTCCACCTGAAAGGGGAGGGTCTCGTCGACTGCATGCATCGTGGCTTTGGCGATGTCCGCCTTGATGTGGTTGAAGGCCTGGCGGGCCTCAGCCATCAGGGGAAAAACTGTGGACTTGGTGATTGGGAGGGCCTTGTCCGCATAATTAGGGACCCACTGGGCGTAATATGAGAAAAACCCCAGGCATCGTTTCAGGGCCTTGGGGCAGTGGGGGAGACGGAGTTCCAGGAGGGGGCGCATGCGGTTGGGGTTGGGCCCTAGGACTCCATTTTCCACTACGTAGCGAAGGATGGCTAAGCGGTTGGTGCGGAACACGCATTTCTCCTTATTGTAGGTGAGGTTAAGGAATTTGGCGGTATGGAGGAATTTTTGGAGGTTTGCGTCGTGGCCCTGCTGATCGTGGCCGCAGATGGTGACATTATCTAGGTACGAGAAGGTGGCCCGCAGCCCGTACTGGTCAACCATTCAGTCCATCTCTAGCTGGAAGACCGAGACCCCATTGGTGACGCCGAAGTGAACTCTAAGGAAATGATGGGGGCGGCCATCTGCATCGAACACAGTGTCTTGACGGTCCTCCGGGCGGATGGGGAGCTGGTGGTAGGCGGACTTCAAGTCTACTGTGGAGAAGACTCGATACTGCGCAATCTGATTGACCATGTCAGATATGCGTGGGAGGGGGTACGCGTCGAGCTGCGTGTACCGGTTGATGGTCAGTCTGTAGTCAATGACCATCCTGTGCTTCTCCCCAGTCTTCACCACCACCACTTGAGCTCTCCAGGGGCTATTGCTGGCCTCAATGATCCCCTCCCGCAGAAGCCGTTGGACCTCCGACCTGATGAAGGTCCTGTCCTGTGCATTGTACCGTCTGCTCCTCATGGCGACGGGCTTACAGTCCAGGGTGAGGTTTGCAAAAAGTGAACGCGGATTGACCTTAAGGGTCCTGAGGCCGCAGACGGTGAGGTGGGGGGCAGGGGTCCGCCGAATTTCAGAGTAAGGCTTTGGAGGTGACATTGAAAATCAAGGCCTAGTAACAGGGCAGTGCAGAGATGGGGGAGGACGTTGAGTCTGAAGTTGCAGTACTCTACGCCCTGAACGGTGAGGGTCGAGGCACAGTACCCCCGGATTTGCACGGAATGGGATCCGGAGGCCAGGGAGATTTTCTGGGTGACGGGTTATACCGGGAGGGAGCAGCGCCTTACCGTAGCAGGGTGGATGAAACTCCCTGAGCTCCCGGAGTCAAAGAGGCAGGTCGTCTTGTGCCCATTGATCTTCACCGTCGTCGTAGCGGTCGCGAGGTTGCGGGGCCGAGACTGATCGAGGGTGATGGAGGCGAGCTGCGGAAGATGTTGTGAGGTCCCGGGCTGATCAGCGGTGACGGAGGTATCAGCGAGCAGCGAACGGCCAGACGAGCAGGGGTCCTGAGGCGCAGTCCAAAATGGCGCACATCACGGGCGGCATCAAAGATGGCAGCGCCCATGGGCCGCACGTGGTTTGTGGTGGAGAAGATGGCGGCGCCCCTGGATCGCACGTGGGGGGTGTAGCAATGCTGGTCCTGGAAACAGCGGCGACCGACCGGGCCTGGCAAATGGAGACGAAGTGGCCCTTCTTCCCACACCCGTTGCAGATCGCGCTCCGCGCCGGGCAGCACTGCCTGGGATGTTTGCTCTGGCCACAAAAATAACATTTGGGCTCTCCGGAGTTGGCTGGCTGCTGCGCGGCGCAGGCTTGCGGTGTACTCGAGTCGGCAGCTGGTGGGGCCCACGATGCCCACGAGGGTGCCGCGCGGTCGGAGGTGTAGGTCTCCAGATTGCGGGAGGTCACTTCTAGGGAATTAGCAAGCTGCACAGTCCCTGCAAGATCGAGCGTACCCCCTTCCAATTGTCGCTGGCGAACGTACGTAGACTTAATGCCCGTGACATAAGCGTCTCTGATTAGTAGTTCAGTGTGTTGGACTGCAGAAACTGCCTGGCAGTCACAGTTCCTACCGAGAATCTGTAAAGCCTGCAAGAAATCGTCCAGAATCTCACCCAGGAGTTGCCGTCTCGCGGCCAGGAGGTGCCTGGCGTACACTTGATTCACCGACTTAATGTAATGTCCCTTTAGTAGCGTCATCGCTTCTGTGTCGGTGGGCGCATCCCAGATGAGGGGAAAAACTTGAGGGCTCACCCGTGAGTCGAGGACTTGGAGCTTCTGTGGGTCCGAGAGTTCTGCTCTGAGGTAGCCTTCGAAGCAGGCTAGCCAGTGCTCGAAGGTGGATGTGGCGTCGGCTGCATGAGGGCTCAGCTGCAGGTGATCAGGCTTGATTAAGATGTTCATTTTCTAAAATTCTTGTGCAATAAATTGATGTACCGTCAATTACCACGAGACGAGAATGGTGAAACAATCGAGGCTTTATTGCTCACGATGTTGAGCCTCCTGCAGCTGGAACCAGAATGGGAGCAGCGCAGGAGAGCATACACTTTTATACGTCGCCTGCTGGGAGGAGCCAGCAGGCTGGGATTTACTGTGGTACCTGTAATACAGTGGCAGTACCGTAATACATGCAATGTGTTACCATTGGTGTTT
Source organism: Scyliorhinus torazame (assembly GCF_047496885.1). Classification (NCBI taxonomy): domain Eukaryota; kingdom Metazoa; phylum Chordata; class Chondrichthyes; order Carcharhiniformes; family Scyliorhinidae; genus Scyliorhinus; species Scyliorhinus torazame. The sequence goes on from NC_092707.1 coordinate 176,365,019, forward strand.
ACCACAGTCCCCGTCGGGGGGTTTGAAGGTGTACGGCCCTCGGTAGAAGGTCTCGAATGCTCGGTTAACCTCATTTTGTTCCGCTACCAGTCTGCCTCTGCTGTCCTTTACCTGTGCTATTTCGCTCGTGGCTGCCTCCTTTCCCAGCTGGTGAGCTAATAGGCGGCCTGCCTTTTCCCCGTGTTCGTAGAAGGTCCCCTGTGTCTGTCGGAGTTGGTGCACTGCTTTCCTGGTGGATAGCAGGTTAAAGCCCCTTTGTAGCTTTATCCTCTCCGCCAGCAGCTCTACGGTCGGGGCATTGGAGTACATTTTGTTGACCTCCAAGCTGGAGTCAATCAGCTTGTTGCCTGGCCTCCCTCTCTTCCCTATCTCTATGCGCCTTGTAGACTATAATTTCCCCTCTGATCAGCCTTCAGTGCCTCCCAGAAAGTGGAAGGTGAGACCTCCCTGTTCCGGTTGTTACTTACGTAGTCGCCTCTGGCCTGTGATGTTTTTTGGCAGAAGGCCTTGTCGGCCAGGAGGTCCATGTCCTGTTTCACATCCATATAATGTGGAGCATGGTCGGAGATGACTATTCGCTCCTATGATTCCTTGAAGCACCGATTTCCCCTCTGCAAAGAAGTCAATACGGGTGTATACTTTGTGCACCTGTGAGAAGAACGAGAATTCACCCGGGTGTAGAAATCTCCACGGGTCCACCATCCCATTTTCTCCATAAATGTTTCCAGTTCCTTAGCCATGTCTGTTTTTTTCCCTGTTCTGGGTTTTGATCGGTCGGTCAGTGGATCCTGTACACAGTTAAAGTCGCCCCCCATAATCAGTCGGTGCGTGTTAATGTCGATAATTTCCGTCATGGTCTTTTTCATAAATTCTGTTTCACCCCAGTTGGGCGTGTATACATTTACCAGCACCACCGGTGCCCTGTCTAGGACACTGCTGACCATGACGTACCGTCCCTCTGGGTCCGCAACCATCCTGGTCTCAGTAATCTCGTCCTCTTGCTGATCAGTATGGCTACTCCCCTAGCCCTCGTCCCGTAACATGAATGGTACGTCTGTCCCACCCAGCCCTTCCTTACCAATAATCTGTCCTTCTCCCTCAGGTGGGTCTCCTGTAGGTAGATTATGTCGGCCTTCAGGCTTCTCAGGTGGGCGAAGACTCTTGATCTTTTCACTGGGCCGTTAAGACCCCTCACGTTCCAGGTGACTATCCTGGTTGTGGGGGAGGGGGGGTCGTTTCTGACCACCCCGGTCTTGCGGGGTCACCCATACTTACCTGGTGGACGAGCCCCTGCACTCCAGGGTTTCCCTTTGTTAGGGGGACCTCCAAAATGGCCGTCGTCGCCTTTCTCACCATGAGGCCGGGCCACTGGAATCCGGGGTTTCCCTTTGTCCAGGGGGCACCCAACATGGCTGCCAGAAATGTGTACACCACGTGGGTGCGCCCCTGCACTCCGGGGTCTCCCTTTATTTAGGGATCCTCCAAAGGGGCTGCTTGCAGTGCCATCTTGATTCCTCGGCCTGTTCATGCCCGCTGAGGTCTGTGCTTGTCTGTGGTAGTCACCACTAACTGTATTAGATGTATATTAGATGTAGTACGGTAAGACATCTGGACTAGAGGTACATGTGTGTGGCAGTATGTATTAGGGGTCATGTGGGACTGTGAAGCCGTGATGCTATTGGCTGACAGATCCCGGGTCCTGGTTGGCTGTTGACTCCTGGCTCCGCCCTGAAGGCGGAGTATAAGAATCCGAGCTTCTCCCCGCCGCTCCATTCTGTTGCTGAACTGCTGGGGACAAGTCTCGCTTAATAAAGCCTCATCGACTTCATCTCTACTCGTCTCTCTCGTAAGTCATTGTGCGCTACAATTTATTAAGCGAGCTTAAAGGACTTTGGAGCTCCGGATCGCCCCGGAATGCCCGCGGATCAGCCCCCACGCAGCGAACTCGGCAGCAGTTTTTAAACACTGGCAAGCTTGTTTTGAAGGCTACCTCCGAACGGCCCCCGGCCGGATCACAGAAGACCAGAAAATGCAGGTCCTGCATTCGAGGGTAAGCCCGGAAATTTACCCTCTCATAGAAGACACAGAGGACTTCCCGACGGCGCTCGCAGCACTGAAGAGCATCTACGTTCGCCCCGTGAACCAGGTCGACGCACGCTACCAACTCGCAACGAGACGGAAAAGTCCCGGAGAATCGTTAGAGGAATTCTACGCTGCGCTGCTAATTTTGGGACGGGGCTGCAGCTGCCCGCCGGTGAACGAGATTGAACACACGGACATGCTAATCCGCGATGCGATTGTGGCAGGTATGAACTCTCCCCAAATCCGCCAAAGGCTTTTAGAAAAAGAGTCGCTAGGACTCTCAGAGGCACGGGCCATTGCAGCTTCCCTAGATGTGGCCTTGCAAAACACCCGCGCATACGGCCCCGACCGCGCGGCAGCCCCTTGGTCTCCGTGGACCCCCGTCGCGACAAACCCCCCCCCCTCACAGGCTTGCGCGGTTAAAGCACCAGATCATCCCGGGGGGGCCCGCTGCTATTTCTGCGGGCAAGCGAAACACCCCCGGCAGCGCTGCCCGGCCCGCGCAGCTATTTACAAAAGCTGCGGCAAGAAGGGCCATTACGCGGCTGTGTGCCGGTCCCGGGGGGTCGCCGCAATCAACGGAGAAGAACGAGCCCAGCGCATCCCAAACGCTCCCCAACCCCCCAGCGCCCCATGTGCGACCCGCGGGCGCCGCCATTGTGGGTCCCGGCCACCACGAGGGGAGGATGGGCGCCGCCATCTTGTGACTCCCCAGCCACGTGCGATTCATGGGGGTGGCCATTTTGTCCACCCCCGACCACGTGCGATCCATGGGGGCGACCATTTTGTCCACCCCCGGCCGCGTGCGATTCATGGACGCCGCCATCTTGGATGACAACAAAGGACCCCAGCATCGACGGCTCCACGGGGTCCGAAGAAGACGCCGAGACACTACGACCACGACTGGCTTCGGTGACGCTGGATCAATCACGACCCCGGATGCTCCAGACGACGACAACAACGGTGCTGATCAACGGACACGAGACACCATGCCTGATCGACTCAGGGAGCACCGAAAGTTTCATTCACCCCGACACGGTAAGACGCTGTTTTCTGACCATCCATCCAAGTACGCAAAAGATTTCTCTAGCTGCAGGATCCCACTCCATAGAGATCAAAGGTTTCTGCATCGCGAACCTAATGGTGCAAGGGAGGGAGTTTAAATACTACAGGCTCTACGTCCTTCCCCAACTCTGCGCGCCCACGTTACTGGGATTTGATTTCCAGTGTAACCTGCAGAGCCTAACATTTCAATTCGGCGGCCCAATACCCCCACTCACTATCTGCGGCCTCGCAACTCTCAAGGTTGAACCGCCGTCCTTGTTTGCAAACCTCACCCCGGATTGCAAACCCGTCGCCACTAGGAGCAGACGGTACAGCGCCCAGGACCGGATATTTATTCGGTCTGAAGTCCAGCGGTTGCTGAAGGAAGGCATAATCCAGGCCAGCAATAATCCCTGGAGAGCCCAGGTGGTAGTAGTAAAGACCGGGGAAAAGCAAAGGATGGTCATAGACTATAGCCAGACCATCAACAGGTACACACAGCTAGATGCGTACCCTCTCCCCCGCATATCCGACATGGTAAATCGGATTGCCCAGTATAAGGTTTTCTCCACCGTGGACCTCAAGTCCGCCTACCACCAGCTCCCCATCCGCCCAGGTGACCGAAAGTACACAGCCTTCGAGGCAGACGGGCGTCTATACCACTTCCTAAGGGTCCCATTTGGTGTCACGAACGGGGTCTCGGTCTTCCAACGGGAGATGGACCGAATGGTTGACCAGCACGGGTTGCATGCCATGTTCCCGTATCTCGACAACGTAACCATCTGCGGCCACGATCAGCAGGACCACGACGCCAATCTCCAAAAATTCCTCCAGACCGCTAACGCCTTGAACCTCACATACAACGAGGAAAAGTGCGTTTTTAGCACAAACCGGCTGGCCATCCTGGGATACGTAGTGCGCAATGGGATAATAGGCCCCGACCCCGAACGCATGCGCCCACTCATGGAATTTCCCCTCCCCCACTGCTCCAAAGCCCTGAAACGTTGCCTGGGGTTCTTTTCATATTACGCCCAGTGGGTCCCCCAGTATGCAGACAAGGCCCGCCCCCTAATACAGACCACTACCTTCCCCCTGTCGACAGAGGCTCGCCAGGCCTTCAGCCGCATCAAAGCGGATATCGCAAAGGCCACGATGCGCACCATTGACGAGTCCCTCCCCTTCCAGGTCGAGAGCGACGCCTCCGACGTAGCTCTAGCGGCCACCCTTAACCAAGCGGGCAGACCCATGGCCTTTTTCTCCCGAACCCTCCACGCCTCAGAAATCCGCCACTCCTCAGTGGAAAAGGAAGCCCAAGCCATAGTGGAAGCTATGCGACATTGGAGGCATTACCTGGACGGCAGGAGATTCACTCTCCTCACCGACCAACGGTCGGTAGCCTTCATGTTCGATAATGCACAGCGGGGCAAAATTAAAAATGACAAGGTCTTAAGGTGGAGGATCGAGCTCTCCACCTTCAACTACGAGATCTTGTACCGTCCCGGAAAGCTGAACGAGCCGTCCGATGCCCTATCCCGCGGCACATGTGCCAACGCACAAATAGACCGTCTCCAAGCCCTCCACGATGACCTCTGCCACCCGGGGGTCACTCGGTTCTACCATTTTATAAAGTCCCGCAACCTCCCCTACTCTGTGGAGGAGGTCCGTACAGTCACCAGGAACTGCCACATCTGCGCGGAGTGCAAACCGCACTTTTTCAGGCCGGATAGAGCGCACCTGATCAAGGCTTCCCGCCCCTTTGAACGCCTCAGTCTGGATTTCAAAGGGCCCCTCCCCTCCACCGACCGCAACACATACTTCCTGAACGTGGTGGACGAGTACTCCCGTTTCCCCTTCGCCATCCCCTGCCCCGACATGACAGCGGCCACAGTCATTAAAGCCCATAGCACCATATTCACACTGTTCGGTTTCCCCGCATATATCCATAGCGACAGGGGGTCCTCCTTCATGAGTGACGAGCTGCGCCAGCTCCTGCTCAGCAAGGGTATAGCCTCGAGCAGGATGACCAGCTACAACCCCCGGGGGAACGGGCAAGTAGAGAGGGAGAACGGCACGGTCTGGAAGACCGTCCTACTGGCCCTACGGTCCAGGGATCTCCCAGTTTCCCGGTGGCAGGAGGTCCTCCCGGACGCTCTCCACTCCATCCGGTCGCTGCTGTGTACCACCACTAACCAAATGCCTCATGAGCGCCTCCTTGTCTTCCCCAGGAAGTCCTCCTCCAGAACGTCGCTGCCGACCTGGCTGGCGGCCCCAGGACCCATCTTGCTCCGGAAACATGTGCGGGCGCACAAGTCAGACCCGTTGGTCGAGACGGTTCACCTCCTCCACGCGAACCTGCAGTACGCCTACGTGGCATACCCCGACGGCCGACAGGACACAGTCTCCCTGCGAGACCTGGCGCCCGCCAGCAACACGCACACCGCCCCGACACCGATCATCCCCTCCCTGCCACAGGCGCACCCCGCGACCGCCCCCTTCCCGGGAGGATCGGTCCTCCTCCCGTGTCCGCCCAGGAGTGAAACAGGAACAAACACTGAAACGCTCCCGGAGACGGCAACGCCGGAACAAGCACCTGCACCACCACCGGGGCTGAGGCGATCGACGAGGAAGACCAGACCGCCCGCTCGACTCGTGGAATCGGCGTGACACCAAGGATGTTGTTGGACTGTAACAAAAAAAAATGTTCTCTTACTAATATTGTAAATAGTTTCACAAACCTTGTACATAGCCCAGTGTAGGGCTAAAACTGTAATGACATGCCCGAAATTTTCCTCCCAGGACCAGCCTTGTAAACCCCTACCACCATGCGAACCACCACCCCGCCGGGTTCATTTTTAACAAGGGGTGAATGTGGTAGTATGTATTAGGGGTCATGTGGGACTGTGAAGCCGTGATGCTATTGGCTGACAGATCCCGGGTCCTGGTTGGCTGTTGACTCCTGGCTCCGCCCTGAAGGCGGAGTATAAGAACCCGAGCTTCTCCCCGCCGCTCCATACTGTTGCTGAACTGCTGGGGACATGTCTCGCTTAATAAAGCCTCATCGACTTCATCTCTACTCGTCTCTCTCGTAAGTCATTGTGCGCTACAATGGGTAAATCCCTGCCTGCTGGCTCCGTCCAGTAGGCGGCGTATAAATGTGTGTGCTCGCCGATGCTGCTCCCATTCTGGTAGCAGCTACAGGAGGCCACACATCTTTGCTCAATAAAGCCTCGATTATTCACTACTCTCGTCTTTGTGGTAATTGATAGTGCATCTATTTATTGAGCAAAGATTTTAAAACGATGGAACTTCGCATCAAGCCTGATCACCTGCAGCTGAGCCCTCAAGCAGCCAACGTTACGTCCGCTTTTGACCACTGGCTAGCCTGCTTCGAAAGCTACCTCCGAACATCCGCTGAGGAACAGGCGCAGAAGCTTTTATTCACGGGTGAGCCCTGACATTTCCTCTCATCCGGGATGCGCCCACTTACCCTGAAGCAATGGAGGTCCTGAAAGGACATTACGTTCGGCCGCTCAACAAACTATATGTCAGGCAGCTCCTGTCCATGAGACAGCAACTCCCCGGTAAGTCCGTAGACGATTTCTGGCGTGCCCTGCACATCCTGGGGGGGAACTGTGACTGCCAGTCAGTTTTGGCAATCCAGCATACAGAACGATTAATCAGAGACGCTTTTGTTACGGGCATGGGGTCGGCTTACGTCCGCCAGCGCCTATTGGAAGGGGGTACGCTTGATCTTGCGGGAACCAGGCAGCTTGCAAACTCGTTAACAGTGGCCTCCTGTAACATCCAATCGTACGCTCCCGACCGCACGGGTTTCGTGGGCCCCACCAGCTACCGACCCCAGCCCACCGCAAGCCTGTGCCGCGCGGCAGCCAGCCAACCCCAGGGGGCCCAAATGCTACTTCGGCGGGCAGAACAAACACCCCCGGCAGCGCTGCCCGGCGCGGGGCGCAACCGGCAACGGCTGAGGAAAGCAGGGATATTTTGCTGCTGTGTGCCAGGCCCGGTCATCGCCGCTGTTTCTAGGCCCAGCGTTGCTACAACCCCCACGTGCGGCCCGTGGGTGCCGCTATTTTCTTCTCCGCAGGCCACGTGCGGCCCGTGGGTGCCGCCATCTTCTTCTCTGCAGGCCACGTGCGGCCCGTGGGCTCCGCCATCTTGAATGTCGCCCGCCATGTGCGACCCGTGGGCGCCGCCATCTTTGGCGCCATTTTGGACGGCGTATCAGGACCCCTGCTCGTCGGGAAGCTTGTCTGGCCACTCTTCGCCTGCCACCACCGCTGACCAGCCCGGGGTCTCCCAGCATCAGCTGCAGCTCGCCTCGATCACCCTCGACCAGTCCCGGCCGCACAACCTCGCAACTGCGATGGTGAAAGTTGATGGGCACAAGACTTCCTGCCTTCCTGACTCCGGGAACACAGAAAGCTTCATCCATCCCTCTACGATAAGACGCTGCTCCCTCACGGTACACCCCGTTACCCAGAGAATCTCCCTGGCCTCCGGATCCCATTCTGTGGAAATCCGGGGATACTGCATCGCAACCCTCACCGTCCAGGGCATAGAGTTTAGCAACTTCCGGCTCTGCATCCTCCCCAACCTCTGCGCTGCCCTGTTACTCGGCCTGGACTTCCAGTGCCACCTCCAAAGCTTAACTTTAAAATTCGGCGGACCCCTCCCCCTTCACCGTATGCGACCTCACGACCCTTAAGGTCGATCCACCTTCCCTGTTTGCGAACCTCACCCCGGATTGCAAACCCGTCGCCACCAGGAGCAGACGGTACAGTGCCCAGGACAGGACCTTCATCAGGTCCGAGGTCCAACGGCTTCTGCGGGGAGGCATCATTGAGGCCAGCAACAGCCCCTGGAGAGCTCAAGTGGTGGTAGTGAAGACTGGGGAGAAACACAGGATGGTCATTGACTACAGTCAGACCATCAATAGGTACACGCAGCTCAACGTGTACCCCCACCCACGCATATCTGACATGGTCAATCAGATTGCACAGACTCACAACCTCGCAACTGCGACGACGATGGTGAAAGTCGATGGGCACAAGACTTCCTGCCTTCTTGACTCCGGGAGCACGGAAAGCTTCATCCACCAGACGGTCCATCTGGAAGGCCGTCCTGCTGGCCCTACGGTCTAAAAATCTCCCGGTCTCCCGCTGGCAGGATGTCCTCCCCGACGTGCTCCACTCCATCCGATCGCTCCTCTGCACTGCAACTAACGAAACCCCCCATAAACGTCTCTTTGCTTTCCCCAGGAAGTCCACCTCCGGGGTCTCGCTCCCAACATGACTGGCAGTTCCTGGACCCGTCCGCCTTCGCAAACACGTGCGGACCCATAAATCGGTCCCGTTGGTCGAAAGAGTCCAACTACTGCACGCGAACCCGCAGTACGCCCACGTGGCACACCCCGACGGGCACCAGGACACAGTCTCCCTCCGGGACCTGGCACCTGCTGGATCCCAACCCATGGCCCACCACCCAACACCCTCCCTTCCGGTTGCCCCATTCACCCCTGCGCCACTCCCCCTCCCCCAGCACACCTCACCGCAACCCCGCCCCAGGAACATCCGTCCTCCCACTGGATCCACTAAGGGGTGACGAAGACGAGGACAACCCGCTCCCGGAGTCACCGGTGACCAAGGCGGCGCCCACATCACCTCCAGGACTGAGGCGATCACAGCGGAGGATCAAGGCCCCCGACAGACTGAACTTGTAAATTTTTCCACCATCCCTGCCGGACTCTTTTTTTTAACAGGGGATGTATGTGGTAGTCACCACTAACTGTATTAGATGTATATTAGATGTAATACAGTAAGACTACTGTACTAGAGGGACATGGGTAAATCCCTGCCTGCTGGCTCCGCCCAGTAGGCGGTGTATAAATGTGTGTGCTCGCATTCTGGCAGCAGCTACAGGAGGCACAACATCTTTGCTCAATAAAGCCTCGATTATTCACTACTCTCGTCTTTGTAGTAATTGATAGTGCATCATTGTCTCGTTGCCAACACTTTCCTGTCATTCTGCCCCATTTCTGTTCTGTGAGTCCCCCATGTTCGCCCCTCTACCCGCCCCCCCTCCCTGTACTGTCCCCCCTTTCTGTCTTGCCCCCTCACCACTTGGCCAGGTGCTTCCCCTCCCCTGAGAGGTGCACTGCGGCCCCCCCTTACTGCCTGTCTTTCCCTGCTAGCCCTTCCTGCTAGTACGATGTCTCTCTCCCTGGACTGGTCTAGCCCTGTCCCTGTGCTGTCTGCCTGCCTCCGTTCCCTTTCTCACCCCCTCACCTGTTTCCCTTATCCTCTCTCCCTTCTCTCTGTCTTCCAACTTGTCTCCGCGAGCGAGGCAGCACAGTCCCATGCAAACACAGAGTACAATGGGTCCTGGTCCCACAACGTCCTCCGCTTTCAGACCTACCTTCCCCGTTGCCCTCACCGTTGCCACGTTTGTTCTTTCTCTCTGTTGTTCGCTCGCACTAACTCTTCGGCCTCCACTGGGGTGCCGATGTAGTGCTCCTTCCCTTTGTATGTTACCCAAAGTCTGTCTGGAAACAGCATGCCGAACCTCACGTTGGTATAGAGTGCCAACTTTGCCTTGTTAAATTCGGCTGTTTTTTGCAACGTGTGATGAACGGTTACTGTATTACTGTACCCTTATCATCATGAAAGGTGATGTCCCCTTTAAGACCGGGCTTGGAACCCTGGGGGACTGCGCCTCTGGCTCCGCCCACCTGGGAGCCGTCTATAAGGGGCCGCCTTGTGGGCGGCACCCAGTAAGCACCCGTCTCGGCACCAGGCTAGTTCTTAGCTTATTTTAAAGCCTTCTTTACCGTTTTACTCTCTAAGCATCGTTATTGAGGGTACAAAAATTTAATAAGCTAAACTACATCAGGATGGACGCAGGCCTAAAACCAGAGAAGCTCAATCTGGAAGTACGGACACCGGAGGCAAAGGAAATTTTTTAATACTTGGGCCGATGATGCGAGGCCTACCTGGACTCCTTAGAGACTCCCATCCTGGGGCCATGCAAGCTGCGCCTACTCCACGCCCGGGTCAGTCACAGAATCTCCGCCACGCTTGAAAAGGCGACTACATATGAAGAGGCGGTCGAGTTACTACGCAAGCGGTTTGTCCAATCCATCAACGAGGTACATGCCCGGCATCTGCTCTCTACCTGCCGGCAGTGCTTAAGACCATAAGGCCATAAGACATAGGAGCGGAAGTAAGGCCATTCGGCCCATCGAGTCCACTCCGCCATTCAATCATGGCTGATTTCAACTCAATTTACCCGCTCTCTCTCCATAGCCCTTAATTCCTCGAGAAATCAAGAATTTATCAACTTCTGTCTTAAAGACACTCAACGTCCCGGCCTCCACCGCCCTCTGTGGCAATGAATTCCACAGACCCACCACTCTCTGGCTGAAGAAATTTCTCCTCATCTCTGTTCTAAAGTGACTCCCTTTTATTCTAAGGCTGTGCCCCCGGGTCCTAGTCTCCCCTGCTAATGGAAACAACTTCCCTACATCCACCCTATCTAAGCCATTCATTATCTTGTAAGTTTCTATTAGATCTCCCCTCAACCTCCTAAACTCCAATGAATATAATCCCAGGATCCTCAGGCGTTCATCGTATGTTAGGCCTACCATTCCTGGGATCATCCGTGTGAATCTCCGCTGGACCCGCTCCAGTGCCAGTATGTCCTTCCTGAGGTGTGGGGCCCAAAATTGCTCACAGTATTCTAAATGGGGCCTAACTAATGCTTTATAAAGCTTCAGAAGTACATCCCTGCTTTTATATTCCAAGCCTCTTGAGATGAATGACAACATTGCATTTGCTTTCTTAATTATGGACTCAACCTGCAAGTTTACCTTTAGAGAATCCTGGACTAGGACTCCCAAGTCCCTTTGCACTTCAGCATTATGAATTTTGTCACCGTTTAGAAAATAGTCCATGCCTCTATTCTTTTTTCCAAAGTGCAAGACCTCGCACTTGCCCACGTTGAATTTCATCAGCCATTTCTTGGATCACTCTCCTAAACTGTCTAAATCTTTCTGCAGCCTCCCCACCTCCTCCATACTACCTGCCCCTCCACCTATCTTTGTATCATCGGCAAACTTAGCCAGAATGCCCCCAGTCCCGTCATCTAGATCTTTAATATATAAAGAGAACAGCTGTGGCCCCAACACTGAACCCTGCGGGAGACCACTCGGCACCGGTTGCCATTCCGAAAAAGAACCTTTTATCCCAACTCTCTGCCTTCTGCCTGACAGCCAATCGTCAATCCATGTTAGTACCTTGCATCGAATACCATGGGCCCTTATTTTACTCAGCAGACTCCCGTGAGGCACCTTATCAAAGGCCTTTTGGAAGTCAAGATAGATAACATACATTGGCTCTCCTTGGTCTAACCTATTTGTTATCTCTTCAAAGAACTCTAACAGGTTTGTCAGGCACGACCTCCCCTTACTAAATCCATGCTGACTTGTCCTAATCTGACCCTGCACTTCCAAGAATTTAGAAATCTCATCTTTAACAATGGATTCTAGATCTTGCCAACAACCGAGGTTAGGCTAATTGGCCTATAATTTCCATCTTTTTCCTTTTTCCCTTCTTGAACAGGGGGGTTACAACAGCGATTTTCCAATCCTCTGGGACTTTCCCGGACTCCAGTGACTTTTGAAAGATCATAACTAACGCCTCCACTATTTCGTCAGCTATCTCCTTTAGAACTCTAGGATGTAGTCCACCTGGGCCCGGAGATTTATCAATTTTTAGACCTCTTAGTTTCTCTAGCACTTTCTCCTTTGTGAGGGCTACCATATTCAACTCTGCTCCCTGACTCTCCGGAATTGGTGGAATATTACTCATGTCTTCTACTGTGAAGACTGACGCAAAGTACTTATTTAGTTCCTCAGCTATTTCCTTGTCTCCCATCACAAAATTATCAGCGTCATTTTGGAGCGGCCCAATGTCAACTTTTGCCTCCTGTTTGTTTTTAATGTATTTAAAGAAACTTTTACTATCATTCCTAATGTTACTGGCTAGCCTACCTTCATATTTGATCCTCTCTTTCCTTATTTCTCTCTTTGTTATCCTCTGTTTGTTTTTGTAGCCTTCCCAATCTTCTGACTTCCCACTACTCTTTGCCACATTATAGGCTTTCTCTTTTGCTTTGATGCATTCCCTAACTTCCTTTGTCAGCCATGGCTGCCTAATCCCCCCTCTGATAACCTTTCTTTTCTTTGGGATGAACCTCTGCACTGTGTCCTCAATTACTCCCAGAAACTCCTGCCATTGCTGTTCTACTGTCTTTCCCACTAGGCTCTGCTCCCATTCGATTTTCGTCAGTTCCTCCCTCATGCCCCTGTAGTTACCTTTATTTAACTGTAACACCTTTACATCTGATTCTACCTTCTTTCTTTCAAATTGGAGATTGAATTCGACCATATTATGATCACTGCCTCCTAAGTGCTCCCTTACTTTAAGATCTTTAATCAAGCCTGGCTCATTACATACCACGAAGTCCAGAATGGCCTGTTCCCTCGTGGGCTCCATCACAAGCTGTTCCAAAAAGCCCTCCTGTAAACATTCAATGAATTCCCTTTCCTTGGGTCCACTGGCAGCATTATTTACCCAGTCCACCTGCATATTGAAGTCTCCCATGATCACTGTGACCTTGCCTTTCTGACATGCACTTTCTATTTCGTGGTGCATTTTGTGCCCCCGGTCCTGACCACTGTTAGGAGGCCTGTACATAACTCCCATTATGGTTTTTTTGCCTTTGTGGTTCCTCAACTCTACCCACACAGACTCCACATCATCTGACCCTATGTCATTTAGTGCTATTGATTTAATTTTATTCCTAATTAACAAGGCAACCCCACCCCCTCTGCCCACCTCCCTGTCTTTTCGATAGGTTGTGAATCCCTGGATGTTTAAATGCCAGTCCTGAACCCCCTGCAACCATGTCTCTGTGATGCCTACCACATCATACCTGCCAGTCACAATCTGGGCCACAAGCTCATCTACCTTGTTCCGTACACTGCGCGCATTTAAATATAGCACCTTTAATTCTCTATTGACCGTCCCTTTTTGTTTTCTTAGTGTGGCGGACCTTGGTTTACTGAGCCTTTCCATACACTGTGTCATATTTTGTGGGATGGGGACTATCGTAACCTCTCCTGAGTTTTGTCTTTTCGTGCTTTTTTGTATTCCTAAGCAGCTACGCTTCCCACTGATTACTTCACCTCTTGGTTCCCTGACTTTCCCTTCCCCCCCATCCATTGGGGGAATCGCTAGGCGAATTTGTAGAAAAACACACCGAGCTCGCCAGGGACTGTGACCATCAGGATGTGACAGGGGAGAGCCATATGAACCTGCACATCAGAGACGCTTTCGTGTCTGGCATCCGCTCGACCTACATCCGGCAGCGGTTACTCGAAAACGGGGCAATAGACCTCCAGGACACGCTAACGCTCGCCTCCTCGCTGGAAGTGGCCCGACATAATTTGGGCATGTACCCTGTGGACCCTGTGAGCCCCCCTCGGACTTCCCCAGAGTCGGCCACATTACGGGCCTGCGCCGCGCGGTGACCCGCCCAGACCGGGGGCACACCGTACTACGTCTGTGGGCAGGGCCAGCATCCACGCCCACGCTGCCCAGCCTGCTCTGCCATCTGCAGCGACTGCGGGAAATAGGGGCATTTTGTGAGGGTCTGCCTGGACAGGCCCAAGGGCCAGAAACACAAAGAACAGCAGGCCTGAAAATCAGGCTCACAGGCCCGCAGGCCTCGCAATGATGCTGCGCATCAACCTAACATGCCCCCTTCTGACGCGTCATCCGCCTCGTGCGAATCATGGAGGCGGCCATCTTGGCAGCGGCCACCTTCTCGATCCGACACATGCGACCGACAGCGGTGGCCATTTTACGAATCCGACTCGGCTGAGGACTCAGACTACCCGCAACTGGGAGCGGTCACCCTCGGCCAGACGCGGCCAAAACATCTGCAGAACTCTATGATGAAAGTCCAGGTCAACGGGCGCGACACTCCATGCCTTTTCGACTCTGGGACATTGGAGAGCTTTATTCATCCTGAGGCGGTAAGGCGCTGCTCCTTGCGCACCCATCCCGTGTCCCAAACCATAGCCCTCGCATCCGGGTCCCACTCGGTACAAATCAAGGGGTATTGTATTGCGGATCTCTTGATCCAGGGCGCCAAATACACCCGTTTCAAACTGTATATCCACCCTCACCTCTGCGATCCCCCTGTTGCTCGGACTGATTTCCAGTGCGGCCACCCAAGCCTGATACTGAAGTTCGGCGGACCCTTGCCTCCATTCATGGTATGCAGCCTTGCGACACTGAAAGTTGCAACCCCGCTCTATTCGCGAACCTCACTCCTGACTGTAAGCCCATCGCCACCAGGAGCCGGCGGTACAGTGCCCAAGACATGACTTTTATCAAGTCAGAGGTCCAGCGTTTACTGGGAGAGGGGGTCATCGAGACTAGCAACAGCCCTTGGAGAGCGCAAGTGGTGGTAGTCCGGTCCGGGGAGAAGAAACCGATGGTCGTGGATTATAGCCAGACCATAAACCGCTTCACGCAGCTTGATGCGTACCCCCTTCCTCGCATAGCAGAAATGGTCATTCGGATCGCCCAATACCGTGTATTTTCCACGGTCGATCTCAAATCCACCTACCACCAGCTCATCATCCGACCGAAAGACCGCCCCTATACTGCCTTCGAAGCAGCCGGCCGGCTCTTCCAATTCCTCAGGGTCCCCTTCGGCATCACAAATGGGGTCTCCGTCTTCCAAAGGGCGATTGACCAAATGGTGGGCCAGTACGGTTTGCGGGCTACATACCCGTACTTGGACAATGTCACCATCTGCGGCCATGACCAGCAGGATCATGACGCGAACTTCGAAAAGTTCCTCCAGACCGCCCGAGCCCTCAACCTGACCTATAACAAGGAAAAATGCATTTTCCACACAATCCGGCTAGCCATCCTCGGCTATGTCGTGGAAAACGGGGTCCTAGGTCCCGACACCGACAGCATGCGCCCCCTTAAGGAACTTCCCCTCCCCCGCAGCCTCAAGGCCCTCAAACGGTGCTTGGGACTCTTCTCCTATTACGCCCAGTGTGTCCCCAAATATGCGGACAAAGCCCACCCACTCATAAAGACCATGATATTTCCCCTGTCGGCTGAGGCCCGATCGGCCTTCAGCCGCATCAAGACAGCTATGCATGCGGTGGACGAAACTATCCCCTTCCAGGTAGAGAGCGATGCATCAGACATCGCCCTGGCTGCTACCCTCAACCAGGCAGGCAGATCAGTAGTGGTCGGCAGCCTTTATGTTTGATAACGCACAACGGAGCAAAATAAAAAACGATAAAATTTTGAGGTGGAGGATCGAACTCTCCACCTACACGTACGATATCAAGTATCATCCAGGGGAGCTCAACGAGCCCCCAGATGCCCTGTCCCGCGGCACGTGCGTCAACGTGCAGGAGGACCGCCTGCAAGCCATCCACAATGACCTCTGTCACTCGGGGGTTACCTGGCTCGTCCACTTTATCGAGTCCCACAACCTACCTTACTCAACCAGGGAGGTCAAGGCCATGACCAGGGCTTGCCAGATCTGCGCGGAGTGCAAACCGCACTTCTACCGGCCAGACAAGGCTTGTCTCGTGAAGGCCTCTGGGCCCTTTGAGCGACAAAGTGTGGACTTCAAGGAGCCCCTCCCATCCACCAACCGCAATGCCTATTTCCTCACCGTTATCGATGAATTCTCCCGCTTCCCATTCGCCATCCCCTGCCCCGACATGACCTCAGCCACCGTGATAAAGGCACTGCACAGCATCTTCACCCTGTTTTGTTTCCCCGCTTATATCCACAGCGACCGGGGTACATCGTTCATGAGCGATGAACTGCGTCAGTACCTGCTCAGCAAAGGCATCGCCTCGAGCAGAACGACCAGTTATAACTCGTGGGGAAACGGGCAGGTGGAGAGGGAGAATGCGACAGTTTGGAAGGCTGTCCTTCTGGCCCTACGTTTGAGAAGTTTCCCAACCACCCGCTGGCAGGAGGTCCTGCCCGATGCCCTACACTCCATTAGGTCACTCCTCTGCACGGCCACGAATGAGACCCCTCACAACTGATTGTTTGTCTTCCCCAGGAAGTCCACCTCTGGGGTCTCGCTTCCACCTTGGCTGATGGCTCCGGGACCTGTTCTTCTCCGGAGACACGCGAGGAGCCATATAACGGACCCCTGGTCGAGAGGGTCCGATTACTACACGCGAACCCCAGATACGCCTACATCGAGTACCCCGACGGCAGGCAAGATACGGTTTCCCTCCGGGATCTGGCACCCACTGGTTCCCCCACTACAGATGACCCCCTCCCTCACAGCTCCCCTGCGGGATCCGGCACCCACAACCCCCCCCCCCCCCAGGTCCCACTCCCCGTCGGTGGACGCCGACCGCACGCGCCCCCTAGCGCCCCCCTTCTACACACACCGCCAGCGCCGGCACCGCTACCCCCAGCCCCAGCTATTTCCCCTGCGCCCCGATCCCCTACCCCGACCTGGACCAAGGCTCCGACCACTGTGCTCCCGGACGTACCCTCAACGAAGACGTCCGTGTCTGCCGCACCACTGCCCGAGTTGAGGAGGTCGATGAGGACAACCAGGCCGCCGGAACAAATGGACTTATGGTGGCACTTCACCCCAGCCGGACCTTTTTTTAAACGGGATGAATGTGATGAACGGTTACTGTGTTACTGTACCCTTATCATCATGTAAGGTGATGTTCCCTTTAAGACCGGACTTGGAACCCTGGGGGACTCCGCCCCTGGCTCCGCCCATCTGGGAGCCATATATAAGGGGCAGCTTTGTGGGCGCCACCCATTAAGCACCCGTCTCGGCACCAGGCTAGTTCTTAGCTTATTAAAGCCTTCTTTACCATTTTACTCTCTAAGCATCGTTATTGAGGATACAACACAAAGTCTGCCCCAATGTCCTCGTACACCCTAATTCTGTGTCCTTCCCATGAGCACCGCTTTGTCTGTCGGGCTCACTTCAGGATTTCTTCCCGGTCCTGGTACCGATGCAGCTTTGCGATTATTGCTCTCGGCTGCTCCCCAGTCTTGGGTTTTGGTTGGAGTGACCTGTGTGCCCTGTCGGGTTCAGGGGGGCTGGGGAAGCTCGCCCTCCTGAGTAGGTTGCCCAGCATTGGGCAATGTAGTCCATCAATCCCTTCAATCCCCTCTGGCAGTCCCACGATACGGGCATTCTGCCACCGGGACCTGTTTTCCTGGTCCTCGACCTTACGCTTCAAGTTCCCTTGGGCCGCCACTAGCCTCTTCACTTCATTCTCCAGAGCCAATATTCTGTCGCTCTGGTCGGTTGAGGCCTTTTCCAGGTCCAGGATCATTTTCCCCTGGGCTTCCTCCTTGCTTCCCAGGCCGCCTATCATGTGCTGGAAGGCGCCTCCCTCATGGTGGTCAGCTCCTTTTTTAGAAATGTCTTCCATCCATCGCCCGGTGTGGTGGGAGCCGTCGCTGCCTGTTCATGTTCTGCCCTCCGGGTCGCTGGTCGCCCCCTCTCTTGGTTCGCCGGGGCCTCCGCCTCGCCTCGTGGGTCTGCCAGTTTGTCCACTCGTTGCTCCTGCCCCTTTCCGCCGCTTCTGCTTTCTCGCCGGCCCTTTGACCTATCATTTGCCGGCATCTTCCCTTCTCTTGCTTCGCCATCGATATCTTCTGGTTTAGAGGAGTTTTGGTGGTTTTTTGAGCCAAAAGACCTAGAAACGTCATCATTTTGGGTCTGATTGGGAGGCGAGCCACTTGTGTCTGCTCAGCACACCACCACCAGAAATCCCGCTAGCTAGAAATATTAAAACAGATAGCAAAGGTTTCTGCAGATATTTAAAAAGGAAAAACAATTACAGTCACCAGGGAAAGTGTACTGAAAAAGACATTAGACCTGAATGCTAGCAAGTCACCAGGACTTGCTGGGCTTCACCCATGGGTCCTAAAAGAAATGGATGTGGAGGTCGTAGTTGCATTGGCTTTAATTTTCCAAAATTTCCTTTATTCTGGACAAATCCCATTACATTGGAATATAGCAAATGTAATTCCTCCATCCAGGTGACAGAAAACAGCTAACTAAGACCAGTTCGCCTAACACCTGTCATATGGATAAAGCTATAATAATCTGTTATTAAGGAGGTTATCGCAGTCACATTAATGCAATTACGCAGAAACAGCATGGTTTTGTGAAAGGGAAATCATGTTTGACTAATTTATGAGAGTTTTAAGGATCAGGTCTGGGATCTAAATATCCAAGGATATATGTCCTATTGAAAGGACAGGCAGATGGGCAAAGGGGGTGGGGTTGCATTGTTAGTGAGGAATGAAGTTAAATCGATAGCAAGGAGCGATATAGAATCAGAAGGCATAGAATCTCTGTGGATAGAGTTGAGGAATCGCAAAGGTAAAAAGACCCTGATGGGATACAGGCCCCCTAGCAGTAGTCAGGATGTGGGGCAGAAAATACATCAGGAGATAGAAAAGGAATGTAAAAAAGGCAATATTACAATAATCATGGGGGACTTCAATATGCAGGTGCACTGGGAAAATCAGGTTGGTAGTGGATCCCAAGAAAAGGAATTTGTGGAATGTCTAAGAGATGGTTTTTTGGAGCAGCTTGTGACAGAGCCTACTAGGGAACAGGCAATTCCGAATTTGGTGATGTGTAATGAGGCAGACTTGATGAGGGAACTTAAGGTGAAGG
Organism: Scyliorhinus torazame; assembly: GCF_047496885.1. NCBI lineage: Eukaryota > Metazoa > Chordata > Chondrichthyes > Carcharhiniformes > Scyliorhinidae > Scyliorhinus > Scyliorhinus torazame. The sequence continues at coordinate 176,383,952 of NC_092707.1, forward strand.
AACCCTTAGGGAGCAGTGAACATAATATGTTAGAATTTACCCTGGAGTTTGAGAGGGAGAAGCTGCAATCAGATGTAAAGGTATTACAATTAAATAAGGGTAACTACAAAGACATGAGGGAGGAACTGGCCAGAGTTGATTGGAAAAGGAGCCTAGCAGGGAAGACAGTGGAACAGCAATGGCAGGAGTTTTTAGGGGTTATTAGGGGGGGGCACAACAGAAATTCATCCCAAGGAGGAGGTAACATGCTAAGAGGAAGACAAGGCATCCATGGCTGACGAAGAATGTCAAGGACAGCATTAAAGCTAAAGAAAAAGCATACAAAGTGGCGAGGATTAGTGGGAAGACAGAGGATTGGGAATCCTTTAAAAACGAGCAGAGGACAACTAAAAAAGCAATAAGGGGGGAGAAGATGAAGTATGAGTGCAAGTTAGCTAGTAATATAAAGGAAGGTAGGAAGAGTTTTTTTCAATATATAAAAGGTAAGAGAGAGGCAAAAATAGACATTGGACCACTGGAAAATATGGCTGGAGAAGGAATAATAGGAAACAAAGAAATGGCAGACGAACTGAATAATTACTTTGCATCAGTCTTCACAGTGGAAGACACCAGTGGGATGCCAGAGCTCCAGAAGAACCAGGGGGCAGAGGTGACTGCAGTGACCATTACTAAGGAGAAAGTTCTGGGGGAACTGAAAGGTCTGAAGGTGGATAAGTCACCTGGACCGGATGGACTACACCCCAGGGTCCTAAAAGAAATAGCTGAGGAAATTGTGGAGGCATTGGTGATGATCTTTCAGGAATCATTGGAGGCAGGAAGGGTCCCAGAGGACCGGAAAGTGGCTAATGTAACACCACTGTTTAAGAAGGGAGGGAGGCAGAAGCCGGGAAATTATAGGCCGGTTAGCCTGACTTCGGTCATTGGTAAGATTTTAGAGTCTGTTATTAAAGATGAGATCGCGAAGTACTTGGAAGTGCATGGTAAAATAGGACTGAGTCAGCACGGCTTTGTCAAAGGGAGGTCGTGTCTGACAAATCTGTTAGAGTTCTTTGAGGAGGTAACAAGGAAGTTAGACAAAGGAGAACCAGTGGACGTGATTTATTTAGATTTCCAGAAGGCCTTTGACAAGGTGCCGCATAGGAGACTGTTAAATAAGTTAAAAGCCCATGGTGTTAAGGGTAAGATCCTGGCATGGATAGAGGATTGGCTGACTGGCAGAAGGGAGAGAGTGGGGATAAAGGGGTATTTTTCAGGATGGCAGCCGGTGACTAGTGGTGTGCCTCAGGGGTCTGTGCTGGGACCACAACTTTTCACAATATACATTAATGATCTGGAAGACGGAACTGAAGGCACTGTTGCTAAGTTTACAGATGATAAAAAGATCTGTAGAGGGACAGGTAGTATTGAGGAAGCAGGGGGGGCTGCAGAAGGATTTGGACAAGCTTGGAGAGTTGGCAATGAAGTGGCAAATGAAATACAATGTGGAAAAGTGAGAGGTTATGCACTTTGGAAGGAGGAATTTAGGCATATAATATTTTCTAAATGGGGAAATGCTTAGGAAATCAGAAGCACAAAGTGACTTGGGAGTCCTTGTTCACGATTCTCTTGAGGTTAACGTGCAGGTTCAGTTGGCAGTTAAGAAGGCAAAATGCAATGTTAGCATTCATGTCAAGAGGGCTAGAATACAGGGAGGTACTTCTGAGGCTGTATAAAGCTCTGGTCAGACCCCACCTGGAGTATTGTGAGCAGATTTGGGCCCCGTATCTGAGGAAGGATGTGCTGGCCTTGGAAAGGGTCCAGAGGAGGTTCACAAGAATGATCCCTGGAATGAAGAACTTGTCGTATGAGGAACGGTTGAGGACTCTGGGTCAGTACTCGTTGGAGTTTAGAAGGATGAGGATTTCTTATTGAAACTCACAGGATACTGCGAGGCCTGGATAGAGTGGACGTGGAGAGGATGTTTCCACTTGTTGGCGAAATTGGAACCAGCGGACACCATCTCAGACCAAAGGGACGATCCTTTAAAACAGAGATGAGGAGGAATTTTATCAGCCAGAGGGTGGTGAATCTGTGGAACTCTTTGCCGCAGAAGGCTGTGGAGGCCAAATCACTGAGTGTCTTTAAGACAGAGATAGATAGGTTCTTGATTAATAAGGGGATCAGGGGTTATGGGGAAAAGTCAGGAGAATGGGGATGAGAAAATATCAGCCATGATTGAATGGCGAAGCAGACTCGATGGACCGAGTGGCCTAATTCTGCTCTTATGTCTTATGATCATATGGTCTTATGGTCTAATAACAAGTAATGTGGATCATTGAATCATATAATTTACAGTGCAGAAGGAGGCCATTCAGCCCATCAAGTCTGCACCAGCTCTTGGAAAGAGCACCCTACCCAATTCCACACCTCCACCCTATCCCCATAACCCAGTAACCCCACCCAACACTAAGGGCAATTTTGGACACTAAAGGCAATTTAGCATGGCCAATCCACCTAACCTGCACATCTTTGGACTGTGGGAGGAAACCGGAGCACCCGGAGGAAACCCACGCGCACACACGGGGAGAACGTGCAGACTCTGCACAGACAATGACCCAAGCCGGGAATCGAACCTGGGACCCTGGAGCTGTGAAGCAATTGTGCTAACCACTGTGCTGCCGTGCTGCCCTCACTATGCTACCGATAAAGGCGAACCAGGAGATGTGGTGATCTTGGGATGTGGTGTTCTTGGATTTCCAAAAGGCGTTTGTTAATGTGCCACATCAAATCTAAGTATGCAAAATCTGACATGATTGTGTGAAGGATAAAATATTATCATGGATTGAAGATTATTTGGTTAACGGGAAGCAGTGGGAAGGGGTAAATGGGTAATTTTCAGGTTACAAAGCTGTAACCAGTGGAGTGCCACAAGGATCAGTGGTGGGGCCTCAACTAATTACAATTTATATAAATGACTTGGACAAAGAGACCAAATATACAGTTGCAATATTTGCAGATGACACAAAGAAAGTCCGAACGTAAATTGTGAGGAGGACAGAGTTTACAAAGGGACATGAATAGGTTAAGTGTGTGGGAAACATTTGGCAGACGGAGGGAGTATCATGTGAGAAAATGTAAACTCGTCCACTTTGCCACGAAGAATAGAAAAACAGTATATTATTATAATGGAGAGAGATTGCAAAACTTGGCAGTACAGAGGGATCCTAGTGTCCTGTACATGAATCTCAAAAAGTGAGTATATAGGTACAGCAAGTAAATAGGGAGCCAAATGAAAGATGTTGTTTGTTGAAAGGGGAATTAATATAGAAGTAGGGTATCGGGTGAGACCACATCTGGAGCTCTGTGTAGAGTTTTGGTTCCTTTACTGGAGAAAGGATATAATAACATAAGAAGCATTTCAGAGAAGGTTCACTCAACTGATTCCTGGGATGAAGGGGTTATCTTATGAAGAAAGGCTGTACAGATTGTACAGACTGTATCCATTGGAGTTTCGAAGAATCTGAGACATTCACATTGAAACACATAAGATCCTGAGGGGAATTGGCAGGGTGGATGCTGAGAGGATGTTTCACCCTGTGCGATAGATAGAACCAGGGGACACAGTTCCATCCTTGATTCCAAATCGCACCATGCCTGGCCCCTCCCTATTTCTGTCATTTCCCCCAACACTACAACCCTCCAAGGTACCTGTGCTCCTCCTCCGCTGGGCGGCATGGTAGCACAGTGGTTAGCATCGTTGCTTCACAGCGCCAGGGACCCGGGTTTGAATCCCGGCTTGGGTCACTGTCTGTGCGGAGTCTGGACGTTCTCCCCATGTCTGCTAGGGTTTCCTCCGGGTGCTCCGGTTTCCTTCCACAAGTCCCGAAAGACGTGGTTGTTAGTTGAATTGGACGTTCTGAATTCTCCCCCCCCCCCCCCCCCCGTGTACCCGAACAGGTGCCGGAATGTGGGGACTTGGGACTTTTCACAGTAACTTCATTGCAGTGTTAATGTAAGCCTACTTGTGACACTAATAAAGATTATTCTTATTAATAATCCCCAGTTTTAATCGATGCACTACTAATGGCTCTGCCTTCAGGTGCATAGGCCCCTTTCCTAAATTCCTTCTCAAACCTCTCTGTCTCTCCACCGTGCTTTCTTGCTTCAAGACACTCCTTAAAACTGCTACTTCGAGCAAGAATTTGTTCATCTGCCCTGATGTCCTTAAATCTCCTTATGTGGCTCAGTGTTACATTTTGTTTTCGAATGCTACTGTGAAGCACCTTGGGATGTTTTATCAAGTTAAATACAAGTTTCTATTGTTACTATCTGAAAAAGAGCAGGGCGTTCTGTTGATTCCCTGGCCAACTAACTCTAGCCAGTAAAGACCAAAGAACATTCACCTCATGTGCTGTTTGTGGGACCTTGGTGTAGCTTATAAAAGTAAGAATGTTACAAAACCTTTATAAAGCATTAGTTAGGGCTCAGTTGCAGTATGTGTCCATTTCTGGGCACCACACTTTAGGAAGGATGTCAAGGCCTTGGAGCAGATGTGGAGGAGATTTACTAGAATGGTACCGGGGTTAAAGGATAGGGAGATATTCTTTTTAAAGAGAGGGTTACAGGGAGATGCAATAGAGAAGCTCACAATGTTAAAGGATTTTAATGGTGTAGATATGGAGAAACTGTTCCCATTGGCAGACCGGTCAATGAGCAGAGAACGCAGATTTAAAATGATTGGCAAAAGAACCAAAGATCTGGCGCCGGAATCTCCAATCATGGGGCTATGTCCCCACTCCAGTATCAAAACGCGGGCAAATCACTCTGGACTTTCCTAAAGAAAGTCCAAAGTGATTCTCCTACCTGAAGGGGGCTAGCAGGGCCCCAGAGTAATCCTCGCCGCTCTGACTGCCGATAAGGGGCTACAGGGATGGTGCAGGAGGGAGGGTTTCAGATACCAGGGCAATTGGGGCTCATTCTGGGGTAGGTAGGGCCTCTACAAATGGGATGGTCTACACCTGGACCAGAGGGGTACTAATATTCTGGGAGGGAAATTTGCTAATGCTCTTCGGGAGGGTTTAAGCTAGTTCAGCAGGGGTCTGGGCACCTGAATTGTAGCTCCAATATACAGGAGGTTGAGAGTAGTGAGGTCGGGAGTAAGGTTTCAAAGTTGCAGGAGTGTGCCGGCAGGCAGGAAGGTGGTTTAAAGTGTGTCTCCTTCATTGCCAGGAGCATCCGGAATAAGGTGGGTGAACTTGCGGCATGGGTTGGTACCTGGGACTTCGATGTTGTGGCCATTTCGGAGACATGGATAGAGCAGGGACAGGAATGGTTGTTACATGTGTCGGGGTTTAGATATTTCAGTAAGCTCAGAGAAGGTGGTATAAGAGGGGGAGGGGTGGCATTGTTAGTCAAGGACAGTATTACGGTGGCAGAAAGGACATTCGATGAGGCCTCGTCTATTGAGGTATGGGGCTGAGGTCAGAAACAGGAAAGGAGAGGTCATCCTACTGGGAGTTTTCTATTGGCCTCCGAAAAGTTCCAGAGATGTAGAGGAAAGGATTGCAAAGATGATTCTGGATAGGAGCGAAAGCAACAGGGTAGTTGTTACGGGGGACTTTAACTTTCCAAATATTGACTGGAAATGCTATAGTTCGAGCACATTAGATGGGTCCTTTTTTGTCCAATGTGTGCAGGAGGGTTTCCTGACACAGTATGTAGATAGGCCAACGCGAGGCGAGGCCATATTGGATTTGGTACTGGGAAATGAACCTGGACAGGTGTTAGATTTGGAGGTAGATGAGCACTTTGGTGATAATGACCACAATTCGGTTACGTTTACTTTAGCGATGGAAAAGGATAGGTATATATCGCAGGGCAAGAGTTATAGCTGGGGGAAAGGCAATTATGATGCGATAAGGCAAGACTTAGGATGCATAGGATGGGGAGGGAAACTGCAGGGGATGGGCACAATTGAAATGTGGAGCTGGTTCAAGGAACAGCTACTGCGTGTCCTTGATAAGTACGTCCCTGTCAGGCAGGGTGGAAGTGGTTGAGCGAGGGAACCATGGTTTACTAAAGCAGTCAAAACACTTGTCAAGAGGAAGAAGGAGGCTTATGTAAAGCTGAGACATGAAGGTTCAGTTAGGGCGCTCGAGATTTACAAGTTAGCTAGGAAGGACCTAAAGAGAGAGCTAAGAAGAGCCAGGAGGGGACACGAGAAGTCTTTGGCAGGTAGGATCAAGGATCATAGAATTTACAGTGCAGAAGGAGACCATTCGGCCCATCGAGTCTACACCGGCCCCCGGAAAAGTATCCTACCCAAGGTCAACACCTCCACCCTATCCCCATAACCCAGTACACCCACCCAACACTAAGACCAATTTTGGACACTAAGGGCAATTTATCATGGCCAATCCACCTAACCTGCACATCTTTGGACTGTGGGAGGAAACCGGAGAACCCGGAGGAAACCCACGCACACACGGGGAGGATGTGCAGACTCCGCACAGACAGTGACCCAAGCCAGAATCAAACCTAGGACCCTGGAGCTGTGAAGCAATTGTGCTATCCACAATGCTACCGTGCTGCCCTAAAGCTTTCTATAGATATGTCAGGAATAAAAGAATGACTAGGGTAAGAGTGGGGCCAGTCAAGGACAGTAGTAGGAAGTTGTGCGTGGAGTCCGAGGAGATAGGAGAGGTGCTAAATGAATATTTTTCGTCACAGGAAAAAGACAATGTTGTCGAGGAGAATACTGAGATACAGGCAACTAGACTACAAGGGCTTGAGGTTCTTAAGGAGGAGGTGTTAGCAATTCTGGAAAGTGTGAAAATAGATAAGTCCCCTGGGCCAGATGGGATTTATCCTAGGATTCTATGGGAAGCTAGGGAGGAGATTGCTGAGCCTTTGGCTTTGATCTTTTTGTCATCATTGTCTACAGGAATAGCGCCAGAAGACTGGAGGATAGCAAATGTTGTTTCCTTGTTCAAGAAGGGGAGTAGAGACAACCCCGGTAACTATAGACCAGTGAGCCTTACTTCTGTTGTGGGCAAAGTCTTGGAAAGGTTTATAAGAGATAGGATGTACAATCATCTGGAAAGGAATTATTTAATTCAACACGGTTTTGTGACGGGTAGGTCGTGCCTCACAAACCTTATTGAGTTCTTTGAGAAGGTGACCAAACAGGTGGACGAGGGTAAAGCAGCTGAAGTGGTGTATATGGATTTCAGTAAAGTGTTTGATAACGTTCCCCATGGTAGGCTATTGCAGAAAATACAGAGGCATGGGATTCAGGGTGATTTAGCAGTTTGGATCAGAAATTGGCTAGCTAGAAGAAGGCAAAGGGTGGTGGTTGATGGGAAATGTTCAGACTGGAGTCCAGTTACTAGTGGTGTACCACAAGGATCTGTTTTGTGGCCACTGCTGTTTGTCATTTTTATCAATGACCTGGAGGATGGCGTAGAAGGATGGGTGAGTAAATTTGCAGATGACACTAAAGTCGGTGGAGTTGTGGACAGTGCGGAAGGATGTAACACGTTACAGAGGGACATAGATAAGCTGCAGAGCTGGGCTGAGAGGTGGCAAATGGAGTTTAATGCAGAAAAATGTGAGGTAATTCATTTTGGAAGGGATAACAGGAAGACAGAGTACTGGGCAAATGGTAAGATTCTTGGTAGTGTGGATGAGCAGAGAGATCTCGTGTCCATGTACATAGATCCCTGAAAGTTGCCACCCAGGTTGAGAGGGTTGTTAAGAAGGCATACGGTGTGTTAGCTTTTATTGGTAGAGGGATTGAGTTTCGGAGCCATGAGGTTATGTTGCAGCTGTACAAAACTCCGGTGCGGCCGCATTTGGAGTATTGCGTGCAGTTCTGGTCTCCACATTATAGGAAGGATGTGGAAGCATTGGAAAGGGTGCAGAGGAGATTTACCAGGATGTTGCCTGGTCTGGAGGGAAGATCTTATGAGGGAAGGCTGAGGGACTTGAGGTTATTTTCTTTAGAAAGAAGAAGGTTAAGAGGTGACTTAATTGAGGCATACAAGATGGTAGGTTGTTGCAGAAGGTTAAAGCTCACGGGATCCAGGGTGAGGTTGCCAATTGGATTCAAAATTGGCTGGACGACAGAAGGCAGAGGGTGGTTGTAGAGGGTTCTTTTTCAAACTGGAGGCCTGTGACCAGTGGTGTGCCTCAGGGATCGGTGCTGGGTCCACTGTTATTTGTGATTTATATTAATGATTTGGATGAGAATTTAGGAGGCATGGTTAGTAAGTTTGCAGATGACACCAAGATTGGTGGCACAGTGGACAGTGAAGAAGGTTATCTAGGATTGCAACGGGATCTTGATCAATTAGGCCAGTGGGCCGACGAATGGCAGATGGAGTTTAATTTCGATAAATGTGAGGTGATGCATTTTGGCAGATCGAATCAGGCCAGGACCTACTCAGTTAATGGTATGGCGTTGGGGAGAGTTATAGAACAAAGAGATCTAGGAGTACAGGTTCATAGCTGCTTGAAGGTGGAGTCGCAGGTGGACAGGGTGGTGAAGAAGGCATTCGGCATGCTTGGTTTCATTGGTCAGAACATTGAATACAGGAGTTGGGACGTCTTGTTGAAGTTGTACAAGACATTGGTACGGCCACACTTGGAATACTGTGTGCAGTTCTGGTCACCCTATTATAGGAAGGATATTATTAAACTGGAAAGAGTGCAGAAAAGATTTACTAGGCTGTTGCCGGGACTTGATGGTTTGAGTTATAAGGAGAGGCTGGATAGACTGGGACTTTTTTCCTTGGAGCGTAGGAGGCTTAGGGGTGATCTTATAGAGGTCTATAAAATAATGAGGGGCATAGATAAGGTAGATAGTCAACATCTTTTCCCAAAGGTAGGGGAGTCTAAAACTAGAGGGCATAGGTTTAAGGTGAGAGGGGAGAGATTCAGAAGGGCCCAGAGGGGCAATTTCTTCACTCAGAGGGTAGTGAGTGTCTGGAATGGGCTGCCAGAGGTAGTAGTAGAGGCGGGTACAATTGTGTCTTTTAAAAAACATTTAGATAGTTACATGGGTAAGATGGGTATAGAGGGTTATGGGCCAAGTGCGGGCAACTGGGACTAGCTTAATGGTAAAAACTGGGCGGCATGGACTGGTTGGGCCGAAGGGCCTGTTTCCATGCTGTAAACTTCTATGATTCTATGATTCTATAAGATGATCAGAGGATTGGATAGGATGGACAGTGAGAGCCTTGTTCCTCGGATGGTGATGTGGAGCATGAGGGGACATAGCTTTAAATTGAGGGGTGATAGATGTAGGACAGATGTCAGATGTAGGTTCCTTACTCAGAGAGTAGTAAGGGTGTGGAATGCCCTGCCTGTAACAGTAGTGGACTCGCCAACATTAAGGGCATTCAAATGGTCATTGGATAAACATATGGACGATAAGCGAATAGTGTAGATGGGCTTTGGAGTGGTTTCACAGGTTGGCGCAACATCGAGGGCCGAAGGGCCTGCACTGCGCTGTAATGTTCTATATTCTATCCACTTTCGGTCGGGGGTCTGCACATGCACACGGCGGTGGCCTGCGTCGGCCGCCCTGCACGACATTGCGGACCAACACCGCGGACTGGCACCAAAAAGATAGGCCCCCCCGAAATTGCGCACGCCCGTGCAACGGTGGCGCACAATCAGTAGCCTGGCCATCTGTGAGGCCCCCCCAGTGAAGGATACCCCTGCCCCCCACCAGGGCAACCGTGGACTGAGTCCGCAGCCGCCATGCCGAGCTCCCGACGGGTGAGACCATGTGAGACCCACGCCGTCGGGAACTCGGCCAGTTCCACTTGGAGAATCGCTGCGGGGGCCTCTATCAATGGCCCCCTACCTGTGCCGCGTAGACTGTGCACGCGCGATTCACGGCGATTCTCCGGTAACTGGAGAATGGCGGGAGCGGCATCACGGGGATTTTGGCGTCATCTGCCATTCTTCACCCCCACGCCGATTGCGATTTTGGTGCAGAGGCTCAGAGAATCCCACCCATGAGGAAAATTTAGTTCATGTCGTAAGTTGTTATTATCTGGAGCATACTGTTTGAAATGGTGGTGAGGCAGATTTAAGAGTGACTTTCAACATAATGAAAAGGAAAAAGTACAGGGCTACAAGTCAAAGAGCAGGGGAGTGGACCAAATGGACAGCTCTTTCAAAAAAACAGCCCAGGAATGATGGGCCAAGTGGCCAACTGTGTCATATAATTCTGGCTGGGATTCTCTATTTGGGAGACTAAGGGCGCGATCCACCGGTTGCGTTGCGCTCTCACTTGGACGAGGTGAGGTTGGTGAATGCTGCGAGAGCCCTCTCACGAGCGACTTGGAAGTTTTCACGCCTCTCGGGATTCACCCAAGTCCCAGGAGGCATCGGAGTCAGAATCCTGTCTACAAGGGGCGGGACCAAACGGTGCGTGCCGAAGCCAGTTTTAAACTGACTTCAGCGAACTCACCCAGTGTCCACCAGCATTGTGGCATCCAGCGGCCTTCCCATTGAGACCGCAGTGGGGCGTCATTCGGCACTGGTCCACACAAAGGTGGACCAGGCGGACAGGAACATAGAGGCCGGGATTCTCCAACCCCGCGCCGGAGAATCCCCGGGGGTGCGCGAGAATCATGCCACGCCGCCTGACGCCGGCTCGCCGATTCTCCGGCGCTGATTTTCGGGCACCCACGGGATCACCGTCGTGCCGGTCGGGGGCCTTTGAAAGCGGCCCCCCTGGCGATTCACTGGGCCTCGACGAGCCGAGCGCCCGCCGAGTTCGGCAGAGTCCTGCCGCCGTGGGTCACTCAGGTCCCGCCGTGTGTCTGTGGGGGCCATCCTGGAGGGGGGGGCCTCAACGGGACCTACCGATCGGCGGGCGGGCTGGTTCCGTGGGGGCCTACATTCATCCGCGCCGTTCCCTGTAGGGCTCCGCCATATTTCCCGGGGGCCGGAGCGGAGATGGGAAGCCACGCGCATGTGCGGAATCAAGCCGGCCGTGGCGCGCATGTGCGGAATCACGTCTGCTGTAGTGCGCATGCACGAACTCGCGGCGGCTGAGCCGCACCGGCTGGAGCTGTGAGGACCACTCCAGCACCGACCTTGCCCCCGAGGAAGGGGAGCATCCCGGACAATTGAGGGCCGTTGACGCCGGAGTGGTTCACGCCACTTTTCACGCCGGCGTCAGAACTTGGCCGCAGGGTTGGAGAATCCCGGCCAAGAGGTCTCCTGGCCATCAGCGACCCCTGAGTCGTCAGGGTCAGTGCAGGGTGGCCCCCTGGCCCTCCCTCTGGAATATGCGCACCTTGGCATTGCCTGGCCGGCACTGTCAAGGGGCCCAAATGGCACTGCCAAGCTGGCAGGAGCACTGCCTGGGTGCCAGGGTGTCAATGCAAAGGTGCCTGAGTGCCAGAGTGGCACTGCCATGGATCAGGGCCTGATGGGGGCCATGCTCATGAAAAGAAGGTGGGGGAGGGTTGAAGGGTGGGGATGTGCATGGCATGTAAGTAGGAGCATCCAGGAGGTAGGCCTTACTCTAATGTGCAGATTACCACCGAGGAAGCTGAGACTTTTCTGATTCAATACCCTCGCCTTGGGGACCTCGGGCCAGCGCCGTTTAGTACAGGTCCCCACAGACGGGGACCAGACGGAATGGCACTTGTGGGGGTCTCCACTGAGATTGGATGCCCCCACCTGGATGCCCTTTCGGCAGGGTGGAGTCCTGACACTACTGGTGTCACCTGGGTATCCTGGAAGTGCCACCTAGGTGCCAGCCTGGTGTGCCATGTGGCACTGCCAGCTGGCAGGGGTACTGCCAGGGTGCTAGGTTGGCACTGTCAAGGTGCCAAGCTGGCATTTTTTGCGCCCATGCGATCGGGCTGGTGTTGCCCGCTGTGGGTGTTGGGGGGTGCAGGGGGCTCTCCCCATGTTGTGGGGAGGTCAGGGATTTTCTTCTGAGCCTCGAAGATTGGGATGCCATTTAAAAATGACGCCCGATCTCCCGCTGCAACGGGGTGTTCCAGCGAGAAGTGCATCCCATTGTAAAAAACCGGGGCTATGTGTGGCTTCGGCATTCCCTGTTTATGCCCCTTATACAACACGAGTAACGTTGAATAGCCATGCGGCACTGCGAGTGCTGGGAAACATGCGGCTAAATGCGCTCGCTCAGGAACTTTGTTCCCCTTTGGGAAGATCGCACCCTAAGTGTGGGCTAAACCCGTGAGAAATTCACCAAGGGCTCAAAAAATGATTACGTGACATTGGATAGCGGTGGGGAACTCACAGGCAGAGCTGGCTGGAAACTCCCGGAAAAACCCGCCACAAATTAACTTAGAAATCTTTCCGGAGAATCACACCCTAAGTGTTCCCGCTAGGACTGACTAACATGATTCATATTTCCGTTGGGGTGCTACTCATTCTACGGGCGCGATCTTAATGCCTCGGTACATTTGCGCTCAAGTGTAACGAGGCCGGTGAATAGCGAGAGTGGCAAAAAACGAGATCTGCGCTGGTCACCAAACAGTTTCCGATGCAACCGGCCCGTTCCCGCAGGCGAAATTGGGATCTCGCCGTAGCATGACGAGAAACCAATTATTACCACTTAAACCTCATTTCCATACAATCAGCGAGAGCAATTGGGTGGGGGGAGGTGCTGGGTGGGGGGTAACTTGGGGGTGCAATCGCTCGTGGCACCACTGTGGTAGCACCAGGTATTGCGGTACCTAAGAGGCTGATGACCATTGGTTAGACCCAGGAGTCTACCATTGGCTGTTGTACGTAGCTCCGCCCTGACAGGCGGAGTATAAGAACCGGTGCCGTCCCAGCAGCCTTCACTTTCTGTATCGAAGCTGCTGGGGAAAGAGTTCTAGTACATTAAAGCCTTCAGTTATGAAATCACTTCGTCTTGAGTGTAATTGATTGTGCATCAATTTAATCTGCTACAACTTAAGCTGGAAGGATGGATCTCCGAATCAAACCGGAGTGCCTCCAGCACATCCCCCACGCGGAGAACTCTGCTGCTATTTTTAAACACTGGCTGGCGTGCATTAAGGGCTACCTCGACACGGCCGTAGGCACCCCCACGGAAGGACAGAAGATGCATCTCCTGCGCTCCCGGGTCAGCCCTGGGATTTACCCCCTTATCGAGGAGGCGGAGAACTATCTTGAGTGTAATTGATTGCGCATCAACCACCATGCCAAACCCTGGATCCCAACCCCATTCTGGGGGCAACCCTTGTTCTTGCTAGTCTGCCCCACTGATCACCCAGGACTCTGGCTGCACGGCTGAAGGCTATCGCCAACAGGGAATTGGCGATCATGGTTAAGTGAGCACTTGACAGATGCCAAGTGTATTCCCGTGGGTGGGCGGGCCATGTAGCATGTGGGAGTCATTGCCCAGCATCCCAATCAAACCTTTGTGCCTGGACACTGTGTGGGAGTCAGCACCACACACGCAGCAGCCAGCATCTGAACATCCAGGGGATGGGACACAGCTCCCGGGACATGACCACGGCCCGAGGCAGGGTGAGCACCACGGGGGGGATTACCTGGAGAGATGGGCAAAGGGTCGGGGGATCAGCTCGAATTGCGGATGAAAGTGACAGAGGCATCAGAATGTTTGTGCAAAAAGGTGTTTAATGTGCTGTACAATACCCCATTCCCGATAGTGCTGCCCCCTTAACCCCCCCCCCCCCCAGCTCCCAACCCCCCCCCCATCCCCTACCTACACCAACCCCCCCCCCCCTTCCCCCTACCCCAGTGCTCTCAGCAATCCTCAATGTGTTTGGCCCTCCTAGCTCAACCACTACATCTAGGTGTGTCCCAAGGGTGCATCTCTGAGGTGGAGGCAGCCAGCTGCTTACCACGTCCCGTGGCCTTCGATGCCTTGGCGGGTGTCCTCTGGGGACTCTGGGGCCGGAGAGCACCAGCTCACTTGTCGGTGGTGCATGCACAGCCATGGCACCATGTCCCGTGTGCTGCCTGCGAGGCATGGCCTCATCAGAGGGGTGGAACTCAGCGGAGCCGGTGGCCACCGCCGCCACTCCATGGGACGGGTCCGGGTTTACACCCAGTGCCCCCTCCTCTTGCTTGGTGCCCATTGGGCCCTGGAGTTCACCTTGGGACGGAGGGGCAGCTGGTTCGAGCCCTGGCTGCTCCAGCATCATGTAGCCCTGCCAGTCCTGTCAGTTCGCCATGGTCCGCACCATTGTGTCGACGCCCTTAGCGATGTTCCTCAGTGACCGGGCCATGCTTTACAGTGCCTCAGCCATGCCCATCTGAGAGCGGGACATGTCCGTCAGAACCTCATCAAGGTCAGCCCCCAGTGAGTCGTACATTATGCCGAGACCCTCAGCCATGGTCGTCACTGACTGAGCGATGCCTTGGACACCTTCACTCATGGTGCTGACGTTGTGCACCAGGCTCTCCACTGCGGTTGCCACCCCAGCAGTGTTGGCGTCGGTGCCACTCACCTTCGGTGCCATCTCCTGCACCCATGGCCTCTGGAACTTCTCTAAATGGCTATGGATCTGCTGGAGTGACGCTGACATCTCCCTCAAAATGTCCCGGCCTCTCCCTAACGCCTCCATCAGCTCCAAGAAACCCACTCCCAGAGGCTCAGCATCAGGCTGGGACCCAGCTGGGTCCTGGGGTCCAGCAGATCTCCGACTGCTGTTTTGCCTGGGGGTTCCTGCCTCCACCTGATGTACATCAGGAGCAGTGCGGTGCTCACCATTGTGTCCCAGGAGTCTGTCTTCTAAAATGTCCCACCGAGATGCATATATTTGGCCTGGTGGAGGGTGGGGATGACAGATGTGCCTCAACTATTATTGTGGAATCCTCGGAGCTCTCCTCTGAGGTGATCTCTTCGGAGACAGGAGAGGGGGCCAGCTGGGTGGGCCGGCGCCGTCGGCTGGAGGACCTGCGGGAGAATGGACATGTGGTCAGTGGGAGGGATGGGTCAGTCAGTAAGGTAATCACTGTGGAGCCCGGTGGTTCCTCACCTCTGCGGCATCTGCCAGCCTCCGCGTTGATGACCGTCCTGTCCTCGGCCACTTCCGTCACGTCCTGGGCATGATCCTCGAAGGTGATGAGGATTCTCAACTCCGGCATCACTAAGAACAAAAGAACAAAGAAAAGTACAGCACAGGAACAGGCCCTTCGGCCCTCCAAGCCTGCGCCGACCATGCTGCCCGACTAAACTAAAATCTTCTACACTTCCGGGGTCCGTATCCCTTTATTCCCATCCTATTCAGGGGCTGGTTTAGCACAGTGGGCTAAATAGCTGGCTTGCAATGCAGAACAATGCCAGCTGCGCAGGTTCAATTCCCGTACCGGCCTCCCCGAACAGGCGCCGGAATGTGGCGGCTAGGGGCTTTTCACAGTAACTTCATTGAAGCCTACTTGTGACAATAAGCGATTATTATTTGTCAAGATGCTCCTTAAACGTCACTATCGTCCCTGTTTCCACTACCTCCTCCGGCAGCAAGTTCCAGGCACCCACTACCCTCTGTGTAAAAATTTCCCCTCGCACATCTCCTCTAAACCTTGCCCCTCGCACCTTAAACCTATGCCCCCTAGTAATTGACCCCTCTACCCTGGGAAAAGGTCTCTGACTATCCACTCTGTCTATGCCCCACATAATTTTCTAGACCCTCTACCAGTCTGGGCCCTCCCCCGCCGATTGTGGGAGAGCTTTTCCTGAGGAGACATAGAGAGAGCATCATTAGCCATATGTGTGGTTCACAGTGATGGGAGAGGGGGTGTGAAGGTGATGTTGGGGGGCTGGGAGAGGGAGGGCTTGGGGTCACTTGGAGAGTTGGTGGGTGGATGCTCCCTTGGTGGTGGTGGGGGGGCTAGTGGGGCGCTTAGTGTCTATTCACTCGTGCTGCTCGGTGCACGTCGTCGACCTTCTTCCTGCACTGAAGGCCAGTCCTCTTGGTCATACTGTTGGAGCTGACTGCTGCCGCCACCTCGTCCCAGGCAGCACTGGCTGCCTTGTGGCTCACCCTCTGGGACCCGCCAGGGAACAGGACATCCCTCCTGGTCTCCATCATGTCCAGGAGCCTCCCCAGGTCAGCGTCCCCGGATCTTGGGGCAGGTCTCCTCGGCACCATTACTGCGAGCTGGCTGGGGCTGGCTGAGCAAGTGCAGTTTAAGTGCTGCTCGACCTTGTTAGCGGGGGGTCTGGCGGGCGAGATCCCGGCAAATCAGCTGGCGAGGCGTTATTTGCGGCGAGAAGCCTGTGAGGCCTCCTTGAGTGGACCAATTAATGTTGAATTGCGCTGCCGCTTTCGCTTGGCCGAGCATCAGGAAACTCGTGGCAATTCCCATTCGCTACAACGCTTGGAAAATTTTCCGGAAGATCGCGCCCTACGATTCAGGACATGTAAATAGTCTAGCACTGTGCCGGGGTGAATTGGAAACAATTTCCAGGCCAGCGAGCGGTGTAACTGCTGGGGCCGGAATTGACACGAAAAGAGCCTGACAGCTGGAGCACTCCATTCACCACACATTCATTGCAGCCACACAGATGGCTCCGAAAAGACCTGCCAGGGTGGGCCGTGAACTCAAGCCCGCCCTCCTTAACAGTGCCTGGGAGGAGGTGGCAGAGGCAGTCAGTGCTGCCAGCCTCACCAGGAGGTGACAGCTTGTGATCCTGAGAGGTGGGGGTCAAGGGGGAGGCCCCTGCCCTGTGAGGGGCACAGCACCAAGGAGGGTTCCAAACGTCGCGGTGCAAATGTCGCGTTTCTGAGGAGTGCCAATACCTGGTGGGCCAGTGATTGAGCTTGAACACACCCAACCCCTTGCTGATACCCCTGGGATATCACGGTTTCCAGAGGGGTGGCCTGGGTGGGATCCCACATCACCAAGGGTTCTCTGAATGTTGACAGGACACAGTGAGCAGTCAGCAGTGTGAGCAGCCAGGGGCCTGCACGTAGCGCCAAAGGGGTGCATTTAAATCCACATACTGCAGCAATGGTGGTCTAAGCCAGGCCACCCCAATCCCGAGGGGTCCATGGTCTTGGCACCAAGTCCTTCCTCACCTGACATTTTTTGAGAATCTTTTAGCTCACTATTCCCCCTCAACGGCTGTGACATCCAGACTCCGCTTGGAAATACTTGCACCAATTTGTGCCCGCAAGACATCAATTTAAGAGGGGTGGGGGATCGTAGAGGGGTGGAGCATGAAGAGTCCAACCCACTAATAATAGTTAAATCTGTGCAATTGGCGGTTTTGACTTGCTAGTGCAGCTTGCAAACTTCGATGGCGCCACCAGTGAGGGCCCGAAGCATGGCGACGGAATCGGCGCTGGGCGCAAATTGCACTTTTTCCATTGCATGCTGTTCTCCGCCCCATTTACAATACGCTGCCGGCATCATGAAGTGGAGAATTCGGCCCCCTGCTTTGCACAGATTAGTTGCCACGTTTGCTAACATGGCAACAGTATGCACACTTCAAAATTCATTCACTAGTTGTGAAGCGTTAAGGGCGGCATGGTTGCATAGGTTAGCACTGCAGCCTCTTGATGTCAGGGACCCGGGTTTGATTCTGATCCCAGGTGACTGTGTGGAGTCTGCACTTTCTTCCTGTGTGGGTGGGTTACCTCCGGGTGCTCCGGTTTCCTTCCACAGACAAAAGATGTGCAGGGTAGGTGAACTTACCATGCCAAATTGCCCCTTTGTGTGCAAAAGGTGGGGTTACGGGTTTAGGGCTAGGGATTGGACCTAGGTAGGGTGCTCTTTTGAGGGGTCATTACAGACTTGATGGGCCGAATGGCTTCCATCTGTACTGTAGGGATTCTATGATTTCTATGAATCTCCTAAATAAACACAAGTTTGCTCTTGGGCTTGGTGTCTATCGGAAGTCAAGTGCAGCTCCCAATCTTCTCCATTGCTAAATTTGCATCCAGGAAGCTCAGTTTTCTCGTTCATCCGTGCTGCATTTTGAGATTTCTGATGTTTATGTTCTTCAAGGAAAGCATTATTGAATTGAGTTCTGTCGAAGGGTTCCTCTTGAACACAAAGAGAATTTGCACAGGCTTAAAAAGAAAAGCCTGCGCTTTGAAGATTGCGCATTAAAGTTAGCTGAGCCAGTTTCTGGGGTACCACAGCTCACGGTCTATTTTAAACTAAATCAAAGAGGCTATATTGTTTCATTCCACAACCATTATCCAGGAGAAGCAGCCACATTTAAACAATTAGCCATCTTGTTGCAGCAATATTTACACCCATTGTGGTGAGGATGATGCTCACAATTAACAGAAGAGGAAATGGAAACCAATGGTTGGGTTAATCAATTTTGAAAGCTTAGACAGAATTTAGCAGATCAGTCAACAGTTGTCTGGAGCATAAAGCATGCCAAAAATAAGTAAGTGGATAGATAGGATCGATAGGGGCATGTGTTTTATTATTTTTTCCACATTTCAGTGACTTGAGTTAACCGAGTGGAATTTGCTTTAATCATGGGTTTGCATGTTCACATGATGTCTGTGAAATAAAGCAGAGTAACAATTTGTACCTGGACTCCATTCACCAAATGTTTCTGTTTGAAAAGATTGCATCAGTGTGTAGCTGAGCTCATGCCAGAGGTACAGGCTTGAATTTTAGCATTGGAGAAGGGGCTGGGAGGCAGAGGGATGTGGTAATATGGGCGGTAAAACTGTTGGGATGTAAGTCTGAGTGGATATTCTTGGTGGTGACAATGCCCACATAATGCAAACATCCAACAGGGATAACTGGCTACTTATCAGAAGTGACTGAATTTTCTACTTTGTAGCCCAGACCAGAGCTGAGATCACCTTACCACCCAGAAAATCTGAAACATATAACGGGTACCACACAGGCACATAAGTTATGATAAACAAATATATTGAGGGTTCTATCGTGAAGCTATTTGCCGGGCTTAAAGTCTGGAGTGAACTTCTGGAGCACAGAGAAAGGGAAAAATGTCATCTTTTCAGCACCCTGATTTGGAGCACAAGCAGTGAGGTAGATTTGGGAAATCAGATGCTACCCTGATTTGGAGCACTAGCAGTGAGGCAGAGTTGGGAAATCAGATGATACCCTGATTTGGAGCACAAGCAGTGAGGTAGAGTTGGGAAATCAGATGATACCCTGATTTGGAGCACAAGCAGTGAGGTAGATTTGGGAAATCAGATGATACCCTGATTTGGAGCACAAGCAGTGAGGTAGAGTTGGGAAATCAGATGATATCCTGATTTGGAGCACTAGCAGTGAGGTAGATTTGGGAAATCAGATGCTACCCTGATTTGGAGCACTAGCAGAGAGGTAGAGTTGGGAAATCAGATGATACCCTGATTTGGAGCACTAGCAGAGAGGTAGAGTTGGGAATTCAGACAATAGAGTCATAGAGTCATACAGTGCAGAAAAGGCCTTTTGGCCCATCGAGACTGCACTGACAATGACTACCCCTAATCTCGTGCTAATCTCATTTACCAGCACTTGTCCCATATCCTTGAATGTGATGATGTTTCAAATGCTGATCCAAGTGCTTTTTAAAGATTGCGTGGTTTCCAGCCTCCACTACCTTCCCAGGCAGTGCATTCCACATTCTCAATACCCTCTGAGTGATTTTTTTTCTCAAAACCCCTCGGAATCTCCAGTCCCTCACCCTAAAACTATGACCCCTTATGATTGACCCTTCAACCAAGGGAAACTGCTGCTTCCTATTTACCCTGTCAAAACTCCTCATAATCTTATACACTTCAATCATATCCCTCCT
Organism: Scyliorhinus torazame; assembly: GCF_047496885.1. Lineage (NCBI taxonomy): Eukaryota > Metazoa > Chordata > Chondrichthyes > Carcharhiniformes > Scyliorhinidae > Scyliorhinus > Scyliorhinus torazame. The sequence goes on from NC_092707.1 coordinate 176,403,687, forward strand.
TCAACCGTCTCTGCTCTAAAGAAAAAAATCCAAGTCTATCCAGTCTCTCCTTAGAGCCCAGATGCTCAATCCCAGGCAACATCCTGGCGAATCCCTCTGTACCCCCTACAGTGCAATCACCAGCTGCACATAGTACTTCATCTGCGGCTTAACCAACGCTCTGTCCAGCTCCATCGTAACTTCCCTATTCTTATCTTCTATGCCACCACTGATAAAAGCAAGTATCCCATATGCCTTCTTAATTACTCTATTAACTGCTCTGCTGCCTTCGGGGATCTGTGAACAAGTACCCCGAGACCCATCTGTTCCTCTGAGTTGCCTAGTGTCCTGCCATTCATTATTTACTCCCTTGTCCTGTTTCATCTTCCAAAGTGCATCACTTCGCACTTATCAGGGTTAAATACCATCTGCCACTGCTCTGCCCATCTGACCAACCCATCCATATCTTCCTGTAACCTACAACCATCTTCTTCACTGTTAACCACCCTACCAATCTTGGTGTCATCTGTAAACTTACTTATTATTCCCCCCATGTTCTTGCCTATATCATTTATATATATAACAGACAATAAGGGCTCCCGCGCTGATCCGTGTTGTACACCGCTGGACACGGGCCTCCAGTTACTCAAACAGCCTTCTACCTCCACCCTCTGTGACCTATTACTAAACCAGTTTCGCATCCATCTTGATACATTTCCTTAAATTCCATGTGCTCCAAACTTCTCAATCAGTCTCCCATGTGGGACCTTGTCAAAGGCTTTGCTAAAATCCCATATAAACTGCACCAATTGTACTTCCTTCACCCACACACTGTCACTTTATAAAAACATTCTATCAAATCCGTTGGGCATGACCCCCCCTCTGACAAAGCCCTGCTGACTAACCCTAATCAACCATCTCATGCCTTTCCAAGTGGAAATTACTTCTCTCCTTCAACATTTTCTCCAATGGTTTCCCTACATGAGACTCACCAGTCTGTAATTCCCTGGTTTATCTCTACCACCCTTCTTTCCTTTTCCCTTTCCACCAGAGTTTCCCCTGTTTTTTGGCCACATTCCAATATCAGCTTGGGCCTGGAATAGGCAGTAAAAACTCCTTCCCAAAGCAGTTGGGAGCTCCATAAACTCGTGCAAGGAGGGAGTGGAACCAATGTCCTGCCATGTTCTGGCCCAGAAACATGCTGAACACTGAGCCACCAGCTCAACAATGGGACCTGGTGGGAGGGGGAATTCAAGCAGACCCAAAGGTTTGTTTAGAGATTTACTTATTTTAAGGGTAAGCACAATTGCTGTTTAAAGCCTTGACTGTCACCAATCTGTGCCTAAATTCTTTGGATTCAGTAATCAGGGCAGCGGCACTATGAGGAGAGTGCAGCAATGCTATAATAGAGCGAAAAGATATCCCAAATGTGTGGACGTTTTAGCAGCTTGAATTGGATATTCTTATATAATGGTTTTTGTCATGTGTTTGCCATTGAGCTAGCCAACAAAAATTGATACTGACTAGCTTATCAAAAGTGATACTTCTAAGCATAGCAAATTTTATTGTGATAGCACTCAACAGAATGGAGGCATACAGCAACATGGATTATTCAATAATTTACATTTATATGGTATCTTTAACAGAGTAAAACATCCCAAGGTATTTCACAGGAGCTTTATCAGTCAAAAGATAAGGAGATACTAGGATAGGTAATTAAAAGCTTGGTCAAAGAGTTATCATAGAATAGAATTCCTACAGCGCAGAAGGCGGCCATTCGGGCCATTGATTCTGCACTGACCCTCTGAAAGAGCAACATATCTAGGCCCACTACCGCTCCTTTTTCCCCATAACCCCACCTAGCCTGCACATCTTTGGACACGATGGGGCAATTCAACATGGCTAATCCACCTAAACTGCGCATCTTTGGACTGTGGGAGGAAACCGGAGCACCCGGAGGAAACCCACGCAGACATGTGGAGAAAGTGCAAACTCCACAGGCAGTCACCGAAGGCTGGAATTGAACCCGGGTCTATGGCACCTCAAGGCATCAGAGTTGTGTTTTAAGGAGCGTCCTAAGGCAGGAAAGAATGGTAGAAAGGTGGAGTGGTTTACGGACGGAATTTCAGAGCCCAGGGCCTAAGAAGCTGAAAATATAGCCACCAGTCGTAGAACAATCTGTGATAAATGAAAACTATTTAGCAAAAATGCACCTACTTGTCTATTTCTTGGTAAAGTTTTCAAAGAATTTTATCATAGAGTTTTACAACATAGGTCTAAGCTTGTTGCCCCATTCCTCAACCATTTTCAAACATTTCCCTAGTCCTGTTAAAAGTTTCCATCACTGTTATTTCTGGTAGGTATTCGGGCAGCACAGTGGCGCAGTGGGTTAGCCCTGCTGCCTCATGGCGCCGAGGTCCCAGGTTTGAATCCTGACCCTGGATCACTGTCCGTGTGGAGTTTGCACATTCTCCCCGTGTATGCATGGGTTTTGCCCCCATAAGCCAAAGGTGTGCAGGCTAGGTGGATTGGCCTCGCTAAATTGCCCCCTTAATTGGAAAAAAATGACTTGGGTACTCTAAATTTTTTATTTAAAAAAAAAATTCTGGTAGGCAATTTTAAATCCTAATGACCCTCAGCACAGTTTTTAACAAGTCTTCTAAACTCTCCCTTTGTTTTTTTTAGCAATTATTTTAAATGTGTACCCATCAGTTGTGTGTTCTTCATATTGACTTTATTTTTTTAAAATGTTTTTATTCATTCATGGGTGTCGCTGGCTGTGCATTTATTGTCCATCCCTAATTGCCCTTCAGGGGGCAGTTAAGAGTCAGCAACATTGCTGTGGGGCTGAAGTCATATGTGTGCCAGATAAGGACAGCAGATTTCCTTCCCTAAAGGACATTAGTGAACCAGCTGGGTTTTAATGACAGTCAACAATGGTTTCATGGTCATATTGAATTAAAATTTCACCATCTGCAGTGGCAGGATTCGAACCCGGGTCCCCAGAGCATTACACTGGGTTTTTGGTTTACTAGTCCAGTGACAATATCACTATGCCACCGCTTTCCCAACACCCTTATGAACACCCTTCACAACTGTGAATACTTCTGTTAGCTGTATTTATAACTTCCTCTTTTTTAATGAAAACAAAACAAATTCTCTAGTCTCTCCTGAAAACTAAAGTCTCCCATCCTTTGCTTTCAGCCTAGCCAACCTCTTGTACAACCTCCCCATTACCTTAAGGTAGCCATTATGTGGAGATGCCGGCGTTGGACTGGGCTGGGCACAGTAAGAAGTCTTACAACACCAGGTTAAAGTCCAACAGATTTGTTTCAAATCACTAGCTTTCGGAGCACAGCTCCTTCCTCACCTGTGATTCGAAACAAACCTGTTGGACGTTAACCTGGTGTTGTAAGTCTTCTTACTGTACCTTAAGGTAGGCAGCTAAACTGGACACAATATTCTGGCTAACCAATTGATTGTACGGGCTTAGCAATACTTCGGTGTATTATAACAGCACTTCAAAAGTTCTTCTTTCGGGACAGACTGAGGTTGCGAAAATATAAATACAAGTTCACCCTTTCCTTCATTTACTGAGTGCACTTATTTATAAAATGTAGGATCCCACGTGCTTTTTTAAATACAGGTTTAATAACTTCCATGTTTAAAGATTTGACTATGAAAAAGAAAATAAGCCTCACAAGATAGTGAAGTCAAGGAAAAGTACCCTTATCCTTAGAGTAACGAGTAAAGCATGAAATAGTGGCCCTATTTCACTTTTAAATAGGGTTTTCAGATTTCACCCATCATAACAGTTGCCTTTTGGTTTGAAAACTACATATACCATATGTGATGGTGTTACTTAAATGGAATATTTATCATATTTCATTGAGATGACATCACATCAGATTCTAATTACTAGAACTCTTTCATTTGAAAGATTGATTGAAGAGATTGTTCAAAGCACAAACATGCTAAACCCACATCACACAACAATAGCCCAACAAGCACCCACACTGTCTCCAGCTGCACTATACTCAAACCACAAAGAAGTACAGCTTACGTCTATGCTCATTAGATCCATCTTTTACCACTTTTCCTCATTTTTTTTCAAAATAATTTTTGCCGTATGTTACAAGGATTTTGACAAGACCCCGAGATAGTTATATTCCTTAAGGACGGATAACTCACACGTGACCAGGTTAAGAAGGGCTCCTATATCAGTCACTTGACTGATAGAGGAAAACTTAAATGTTATAATTAATTGGGTTATTATTTTAATAAGGACCTTTTAACGCAATGAGCTAATGTTAGAATTAAAATATTGCCATTTGGAAAGTCAAAGTTGAAGAACTCAGATTTGAATAGACCAGATGTGTGGCTAAATATAAAATGTTCAATTAGTTCAGCACGTTAAAATCAATTAATTTTTTCCAATTCAGGGGCAATTTAGCGCAGCCAATCCACCTCCCCAGCACATCTTTTTGGGTTGTGGGGCCGAAACCCACGCAGACACGGGGAGAATGTGCAAACTACACATGGACAGTGTCCCAGAGTCGAGATAGACCTGGGACCTCGGCGCCGTGAAGCAGCAGTGCTAACCACTGTACCACCATGCTGTCACCCAGTTTTCTTTTTGATAGTGGGTCTGACACCCACTTTGCCCACCAATAATGGCAGTAGGATATCTGATTGAGTTTGGTCAGTGGTCCTCATTTAAATATGAATGTGGGTTGCTAATTGCACTGATACACTCACTGCCAGAGCTAGAAGAATGGTTTTAAAAGAGTTTTGCAAGCTAACCGTTCTGTGAAGCAAGCCTGCTGAGTGCATTCTTAAAGGGTGGTGACAATCTGTTAACCTACATATTCTGTTCCTGTCATTGAGCACTGGTTTATTTAAATAAATAACACATTTCTTCAAGAGTAAGCTACCCCGATTTTATCAAAATTAATATATGAGACTAAGGTCGGGAAAGGGATTGATAAATCTCCAAAACCGAAGCCTGTACCCCTAGTTATCCTAGCCTGTTCAAGGAGGAGGGATGATTGGTAGAACACAAAGCCTGAAGACACCAAGATGAACATCCCAAATGGTGCCACAGTCCTGACAAGGTAGTCCAGCTGCTATGTCTATTGAGGTGACTGCAAGCTGCATGGCTGACTTCAGACTTATGTTATATACCACAACCCTGCCCTTTGTCTCTTGCCTTGCATAACTCTGTCACCTCCCATTTCTGAATGGAGTGTCTGGATATTTAATATGCCATTGGCTCTTGCTGACCTCCTATAATATTTCCTTTTATGTCAATAATATGCTATTCCTTTCAATTACTCATTTGAACAGTTCTATTAAGATGAAAGCCAAACACATTTGGCTGTGACACCACTCCAGCTTGCCAAAATTGCACATTTCAACCTGAAGTGGCAGCCATGTAATGCTGTCCATTTTTAATGTACCTCAACTATTTGACAAAAAGAACCAACTATCAACTAAACACAAGCATGTTCTTCAGTTAGCCTTAAGGGTTTGTACCTGAACGCCTGGAGCATTCAAAATAAAATGGATGAATTAGTTGCTCAGATAGATGTAAAGGAATATGATATAGTTGGGAATACAGAGAGATGGCTCTAAGGTGACCGAGGATGGGAACTAAACATTGAGAGCTATTCAGTTCTTCAGAAGGACAGAGAGAAAGGCAAGGTGGTGGAGTTGCATAGTTGATTAAGGAAGACATCGATACAATATTGAGGAAAGATATTAGCACAGATGATACAGAATCTGTCTGGGTTGAGTTAAGAAACATCAAGGAGCAAAAAACATACATTGGGGTGGTATACAGGCCAACAAACTGCAGTGATAATGTTAGGAATAGCAATAGACAGGAAATCAGAGATGCATGTGATAAAGGAACATCTGTGATTATGGGTGACTTTAATCTGCATATAGATTGGGTGATGCAAATTAGTCACAGTACAATAGAGAAGGAATTTCTGGAGTATATACGGGATGGTTTTCTGGACCAGTATGTTGAGGAACCAACAAGGAATCAGGCCATCTTGGACTGGGTGTTGTGCAATGAGAAAGGATTAGTTGGCAATCTAATTGTGAAAGAACCCTTGGGGATGAGTGACCATAATATGGTAGAATTCTTTATTGAGGTGAATAGTGAAGTAGTTGATTTTGAGACCAAGGTCCTGAACCTAATTAAAGGTAACTATGATAGTATGAGGCATGAGTTGGCTATGACGGACTGGGAAACATTACTAAAATGAAGGACAGCGGACAGGCAATAGCAGGCATTCAATGAACAAATAGGTGAACTCCAAAAGTTGTTTATTCCTATTAGAGTAGAAAGGGAACTGTGGCCAAGCCATGGCTTACAAGAGAAATTAGAGATAGTATTAGATTCAAAGAAGAGGCATACAAATTAGCAAGAAAAAACAGTAGACCTGAGGATTGGGAACAGTTGATTTGATTTGATTTATTGTCACATGTACCTAAGAACAGTGAAAAGTATTTTTCTGCGGCCAAGGGAACGTACACTGTACATAAATAGTAGACAAAAAAAAGAATAATCGACAGAGTACATTGACAGATGGTACATCACAAACAGCGATTGGTTACAGTGCGGAACAAGGGGGCCAAACAAAGCAAATACAGTTTAAAATTCAGCAAAGGCAGACAAAAGGATTTATTAAGAAGGGGAAAATACAATTTGAAAGTAAACTAGCAGGGAACATAAAAACTGACTGTAAAAGTTTCTATACATTTGTAAAGAGGAAAAGATTCATAAAAACTAAAGTAGGCTCCTTACAGTCAGAAACGGGGAAATTCGTAACAGGGGACAAAGAAATGGCTGAGGAACTAAATTCGCACTTTGCTTCTGTCTTCACAGAGGAAGACATGAATAATGCACCGGAAGTTCTGAGAAGCACAGTTTTAGTGAGAAGCTGAAGGAAATTAGTATTAGTAAAGAAATGGTTTTGGAAAAATTAATGGGATTGAAGGTGGACAAATCTCCAGAATACTTAAGGAAGTGGCCCTAGAGATAGTAATTCCTTGGTGGTCATTTTCCAAAATACTTTGAACTCTGGAATGGTTCCCACAGATTGGAGGGTAGCAAATGTCACCCTGCTATTCAGAAAGGAGGTAGAGTGAAAACAGGGTACTATAGATCAGTGAGCCTAACATTAATAGTAGAGATGTTGCTGGAGGCAATTATCAAGGATTTCATAGCATAGCATTTAGAAAGCAGTGGTGTAATCAGACAAAGTCAGCATGGATTTGTGAAAGGAAAAACATGCTTGACAAATCTACTGGAATTCTTTGAATATGTAGCAAGTAGAATTGATTAGGGAGAATCAGTGGATGTGGTTTATTTAGACTTTCAGAATGCTTTCGACAAGGTCTCACATAGCAGATTAATATGTAAAGTTAAAGCGCATGGAATTGTGGGCAGTGTCTTGAAATGGATAGAAAGCTGGTCAGCAGACAGGGCAGGAAGCAAAAAGTTGGAATAATGGATCTTTTTCTGCTTGGCAGGTAGTGACTAGTGGGATACCGCAAGGATCTGTGCCAGGACCCCAACTGTTCACATATATTAATGATTTGGACGAGGGAACTAAATGTATTATCTCCAAATTTGCAGATGATACAAAATTGGGTGGGAGGGTGAGCTGTGAGGAGGATGCAGGGATGCTTCAGCTGGGTTTGGACAGGCTGAGTGAGTGGACACATGCATGACAAATGCAGTGTAATGTGGATAAGGTTATCCGCTTCGGTAGAAAAAATAGGACGGCAGATCATTATTTGAATGGGTGTAAATTGAGAGAGGTGGATACTCAGCGAGACCTTGGTGTCCTTGTGCATCAGTCGCTAAAAGTAAGTGCGTAGGTACAGCAGGCAGTAAAGAAGGCAAATGGTATGTTGGCCTTTATAGAGAGAGGATTTGAGTATAGGAATAGGGATGTTTTACTGCAATTGTATAGGGAATTGGTGAGGCCATACTTGTGCAGTTTTGATGTCCTCACCTGAGGAAGGATGTTCTTGCTATGGAGGGAGTGCAGAGAAGGTTTACCAGGCTGATTCCTGGAATGGCAGGCCTGTCATATGAGGAGAGACTAAATCGGTTAGGATTATTTGCATTGGAGTTTAGAAGAGTGAAGGGGGATCTCATAGAAACTTACAAAATTCTAACAGGATTAGACAGGGTAGATTCAGAAATAATGTACCTAATGATGGTAGGGTCCACAATTAGGGGTCATAGTTTGAGGACTGAGGTGAGGAGAAATTTCTTCACCCAGAGAGTGGTGAATCTGGGGAATTTGTTACCGCAGAAAGTAGTTGAGGCCAGAACCTTGTGTCATTTCAAGAAGGAATTAGATATAGCTCTCGGGGCTAAAGGGATCAAGGGATATGGGGAGGAAGGCAGGATCAAGGTATTGAACTTGATGATCAAGAACAAAGAACAAACAACAAAGAAAAGTACAGCACAGGAACAGGCCCTTCGACCCTTCAAGCCTGCTCCGACTATGCTGCCCGTCTAAACTAAAATCTTCTACACTTCCGGGGTCCGTATCTCTCTATTCCCATCCTATTCATGTATTTGTCAAGATGCCCCATAAACGTCACTATCGTCACTGCTTCCATCACCTCCTCCGGCAGCGAGTTCCAGGCACACACTACCCTCTGTGTAAAAATCTTGCCTCGTACGTCTCCTCTAAACCTTGCCCCTCGCACCTTAAACCTATGCCCCCTAGTAATTGACCCCTCTACCCTGGGAAAAAGTCTCTGACTATCCACTCTGTCTATGCCCCTCATAATTTTGTAGACCTTATGATCAGCCATGCTCATAATGAATGGAGGAGCATGCTCGAAGGGCCGAATGGCCTCCTCCTGCTTCTATTTCCAATATTTCTAAATTACCATCCCCTGTGTCACTGGATTCCCCAATAACATTTCAAGAGTAACCAGACTGCTGTCCTTGAGGACCAGCCTTTTTTTCACAGCAGTTCATAGAGCAGTCCTGTGGATTTAAATGTATAATCATTTAGAGCAACCCAGAGAGAACTGGAACAGAAATTGTAAAAACTGAAAAACTATTGTTCTCCTTTTACTGAGGTGGCCCTTAAAGCTTCTGGGTCACTAGAAACCCAACAGCTGAACGACATTCTAATAAACACTGTTGCAGTCTGACAATATGTAACTGCTGTGAATTCTTCCTTGCTCAATTAGGAATGGATGACAAATAGCAGTCTATTGAGTGACAGCCGTACTCATACCCATTGCTGCACTTTAACTTAACTCAGGAAAGTGTGGCTTTAAAAATTCACAGCATCAATTTTCCACATGTTGCAAGTGGTGAGTGTTTTGGAGAACACTGCTTTAGGTCCTTCGATGGTTCAGACTCCCTGGTTCCTCCAAAGGGAGGAAAACCCTTCCTCAGTTTTACCATCACTTGCTCATATTTTTGATTCATCTGCGCACATTTGGTGCATAGCTCGTGAATTCGACGGGCCTTAAAGAGTGGTTCATTAGATGCAAGTGAGCAGGTGCTAGTAGAGAAGTAAACCCAGGAAGTGGCAAAGTTGGGTTTTATTGTTTCTGTAGAGGACAAAATATGCAAACTTTAGGCCCAGCCTTCAAAAGAAAATTGTTTTCTGCACATCAGCCATTGCTTCCACGTCTGCAGGGAACGTCTGATGGTGGAATCTGTTGCTAACTTGTGTGGGGTTGTGGTGTGTAACATCAGTCTTAAGTGAGCCATGGAGCAGGCAGTCACCTCAATAGACATAGCAGCTGGACTGCTTTCCGGGAACAGTAGGGATATGCATATTGGTGTCGACAGGCTTTGGGATCTACCATTCATCCCCTCCTCTTTGACCATACTAGGATTCCGAGTGGTACAGGCTTCCGTTGTATCATGAATGCCCTCCTACAATCAGTCGTGCTCACGCACCCACTCACACACTCACTCTCTTGCGCACTCCCATTTAAATCAACTCCCACACACAAACACTGAACTCCCACACACTCACTCATTCCCACACATGCACACAATCTGTTTTTCACATTATTGCTTCAGACCCTTAGTTGGGGCACTTGTGCAATGGGAGTGGAACATGTTGCTCTCATGGTTATAGCACATCTTCACCCTCACTATCCCCTCAATAAATATTTGCTCTGATGCCAGAAGATCAGATGATCCAAGCTGCTCTGACATCAGTAAAACTGATGTAGCCTTGGGCCTCCATTCATAATTATCTCAAGATCCCTTATCTCGGCTATCGTAGACTTCCCAAGTCCCATGTTCAATCTGCTGAAGGTGCTTCTGTAAAAATAGTGAAGTAGGTAAGAGATCACATTTGGCACATAAGTATTGATAATTAGTTTTCATACACTTATTTAATCCAGTTAAATAATTAACTATTTTGCTTGCATAGGGGTCCTGTAGTAGCTGGTGATCCTGCATGTCATGTATAAATTAATGTTGGTCTTTGGTCAGAAGTAGTTTGTTGGTGGGTGGAATGGCGAAGGCAGAAGTTGAACAAGACCTTTGATGCAGATGGTTGAAGGGCTAAAGAGCTGCTGCTGGAAAGCTCTGAATGATTGTTGGTGTTGGTACTTACCCGCTTCTTCACATTCTCAGTGTCATGTGTATAGCCTTCGAAATGTGATCCAATGATGGCCCCATTTGTTGTATGTGTTCCAGAGCAGTAACATGTTAATATAGGACATTGGTCACATTGAAATAAGTCATCAGATCACTCCAGACTGGGGAATTATTGTTTGACTACTCCAATGATTTATTCTTTTAAAAAAATATATATATTTATTAAAGTTTTTTAACACAATTTTTCTCCCTTACAAACAATAAACCCCCCCCCCCTCGTAACAAAAAAAACCGAGAAATCGCACAGAGCAACATATATACATGGCAAAATGATATATTTACACAGCTTTGTACACTGGCCCTCACCCGTACGTGCCAGTTTCCCCAACCCTTCATGTTATCTCTTGCTCATCCACTCTCCCAGGCAGTCCCCCCTCCCCCCCCAGGACGTCCCCTCCACCCCCCCCCCTTAAGGTTGCTGCTGCTGCTGACCGACCTTCCTCTAACGCTCCGCGAGATAGTCTAGGAACGGTTGCCACCGCCTGTAGAACCACTGCGCAGACCCTCTCAAGGCGAACTTAATCCTCTCCAACTTTATGAACCCAGCCATATCATTTATCCAGGCCTCCAGGCTGGGGGGGCTTCGCCTCCTTCCACATTAGCAAGATCCTTCGTCGGGCTACTAGGGACGCAAAGGCCAGAATGCCGGCCTCTTTCGCCTCCTGCACTCCCGGTTCGTCCACTACTCCAAATATTGCTAGCCCCCAGCTTGGTTTGACCCGGACTTTCACCACCTGAGATATTGCTCCCGCCACTCCTCTCCAGAACCCCTCCAGTGCCGGGCATGACCAAAACATATGGACATGGTTCGCCGGGCTCCCTGAGCACCTTCCACATCTGTCCTCCACCCCTAAGAACCTACTCAACCTCGCCCCTGTCAAGTGCGCTCTGTGGACCACCTTAAATTGTATCAGGCTGAGCCTGGCACACGAGGAGGAGGAATTAACCCTACCTAGGGCATCGGCCCACAGACCTTCCTCGATCTCCTCCCCCAGCTCCTCCTCCCATTTACCCTTCAACTCTTCTACCAGCGCTTCCCCCTCTTCTTTCAACTCCTGGTGTATTTCCGACATCTTCCAATGATTTATTCAATGTAAGTTCTTATTAACCCATGGATCTAGTTGTAGCTCAGTTTGGTGGAAAGTGAGTTTCTTAAGAGAAGTCATAAACCAAGTACACGAGGCAGCCAGAATCATGCTTCCCAAGTAAGGGCAAAGAGTAGGGTGGGGGGATGGAGGATTGGTGTGAAATACAAAGGAACACAGGCCTGCACGGTGCACTGCGGGTACCACATTGTGATATACATACTAAAGCTGCACTGACATTACTATTTAAAGTACATGTTAAACAGTCAAGGAGTTCCACAGATAATAACCTAATGAAAATAACTCACTGGACCACCAGCTGTTTGCACTTTGGCAGTGTTTTCAGTCGGACATTCGACCATGCAGGTTTGTAAGCTGTTGTTTGCACTCTGTTGAAGATACAGGCAGAACACTAGAGGTTTAGTAACTGTATGTATTTGATTACTGCGCCAGATGTTACTTTAATGGATTCATTTGCAAGCTGGAAACACTTGAAAAATTAATTAATCTCCCCAGTTCGCATTCTAGCGTGTGATATTAGTGATGAATTTGTTTACATGAAATTTCTTTGTTTACTATTTTGATAAAGACATAGAACATAGAACATTACAGCGCAGTACAGGCCCTTCGGCCTTCGATGTTGCGCCGACCTGTGAAACCACTCTAAAGCCCATCTACACTATTCCCTTATCATCCATATATCTATCCAATGACCATTTAAATGCCCTTAGTGTTGGCGAGTCCACTACTGTTGCAGGCATAGCATTCCACGCCCTTACTACTCTCTGAGTAAAGAACCTACCTCTGACATCTGTCCTGTATCTATCTCCCCTCAATTTAAAGCTATGTCCCCTTGCGCTAGACATCACCATCCGAGGAAAAAGGCTCTCACTGTCCACCCTATCCAATCCCCTGATCATCTTGTATGCCTCAATTAAGTCACCTCTTAACCTTCTTCTCTCTAACGAAAACAGCCTCAAGTCCCTCAGCCTTTCCTCATAAGATCTTCCCTCCATACCAGGCAACATTCTGGTAAATCTCCTCTGCACCCTTTCCAATGCTTCCACATCCTTCCCATAATGCGGCGACCAGAATTGCACCTAATACTCCAAATGCGGCAGCACCAGAGTTTTGTACAGCTGCAACATGAACTCTTGGCTCCGAAACTCAATCCCTCTACCAATAAAAGCTAACACACCATACGCCTTCTTAACAACCCTCTCAAAATGCGTGGCAACTTTCAGGGATCTATGTACATGGACACGAGATCTCTCTGCTCATCCACACTGCCAAGAATCTTACCATTTGCCCAGTACTCTGTCTTCCTGTTATCCCTTCCAAAATAAATTACCTCACATTTTTCTGCATTAAACTCCATTTGCCACCTCTCAGCCCAGCTCTGCAGCTTATCTATGTCCCTCTGTAACGTGTTACATCCTTCCGCACTGTCCACAACTCCACCGACTTTAGTGTCATCTGCAAATTTACTCACCCATCCTTCTACGCCATCCTCCAGGAAATTGATAAAATGACAAACAGCAGTGGCCCCAAAACAGATCCTTGTGGTACACCACTAGTAACTGGACTCCAGTCTGAACATTTCCCATCAACCACCACCCTTTGTCTTCTTCCAGCTAGCCAATTTCTGATCCAAACTGCTAAATCACCCTGAATCCCATGCCTCCGTATTTTCTGCAGTAGCCTACCGTGGGGAACCTTATCAAACGCTTTACTGAAATCCATATACACCACATCAACTGCTTTACCCTCATCCACCTGTTTGGTCACCTTCTCAAAGAACTCAATAAGGTTTGTGAGGCACGACCTACCCTTCACAAAACCGTGTTGACTATCTCTAATCAAATTATTCCTTTCCAGATGATTATACATCCTATCTCTTATAAACCGTTCCAAGATTTTGCCCACAACAGAAGTAAGGCTCACTGGTCTGTAGTTACCGGGGTTGTCTCTACTTCCCTTCTTGAACAAGGGGACAACATTTGCCATCCTCCAGTCTTCTGGCACTATTCCTGCAGACAAAGGTGACTTAAAGATCAAAGCCAAAGGCTCAGCAATCTCCTCCCTAGCTTCCCAGAGAATCCTAAAATAAATCCCATCCGGCCCAGCGGACTTATCTATTTTCACACTTTCCAGAATTGCTAACACCTCCTCCTTATGAACCTCAAGCCCTTTTAGTCTAGTAGTCTGAATCTCAGTATTCTCCTCGACAACACTATCTTTTTCCTGTGTGAATACTGCCGAAAAATATTCATTTAGCACCTCTCCTACCTCCTCGGACTCCACGCACAAATTCCCGCTACTGTCCTTGACTGGCCCTACTCTTACCCTAGTCATTCTTTTATTCCTGACATATCTATAGAAAGCTTTAGGGTTATCCTTGATGCTACCTGCCATAGACTTCTCATGTCCCCTCCTGGCTCTTCTTAGCTCTCTCTTTAGGTCCTTCCTAGCTAACTTGTAACACTCGAGCGCCCTAACTGAACCTTCATGTCTCATCTTTACATAAGCCTCCTTCTTCCTCTTGACAAGTGTTTCGACTGCTTTAGTAAACCACGGTTCCCTTGCTCGACCACTTCCTCCCTGCCTGACAGGTACATACTTATCAAGGACATGCAGCAGCTGTTCCTTGAACAAGGTCCACATTTCCATTGTGCCCATCCCCTGCAGTTTTCCTCTCCATCCGATGCATCCTAAGTCTTGCCTCATCGCATCATAATTGCCTTTCCCCCAGATATAACTCTTGCCCTGCGGTGTATACCTATCCCTTTCCATCACTGTTCCTTCCTGTTCAAGTTGGGTGGGTTTGACAGTGAGAGCGGAAAATATCAAGAGTAGGCCTTCGCCGCATTTCCCATTGAAATAAATGCCGGACACAATCTTCCCCCCCCCAGCCCCCATCAGTTGCGGGATGCTTTTCCCGTCATTCAACGTCGGGGTGTCATTATAATACATTAGCAAATCATTATTGGTCCCATACTTCAGAACCACATCCCCACATCAAATTCTACAGATGTCAGTGTGGCGAGATGTACGACTGGTTTCAAGAGGCATGTAGTTGGCATACAGATCTCCGAGGGGAACTTGGAGGTGAGTGCACTCAAGCTGGTGCAGCGCCTGTGGAGTTGCTCTGCATCTTCCGAGATGGGGGCAGGGGGGCTGCCTTCGCTTCTTCTTGGCTGCCTTATGGTGCCGGAGTATGTGCTTTAGTGCAGGCCTGAAGGAAAGGGAAGTGTGGGGCATGGGCTTCAGTGTGGTTGATGGGAGTGGGGGAAGGGGGGAAATCAGCATGGACTGAAGGTGCCATGGAACCGTAGAGTGGTGGGGGTGGGGTACGTATGGAGGCAGGATGAAGACAAGGGCAAGGCAAATGGAAAAACATGTCAAAAATGGGTGCTCTGTTGCAGCTGAGACTGTTTAGCATGAGCTCAATTGACATGCTTGGAATCAGACTAGTCACTCAATTATGCCCACTCAAGCAGCACCTATGTCAAAGAGTGCCAAAGATTGCAGCTCAGCTTTTAATCCGTGGCGCACAGATTTCTAAATTCAATGACTGTTTTGCTGTAGTTGTACCATTGTCGGACTGGGCAGCTGATAATATTCACTGATAAAGGTGGTCATGGACGGCACAGTGGCACAGCGGTTAGCACTGCTGTCAATGGCGCTGAGGACCTGGATTCGAATCCCGGCCCTGGGTCACTGTCCGTGTGGAGTTTGCACACTCTCCCCATGTCTGCGTGGGTTTCACCCCCAGAACCCAAAAGATGTGCAGGTTAGGTGGATTGGCCACACTAAATTGCCCCTTAATTGGAAAAAAATAATTGGGTACTCTAAATTTTGTTTTAAAAAAAGGAAGGTGGCCAAAGCTGTCACCACCTGCGTGGTGTGGGCATTGGTGATGAGGGGCCTTGCCCAACCAGCACCCAGGACAGAGTAGGCATCAATGTTGTGCCCAGGACATGAGCCAATGGGCTTTGAGAGGCAGCTACAGATAATAAATGGACAAAGAGTGGTTCATAGGAGATAGATATGAACTGTCAAGTCTCTTACTTTGATACTGCAGAGAGAAGACTATCAGGAACATGGAGCCTGGTGATCTCACTGACATTTTTCTCGCTCGTAGGCAGGAGAGAAGAATAAGAAGAACGGAACGGCAGTGCCTGTTCTCAAAAATCAGGAACAGAAATCTCAAGGGGAAGGAGTCTCAGGCCTGCTCCACAAGCAGAGAACGAAGTCCAGAGCGCCGTCCCTTAGAGGTGCCTCACTAGACCCATGGGTCTACAAATAGCGCTTGACATAACTGCAGGTGTCCGAGAATCTGTGTCACTGAAGACTATGCATTTCCAGGGAACTGGTTGGTCACATCTGCCAGCTGCTACAAGATCTGGTGCCACGGGGACTTTGGAGGAATCCACTATCAGTGTCATTGAAAGTCACTGCAGTGCTCAATTTGTATGCCACTGTATCCTTCCAGTGCTTCACAGGTGACCCCTGTGGGATTTTGCAAGCCTCTGCACACAAGTGCATCCAGGAAGTTACAGATGCAATCTTTGCAAGAGCACATGACTTTGTCCATTTCGAGTAGGATCAGGGAAAAGAGAAAGTAAGAGCAATGGGATATGTGCAGATCTCTGGTTTTGCACAGGTACATGGTGCCATCGGCTGCACTCACGTGGCCCTTAGAGCTCCGTCTATCAAGCTGTCAACTATGTGAACTGCAAGGATTTCCACTCGCTGAATGTTCAGCTGGTCTGTGAGCATATCAAATGCACCTTGTAGATGTGTGCTTGATTCCCAGGGAGTGTGCATGACTCCTACATTCTGTCAGATACCTGACATGTTTCAGGATATACAGTGGCTGAACGGTTGGCCCTGCAGGGACAAGGGCTACCCACTGGGGAGGTGGCTGATGATACTCATGCGGAGGCTACAGAATTGAGCAGACTCAGGATGCAATGAGGCTTCAGCTGAAATTTGTGCCTTTGTCGTGCAAATAATAGGGAAGCTGAAGATGAGGTTCCAATGCCTGGATCGGTTAGATGGAGTACCTGCAATACAATCCACAGAGGATGTCATCGCCTGCTGCGCCCTGGACAACGTGGGGCTGCAACAGGGGGAGGAACTGCCTGAGGAGGAGATGCATGGGCAGCACATCTCCTCTGATGAGGATGATGTTGAAGGGAATTAGGCATAGGAGGTCTTTGAGGGCAAGGATGTTGGACATAGAGCAATGGTGATGTCCTGATGCGGCAGACAGGCTGGGGACTCTCTCTTGCCGCTAGATTCATGCACAGTGATGAGAATATCCAGTGAGGACATCCCATTATCTTCACAATGCATCTGTGAGCATTGTACCCGTGCCTGACTGCCGGCAGCCCATATCTTCTATGATAAGGCTCCTGTCATGGGGACGCAGTGAATGCCATAACCCCTGCATTTCAGAAGGATGATGATAACATGCAGTGGGGACAGTCCATGGATCTTCCCAGGGCTTCTGTAAATTTAGAATTTACAGTACAGAAGGAGGCCATTCGGCCGAACGCGTCTGTAAGTAAGGTGCTCTTGGAAAGAGCACCCAACTCCAGCCCATTCCTCCGCCCTATCCCCAAAACTCAGTAACCTCACCTAACCTTTTGGATACTAAGGGGCAATTTAACGCGGCAAATCCACCTAACCTGCACATCTTTGGACTGTGGGAGAAAACCAGAGCACCCGGAGGAAACCCACGCAGACACGGGGAGAATGTACAACCTACACGCAGACAGTCACCCGAGGCCGGAATTGAAATTGGGTCCCTGGAGCTGTGAGGCAGCAGTGCTAACCACTGTGCCACTGTCCAGACCCCTGTCTGGCTGATGGCAGCTCGCTTGCTCTCATTGATCAGGGTCATCTCATGGCGATGCAGCTGGGAAAGTTTAACTTCTCCTGATCCTAAGGCATCTTGCGTGAACTGAACGCTTGAGGAGCAGTTTACTGGGGCCAGAAGCTGATGGGATGGGGAGGGGGAGGGCAGCGCACGTCAAAAGTACAGAGAGCACACAGGGAGAATGAATGAACTTTGTGATGCCAGCCGAGTATGTCCTGGCAGACATTCGGGCCAGGATTTTCCAAAATCGCGGCAAAGTGTTGATGCTGACATAAACACCGGAGTGTTTCACGCTGGTGTCAATGGTGCTCTTGGCCCAGCGATTCTGCAACCCACAGGGGACCAGCACGGCGCTGGAATGCTTCACGCAGCACCGGCTGCCGACAAGGGCCCCAGCACTTCCGGCCGACGATCCGCGTGTGCGCGTGGCGGCCATTTCCGTGCCGGCCCCCGCACAACGTGGCTGAGCCCTACAGCAGCACGGCGCGGAAGAAGAGAGGCCCCCCCGGAATGCACTCGCCCGCGGATCGGTTGCCCCCAATCATGGGCCTTGCTCCCCCCGGATTCTGATCCCCCCGCCCCCACCACCGGGTCGGCCACCCCAGCTGCGACGCCGAGCTCCCGCCGGGTGAGACCATACAGGAACCATGCCGGCGGGACTCGGCGGAACTCAACGGGAACTTGGTCGGTCGACCGCGGAGAATCGCCCCGGGGCTTCTTTCAACGGCCCCCGACCGGCGCTGCATCGACCACACGCGCGCGACTGGCGGCGATTCTCCGGAGAATCGCGTCTTGGCGCCGGACCCGATCGCAGGCATTCTCCGCCCCCGCATCGATAGCGATTTTGGCGTGGAGGCTCAGAGAATCCCGCCCTATAATTCCCAATGAGATACAGACATGACTGATGTGTTCAGTCACTGTGACGGGCAGGTTGCATAAAGAATAGGGAGGAAGCCTGGACAGAGCACCTGGACCTTCAGTTCAGAATAACAGGAACAAAGCTCATCAGAACAAGGAGGTATAGAAAGAGTGAAATTAATGGGAGTTTATTTACAAAAGTGAACGTTATGTACAAGTGATTAACACTCGTGCCAACTCTGTGCAACTAGAGCTTCTTAACTTTCCAACCCTGCTGCTGCATCTTCGTGCATCCCCAACATCCACAGTGGAGGTGGAGGTCTCCTGCTGACTGCTTTGTCCCTGTTGTCTGTGATGACCATGGTTGTCGTACTCTGGAAGGCCGAGACCTGGTGTGGGGTCCCTGGCTTGCTTTCGGGGTCCTGCTTGATGGCAGTGCCTCACTCCTCGGTCTGTGGAACTGGAGCTGATGTACTCACAGGGAAAGGGTATTCGGATGGGTGGGACACTCCTGGAGTCACCTGGGTGGATGGTCCAGGGTGTGCATCAGCTGATCCTCCTCCCGGTCGATGCACGAGGCACCCTGGCTGCGCCCTTGAGATACCGAGACAGCTGGAGTGAGCTTAAGAAGGTCGCCATCCTCTGGCGTTGGCACTGGTGGATACCAGCGAGTGCCTCCATTATGGAGTGCATGCCCTGCAGCAGTGCACGGCAGAGGTTTTGTGCTAAGGCCTCTACCGTGACCGTTACCCTACCAGTGTTGACTTTGGTGCATTGGCCTGTTGCCGCAGTCAGTGCATGGCAGGGGCCTGAGGAACAGGAGACATCACTCACAGCATTGTTGTGTGATAGATGCTGCAGTGCTGGATCCTCACTAGGTTGAATGCGCTAACCTCACCATCAGCACAGGAATGGTCGGTGTCCTCCCCGGATAGCTGGAGTGCTCGCTCTTTGAAGTCTGTGAGGACCTTCAGTTCAGCCATCCCTCTGCCAGTCCTCCTCTTGTTGTATGCCAGCTTGTCCTGTATGACCATAGACGAAGAGAGTGTAAGCAGGCCAGATGATAAGGATGCCTGGCACATGTGTGCGGTGAGTGGGGCCATAGAAAAGCTGAGGACATGACCCACAAGGGAGATGAAGATGCGTGTGGGAGTGAGTAATGGTGTCCTTTGAGCTGGCATTGAGTGTGATCCCTGTAAAATGGGAAGAGGAGCTGGGGGAGGAGATTGAGGAGGGGCTATGGGCTGATGCCCTAGGTAGGGTTAATTCCTCTTCCTCATGTGCCAGACTTAGCCTGATACAGTTTAAGGTAGTTCACAGAGCGCATATGACGGGGGCGAGGTTGAGTAGGTTCTTTGGGGTGGAGGACAGATGTGGGAGGTGCTCAGGAAGTCCGGCAAACCATGTCCATATGTTTTGGTCATGCCCGGCACTCGAGGGGTTTTGGAGGGGAGTTGCAGGAACAGTATCTAAGGTGGTGAAAGCCCGGGTCAAGCCAAGCTGGGGGCTAGCAATATTTGGAGTAGTGGACGAGCCGGGAATGCAGAAGGCGAAAGAGGCCGGCATTCTGGCCTTTGCGTCTCTAGTAGCCCGGCGAAGGATCTTGCTAATGTGGAAAGAGGCGAAGCCCCCCAGCGTGGAGGCCTGGATAAATGATATGGCAGGGTTTATCAAGTTGGAGAGGATAAAGTTTGCCTTGAGCGGGTCTGCGCAGGGGTTCTACAGGCGGTGGCAACCGTTCCTAGACTATCTCGCGGAGTGTTAGAGGAAGGTCAGACAGCAGCAGCAGCAGCAACTCGGGGGGGGGGGGGGGAGGTGGGGGGGGGGGGGTATCTTTCTTGGGGAGGGGGAGAGGGGAGCAGGAAGGGGGGCCTTTCTGGGGGGCATTTGAGCAAGAAAATACATGAATGATCCGGGAAACTGATATGTACGGGAGAAATCCAATGTACAAAGCTCTGTATTACATTGACTTACCATGTTCATGTCTTGCTATCCTTCTTTTGTGTTACGGAGGGGGGGGGGGGGTCTGTTTTGTATTGTTGAAAATTTTGTTAAAAATCCTTAATAAACATATTTTTTAAAAAAAGAGTGTGATCCCTGTGGATGTGTGATAGGTCTGTGAGTGTGTGAGTTCAGAGTATTGAGAAGAGTGACTTACTCTGGCGGAACGGAGATCATTCATCCACTTGTGGCACTGGATGGCTATATTTTTCTCAAGGGAGTTCACACTGACCACTGCTGCCACCACCTTCCATGCTGGATTGGTGATCTTGCTGGTCTTCGCCCAAACTGTTGGTATATCACATCACAGCTGGCCTCCACTGCATCCAAGCAGTCATTGGAGGGAGGTGAGATGAGGAGGAATTTCTTCAGCCAGAGGGTGGTGAATCTGTGGAACTCTTTGCGGCAGAAGGCTGTGGAGGCCAAATCACTGAGTGTCTTTAAGACAGAGATAGATAGGTTCTTGATTAATAAGGGGATCAGGGAGAAGGCAGGAGAATGGGGATGAGAAATATTAGCCACGATTGAATGGTGGAGAAGACTCGATGGGCCGAGTGGCCTAATTCTGCTCCTATGTCTTATGGTCTTACAGTGTTGGTGAATTTTGTGTAGAGTGTTGTCATAATATGCACCCATGCACATCATGAGGTTAAAAACAGGCAGTGACAGACATCCAGGTTAGCCAATCAACATACAGGAAAGAACACAACCAATCACCAGACAGAACACTAGAGGGGGGCTTCCAACTATAAAACACACGAGGCATCAGCACTCCGCCTCTTTCCACTGGTGACAACTGTAGTGACAGTCAGGGTGTATATATCAGTCAGCACCTTCTACACGTGGATCAGAGCTAGCCTGGTCAAATAAGTTAGAGTTAGTACACTTAGAGTAGTAGAGTGTCAACCCACATCCAGCTGTGTGCATTGTTACAGAAGTTCAATAAATCGTATTGAACCAACGCCTACGTTTGGTGTATGCTTTACCGTCCATCTGCATCCAGTTGCAGTCCGTGTTAGGCCAGGGTGAATAACACGACATGGTGCGAAATTCTCCGTTATCGGCGGAAAGTCCGCCGACCGGCGCAAAAAACGGCGCAAATCCGACTTGCGTCACGTCGGAAAAATGGGTCGAAAGTCTCCGGCCCGAAATGGGCTAGCAGCAATGTAACGGGATCCGCGCTTGCGCAGTGGTTCACGCCGTGCAGCGTCATACGCGCCGCACGGCGTGACGGCTCATAAGGCCGCGCTGCTCCCCCCCACCCGACCGGAACACCCGACCGCAACACCCGACTGGATGGCTGGCCGCCGCTCAACCCCGAGGTTTGAGTCACGGGATGTGGAGGCGCTCCTGGACGCGGTGGAGCAGAGGAGGGATGCCCTGTATCCTGGGCACGGCCGCAGAGTTGCCCCACGCCACAGCCGGCGTCTGTGGAGGGAAGTGGCAGAGGCCGTCACCGCTGCGGCCCTGACACCACGGACAGGCACCCAGTGCCACAAGAAGGTGAACGACCTCGTCAGAGCAGGCAGGGTGAGCCTCCCCCATATCCCCCCTCCCCATATCCCCCCTCCCCCATATCCCCCCTCCCCCATATCCCCCCTCCCCCATATCCCCCCCTCCCCATATCCCCCTCCCCATAACCCCCCTCCCCCATATCCCCCCTCCCCCATATCCCCCCTCCCCCATATCCCCCCCTCCCCATATCCCCCTCCCCATAACCCCCCTCCCCCATATCCCCCCTCCCCCATATCCCCCCTCCCCCATATCCCCCATATCCCCCCTCCCCCATATTCCCCCTCCCCATATCCCCCTCCCCATATCCCCCCTCCCCATATCCTCCTCCCCATATCCCCCCTCCCCATATCCCCCCTCCCCATATCCCCCCTCCCCCATATCCCCCATATCCCCCCTCCCCCATATCCCCCCTCCCCCATATCCCCCCTCCCCCATATCCCCCCTCCCCCATATCCCCCCTCCCCCATATCCCCCATATCCCCCTCCCCCATATCCCCCCTCCCCCATATCCCCAAGTGAATCCAGCCCTAACCTTAACCTCTGCAATGCACGCGCAACCGATGGCGTGCATTCATATACCTGCCTAACAGTGTTGCCTTTTACCCCTGCCAACCCCCCCCCACAGGATAAGCGCGCACACAACAATAGGGAGCATGTGAGGGCTGGAGGAGGCCCCGCTGATGAGAGGCCACTGACCGTACACGAGGAAAGGGCCCTGGAACTGGCTGGCGGACCTGACGACCGGGAGGTTGCTGATGCAGAGGTCGGGGGAGTACTAGCAAGTGAGCCACCGACAGCCCGTCCCCATATCCCCCCTCCCCTATATCCCCCTCCCCCATATCACCTGATCACTGCCTGATGTCTAACCGTGCATGCTTCATTGTGTATCGCAGGACCAAACGTCCAGGCACCCATCCCCGCAGATGCAGACCGCCCGCAGGAAGCCCCTCGGAGGCCACGGGAGACGGAGAGACCCGCACCCTCCAGCATGCGACGCCCGCAGGATGCCCCTCGGAGGCCACGGGAGACGGAGAGACCCGCACCCTCCAGCATGCGACGCCCGCAGGATGCCCCTCGGAGACCACGGGAGACGGAGAGACCCACACCCTCCAGCATGCGACGCCCGCAGGATGCCCCTCGCACACCACGGGAGACGGAGAGACCTGGAGCAACAGGGAGACGACACCCCCGTCATGTGCGGGAGCGACCACCCAGCGACAAGGGGGGCAGCCACAGGCCACCGTCACATCCGAGCCAGGACGCCACTACCCAGGACACCACTACCCAGGACACCATTACCCAGGACACCACTACCCGGGACACCACTACCCGGGACAGCACTACCCGGGACAGCACTGCCCGGGACAGCACTGCCCAGGGCACCCCTACCCGGGACACCACTACCCAGGAAGACGAAATACCGGACAGTGACTCAGAGTGGATGGGTGGAGACGAACCCCCACCCCAAAGTGCCATGGACTCAGAGTGGGACGAAGAGCACGACACAACGCCACTGCTGTCACCAACACCCTCCAACATCGCAGAAACACTCACCACGGTTGGGCACTTTAGTGATGAGGCGTCTGGTACACTCACTGGTGCGCACAACACAGCCGTCCCGGTACAGCAGGTGGAGGTAGGAGCAGCAGAGGGGCCGGGCGGTCGGAGGGCAGCCCAGCCCAAGCGAACATCTGCCGCCCAAATGGATCCCGGGTTCCTGGAGTTACCACACCCACACATAGATCCGATGCAACCACCGACCCTGAGACGAGCGAAGAGGGTGACGGGCGGCTTGCGGCTGCTGCAGTCGCAGGTGGAGGAGTCCACCCGCGTCCAGGAGCTGGGAGTGGTGCCGGTCATGCGTGCCACCCAGGCCGACACCGCACGGGTGGCGTCTGCGGTGGAGGCAATGGGTGCGACGGTGTCAGACATGGGGAACGGTTTGCGAGGCCTGGGGCTTTCCGTGCAGGCGGCGTCTGTGGCCCAGGAAATGGCTGCCCTCTCACAGGAGGCCATGAGCCAGTGCCAGCGCCAGATGGCAGAGGCGCTCAACGCCATAGCCCAGTCTCAGCAGGCCATGGCCCAGTCTCAGCAGGCCATGGCCCAGTCTCTGCAGGCCATCGCTGAGGGCATCGGCGCCAGTGGCCATGTGCGAGCCAGCGTTGCACTGTCACAGACAAGGTTTGCCAACCCCCTGGGCTCCATGGCTGCAAACCTGCAGACCCCTGTCGATACCAGCACGGGCCTCCAGGACTGGCAGCGCCAGATGTCGGGGGGGCGTCGGGTGGCCAGTCCGTTTGCATCCCCCACCCATGTAGAGGCCTGGGGGCCATCGGGCACCCCGAGGGAGGAGGAGGTGGTGTGGTCCGTCCCGGCTCCCCCTGTAGGGGAGGTCCCGGTACACCGCGACACCTCGGACTCCCCCCCTTCCGTCCCAGGTGCATCGGGTGGGCAACGGGCAGGACAGGCTGGCAGCTCGCCATCCCAGTCGCCCGGGCCGCAGCCTGACCCATCTAGGCCAGGACGCCCCAGGAAACGGCCGCCAAAGGGATCCAGTGTCAGAGGGCAGGAATCACAGGAGTCCACCTCCAGTTCTGCTGTACCGTCTGGGGAACCACGTAGACGTAGTCAAAGGGCCCGTAAGGCCAAACAATTAGACACTGAGTAAGTTGGCACGGTTGCAAGGCACAGATGAGTTTTAGGGGCTAGGGCACGTTCATGAAGTCCTTTGGTTATTAAAGTCAATGTTACACCTACAGAAGCTGCCTTTGTGCTCTGTCCAAAGTGTGCGGGGGGTGTCATGTACGTTGAGCGCAAGTGTGTGTGTGAGGGGTGGTCTTACCTCAGCCCCAGGTGAGTCTGCCCCCTTCCCCCCTGGGCCGCCATCAACATCCCCCGGGCAGAGGACGGGACCGTGCGCTGCAGTGTCACAGCCGCATGCAGGGATGGTCCGGGTGGATGATGGTACTGTGGCCATGGGTCAGACATAGTCCAACGATGTAGAGCCAGGAGCTCACCGCAGGGCGGGTTGTCATCATCCTCCATGGCCTGCAATAGACACGCGTCCACCCGCAACTGTGTGAGCCCGGCCCGTTGTGCCGCAGGTGGATCGGCAATGGGGGGGGGGTGGTGTGCATGCGGGTGGGGTGGGTGGGGTTGGGGAGGGGGGTGAGGGTGCTGGGTGGGTGGATGGGTGGGGGGTGTGGGTGGTCGGCTGTTGCCATGGTGTGCGGTCTGTGGCCATACTACCCGATTCCCACGCCCATCTAGTCAGTGAAGCGGGCGTCTATCAGTCTGTCCCGTGCCCGCTGGGCCAGCCGGTAACGGTGGACAGCCACCCGCCTGTGTCTACCCCGTCTGCCCTGACCATTACCCCCATCCCCCTCATCTGGGGAGGACTGCGCCTCTTCCTTCTGCTCCTCCACTCCGCCCTCCTCTGCCTGCGGCACATCGCCCCTCTGCTGGGCTATGTTGTGCAGGACGCAGCACACCACAATGATGCGGCCGACCCTATCTGACCGATACTGGAGGGCGCCCCCAGAGAGGTCCAGGCACCTGAAACGCATCTTCAGCACGCCAAAGCACCTCTCGATCACTCCCCTTGTCGCTACATGGGCATCATTGTAGCGGTTCTCCGCCTCATTGTGTGGCCTTCGTATAGGCGTCATCAGCCACGATCGCAATGGGTAGCCCCTGTCGCCCAGCAACCAGCCCCTCAGCCGGGGATGGCGTCCCTCGTACATGCCGGGGATGGATGACCGCGACAACACGTATGAGTCGTGTACACTGCCTGGGTGACGGGCGCAGACGTGCAAGATCATCATGCGGTGGTCGCAGACCACCTGTACGTTCATCGAATAGGTCCCCTTCCTATTGGTGAACACGGCCCTGTTATCTGCAGGTGGCTGCACGGCGACGTGCATCCCATCAATCGCGCCCTGGACCATGGGGAACCCGGCCACGGCAGAGAAGCCCACGGCCCGGGCATCTTGGCTGGCCCGGTCCACGGGGAAGCGGATGTAGCGGTGCGCCATGGCATATAGGGCATCTGTCACTGCCCGGATGCACCAATGCACCGATGTCTGCGATATGCCGGACAGGTCCCCACTCGGTGCCTGGAATGACCCCGTTGCATAAAGGTTCAGGGCCACCGTAACCTTGACGGACACGGGGAGAGGGTGTCCCCCGCCAGTGCCACGCGGTGACAGGTGTGCCAGCAGGTGGCAGATGTGTGCCACGGTTTCCCGCCTCATCCGGAGTCTCCTCCTGCATTCCCCGTCCGTGAGGTCCTGGTGTGACTGCCGGGGCCAGTACACACGGGGCGCCCTCGGGTGCCTCCGTTGCTGTGGGGCCGCGACGTCCTCCTCCCCCTCCTCGTCCTGTCGGTCAGGTGTCACTCCAGCCTGGGCAGCTGCCGCCTGTCCCTCTGCGGCAGCCTGCGCCGCCTCACTGGCACGCTCCTCCTCCTCCTCCTCCTCCTCCTCATCCAGGGCAACATAGACATGAGCGGCTGCCGCCATGGCGGCCAACATCGCTGGATGATCGGAAAACATGATGGCCTGGTGGGGGGGAGGGGAACGACGACATGTCATCATTGCCCATATCCCCTCCTCCCCCCAGCCAGGTGGCATGGACCGCATGGGTCCAACTGTTGGAGGCTGGCACCTGGCCAGGTGGACCAACTCACTGGCCCTCGCATCCCCCTCCCCGGCACGGACCCCCCCCAACCTCCACCCCGGCAAGGACCCCCCCCAACCTCCACCCCGGCACAGACCCCCCCCCCATCCCCCTCCCCGGCACGGACCCCCCATCCCCCTCCCCGGCATGGACCCCCCCCAACCTCCACCCTGGCACGGACCCCCCCCCCAACAGCCACCCCGGCACGGACCCCCCCCCCCCAACCTCCACCCGGCACGGACCCCCCCCCCAACCTTCACCCCGGCACGGACCCCCCCCAACCTCCACCCCGGCATGGACCCCCCCCCCCCCAACCTCCACCCCGGCACGGACCCCCCATCCCCCTCCCCGGCACGGACCCCCCCCCCCCAACCTCCACCCCGGCACTGACCCCCCCCCAACCTCCACCCCGGCATGGACCCCCCCCCCCAACCTCCACCCCGGCACGGACCCCCCCCCCCCATCCCCCTCCCCGACACGGACCCCCTCCCGGCACTCCCCCGTAGCCCAGCCTACTCTAACCACCCCCCCCTCCCCTGCCGCACACACACACACACAACCAGAGACACACCTCTCCTCACGCATTCAGACTGCGGCCACGCCATCGCCTGCCCCGAGCAAACCCCCCAGGCCGTCACTCACCTCCACGCTGGTCGGCGTGAACCTGGAGCACAGGGTCACGCCGATGAAAAGTAGGTTTAATTTACGTCGACGTGAACGGTCATCACGTCGACGGGACTTCGGCCCATCCGGAAGGGAGAATATCGGCAGGCCGAAAATCGGCTGCCTTGCGCAGACCCGTGCCATTCTCCGACGGCAGCGGCGACATTAACGCCCCGCCGGCTTTTCTCCCTTCGGAGACTTCGGCAACCGGTGGGGGCGGGATTCACGGCGGCCAACGGCCATTCTCCGACCCTCTGGGGGGTCGGAGAATGACGCCCCAGGATCAGGGGCGGGATTCTCCGACCCCCCCCCCGCCGGGTCGAAGAATCGCCGGGGGCTGGCGTGAATCCCGCCCCCGCCGGTTGCCGAATTCTCCGGCACCGGAGATTCGGCGGGGGCGGGAATCGCGCCGCGCCGGTTGGCAGGCCCTGCCCCGGAGATTCTCCGGCCCGGATGGGCCGAAGTCCCGCTGCTGGAATGCCTGTCCCACCGGCGTGGAGGTGAGGTAAAAACAGGCAGTGACAGACACCCAGGTTAGCCAATAAACATACAGGAAAGAACATAACCAATCACCAGACAGAACACCAGAGGGGGGCTTCCAACTATAAAACACACAAGGCATCAGCACTCCGCCTCTTTCCACTGATGACAACTGTAGTGACAGTCAGGGTGTATATATCAGTCAGCACCTTCTACACGTGGATCAGAGCTAGCCTGGTTTAGTAAGCTGGAGTTAGTACACTTAGAGTAGTAGAGTGTCAACCCACAGCCAGCTGTGTGCATTGTTACAGAAGTTCAATAAATCGTGTTGAACCAACGCCTACGTTTAGGGTATGCTTTACCGTTCATCTGCATCCTGTTGCAGTGCGTATTACCCCAGGGTGAATAACACGACAAGTGTTTCCTGAGTCTGGCAGCTATGGCTTCCCAGTGAACTCCGAAGTGTACTGGCTCTGCACTGGGGGCGGGGCCTTTAAATGTAGTGCCCAGATCATTGAAGCATCGAGTTGATGGCGGGGCGGGCATATCAGTGGTTACCTGCCAGCGATATAGTGTGGAACCCGTGCCAATTGTTTCTTCCAAGTGTCGCACAATACAGTGGGAAAAGCCGCCATTAGCGCCAGGGGACTCAAAGCTGCCTTCTCTGCCTGATACCAGAGACTGTTCATCCGTTATCTAAATAATGGACATGAGAATTAGATATAAACCTGTTATCCCACTTACTTTAACACTGTACAATTTAATTGCTCTGGTTCTCTATGGCTGCATATTTCTTTTAAAGCCTGAGGGAGATGGGTTCCTTGGATTGTTGTTGCTTGTTTTAGACTGCCTGTCTCTTTGGTAAATACTTTCTCAGGTTAAAGGCCAGCTGGGAAAAATTGCAATGCTAACAGAGAAATTATATGTTGATACATTCTGAAGATATATAGATCAAGATTCCGGATTGTTGATTTGACATAGGATGAAGTCATAATATACAAAACAAACCTACACTCGAACTCTCCTATAATTCATAAACAATCCTGATTTCATATGTCAATGGGTTGGAGTGACTGTGATCCCAGAGTTAGCCTCTTGATGTACGTAAAGCTGGTGTAGCCCCATTATGAATGTGGAGCGTATCATTCTAATATTTTAGATCATCACAATCTCTTGTTTTTGAGAAATGGGTTTAAATTAAATAACTCCTTATCGCTTCTGTGGAATGAGAGGGAAAACCAACTGCTTTAGGATGTTTAGCATTTCACCAGTGAACCTCAGGTGGATGTTCATGAGTTTTATAGATTTTATGCAAGGTTAGATTAAATTAACAACAGGAACCCATTGGGACAGCATTCTGATGTCAGCTTGCTCCATTTGAATTTCTTTAAACTTGAATATTGATGAATTAGAAATGTATTGTACTAAATGTGATCTTTTGAGGTAAATCCTTTGACAAAGTTAATCATTTTGAAAGAGGATATCCAAAAATATAACTTTTTTTTACATTTATTGCATTTTGGACAGAGCTATCAAGAGGGACAATATATCCTCCCCCTCTTCCTGCCCTGCCTGTGGGGCTACACTCCACTGGGTCTAATCCAGTTCTGATAGTACAGGCTAAATTCCTCTTGCTTATCTGTAAGGTTCACCGCATTTTCACTGCTGTTTAAGTCTGACGCTGGGGAGAAAACACCCTCAACCCTTTCAACCGGGGAAAACAATCTTCTGTGAAATCAGTAACAACAGCAAGAAAAATAAAATAGCATCAGGGTAAGAGAATAGAAAGAGACTGGGCGTGGGCAGGATTTGCGAGCAAACGCCCTGTCCCACCGCTCCATTCCCACACTCACTGATGTAAATCACCCAGCTTGAAGAAAACCAGCTTCTGAATGGTTATTTACCAATACATAATAATGAGATTCATTACAATCGCATTATGACTGATCAATTACAGTGTCTCATTACTGTGCAATCACAATGCTTCATTCCCACACACTCTGCTGGTTCTGTGTACAGGGGCTGAGCTATTCACTGTCGTTGCTCACAAAGCAGTGCGAAGTGTCTGTGTTTGTGTACTGAACTGAACTCCCCTCGAGCTGGCTATTAATTTACATACAAAAGTAAAATGAGTCTCTGCAGACACAGCCTCTAGTCACACTACAATAGCCATCAGGAATCAGTGAAGTGGAAATACAGTATGGCAGTTAGCTCAATAGGCTTATGCTTTGAGAACTGTGTCAGGAATTTCCATAAGCTACAAACAGTGCAAAGAGGATGTCAGTAATATGTCTGCAGTGAGTATAGGTTAACAAATACCAAGGAGCACGTTGCATGGAAAATCATAGATATCCGTGAGCAATAATGGCAGAATCCTAACTGTGGGATTCACATAAATGTTGCAAATTACAAGAGGAGAGTTTGAACCATTCACATCAATCGCCTGAACTCTGATATTGGATGATGTCATTGAGAATAGCCCCTGGGTTACTTTTAAAACAATAATGGTAGTAAGATTATATTGGGTTTTATTAATTTATGTGGCAGCACTCAGTGTGGATAATGACAGCAGGTTATAAATCCCACGACTAGCAGGAAGTCCCAGTTCACGATCTAATGTGTGACCATAACACGTTAAAGCTTTTGCGTTAATTCATAAAGTATGCCAATTGTTTGTTAATTGACAGACTTGAAGGACAACATCATGCACTTTCATTCAGTAGGTCAGAATATTGGTTGGCTAGACCAGATGTGAGTTAGTTTTCTTCCCTCTGTCCCACACTCAATTCACCCTCATGCCCCTTGGGCTTCATCCCTGGCTGAGCTGAGTTCTGAGTCTCACGTTTGAAGGGGCAATTTTAACTTCCTATTGGGGAGAATGTAACAGAGGAGTGGGGGGGTGGGTGTAAAATGGAGCTCCATTTTATGTTCAATTACAGCTGTTCAGATTTGAACATCACTGATTTTGGTCGCAGATGATGCACTCTGACAGGAAAGAGCCTTATGCAAATTGGGGGTATGATAACACACAGGAAACCATTAAAAAAAAAATTTTTTTAGAGTACCCAATTATTTTTTTTTCAATGAAGGAGCAATTTCGTGTGGCCAATCCATCTATCCTGCATATCTTTGGGTTGTGGGGGTGAAACCCATGCAGAATTAATAAAATCTGAAACATAAAGCTATGGTGACCACAAAACCATTGTTTATTGTCGTTAAAAATAACTATCTTGTTCACTAATGTCCTTTTGGGAATGTAATCTGCCATCCGTATCTGGTCTGGCTCCAGGAGTGATTTAATGCACAAGTAGAGTTATGGTATATTGAAAGAAACTTTATTACTAACACAGTGGGCGGGATTCTCCAACCCCCGGCCGGGTCGGAGAATCGCCAGAGATCGGCGTGAATCCCGCCCCCGCCATCCTCCAAATTCTCCGGACCCCCAAAAATTGGGCCGGCGTGAGTCGCGCAGGACCCCGCCATTCTCCGAGGTGGGCGGCGTGACTCAATGGGCCCCGGGGCTGCCCGAATTCTCCGGCCCACGATGGGCCGAAGTCCCGCCCGTCTTTTGCCAGTCCCGCTGGCGTAAATCGGAGTAGGTCTTTTACCGGCGGGACCTGGTGGGGCGGGTTCTTGGGGGGGGCGCGGGGGGATCTGGCCCCGGGAGGTGCCCCCACAGTGGTCTGGCTCGCGATCGGGGCCCACCGATCCGCGGGCGGGCCTGTGCTGTCTGGGCACTCTATCCTTCCGCACCGGAGGCTGTGCCGGTCCGCCATTCCCGGTGCGGAAGCGAAGCCATCTGCGCATGCGCTCCTGCGCATGTGCCAACTCGCGCCGGCCGGCGGAGGCCCTTCGCCGCCGGTTGGCGCACCCCCAAGCCCCTTTCCTGCTGGCCGGCGGGGCGCAAACCACTCTGTGGCGGGTCTAGCCCCTGAAGGTGCGGAGGATTCCGCACCTTTGGGGCGGCCTGCGCCGGAGTAGTTCACGCCACTCCGTCCCGCCGGGAGCCCCCGCCCCACTGGGTACGGGAGAATCCCGCCCAGTATTACTAACTTTAACATCATAAACACAAATAGCTTTCAACTACGAGTTAAACAATGTCTATCAACATAATGACAAAATAACCCTGAACTGCTACCTTTATTTCCATTCAAGCAACACCCATCTCAGGTCACAATCCACTTTTAAATACAGTTAGCAGACTCACAAATGCTTACTGCAAAGAGATGTCTTGGATAAACCACATTGAGAAAGAGATCATTCAGGAACCAGCTTGTAGATTCCTACCTATGTCAACTACTGTTTTACTTGCCAGTCTTTTTAGAAACTGCTGTTATATTCACAGGCAAAATTGTTTTAACCAAACTGCTTTGAGAAAAGTTGCTGGTCGGTACACAGTTAACTCTTCAACTAAACTTCAAAATTCAACACATGACTTCTTCAGCCCCTGGCTCCTCCCATTAACTACCTCATCTTAATAAGACCAAACACAGTGGGCGGGATTTTCTGCCTCGCAACGCCACTTGCACGATTGGGCGGAGAGTCAGGCATCCGGCTTAAATCGAGGTCCACGCCTGCCGCTGAATCGAATGCCATGCGGCCCATTGCTGGTGGCGTTAACAAATGTTGTGCTCATTGTCGGAAGGGGCATGCAAACCAACATTTACACTCATTTAAATGTCATTAGCGCATTTGACCCTCTATGCTCTGGGCTTCTGTGATGTTCCACTACTCTCAGGCGGAAGTCACGTGGGCGCGGTTTGCTACAAGTATTTACAAATGGGGACTGGGCACCATGGCTGATGAGGGGGAGAGAGAAGGTAAGCAAAGTTTGAAAAAATGTGAAAAATTGTATTGCTTGCTGGGGGTGGCTGCCAGGGCCAGGGTGAGTAGCAGGGAGTGACTCGGTGACAGCTCCATAAATTCAAGTTATCCCCTCGGGATCGGGGTGGCCTGGCTCAGACTGCCATTGCTACAGTATTTGTTTTAAATGTACCCATTTGGTACAAGTTACAGCTGCTCAGTCTGCTCTCTGTTCACTGTATCCTGTAAATGTTCACAGAGCCTCTGGTCATTTGGGAGCCCTCCCAGGCCACCGCTTTGGAAACACTCAGACCCCAGCTGACTTATTAACGGGATGTGCGCGGCTAACTCAATCAGTTGCCCACCAGGTGCTGCCATCCCTCAGCGCACTCATCAGAAGCACATGTCCCATTGCAGGAGAAGCAGGGGAATAGCAAATCTCACCCCAAATTAAAGACACACGCACTGTGGCCTTTGGCACCCTCACTGGCACACTGCCTCTCTCAGGGCAACAGCCTCACCAATGACACTATTAGTTAGCCCACCTGCTGTCCCCAAGACCTGCCTGCCTATTGCACCCCGGCTCCCACCCATCCTGTCCCCGGTTCAGTTGTCACAACTTATGTGTCACACCCAGGACCCACATCACACTGTAGCTCCACTCCCATCTGTAAGACCTGCCCACACTCAAGCCTCTAAGCATTGAAGTGATTGGTGGCACACTGTGACCCTCTCCACCGCACCATCAGGTGGGATAACACACTGCCCACCCAATGAGGCCACCCACAGTGTCCCCACTGGAGAGACAGGACAGGAGCCGCAGAGCCTATCTCTGACACCGGGTGCGGAAGCCACCGATACCCCTGTTGACAAGGACGAGTGGTGAGGATAGAAGCTCCCCAATGCCATTCACTGCAGGAGATGGGGGTGCAGTGCGGATGGCAACATATCAAAGGGAATGGCCAAGGGGTGGAGGTGGGTTTGGAGGCGACATGTGAAAGCTGGAGCCGAAGTGCAACTCAGGGTCACCATGTAGCTTGTTGAATTTCGATGAGCAAGAGAATGCTCAACTTGCGAACATGTCTTCTCTTTCCCCCCCCTGCAGAGAACGAATTTCGGAGTACAGCCCGGAATGCTCACTATCTACCTGGCTGCAGCCGCCGTTGCAGATGCCAGGGCCTGCTCGGATAGGATTCTGCACAAGAGGAGTCTGCCTCAGAAGAGCAGGGGCCAGCTGGTGAGGCTGGAGAACCGGCCGGCCAATAGACCGAGGAGGAGATGTGAAGGAGCGGATGCATCAGGCCAGCACGGTAGCATAGTGGAAAGCACAATTGCTTCACAGCTCCAGGGTCCCAGGTTCGATTCCCGGCTTGGGTCACTGTCTGTGCGGAGTCTGCACATCCTCCCCGTGTGTGCGTGGGTTTCCTCCGGGTGCTCCGGTTTCCTCCCACTGTCCAAAGGTGTGCAGGTTAGGTGGATTCGCCATTCTAAATTGCCCATAGTGTCCAAAATTGCCCTTAGGGGTGGGGTTACTGGGTTATGGGGATAGGGTGGAGGTGTGGACCTTGGGTAGGGTGCTCTTTCCAAGAGCCGGTGCAGACACGATGGGCCGAATGGCCTCCTTCTGCACTGTAAATTCTATGATTCTATGTATACTGTCAGCACCTGTCCTTCGAGGACATACCAGACTGCGTGCGCCGCCGAAGACACCAGTTATCCAGGGAGACCTGGCACCGCGGGGATATGGCAGAGGACACCCGCTCCCAGTGGCCATCAAGGTGATGTTTGGCCTGAACTTTTATGTCTCCATATTTATCCTGGGGCCCAGCGGGGACCTGTCTGGGATCTCGCAGACATCCTCACACAGGAGCATCCACACTGTGACGGATGCCCTACTTGCCCAGGTAATGGACTAAATAACCTTCAGTTTGGACCAGGCCCACCAGGATGCCAGGGCAGCAGAATTTGGCACCATCGCTGACATGACCAAGGTCTAGGAGGTGATCGATGGAACACATACCTCCCAAAGAGCACTGGCTCATCAGGGGGTGCCCTTCATCAATTGGAAGGCATTTCACTTCCTGAATGTGAAGTTGGTGTGTGATCTGCACCTGATTTCCTGTTTGAGCAGAAAGCATACGTCCTGGCGCACTTGTCAGTTCCCGGCACCTTTGAGGTGCTCCCTCGGGTGAGGGGTTGGCTGTTGGATGATAAGGATGACCCACTGAGGTCTTGGCTAATGTCACCTGTCCGGAGGCCCCAGACCGACGTGGAGACCTGTTATAACGATGCTCGTGCAGCAAATAGGAGCATCATAGAGCGTTGCAACAGCCCCTCAAAATGCGTTTCCGATGCCTGAAGCATTCCGGTGAGGCTCTCCAATATAGCCCCTGTCATAATATACACCAGTATATTATGGTGCAGACACACACACACACACACTGATGGACATGCAGTGGGACCAATCAGCATACACAACACCGCAGCCAATCACCAGTGAGAGCACACACACTATAAAGACGGGACGGGAGAGTTCCCGCACATTCTAGTAGCTGCCAGCTCGGAGCACAGAGCTCACAGCCTGCAACACAGACATTCACCATGTGCTGAGTGCATCACCTGGTTAGGACTAGGCAAGGGTCAACAGTTAAAGCTGGTATTGCATTTACCCACAGTTCAAGTATGTTAACATAGTTAACCTGATAATAAAATAGAGTTGCACCACTTCCAGTGTTGGTGACCTGTTTGTGATCCAGAACACCCAACGCATCATGGTACTAGGAGTGGTTGCATACTAGCACTTCTGAGACCCACCTGCAACTAATTAGCATTCTGGCATCCTGAAGTATGGAGAACATCAACCCGCCGTCGCCGCTCCGCATCGCCGGCACCTCAGCGTACAGTGACAACCAGCAACGATACCCAGGCAAGATGTTGAAGATCCGGGTTCCGCAGCAGCACCAGTGCCACGGCGATCTCCGCCAAAACTGGCGGGCATTCCGTCAAAAGTTTGAAATCTTCCTGCTGGCAGCTGAATTAGAGGACCTGGCCGATCCTGAAAAAACAGAGCTTCTCCTCACCATCGCCGGTGCCAGAGCAGAAGAAATCTTTTAAAATTTCAAGTTCTCCAAGGGGCAAAACAGGAGCGACTTCCAGGCAGTCCTGGACAAATTCAGCAAATACTGTGAGAAAACACACTCCAACCAGCAAGGAAAGGTAAGAGAAGCGCCAGTACTCACCTCGAAGCCGAAATCCTGGAGCAGAGAACGATTTTGGTCGGCGGCCATCTTTCTGAAGGGACTGCACTTGCGCAGTGCGCGACGCCGCGCCTGCGCAATCACGAAAACGGCCATCAGTAAAGGAACCACGATCTGCGCATGTGCAAACACCTCCTACGTCACGCGCGTCATGACGCAGAGGCCTCGGACCATGCCCATTTGAAGGGGAAACGTCCCAAATCAAAGAAAAAATCTTTTAAAGCTGTAAAACAACCTTCCTTCACCTGGAATGACAGCACAATACCTCAAATTGAACCAGGAAATGAAATAAACCTCCGAAGAACCCTGAAACAAGCAGTTACCTACCCCCAAACCGAGTCCGATTCCGACTTCCCGCAGACCAGTGACACCGAGGACCCGAGGGAGCCTTTTCGAGTCACTGTTATAACAAAGAACAGGCTGTCCCCGAATCAAAACCACCAGCCACTGTCGGTGCACAGCATTGATCCAGACGACAAATGGTGTGCCACCCTGACGGTCAACCGATCCCAGATACGATTCCGCCTGGACACTGGTGCTTCCGCTGATCTCCTAGCGTGGTCAGACTTTCAGACCCTTGGGGTTAAACCAATCATTCTTCCGTCAACCTGCCAACTAATGGACTACAATGGCAACGTCATTCCTGCTACCGGTTCATGCCAGCTCGAAGTGACGCACAACTCGCGAAAAACCATCCTTCCCTTTGAGATCGTGGGCTCCTCGAAGGACTCTCTGCTAGGCGCACAGGCGTGCAAACTCCTAAACCTCATTCAATGAGTACACTCTCTCTCTCCAGAGGACATGTCTGCCTTCCAGGATGCGGACTTCAGGGCGCAACTCAATGCCATCATCGACCAGTACCGCGATGTTTTCGAAGGCATGGGCACGCTTCCATACACTTACAAAATCCTGCTCAAACAAGACGCCATGCCTGTGGTTCATGCACCTCGCAGAGACCCAGCACCCCTCAAGGGCCGCCTCAAGCAGCAGCTGCAGGACCTCCAGGACCAAGGAGTGCTCTCCAGAGTGACGGAACCAACCGACTGTGTCAGTTCCATGGTGTGCGTAAAGAAGCCTTCTGGCGAGCTCCGGATCTGCATTGACCCAAAGGATCTGAATCGCAACATAATGAGGGAGCATTACCCTATCCCCAAGCGCGAGGAGATCACGTGTGAGATGGCTCGGGTCAACATCTTCACCAAACTTGACGCCTCAAAAGGATTCTGGCAAATTCAACTAGACAGGTCCAGCAGAAAGCTGTGTACCTTTAATACCCCGTTTGGCAGATACTGCTACAACAGGATGCCGTTTGGGATTATCATAGATTATCATAGAATTTGCAGTGCAGAAGGAGGCCATTCGGCCCATCGAGTCTGCACCGGCTCTTGGAAAGAGCACCCTACCCAAGGTCAACACCTCCACCCTATCCCCATAATCCAGTAATCCCACCCAACACTAAGGGCAATTTTGGACACTAAGGGCAATTTATCATGGCCAATCCACCTAACCTGCACATCTTTGGACTGTGGGAGGAAACCGGAGCACCCGGAGGAAACCCACGCACACATTGGGAGGATGTGCAGACTCCGCACAGACAGTGACCCAAGCCGGAATCGAACCTGGGACCCTGGAGCTGTGAAGCAATTGTGCTATCCACAATGCTACCATGCTGCCCCTATATCGGCATCAGAAGTATTCCACCGGATCATGGAGCAAATGATGGAGGGCAATGATGGTGTGCGCGTCTATGTTGACGACATCATCATTTGGTCCACCACCCCGCAGGAGCATATCAGTCGCCTCCAGCGCGTTTTCAAACAAATACGGGACCAAGGCCTTCGCCTCAACAGAGCCAAATGTTCCTTCGGCCAGACGGAACTCAAGTTCCTAGGGGACCACATCTCCCGGTTGGGTGTGCGGCCGGATGCGGACAAGGTGGCAGCCATCACGCCAATGCAGAAGCCAGCGGATAAGAAGGTGGTCCTCCGATTTTTGACCATGGTCAACTTCCTGGGGAAGTTCATCCCCAACCTCGCCTCCGGAACCTGGTCAGAAAGACGACAGACTTCCAATGGCTTTCCGCCCACGAGGGCGAATGGGAGGAGCTTAAGACCAAGCTTACCACGGCCCCGGTATTGGCATTTTTTGATCCCATGAAGGAAACAAAAATTTCAACGGATACCAGCCAATCCGGCATTGGGGTGGTGCTCCTGCAACGCGATGAGACCTCATCATGGGCCCCCGTTGCATATGTGTCATGTGCCATGACCCCCACGGAACAGCGCTACGCGCAGATCGAAAAGGAGTGCCTGAGCCTGTTGACTGGGGTCGACACATTTCATGATTACGTGTACGGCCTCCCCCAATTCACTGTCGAGACCGACCATCGCCCGCTGGTCAACATTATACAAAAAGACCTGAATGATATGACCCCTCGCCTCCAGCGCATTCTGCTTAAACTCCGGCGGTACGATTTCCAGCTCCTATACACCCCGGGCAAGGACCTGATCATAGCCGACGCTCTGTCCAGGGCAGTCAACACCCTGTGTGACCCAGAGGGGTTTGTCTGCCAGGTTGACACCCATGTGGCCTTCACGCCCTCCAATCTGTCGGCTACGGATGAATGTCTTATCCACATTCGCCGCGAGACTGCGGCTGACCCCCTACTACAGCGTGTCATGCGCCACATGACGGACGTGTGGCTCAAGGGCCAATGCCCGCAGTTCTACAAAATCAGAGATGATCTGGCAGTAGTCGATGGTGTCCTCCTGAAGCTGGACCGCATCGTGATCCCGCACAGCATGCGCCAGCTCGAGGGCTATCTTGGCGTGGAGAAGTGCCGGCGGAGGGCCCGAGAGGCTGTGTATTGGCCGGGCATCAATGAGGACATCGCCAACACAGTGCTCAACTGCCCCACCTGTCAGCAGTTCCAGCCGGCCCAACCACGTGAGACCCTACAGCCCCATGAGTTGGTCACGTCCCCTTGGTCTAAGGTAGGCGTTGACCTGTTCCATGCGCTCGGCAGGGACTCTGTTCTGATTGTAGACTATTTTTCGAACTACCCGGAGGTCGTATGCCTGCATGACATCACATCATCGGCGGTCATCCGTGCCTGCAAGGAGACCTTTGCTCGTCACGGCATCCCACTCACTGTGATGTCGGACAATGGCCCCTGCTTCGCGAGCCAGGAATGGTCCAACTTTGCCAGCAGGTACAACTTTATGCATGTGACTTCCAGTCCCCTGCACCCCCAATCCAATGGCAAAGCGGAAAAGGGCGTCCATGTCGTCAATAAGCTCCTCTGCAAGGCTGCCAATGCAGGATCCGACTTCTGCCTCGCCTTGCTGGCCTATCGTTCGGCCCCACTCTCCACGGGCCTGTCGCCAACCCAGCTGCTCATGGGTCGCACCCTCAGGACCACGGTGCCGTCCATTCACGTCCCAGACCTAGACCACGTTCCGGTCCTTCAGCGGATGCAACAGTCTCGTGCACAACACAAGGCGGCGCATGACGCTCGGGCGACTGATCTCCCTGCTCTGGCACCGGATGACAACGTCCGCATCCATCTTCCGGAGGGTGGCTGGTCTGGAACTGCTGTGGTTCTTCGGCAGATGTCTCCCCGCTCGTTCCTGGTTCGTCTGCCAGATGGTTCCATTCGCCGCCGCAATCGGTGTACCCTTCGTCTCGTTCCACACTCGCTACGTGATCCTCCACCGGTGCCACGCCCTCCTGTTGTCCCCAACCTGGACTATGTGGAGATTCCGAATACTCTGCATCCTCCTCACTCTGCCGTGGCCCAATCCGTTCCTCAGCCGGTGGCTCCTGACTCACCCTTGAGGCGGTCAACCAGAATTCGTTGCCCACCTCAGAGAATTGACTTTTGAGTTTTACGATGTTGGACTCTTTGATCTGTTCTGTTATCCTGTTTCATCATTCCAGTAGTTTGTATATAATGTTCATTTCGTTGTTGGTGTGACACCCTATTTCTCGGCACCAGGCACCTTCCCGTGTAAATAGATTAGCCTCATGTACATAGTCATGTAAATAACACGCAAACACATCATCATGTACATTCACTACACAATATTTATTGTCACGCAGGCACATGTTCTTTATATAAAAGGGGGGATGTCATAATATACACCAGTATATTATGGTGCAGACACACACACACGCACTGATGGACATGCAGTGGGACCAATCAGCATACACAATACCGCAGCCAATCGCCAGTGAGAGCACACGCACTATAAAGACAGGGGACAGGAGAGTTCCCACTCATTCTAGTAGCAGCCAGCTCGGAGCACAGAGCTCACAGCCTGCAACACAGACATTCACCATGAGCTGAGTGCATCACCTGGTTAGGACTAGGCAAGAGTCAACAGTTAAAGCTGGTATTGCATTTACCCACAGTTCAAGTATGTTAATATAGTTAACCTTATAATAAAATAGCGTTGCACCACTTCCAGTGTTGGTGACCTGTTTGTGATCCAGAACACCCAACACATCAGCCCCAGGAGGGTCTTGAACATCATGCTGGCCTGATGTATCCTGCACAACATCACGCAGCAGAGGGGGGACATACTGGAGAAGGAGGAGGAACACCCGGCCTCATCTTATGAGGAGGATGAGGAGAATGGCCAGGTAGAACAGGATATGGAACCCAAGCAGGCTGCCCAGCATGTGCTCCAGGGCCACCGCACATGGGACAACCTCATTGGCTGCAGATTTTCCAACTAGGATGCCTGGCCACCAACAGCTCCGTCACCCTGTTCCACCTCTCTATTCCCTCCCCCTCCACCACCCACTTCCAAGTGGTTCCCCCCCC
This sequence comes from Scyliorhinus torazame, assembly GCF_047496885.1. Lineage (NCBI taxonomy): Eukaryota > Metazoa > Chordata > Chondrichthyes > Carcharhiniformes > Scyliorhinidae > Scyliorhinus > Scyliorhinus torazame. The sequence goes on from NC_092707.1 coordinate 176,444,395, forward strand.
CCCCTTCTCAAAACAGTTCAAATCCTCCCCTCTCCCTCATCCCTTTACCCCATCCCACCACCCTAGCTCCCACTCATCCTTCCGAGGTAACTACCAACATCACTACAGGGTGTTGGCCCTGGGGTGGCCGTTTCAGCGAGTCTTGTCCACAGGATGGAGGATGATGTTGACAGATGAGCTCTGGTGCTCCTTATCATTTGACTAAGTCTGACTCCTGCCTTCAGGATCACCTTTCACTGTTCGCTCAGGAGATCCCGGAATGTCTGCTGGTCATTCCATCACACAGGCCCCATATATCCTTTTGTGGGGAGGGGGGGGGGGGGGGGGGGGAGGGGGTGGGGGGATGGGTGGGTGGGGTGGCGGTTATGGAGATGGTGAGCGGTGACAGGTCACTCACTGGGTAAAGCTGTCCTACAAGGTCCTCTCACATACCTGGCTCTGTTTCCTGCTACCTGTGAGGGTGAACCCAGGGCCCCAGTTGGAACATCCAATTATCCTGGGGGCTTTGCCCTGTGCCATCCTCCAATACCCACACCCCTCACTACCAACCTCCCACAACCCCCACCCGCCATGTTCTCTGCACCCAGCCCCTCCCTCACACCTTTCAGACAGAGGATTGAGACAGGTCGGAATGTTGGTGAAAAGGTGTTTAGCAGTGACTATATGCATTATTGTGATCCTGACTCCTACCTCTAACCTATGTGCTGCACTCATGCCAAATTAACTGGTGTTTAACTGCCTTATCTTACGTGGCCTACTGCTCCTTTTAGGTGTGACCCTAGACAGCACATCAGATGTTGTGGCAACCTCTGACCTTAGGTGCCTTTGGTAGCCATCCTCTGGACAGCCTGGACCGGGTTGGGTCCGGCCGACTTTCGGGTGTCACAGGTGACGAGGTGCCACCTTGTTCTGCCTGCCGCCCATCAGATGTGACGTGGTGGGGATTCAGAAGCGCTGAGGTGTTCCAGCACCTACTGTGTGGGAGGCACCAGCATCGGCCCCATCACTTCCTCCCCGCTAGGGGTACTCAATGGTCCCTGGGCTATTCCATAGGCAGAGGTGAGGCCGGAGTGAGCTATGGAGGCTCCACTGTTACCTGGCACTGCCAGTCCTGGAAACCCGCTCTTGTTTCAACCAGGGTCTTGATACCCTTAACCATAGAGCACGGAGACTGGGCCATGACTCTCAATGGGTGAGTCATGTCCCTCTGCCCCTCAGTCATGTCCTTCGGTGACTGGTCCAGGTCAGCTGGCGCCCAGCCAATACCCTCTCGATACCCTCAGCCATGATCCTTTGTGACTGGGCCAAGCTCTGCAGTGCGGCAGCAATGTCCATGTGCGCCTGGTACATGGCTGCCCGTGACTGGACTCCCCTATGCTGACCGCACAGTGTGCCCCAAGCCTTGGACATCTTGACCCATGGCTGTAATGTTTTGACCCAAGGCTTTCACCGCAAATGCCACCTCTTCTGTGTTGCCCTGGGGTACCACACATTGTCGGTGCCATATCCTGTACCTGATGGCAGTTGGACTCCTCCAAGTGCACCTGCAGGTGCTGGAAAGTTGCTGACACCCCCTCCTGTAGATCCTGGTTCTGCAACTGCATCTCCACCAGTGATGGGATCATTCTTTCCAGAAGCACAATACCTGTCTGGACTACAGCTGGTTCCTGGGACCGGGCAGCCCTCTGACCATTCGCTCCCTCGGGAGTCCCACCTGCACCTGATGTGCTGCAGCATGTGTGGCGTGTGCACCAGAAGGTGAGTTTAGGAGTTGAGGAGGCTCAGCCCTTGGCCTTGTCCAACAGGTATGAGGTACTTGCTTCCTGTGTGGATGAGGAAGAGGGCTGTAGGGAGGATGCGTTGACTGACCACTGCACCGTGGTACAGGAAGCCATTCAAGAGGGGAGAGCAAAAAGACAAGTGGTAGTTGTAGGGGATTCTATAATTAGGGGGATCGATGGCATCCTTTGTAAGCCAGATTGAGAGTCCCGCATGGTATGTTGCCTGCCCAGTGCCAGGGTGAGGGACATCTCTGATCGGCTTGAAAGGATTTTGGAGAGGGAGGGGGAGGATCCAGTTGTTGTGGTCCACGTTGGGACTAACAACATCCTGTTACTATTTAAGAGACTAGGAAAGAGGACCTGTTTGGGGATTATCAAACACTAGGGACTAAATTAAAGAACAGGTCCTCCAGGGTTATAATCTCTGGATTACTACCCGAGCCACGTGCCAATTGGCATAGGGTTGAGAAAATTAGAGAAGTTAACACGTGGCTATAGGAGTGGTGCGGGAAAGAGGGATTCCATTTCATGGGGCATTGGCATCAGTACTGGGGCAGGAGGGACCTGTACCGTTGGGACGGTCTTCACCTGAACCATTCTGGGACCAGTGTTCTAGCGAATAGGATAAATAGGTTGGTCACAAGGACTTTAAACTAGCAAGTTGGGGGGAAGGGAAGTGTAAAGCTATGGACAGTATAATGGTTAATGGAGATCAAGGCAGCAGGTTACGTGACAAGTTATTACGTAGAGATATGGGTTCAAAGACAAGGAAAATTAGGAGAAAGGGTAAGAGGAAAAATAAATTGCGAAAAGTTACTGATCAAGGTGTTAGGATTCATAACAAAGACATAAAAAACAGCATAAATGTACTTTACCTGAATGCTCGTAGCATACGAAATAAGGTAACTGAGTTGATGGCGCAAATCATCGTGAATGAAAATAATTTAGTGGCCATTACTGAAACATGGTTAAAAGATAGTCACGACTGGGAGTTAAATATCCAAGGGTATCAGACTATATGAAAGGATAGAATGGACGGTAAGGGCGGTGGTGTAGTTTTGTTGTTTAAGGATGGCATCCGGGCAATAGTAAGGGATGATATTGGTGCTATGGAGGACAAGGTTGAATCAATTTGGGTGGAAATCAGGAATAGTAAGGCGAAAAGGTCACTGATAGGAGTAGTCTATAGGCCACCAAATAGTAACAGGATGGTAGGGCAGGCAATAAGCAAAGAAATAACGGATGCATGTAGAAATGGTACAGCGGTTATCATGGGAGATTTTAATCTGCATATCGATTGGTTTAACCAGGTTGGTAAAGGCAGCCTTGAGGAGGAGTTTATAGAATGTGCCCGGGATAATTTCCTGGAACAGTATGTAATGGAACCTACAAGGGAACAAGCGGTCCTAGATCTGGTCCTGTGTAATGAGGCAGGATTGATTAATGAAAAAATGAAATTAAATTAAAATTGATCTCATAATGATCTCATAGTTCGGGATCCTCTTGGAAGGAGCGACCACAATATGATGGAATTTAAAATACAGTTGAAGGATGACAAGGTAAAATCAAACACTAGTGTTTTGTGCTTAAACAAAGGCGATTACAATGGGATGAGAGAAGAACTAGCTAAGGTAGACTGGGAGCAAAGACTTCATGGTGAAGCAGTTGAGGAATAGTGGAGAACCTTCCGAGCGATCTTTCACAGTGTTCAGGAAAGGTTCATACCGACAAAAAAGAAAGACGGTAGAAAGGGGAAAAATCGACCGTGGATATCTAAGGAGGTGAGGGAGAGTATCAAATTGAAGGAAAAAACATACAAAGTGGCAAAAATTAGTGGGAGACTAGAGGACTAGGAAGTCTTTAGGGGACAACAAAAAGCTACGAAAAAAGCTATAAAGAAGAGTAAGGTAGACGATGAAAGTAAACTGGCTCAGAACATAAAAGCAGATAGTAAAAGCTTCTACAAATGTATAAGACAAAAAAGAGTGGCTAAGGTAAATATTGGTCCTTTGGAAGATGAGAAGGGAGATTTAATAATAGGAGACGGGGAAATGGCTGAGCTGCTGAACAGGTTTTTTGGGTCAGTCTTCACAGTGGAGGACACAAATAACATGCCAGTGACTGATGGAAATAAAGATATGTTAGGTGAGGACCTTGAGATGATTGTAATCACTAAGGAGGCAGTATTGGGCAAGCTAATGGGGCTAAAGGTAGACAAGTCTCCTGGCCCTGATGGGATGCATCCCAGAGTGTTAAAAGAGATGGCTAGGGAAATTGTAAACGCACTAGTGATAATTTATCAAAATTCACTAGACTCTGGGGTGGTCCCAGAGGATTGGAAAGTAGCAAACGTGACACCACTGTTTAAAAAAGTAGGTTGGCAGAAAGCGGGTAATTATAGGCCGGTAAACTTAACTTCGGTTGTAGGGAAAAAGCTGGAGTCTATCATTAAGGAGGAAATAACGGGGCACCTGGAGGGAAATTGTCCCATTGGGCAGACGCAGCATGGGTTCACAAAGGGTAGGTCGTGTCTGACTAATTTGGTAGAATTTGTTGAGGACGTTACCAGTGCAGTAGATAACGGGGAGCCAATGGATGTGGTATACCTGGATTTCCAGAAAGCTTTTGACAAGGTGCCACACAAAAGGTTGCTGCATAAACTAAAGATGCATGGCATTGAGGGTAAAGTGGTAGCATGGGTGGAGGATTGGTTAACTAATAGAAAGCAGAGAGTGGGGATAAATGGGTGTTTCTCTGGTTGGCAACCTGTAACTAGTGGGGTCCCTCAAGGATCAGTGTTGGGCCTGCAGTTGTTCACAATTTACATAGACGATTTGGAGTTGGGGACCAAGTGCAATGTGGCAAAGTTTGCAGACGACACTAAGATGAGTGGTAACGCAAAAAGTGCAGAGGATACCGGAAGTCTGCAGAAGGATTTGGATAGGTTAGGTGAATGGGTTAGGGTCTGGCAGATGGAATTCAATGTTGCCAAGTGTGAAGCTATCCATTTTGGGAGGAATAACAGCAGAATGGATTATTATTTAAACGGTAAGATGTTAACACATGCTGCTGTGCAGAGGGACCTGGGTGTGCTGGTGCACGAGTCGCAAAAAGTTGGTGTGCAGGTGCAACAGGTGATTAAGAAGGCTAATCGAGGGGGCTTCTGGTTGCGGCGATGACCAGCTGAGTCGCACGTTTTGGCACCTCCCGTTTTAACGGACTTTTGGGCTCTTATCGGGAGCCCCAACGGAAATTTTTCACGGCCAAACTCAGTGGGGGGCGATAAAGGAAGGAGACCCCCCGGGTGTGGATGGAAAGAAGCGATAGTAGTGGCCAGATTGAGGAGGATCCTCTGGAGCAGCGGCAGAGAAGAGAAGGGAGAAGCAAGATGGCGGCTGAGGGAGCCCAGATGGTATGGGGCCCAGCAGGAGTTCCTCCGGAGATGTGTGGAGGAGCTCAAGAAGGAGGTGCTGGCGCCGATGTTGCTGGCGATTGAGGGATTGAAGGACACGCAAAAGACCCAGGAGATGGAGCTCCGTGGAGTGAAGGCAAAGGCAGCCGAGAATGAAGACGAGGTACAGGGCTTGGTGGTGAAGACGGACACGCACGAGGCACTATATAAGAGATGCACAGAAAGGCTGGAAGCCCTGGAAAATAGCTCGAGGAGGAAGAATTTAAGGATTTTGGGTCTTCCCGAAGGGTCAGAGGGAGCGGTTGTTGGGGCGTATGTGAGTACGATGCTCCATACTTTAATGGGAGCTGAGGCCCCGACGGGCCCCCTGGAAGTGGAGGGAGCATACCGGGTCCTCGTGAGAAGACCGAAGGCAGGGGAAATACCGCGAGCAATAGTGGTGAGGTTCCACCGCTACAAAGACAGAGAGATGGTCCTGAGATGGGCTAAGAAGACACGGAGTAGCAGGTGGGAGAACGCGGTGATCCGCGTGTATCAAGATTGGAGTGCGGAGGTGGCGAGAAGGAGGGCGAGTTTCAATCGGGCCAAGGCGGTGCTCCACAGGAAAAAAGTGAAATTTGGAATGTTGCAGCCGGCAAGACTATGGGTTACACACCAGGGCAAACACCATTACTTCGAGACGGCGGAGGAGGCGTGGGCAATTATTCATGAAGAGAAGTTGGACTAGATTTGAGGAATGGATGTTTGGAAAGAAGTAGCGAGGTGGTGGCAAGGAATTGTAAAGGGGGGAGAGGGGGAGGGCTTATCTGTAAAAATGTTGGACGGGAGAATTTTTTCTCCCCCACCCTCAGAGGGGGGGGGGGACACACGAAGAAATGTGGGCGCCGGTGGGGAAGGGGACAGGGAAGGGGAGAGGGAACTGCGCCATTAGGGGTGGGGCCGAGAGGGAAAAGTGGGCGCAGGAAGGAAGGGGGCCCCACACGCAGGGAGGCCAAGGGTAAACGGGGGAAGCCGAGGTCAGCCAGAGTTTGCTGACTCCCGGAAGCAATATGGGGGGAGCAATCAAGCTAGAAGGGAATCTAGCGGGGGGGGGGAGGGGGAGGGGATTAACTGGGTTGCTACTGCTGAGGGTAAGGGGGAGCTGATACGGGATGGGATGGTCGGGACGGGAGGGCGCCGTCTGGGGGACAAACGGGTGCGTGGGACCCGGGTGAGGAGCTGGTTTAAAAAAGGGGATGGCTAGTCGACGATGGGGGGGGGGGGGGGGGGGGGGGTAAAGGGCCCCCCAACCCGGTTGATCACGTGGAACGTGAGAGGGTTGAACGGGCCGATTAAGAGGGGAAGGGTATTTGCGCACCTAAAGAGATTGAAGGCGGATGTGGTTATGCTTCAAGAGACGCACCTGAAAGTGGTGGATCAGGTCAGATTAAGGAAAGGATGGGTGGGACAGGTTTTCCACTCAGGATTAGATGCGAAAAATAGAGGGGTGGCAATACTGGTGGGGAAACGGGTACCGTTTGAGGCTAAGACCATAGTGGCGGACAGTGGGGGCAGGTACGTGATGGTGAGTGGCAGATTGCAAGGTGAGGCGGTGGTGCTGGTGAACGTATATGCCCTGAACTGGGATGACGCGGGTTTTATGAAGCGTATGTTGGGGCGCATCCCGGACCTAGAGATGGGAAATTTGGTATTGGGGGGGGACTTCAACACGGTGCTGGACCCAGGGCTGGACCTGTCCAGATCTAGGACCGGGAGGAGGCCGGCAGCGGCCAAGGTGCTTAAGGGGTTTATGGAGCAGATGGGAGGAGTAGATCCCTGGAGATTTGCTAGACCGAGGAGTAAGGAGTTTTCCTTCTTCTCCCACGTCCATAAAGTATACTCCCGGATAGACTTTTTTGTCCTGGGAAGGGCGCTGATCCTGAAAGTGGCAGGAACGGAATATTCGGCTATAGCCGTTTCAGATCACGCCCCACACTGGGTGGATCTGGATCTAGGAGAGGAGAAGGAGCAGCGCCCACTTTGGAGATTAGACATGGGACTGTTGGCAGATGAGGGGGTATGTGGAAGGGTGAGGGGATGTATTGAAAGATACCTAGAGGTCAATGATGATGGAGAAGTCCAGGTGGGCGTAGTATGGGAGGCGCTGAAGGCGGTGGTTAGGGGGGAGCTGATTTCCATTAGAGCCCACAGGGGGAAACAAGAGGGTAAAGAAAGGGAGAGACTGATCGGGGAGATTCTGAGGGTGGATAGGCAATATGCGGAGGCTCCGGATGAAGGGTTATACAGGGAAAGACGGAGACTACAGACGGAGTTTGACCTGCTGACCACGGGTAAGGTGGAGACGCAGTGGAGGAAGGCACAGGGAATACAATACGAGTATGGGGAAAAGGCGAGCCGACTGCTGGCCCAACAACTTAGGAAGAGGGGGGCAACGAAAGAGATCGGAGGAGTCAGGGACGGGGAGGGAAGGATGGAACAGAGGGCGGAGAGGGTGAACGGAGTGTTTAAGTCATTCTATGAGAGGCTGTATAAGTCCCAACCCCCGGAGGGGAAAGAGGGAATGATACATTTCCTGGACCAGTTGGAGTTCCCGAGGGTTGAGGAGCAGGAGGTGACAGGTCTGGGAGCACAGATTGAGGTGGAGGAGGTGGTAAAAGGAATCGAGAACATGCAGGCAGGAAAGGCCCTGGGACCAGATGGGTTCCTGGTGGAATTTTACAGGAAATATGTGGACCTACTGGCCCCACTCCTGGCGAGAACCTTCAATGAGGCTAAGGAAAGGGGGACACTACCCCCGACGATGTCGGAGGCGACGATATCGTTGATCCTGAAACGAGACAAAGACCCGCTGCAGTGCGGGTCATACAGGCCCATCTCCCTCCTAAATGTAGACGCCAAGTTACTGGCCAAGGTGATGGCGACTAGGATAGAGGACTGTGTCCCAGGGGTGGTACATGACGACCAGACAGGGTTTGTTAAAGGGAGGCAATTGAATGCCAACATACAAAGGTTGCTGGGGGTGATGGTGATGCCCCCACCGGAGGGGGAGGCGGAGATAGTGGTGGCGACGGAAGCAGAGAAGGCATTCGATAGAGTGGAGTGGGATTACCTGTGGGAGGTACTGAAGAGATTTGGATTTGGAGAGGGGTTCATCAGATGGGTTCAGCTCCTGTACGGGGCCCCGGTGGCAAGCGTGGTTACAAACAGGCAACGATCCGACTATTTCCGATTACATAGGGACACAAGACAGGAGTGTCCCTTGTCCTCGTTACTGTTCGCGTTGGCAATCGAGCCATTGGCCATAGCGCTGAGGGGCTCTAAGAAGTGGAGAGGGGTGCTTAGAGGAGGAGAGGAACATCGGGTGTCATTATATGCGGATGATCTGCTGCTATATGTGGCGGACCCAGTGGAGGGGATGCCAGAGATAATGCAGACACTCAGGGAGTTTGGCGAGTTCTCGGGATACAAATTGAACATGGGAAAGAGTGAACTATTTGTGATGCACCCCGGGGAACAGGGCAGGGGGATAGACGATCTGCCGCTGAGGAAAGTAGCAAGGGACTTTCGATATCTAGGGATCCAGGTGGCCAGGAACTGGGGAACCTTGCATAAACTTAACTTGACACGACAGGTAGAGAAGATGGAGGAGGACTTTAAAAGGTGGGACATGGTGCCTCTGTCATTGGCGGGTAAGGTATAGGCGGTCAAAATGGTGGTCCTCTTGAGGTTTCTTTTCGTGTTTCAGTGCCCCCCCATACTGATTACAAAGGCCTTCTTCAAGAAAGTGGACAGGAGTATTATGAGCTTTGTGTGGGCTGGAAAGACCCCAAGGGTAAAGAGGGGGTTCCTGCAGCGTAGGAGGGACAGAGGGAGACTGGCACTGCCGAGCCTGAGTGATTACTATTGGGCCGCCAACGTGTCTATGATATGTAAGTGGATGAGGGAAGAAGAAGGAGCGGCGTGGAAAAGGCTGGAGATGGCGTCCTGTAGGGGAACAAGTTTAAAAGCACTGGCGACGGCGCCGTTACCGTTTTCCCCGAAAAAATACACCACAAACCCAGTGGTGGCGGCGGCTTTGAAGATTTGGGGGCAGTGGAGACGACATAGGGGAGTGACGGGTGCCTCGGTGTGGTCCCCGATAAGGAACAACCACAGGTTCGTCCCGGGAAGGATAGATGGGGGATTCCAATCTTGGCAACGAGCAGGAATTGTGAAATTGAAGGACTTGTTTTTGGACGGGACGTTCGCGAGTCTGGGAGCACTGGTAGAAAAATACGAGTTGCCACCTGGGAATGCCTTTCGATATATGCAAGTGAGGGCATTTGCAAGGCAACAGGTGACGGAATTTCCGCAGCTCCCGGCGCAGGGGATCCAGGGCAGAGTGATTTCGGGGGCATGGGTCGGTGATGGTAAAGTGTCCGATATATACAGGGAAATGAGAGACGAGGGGGAGACGATGGTAGAGGAGCTAAAGGGTAAATGGGAGGAGGAGCTGGGGGAAGAGATTGAGGAGGGGCTATGGGCAGATGCCCTAAATGGGGTAAATTCCTCGTCCTCGTGTGCCAGGCTCAGCCTGATCCAATTCAAGGTTCTACACAGGGCGCATATGACTGGAGCAAGGCTGAGTAGATTTTTTGGAGTGGAGGATAGGTGCGGGAGGTGCGCGGGAAGCCCGGCGAACCACACCCACATGTTCTGGTCATGTCCGGTATTGCATGGGTTCTGGGTGGGAGTGGCAAGAGTGATCTCAAAGGTGGTGTGGGTCTGGGTCGAACCAAGCTGGGGGTTGGCTATATTTGGGGTTGCAGAAGAGCCGGGAGTGCAGGAGGCGAGAGAGGCTGATGTTTTGGCCTTTGCGTCCCAAGTAGCCCGGCGAAGGATTCTACTAATGTGGAAAGAAGCTAATCCCCCGGGCGTGGAGGCCTGGATAAACGACATGGCAGGGTTTATAAAATTGGAGCGAATAAAGTACGCACTAAGAGGTTCGGCTCAGGGGTTCACCAGGCGGTGGCAACTGTTCCTTGACTATCTCGCAGAGCGATAAGGGAAAACAGGAAAGACAGCAGCAGCAACCCAGGGGGGAGGGGGGGGGAGGGGGGGGGAGGGGGGGGAGGGGAGGGTACATGTGGGTCCTTGGGTTTTTTTTGTTCTTTTCCATGCTAGTTGTTTATATTTATTTTTTCAATGTTACTATTTCTTTTTCTGCACTTGTTAGTTAATATATTGTTTAAATAATGGTCAATGTACATTTTGTTACAAAGTTGTAAAAATAGAAAATTCTTTTTGATTGAAAAACTTTAATAAAATATATTTCAAAAAAAAAGAAGGCTAATCGAGTTTTGTCTTTCGTTGCTAGAGGGATGGAGTTCAAGACTAGGGAGGTTATGCTGCAATTGTATAGGGTGTTGGTGAGGCCACATCTGGAGTATTGTGTTCAGTTTTGGCCTCCTTACCTGAGAAAGGACATATTGGCACTGGAGGGAGTGCAGAGGAGATTCACTAGGTTGATCCCAGAGTTGAGGGGATTAGATTATGACGAGAGGTTGAGTAGACTGGGACTGTACTCATTGGAGTTTAGAAGGATGCGAGGGGATCTTATTGAAACATATAAAATTATGAAGGGAATAGATAGGATAGATGCGGGCAGGTTGTTTCCACTGGTCGGGGAAAGCAGAACTAGGGGGCATAGCCTCAAAATAAGGGGAGGTAGATTTAGGACGGAGTGTAGGAGGAACTTCTTCACCCAAAGGGTTGTGAATCTCTGGAATTCCTTGCCCAGTGAAGCAGTTGAGGCTCCTTCTTTAAATGTTTTTAAGAAAAAGATAGATACCTTTCTAAAGAATAAAGGGATTCGGGGATATGGTGTATGGGCCGGAGAGTGGAGCTGAGTCCACAAAGATCAGCCATGATCTCATTAAATGGCGGAGCAGGCTCGAAGGGCCAGATGGCCTACTCCTGTTCCTAGTTCTGATGTTCTCCCGCTCCCTTCTGTTGTGGGCCGTTTTTTCCAAGGGGATACATAAAGGACATGGTAAGACGTGTGGAGGCAGGTTACATGGGGGGGGGTCAGTAGTTGGTGTCTTATGTGTGAAAGGTACCTGGCTAGAGAGGACAATACAAATGTTGGGGTTTGGTGCAGCATGGGATGTAAAGGGGTGCAGGAGATGGGTTTTGATTGGCCTCTAGGGGAGTCGAGGGGGGGGGGGTGATGTGAGGAGTGAGGGACGGGAGTGATGCCAGGGGCACAGAGGTGGTGACTGACCCGAACTGACCTAAGGAGATTGTTCATCTTCTTGCGGCACTGCATGCCAGTCCGCCTGGTGAGGCTTGCAGCACTGATAGCCTTTGCCACCTCTGCTCAGGCCCGGTTGGTATCCGTGGATGGTAGCCTCTTGCCCACCGTGGGGAAGAGGGTGTCCTGCTTCTCCTTCACCGCATCCAGCACTCGGTCAAGCTCTGCGTTCACGAATCAGGGGCAGCTCTTCGTGCGGCCATCTTCTTGGCTGGAATGAGAGTTTGTGGTCAGTGGAGTGCTTATAAGCAGTTCCAACTTGTTAAACCCTCCAGCGCCAATTCCAGCACCAGCGAATCCGATGCCAGTGGGAATGAGAATCACTTTAGATTCATATGGACAGAGTGCTGGTCCATTAGCATGTCGTGAATTGCTCCGGAAAAAGCCCCTCAACGGGAATGCGATCAGTCCCGGCGTCAACAAACTTGCTTGAGTTCTTTGAGGATGTAACCAGCAAGGTGAATAATGGGGAGCCTGTAGATGTGGTATATCTAGACTTCCAGAAGGAGTTTGACAAGGTGCCGCATATACGACTGAACTAGAAGGTGAGATCGCAGGGGATTGGGAGTTCAGTACTAGATTGGATTGAGGATTGGCTGACGAAAAGAAAGCAGAGTTTTGGGATAAATGGATCCTCCTCTGGCTGGCAAACTGTAACTAGTGAGGTGCCGCAGGGTTCAGTCTTCGGACCTCAACTGCTTAGAATCTATATAAATGATCTGCGAGCAGGGACAGAGTATAACATAGTAAAATCTGCGGATGATACTAAAATCAGGAAAGCAGGCAATGAAGAGGAGATAAAGATTTTACAGATGGATATAGATAGGCTCGGAGATTGGGCCAAAATTTGGCAGATGGAGTTTAATGTGGATAAGTGTGAGGTTATCCATTTTGGCCCAAAAAATAGAAAGGCAAATTATTATCTAAACGGAAAGCAGACTCATGATGCATCTAGGCAGATAGATCCGGGTGTCTTTGTTCATGAATCACAGAAAGTCGATATGCAGGTACAGCATGTAATTAAAAGGGCAAATGGAATGTTCATGTTTATGGCAGCACGGTAGCATTGTGGATAGCACAATTGCTTCACAGCTCCAGGGTCCCAGGTTCGATTCCGGCTTGGGTCACTGTCTGTGAGGAGTCTGCACATTCTCCCCGTGTCTGCGTGGGTTTCCTCCGGGTGCTCCGGTTTCCTCCCACAGTTCAAAGATGTGCAGGTTAGGTGGATTGGCGATGATAAATTGCCCTTAGTGTCCAAAATTGCCCTTAGTGTTGGTTGGGAATGCTGGGTTATGGGGATAGGGTGGAGGTGTTGACCTTGGATAGGGTGCTCCTTCCAAGAGCCGGTGCAGACTCGATGGGCCGAATGGCCTCCTTCTGCACTGTAAATTCTATGAAAAGGACCTGAGTATAAAAGTAGAGGAGTGTTGTTGCAATTGTACAGAATGTTGGTGAGACCACGTTTGGAGTATTGTGCAGTTTTGGTCTCGTTATTTGAGGAAGGATGTGGTGCCATTGGAGACAGTTCAAAGGAGGTTCACCAGATTGATTCTGGGGTTGAAAGGGTTGATGTATAAGGAGATAGTAAATAGTTTGGGCTTGTACTCGCTGGAGTTTAGAAGGATGTGAGGGGGTATGATCGGGACATATAAAATACTAAGAGGGATTGATAAAGTAAACGTAGACCAAATATTCCTCCTTGTAGAGCAATCTAGAATGAGAGGTCACAGATATAAGTTAAGAGGCAGCAGATTTAGAACCGAGATGAGGAGGAACTACTTCTCGTGGAAGGTGATAAATTTGAGAACTCGCTGCCCCAAACTGCGATAGAATCTGAGTCATTAAATTGTTTCAAGAAGGAGAAAGATATATTTCTGATTTTAAAAACGAGTTAAAGAGATAAGGAGAACAATTAGGGAGGTGGATTTGAGACCAAGAAGAGATCAATCATGATCTGATTGAATGGCAGAGCAGGCTTGAAGGGCTGAATTGCCTACTTCTGTTCCTAATTCCTACGTTCCTATGCCTCTCAAACGGAGAATCTCACCCATTGTCCCTAATTATCCGGTCCCCAGGGAAACTCCTTCATACAAAAAAAATTCCATTCGCCCAAACTTTTACAATGCTTTAATTATACCCTGCAGTCAAAGTGGCTGTCTTTTAAACCAGGGCTTTTAAAAATGATTACTGCAGCAGTCATACACACACATACCCAGGCTTTTAAACCTCACTGCACCAAATACATATAACATAATGCATCTAAACTTCCTACATTCATCGCACCGGGTAAAATAAAGAGTGCCGGAGGATATGCCAGGTGCAGGACCAGGCACACCTAAACATAAGGGGCTGGATTCTCCGATCCTGCAGCTATGTCCGCAGGATCCGCCTGGTGTTACGACCAGAAAGTCAGCGCCGCCCCCACACCGATCCTCCATCTGGTGGGGGGCTAGCAGCCACACAGTGTAAAGCCCCCGGCGTTACCTGCGGATACAGCCGGAGAATGGCCGGGTCCGTGGCCGTGCATGCGCACGGCAGCTGCCTGCCAAAAACTATCCCCCTGTGACCAGCCTCGTCACCCCCTTACCTCCCCCCACCAGTCCCCCCAGCCCCTGACGAAGGCCCCCCTGTCAGTGGCTCCCCCCCCCCGACTGTGGCGGCGCTGGACTCAATCCACAGCCGTCATGTGAGCTCCCCGAACGGTGTGGGCACACGTGTCCCACACCATTGGGGACTCGGTCCATCGGGGTGGAGCGTGGCGGGAATGCCTCAGGTGACATCCTGAGGTCATCCATGTGGCGTGCTTCGTACTCCCTGGGTACGCCGTTTCGAGGGGGTGGAGCATCGCAAAACTGGCACCGCTCCCGATTCCGGCGTATAAGGGGATTCTCCGGCCGATCGCCGCCCAAGGTGTCAAGCTACAACACAGGACTACTTATGTGCCAAACACATAAGCAGCATGCAATAGACAGAGCAAAGCAATCCCACAACCAACGGATCAAATTTAAGCTTTGCAGTCTTGCCACATCCAGCCATGAATGGTTGTGGACTATTAAACAGCTAACGGGAGGAGGGGGCTCGACAACTATTGACATTCTCAATGATGGGAGTGCCCAGCATATCAGTGCAAAGAATAAGGCTGAAGTATTTGCAACAATCTTCAGCCAGAAGTGCCGAATGGATGATGCACCTCAGCCTCCTTCAGAGGTCCCCAGCATCATTGATGCCAGTCTTCAGCCAATTTGATTCATTGCACGTGATATCAAGAGACGATTGAAGGCACTGGATACAGCAAAATCTGTGGGCCCTGACAATATTCCGACAAAAGCACTGAAGACCTGAGCTCCAGACCAGCTGTGTTTAGTCAAACTGTTGAAGTTTAACACTGTCATCTCCCCTGCAATGTGGCAAATTGTGCAGCTATGACCTGTCTACAAAAGGCAGGATATATCAAAGCTGGTAAATTACTGCCTCATCAGTGTTCTCTTGATCATCATCAAAGTGGTTTTAGGAGTCATCGACCACCTTTGGGGCAGCACGGTAGCATTGTGGATAGCACAATTGCTTCACAGCTCCAGGGTCCCAGGTTCGATTCCGGCTTGGGTCACCGTCTGTGCGGAGTCTGCACATCCTCCCCGTGTCTGCGTGGGTTTCCTCCGGGTTCTCCGGTTTCCTCCCACAGTCCAAAGATGTGCAGGTTAGGTGGATTGGCCATGATAAATTGCCCTTAGTGTCCAAAATTGCCCTTAGTGTTGGGTGGGGTTACTGGGTTATGGGGATAGGGTGGAGGTGTTGACCTTGGGTGAGGTGCTCTTTCCAAGAGCCGGTGCAGACTCGATGGGCCGAATGGCCTCCTTCTGCACTGTAAATTCTATGATTATTAAACAGCATCTTGTCAGCAATAACCTGCTTACTGACACTCAGTTTGGGTTCCACTAAGGCCATTCAGCTCCTGATCTCACTACAGCTTTGATCCAAGCTTGGACAAAAGAGCTGAATTCCAGGGGTGGGGTGAGAGTGGCTGCATTTGACTTCAAGACAGCATTTAACCCAGTGTGGCATCAAGGAGTCACAGCAAAACTAGAGTAAATGGTAATCAAGAGGAAACCTCTTCATGGTTGGAGTCATACCCAGCACAAAGGAAGATAGTTATTATTGTTGAAGATCAATTAACTAATTTCCAGGACATCAGGAGCTGCAGGAGTTCCTCAGGGCCTTTGCCTCAAAATCTTCAGCTGCTTCATCGATGACGTTCAGTCTATCACAACATCGGAAGTGGGGATGTTCGACTTCCGGTGGCGGCCACGGTGTGAGTGGTCACACATTAGGTGGCTCCCGCTCGTGGTGAACTTTTTGGACCTGTTCCCCAGCTAACGACGGAGTGATTGTAAAAGGTGCAGGAGGGATGGAAGAAGAGAGTATCCCACCTTTGTGTGGATTTGTGGACCAGAAGTGGTCGAAAAAGGAGGGAACAATTGTTGAAAGCTGGTGTGGAGCCTGCAACACAGGGGAAGTTGGTGGAGGGTCAGGGTCCGAGCTTGCCGGCCCAGTGATCGACGGATCAGCTAGTGAGCTTCCTGCATGAGATGTTTGCCCAGCAGAGAAAGGAGACCTTGGAGGACCTGGCCAGGGTGGTGGATCCGATAAAGTTGGGGTTCGACTGCCTGGAGATGAGGTTGGAGGCCCAGGGCCAGGCGATCCAAAGGCAGAGGAGGTGGTGGGGGAGCATGAGGAGCAGCCCGCCTCGATGGCTGTGGAGATGGGGTTGATGAGAGATCAACAGAAGAGGCTACAGGACAATGTGGAGGACCTGGAAAATAGGTTGTGCAGGCAGAATTTGAGGATCATGGGCCTGCCGGAGAGCAGTGAGGGAGTGGACACTGGTGCATATGTGGCATGGATATTCGAGAAGCTGCTGGGTGAAGGAGCGTTCGTTCGGCCCTTGGAGGTGGACCGGGCGAACAGGGCGCTTATGAGGAAGCCGCAGAGAAATGAGCCGCCGAGGGCGATGGTGGTGCGACTGCACCACTTCCTGGATATAGAACGGATTTTGAAGTGGGCCAGGCAGACCAGGCGCTGTACTTGGGAAGGCAGTGAGCTGAGTGTCAATCAGGATCTGGGTGCAGAGCTGGCTAAAAGGAGGGCGAGCTTCAATAAGGTGAAGATGGCCCTTTTTAAGAAGGGGGTGAAGTTCGGCATGTTGTACCCAGCGCATCTGTGGGTAACGTATGAAGGCCGGGAACTCTACTTTGGGTCACCGGAGGAGGCAATGGAATTTATTAGAGACAATGGACTGGCAGGAGAAGGAGGACATTGAACTCTGGAGGGGATGTTCCTCTCTTGTATTTTGGTTTTCTTCTGGCTTGTATGAATCACTTTTGCACTACGTTTGGGGCTGTTGCTCTGTTTTGGGTTTGTTTTGTTCTTGATGGGGGATGGTGGGTTGCTCTTTTCTTAGTGTTTGGTGGGGATTGTAAAGTTTGCAATGGGAGGATGGTTGAGCGGGAGGGGAGGGGTGGGGAAGGGTTATCAGTGGGGGGTAGGATGCTAGGTGCTATGGGCGGGGGCTATCAGGCTAGCTGGGCGGGCTAGCTCATGGAAGCGCAATGGGACTGAGCAGGTGGTAAGTGCGTTGATGGGGTTGGGATTGTTATTTTGTTATGAGATTTGGGGCGAGGGAAGGGGGTAGAAATCTGCTGACAGGGGAGGGGCTGTTGAAGGGTGACATGGGGAGGGTCGATGACGGTGGGCGCCCGAGATCGGGCCTGAGGAGGTGCGGGAGGTGGGCTGGAGGCCGGCCCAGGAAGGGCTATGGTTGATCGGCGGGGGGGGGGGGGGGGGGGGGGGGGGGCGCCCCCGACCAGGCTGATCACATGGAATGTGAAAGAGCAGAATGGGCCAGTCAAGAGGGCCCGTGTGTTCGCATATCTAAAAACCTTAAAGGCAGACGTGGCAATGATACAGGAGATACACCTGAGGGTTGTGGATCAAACTAGGCTAAGGAAGGGGTGGGTTGGGCAGTGTGGTATTATAGGTATTATGGTACCTGATAGGCTGGAGCACCATTGGTGGGAACTGTATGCTTTCTATTGGTTAGGATGTATGGTAGCTCTGCCCTGCTAGGGAGGGTATAAGAGCCCCAGCAGCCTTCATTCTGTACCTGAGCTGCTGGGGGAAACATCTAGCTTATTAAAGCCTTCAGTTGGACTACAACCTCGCTTTAGTGGTCATTGATCGTGCATCAATTTAAGAAGCTATTTTTTTTAAGAAGAAAGGATGGAGTTCCGAATCAAGCCGGAGTGTCTGCAACTCAGCCCCCACGCGGCGAACTCAGCGGCAATCTTTAAGCACTGGCTGGCGTGCTTTAAAGGGTATCTCGGGACGGCCGAAAACGCACCCATGGGAGAGCAGAAACTGTAAGTCCTGCACTCAAGAGTGAGCCCGGAGATTTACACCCTCATCGAGGAAGCGGAAGACTTCGATGCAGCAATAGAGCTGCTAAAAGGACACTATATTCGCCCGGTAAACCAGGTCTACGCCCGGCACCTGCTTGCAACAAGGCGACAAAAGCCTGGGGAATCGCTGGAGGAATTCTACCGTGCACTCCTGGTGTTGTGGAGAAGCTGCAGCTGCCCGCAAGTTTCGGCGAGCGAACACACTGAAAGCGGGACGCTTTTGTGGCAGGTATGCTATCCTCACAAATCTGCCGGCGGCTGTTAGAAAAAGACACTCTGGGTCTCAGGGAGGCACGGGCCCTTGCAGGCTCCCTGGACGTGGCTTCCAGGAACGCCCACGCTTACGTTCCCGACCGAGCGGCAGCCCCCTGGGCAGCGTGGAACCCCTCTGCGGCTGACCCAAAGACTTCCCCCATCCCCCCACAGGCCTGTGCTGCAAGGCGGCCTGGCAACCTCGGGGGCCCCGCTGCTACTTTTTGCGGGCAGGCCAAGCACCCCCGCCAGCGCTGCCCGGCCCGCGCATCCACCTGCAAGGGATGCGGCAAAAAGGGCCATTTTGTGGGGGTATGTCAGGCCCGTGCAGTTGCCGCAGTCTCCGGCGGCGAATGCGGACCGCAACCACAAACTTCTCCACGGTCCCCGTGCGGCCAGCGGTCGCCGCCATCTTCCTATTCCAGGGCCACGTGCGGACCCTGGGCGCCGCCATCTTGTTCTGCGGATGCCACGTTGGAGGGATGGGCGCCGCCATTTTGTGCGCCCCCAGCCATGTGCGACCAATGGGAGCCGCCATCTTGGATGACCCCCCAGGACCCCAGCTCGGCTGACCACGCACTGCCCGAAGAGAATTCGCAACTGCTACGATTAGCCTCAGTGACCCTGCATCAGTCCCGCCCTCGAACACTCTCAACTGCTGCAACGACCGTATTTATCAACGGGCACGAGACGTCCTGCCTAATCGACTCTGGGAGCACGGAAAGCTTCATAAAGCCCACCACGGTAAGGCGCTGTTCTCTCCTCATCCATCCCGTTAATCAAAAAATCTCCCTGGCCTCTGGTTTACACTCAGTGGAGATAAAGGGGTTTTGTGTAGCAAACCTCACAGTCCAGGGAAGGTAGTTCAAAAAATTCCATCTCTACGTCCTTCCCCACCTCTGCGCGGCTACACTCCTGGGTTTAGACTTCCAATGTAACCTCCAAAGTCTAACCTTAAATTCGGTGGCCCTATACCCCCCTTACTGTCTGCGGCCTTGCAACCCTTCAGGCCTTCCCTGTTTGTGAACCTCACCCCAGATTGCAAACCCGTCGCCACCAGGAGCAGACGGTACAGTGCCCAGGACCGGATCTTTATTGGGTCAGATGTCCAAAGGCTACTGAGGGAAGGGGCCATTGAAGCCAGTAACAGCCCCTGGAGAGCTCAAGCAGTGGTGGTAAAGACCGGGGTGATGTATAGGATGGTCATCGACTGCAGTCAGACCGTCAACAGGTTTACGCAGCTGGACGCGTACCCTCTCCCCCGCATATCCGACCTGGTAAACAGGATCGCACATTATAAGGTCTTCTCCACGGTGGATCTCAAGTTCGCCTACCACCAGCTCCCCATCCGCACTAGTGACCGCAAATACACTGCCTTCGAGGCAGATGGGTGGCTCTACCATTTCTTAAGGGTTCCCTTCGGTGTCACCAACGGGTTCTGGGTCTTCCAGCGCGCGATGGACCGAATGGTTGACAGGTACGGTTTACGGGCAACATTCCCGTATCTCGATAATGTCACCATCTGTGGCCACGACCAGCAGGACCACGAAACCAACCTCCGAAAATTCCTCCGGACCGCAAAAATCCTTAACCTTACATACAACAAGGATAAATGCATGTTTAGCACCGACCGCCTAGCCATCCTCGGCTACGTAGTGCGAAATGGAGTTATAGGCCCCAACCCTGAACGCATGCGCCCTCTTATGGAGTTCCCCCTCCCTCACTGCTCCAAGGCCCTGAAGCGTTGCCTAGGGTTTTTCAGCTACTATGCCCAGTGGGTCTCCAACTATGCGGACAAGGCACGTCCCATGATCCAATCCACAGCTTTTTCCCTGTCGATAGAGGCCCGCCAGGCCTTCGGTCGCATCAAAGCAGACATTGCGAAGGCCACGATGCATGCCATCGACGAGTCCCTCCCCTTCCAGTTCGAGAGCGATGCGTCCGACGTAGCTCTGGCGGCCACCCTCAACCAAGCGGGCAGACCAGTGGCCTTCTTCTCTCGTACCCTCCATGCTTCCGAAATTCGCCACTCCTCAGTCGAAAAGGAGACACAGGCCATAGTAGAAGCTGTGCGACATTGGAGGCATTACCTGGCCGGCAGGAGATTCACCCTCCTCACGGACCAATGGTCGGTGGCTTTCATGTTTGATAATGCACATCGGGGCAAGATAAAAAACGACAAGATCTTGCGGTGGAGGATCGAACTCGCCACCTACAACTACGAGATCTTGTATCGTCCCGGGAAACTAAATGAGCCTCCTGACGCCCTGTCCCGTGGCACATGTGCCACCGCACAAGTGGACCGCCTCCGAGCCCTCCACGAGGACCTCTGCCACCCGGGGGTCACTCGCTTTTTCCATTTTGTCAAGACCCGCAACCTGCCCTACTCCATCGAGGAGGTCAGGACAGCCACCAGGGACTGCCAAATCTGCGCGGAGTGCAAACCGCACTTCTACTGACCAGAGAAACCGCACCTGATAAAGGCTTCCCGTCCCTTTGAACGCCTCAACATGGACTTCGAAGGCCCCCTCCCCTTCACCGACTGCAACACGTATCTCCTGAACGTGATTGATGAGTACTCCCAGTTCCCATTCGCCATCCCTTGCCCCGACATGACCGCAACTGTGGTCGTGGCCACAGATGGTGACATTATCGAGATACGGGAATGTTGCCCGTAAACCGTACCTGTCAACCATTCGGTCCATCGCGCGCTGGAAGACCCAGAACCCGTTGGTGACACCGAAGGGAACCCTTAAGAAATGGTAGAGCCACCCATCTGCCTCCATAGCATCTTTGCACTGTTCGGGTTCCCCGCTTACATACATAGTGATAGGGGGTCCTCTTTTATGAGCGACGAACTGCGTCAATTCCTGCTCAGCAAGGGCATCGCCTCGAGCAGGACGACCTGTTACAACCCCTGGGGTAACGGACAGGGAGAGAGGGAGAACGGAACGGTCTGGAAGACCGTCCTACTGGCCCTACGGTCCAGGAACCTCCCAGTCTCCCGCTGGCAGGAAGTCCTCCCGGATGCCCTCCAATCCATCCGGTCACTGCTTTGTACGACCACCAACCAGACACCTCATGAACTTGTCTTCCCCAGGAAGTCCTCCTCTGGGACCTCGCTCCCGACCTGGCTGGCAGCACCCGGACCCATCCTGCTCCGAAAACACGTGCGGGCGCACAAGAGGGTCCATCTGCTCCATGCTAACCTCCAGTACGCCTCCGTGGCGTACCCTGACGGCCGACAAGATACGGTCTCCCTACGAGACTGGCGCCCGCCGGAACCCCACGCACACCCCAGCCACCAGTCCCACCCTCCCCTCCACCGGGGCACTTTACAGGAGGATCGGTCCTTCCGCCGGCCCCGTCTAGACCCCCTCACCCACCGACACTCCCCGCAGGCGCTCCCTTCCCAGGTCAACAGTTTTCCCCACCAACACCGTCTAGGGGTGCCGAAGCTGCCGTGGAGGTCGAAGCAACGCTCCCAGAGTCACAGACCCCCGTTCCTCCACCGGAGTCACCACCGAAGCTCCGACGATCACAGCGGACGACCAGGGCCCCCGATCTACTGATTGCTTCATTTTAAATTGTAGACTGTAAACTGTAAACTGATTGCTCTATTTTGAATTGTAAACTGTAAACTGTAAATGTAAATCATCAAACGTACATAGCTATCAGAATTGTAAATAGTAACAAAACACTGTACTGAGGTATTACAGTACCTCCATAACTAATTCTACCACGTTGCCATGTTTGCAGTATCAGGCCACCTTCCCGCCGGACTCTTTTTTAACAGGGGGTGAATGTGGTATTATAGGTATTACGGTACCTGATAGGTTGCAGCACCATTGGTGGAAACTGTATGCTTCTATTGGTTAGGATGTATGGTAGGTCCGCCCTGCAAGCAGGGTATAAGAGCCCATGCTGCCCCAGCAGCCTTCATTCTGTACCTGAGCTGATGGGGGAAACATCTAGCTTATTAAAGCCTTCAGTTGGACTACAACCTCGCTTTAGTGGCCATTGTTCGTGCATCAGGCAGATATTCCATTCGGGGCTAGATACTAAAACAAGGGGAGTGGTGATTCTGATTAACAAATGGGTAGGAAGTGGGAAGTATAATGACGGACTCGGGAGGAAGATACGTTATGATGAGCGGGAAGTTGGAGGGGATGCCAGTGCTGCTGGTGAACCTTTATGCACCGAACTGGGACGACATTAAGTATCGTATCTGCTCCACCTTTTGGCTAAGATCTGGTATGTCTCTCTTGTGGGGACCATGAATTGGATTCAATTTGAATTGGTTTTTGGAGCAGGTGGGGAGCTGGATTAGGGGTTCGCCCCTGTCCACACTCTGGTTTTGTAACTCTGATAAAGTTATTTTTAAAAACTGACACGACGTAGAGTTCCTGAGGCGGGTATTGGGGAAGATCCCTGACCTGGACTCGCATCGGCTGATTAGGGGGGCGTAATTTAATACGGTTATGGATCCAAGGCTGGATCGGTCGGGTTTGAGGACAGGGAGGATGTCAGCGGCTGCAAAGGAACTAAAGGGGTTTATGGAACCGATGGAGGGACGGTAGATTCATGGAGGTATGGACGGCCGAGAACGAATGAGTACTAATTTTTTTCCCATGTGTACTCCCAGATTGACTTTTTTTTATGGATAGGACATTGTTGGCGGAGTGGTGGACGTTGAGTACTCAGCGATAGTGGTGTTGGATCATGCCCCATACTGGACTTAGGGGTGAGTAAGGAGGGGGGCTAGCGCCCGCACTGGAGATTAGATGTAGGACTTTTAGCGGAGGAGAAGGTGTGTATGTGGATGAGGGAAGCCATTCGGAGGTATGTGGAGATAAATTATACGGGGAGGTTTCGGCAGCTACGGTAT
Organism: Scyliorhinus torazame; assembly: GCF_047496885.1. Classification (NCBI taxonomy): domain Eukaryota; kingdom Metazoa; phylum Chordata; class Chondrichthyes; order Carcharhiniformes; family Scyliorhinidae; genus Scyliorhinus; species Scyliorhinus torazame. The sequence goes on from NC_092707.1 coordinate 176,467,475, forward strand.
GGGAGGCATTGAAGGCAGTGGTGAGAGGGGAGTTTATCTCGATAGGGGCACACAGGTAGAAGGCGGAGCGGGCAGAGATGGATAGGTTAGTGAGGGAGATTCTCCAGATAGACAGGAGGTACTCAGAGGCCCCGGAAGCGGGGTTGTTGAAGGAGCGGCAGAAGCTGCAGATGGAGTTCGGGTTGCTATCTACAGGGAAGGCAGTGGGACAGCTGAGAAAAGTGAGTGGGGCGCGGTATGAATATGGGGAGAAGGCTAGCAGAATGCTAGCACACCAGCTGAGGGAATAGGAGGCGGCGAGGGAGATTGGGAAAGTGAGGACAGAGGGGGAATACAATCTTGGACCCAGTGGGGGTAAACAGGGTGTTTAGGACTTTTATGGCAGGTTATACGAGTCGGAACCCCTGGGGCAGAAGGGTTGAGGTGGATTTTGGAGGGACTGGAGTTTCCGAGGGTGCAGGAAGAGCTGGTGGAGGGCCTAGGGGCCTCAATTGGACTGGGTGAAGTGGTGGAGGGGCTGGAGGCAATGCAATCGGGCAAGGCCTCAAGTGGTGGAGTTTTATAAAAGGTTTTCAGGAATGCTGGGGCCCTCCTGGGGAGGGTATTCAGTGAGACTAGGGAGTGAGGGCTGCTCTCCCCAACGATGTCACAGGCCTCAATTTCGCTCATCCTGAAGCGGGATAAGGACCCGGAACAACGTGGGTCGTACAGTCAATTTCCCTTCTAAATGTAGACACCAAGCTGTTGGCCAAGATCTTGGCCTCGAGTACAGAGGATTGTGTGCCAGGGGTAATAGTAGAGGACCAAACAGGGTTTGTGAAGGGGTGGCATTTAGCGAACATTAGAAGACTGTTAATTGTGATTATGATGCCCTCTGAGGGAAGGAAGGTGGAGGTGGTGGTCACCATGGATGCGGAGAAGGCCTTTGATTGGGTGGAGTGGGACTATTTGTGGGAGGTCCTGGGGCGGTTTGGGTTTGGGCAGGGTTTTGTGGACTGGGTCCGGTTGCTGTACGAGGCACCGGTGCGGACTTACTGAGTGAGCTGGGATTATTTTAGGCTGCATCGGGGGACGAGGCAGAGATGTCGACTCTCCCCACTGTTGTTTGCCTTGGCTGTAGAGCCACTGGCGATGGCGCTGAGAGCGTCAAAGGACTGGCAGGGGATTGTGCGCGGGGGTGGGGGGGGGGGGTGCGCTGGAGCACAGGGTCTCCCTACATGCGGGCAGCCTACTCCTGTATATTTCTGATCCGCTGTGTGGGGGACTTGGAGAAATTATGGGGATCCTAGTACAAATTGGATATGGGCAAAAGCGAGGTCTTTGTGATTCAGGTGAGGGGGCAGGAGAGGAGATTGGGGGCCATGTCATTCAAGGTGGTGGGGGTGAGCATTTGGTATTTGGGTATCCAGGTGGTGTGGGAGTGGGAGCAGCTGCACAAGCTGAATTTGGCTCGGTTAGTGGAGCAGGTGAACGGGGACTTCAGAAGGTGGGATATGCTCCCGTTGTCATTGGCGGAGAGGGTGCAGACGGTAAAGATGACGGTTCTCCCGAGGTTTTTGTTCGTATTTCAGTGCCTGCCTATGTTTATTCTGAAGGCTTCCTTTAAGAGGGTGAACACGGTGATCCCTGGATTTGTAGGGGTGGGTAAAACCCCGCGGGTAAAGAACGTGCTGCTGGAGCAGGGTCGAGGGGAGTGGGGGCTGGCCCTACCAAATTTCAGGAACTACTACTGAACGGCGAACATAGCAATGGTCAGGAAGTGGGTAGTGGGGGAGGGGTCGGTGTGAGAGTGGGTGGAGGCGGCCTCATGTAGGGGAACAAGTTTAGATTCCAGCGGACTGGCGAATAGGTAATGTGGTACCGCTGTTTAAGAAAGGTGACAGGGATAATCCTGGAAACTATAGGCCGTGAACCTCACATCGGTAGTAGGTAAATTATTGGAGAGAATTCTCAGGGACAGGATTTATACCCATTTGGAAACAAGTGGACTCATAAGTGATAGACAGCATGGTTTTGTGAAGGGGAGGTCGTGCATCACTAACTTGATAGAGTTTTTTGAGGAGGTGACAAAGATGATTGATGAGGGGAGGGTGGTGGATGATGTTTACATGGACTTCAGTAAAGCGTTTGACAAGGTGCCTCACGGCAGTTTGGTACAAAGGTGAAGTTACACGGGATCAGATGTGAGGTGGTAAGATGGATACAGAACTGGTCGGTCACAGGGGCAAAGGGCAGCAGTAGAAGGGTGTTTTTCTGAATGGAAGGTTGTGACTAGTGGTGTTCCACAGGGATCGGTGCTGAGGCCTCTGTTATTTGTAGTGTACATAAACAATTTGGGGGAAAATGTAGCCTGTCTGATTAGTAAGTTGCCGGATGACACCAAGGTTGGTGGAGTGGCAGACAGTGTTGAAGATTGTCAGAAGAAACAATAGGACATAGATAGGTTGGGGACTTGGGCAGATAAGTGGCAAATGGAGTTTAATCCGGACAAATGTGAGGTAATGCATTTTGGTAGGTCTAACATATAGAGGGGAAATATACCATAAATGGCAAAGCTCTTAGGAATATAGAAAGTCAGAGAGACGTGGGCGTGCATGTCCACAGATCTTTGAAGGTGGCAACACAATAATAATTAATAATAATCTTTATTGTCACAAGTAAGCTTACATTGCAATGAAGTTACTGTGAAAATCCCCTAGTTGCCACATTCCGGCACCTATTCGGGTACACAGAGGGAGAATCCAGAATGTCCAATTCACCTAACAGCACGTCTTTCGGGACTTGTGGGAGGAAACCGGAACATCTGGAGGAAAGCCACGCAGACACAGGCGGAATGTGCAAACTCTGCACAGGTAGTGACCCAGCCGGGAATCGAACCTGGGACCCCGGAGCTGTGAAGTCACAGTGCTAACCACTGTGTTACCATGATGCCCTTGATCTTTGAAGGTGGCAACACAAGTGGACAAGGTAGTCATAGATATCATAGATATCATCATAGATATCGTAGAATTCAAAGTGTAGAAGGTGGCCATTCGGCACATCGAGTCTGCACTGGCTCTTGGAAAGAGCACCCCACCCAAGCCCACGCCCCCACCCTATCCCAGTAACTCCAGCTAACCTTTTTGGACACTAAAGGCAATTTATCATGGCCAATCCACTTAACCTACATGTCTTTGGACTGTGAGAGGAAACCGGAGCACCCGGAGGAAAGCCACGCACACACGGGGAGAACATGCAGACTCCGCACAGACAGTGACCCAAGCCGTGAATTGAACCTTGGACCTTGGAGCTGTGAAGCAACTGTGTTAACCACAATGCTACAGTGCTGCCTTTCTTGCAGTTGAGAAAGCATATGGAATGCTTGTCTTCATTGGATGGGGCATTGAGTATATAAAAACTGGCAATACATGCTACAATTGTATAGAACCTTGGTAAGGCCACACTTGGAATATTGCGCACAATTCTGGTCGCCACACTACCAGATTATGTGGAGGCTTTGAAGAGTGTGCAGAGGAAGTTTACCAGGATGTTGCCTGGTCTGGAGGGTGTTAGCTGTGTGGAGAGGCTGAATAGACTTGGACTGTTTTCATTAGAAAGACGGAGGTTGAGGTGTGACTTGATAGAGGTCTACAAGATTATGAGAGGCATGGATAGAGTGGATGGGCAGGCACTCTTTCCCAGGGTGGAGGGGTCAGTCACCAGGGGGCATAGGTTCAAGGTCCTTGGGGCAAAGTCTAGAGGAGATGTGCGAGGCAGGTTTATTACGTCGAGGGTAGTGAGTGCCTGGAACGCGTTGCCAGGGGAGGTTGTGGAAGCAAATATATTAACGGCGTTCAAAAGGTATCTTGACAAACACATGGATAGGATGGGTATAGAGGAATGTGGCACAAGGAAGTGCTGAGGGTTTTGGCAAAGGCCGGTACAGGTTTGGAGGGCCGAAGGACCTGTTCCTGTGCTGCCTTGTTCTTTGTCCACTGGTAACAGCACCTCTGCCGATCTCGCCGGCTCGGTACCCCATAAGCCCGGTGGTAGTGGCGGCCTTAAGGGTGTATGAGGACAGTGGCGGAAGCACACGGGAGTGGAGTGGGCGTTGCTATAGACACCTATTTGTGGCAACCACCGGTTTGCACCGGGGGGGGGGGGGCTGCATGGGGGATTTTGGAGGTGGCAGCGAGTTAGGATTGAGCGGCTAGGGGACCTGTTCATTGACGGCAGCTTTCCGAGCTTGGAGGACTTGGGAGGAGGGGTTTGAGCTGCCAGGTGGGAATGGGTTCCGCTACCTGCAGGTGAGGGACTTTACGCGGAGGCAGGTTTCGACCTTTCCGCACCTACTGCCCCAGGGGGTACAGGACAAGGTAGTGTCGAAAATGGGAGTGAGGGAGCGGGAGGTCTCGGAAATTTATAAAGAACTCATGGAATGGGAGGGAACTCCGATAGGAGATGTGAAGCGAAAATGGGAGGAAGAATTGGGCACAAAATTAGAGGCGGTGGAGGATGCCCTGAGTAGAGTTAACACGTGTGCCAGGCTTAGCCTGATACAATTCAAGGTGGTTCACATGGCGCATATGACTGTGGCCCGTATGAGCAGCTTCTTTGAAGGAGTGGAGGACAGGTGTGTGCGGTGTGCAGGAGGGCCCGCAAATCATGTCCACGTGTTTTGGGCATGTCTGAATCTTAGGGGAATCTGACAAAGATTTGCCGATGTCATGACCACGGTATTAAAAGTACAGGTGGTTCCGAGTCCAGAGGTGGCGATTTTTGGTGTGTTGGAAGACCCGGGGGTCCAGGGGGCGAGAGAGGCTGATGTATTGGCCTTTGCCTCACTGGTAGCCCGGAGACGGATCTTATTGATGTGGAGGGACTCGGAACCCCCGGAATCAGGGGTATGGGTTAGTGACAAGGCCGGGTTTCTCAGACTTGAGAAGATGAAGTTCGCCCTGAGGGGATCAATGCTAGTGTTTGCCGTTTATCGACTTCTTTGGGGGAAATTAAGCTGTCAGCAGATATGAGGGAGGGGTGGGGGGGGGGGGGGTAAAGGGAAAGAGGGAGGCATGGGGGGATGGTTGAGATGGGAAATAGTTAGTGGGAAAGGGGACTGGGGAACTATGTTTGCAAGCCATGTTGGCTGAATTTGGTTGTTGGTTGGGTGGGTGTTATTTGTTCTGTTGTTTTTTCCTCTTGAAAATTGTTGTTAACATTATATATGCTTTAATAAACTATTTTCAAAACAAAAAAGTGGGGATGTTCACTAATGACCCGCACAACATTCAACACCATTTGCGACATCTCAGATGCTGAAGCAGTCGTGTCCATAGGCAGCAAAACCGGGACAACATTCAGGCTTGGACTAATAAGTGGCAAGTAACTGTGCTCCTGTGCAAGTGCCACAGAACTGCCAGGCAATGGCCACCTCCAGCAAATTTCTGTCTAACCATTTCCCCTTGAGATTCAATGGCATTACTATCATTGAATCTCTCACTACCATCATCCTAGGGGTTACTATTGATCAGGAACTGAACTATGTCAAATAAATACTGTGGCTACAACAGCAGGTCAGAGCCTGGATATACTGGGGTGAGTAACTCACCCCCTGACTCCCCAAAGCCTGCCCACCATCTATCAGGCACAAGTCAGGTGTATGACGGAATATTCTCCACTTACCTGGATATGTGCAGCTTCATCAACACTCAAGAAGCTCAGCACCATCCAGGACAAAGCAGCCCCGCTTGATTGGCATCCCGTCCACCACCTTCAACATTCACTCTCTCCACCACTGACACATGTAACATCTACAAGGTGCATTGCAGCACCCCCCAAGGCTCCTTCAGCATCACCTTCGAAACCCTAGGACAATGCAGAAACCACTTGGCAACATCACCACCTGTAAGTTCCTCTCCAAGCCATTCACCAGCCTGACCTGGAACTGTGTCACAGTTTCTTCACTGTCACTGGGTCAAAATCCTGGATCTCTGTTCCTAACAGCACAGTGGATGTACCTATACCACATTGACTGAGCACAAGAAGGCAGCTCACCACTACCTCCTCAAGGGTGACTAGGGATGGGCAATAGATGCCGGCCGAGCCAGCGATGTGAAAGAATACATTTTAAAAATGTCTCTGCGAATCTTATTCCCATGCTAAAGGAGAAGTCACAGTCAAATTTGGCAATGTGCCTCATTGACCAGAACAGGACTTACCAAACTGGCTTTCAGCATTGATTTTACCTAAGAGGTCAAATTGACCACAGAAAATAGGCTTTTGTTGATGGTCAATCTGATACCAGACAACTGACAGATGGTGGGACTCATTTTTCTACAATAATAAGCATATCTCCAGTGACAATGCTCATAGTTAGTTTGGAATCTGGAGCATACTTGTGATATTTTCTTTCTACATTCCCTTGATAGTCACAGGTCAAGTATTTCCTGTGAGGAAGTTGTTTAAATAGTCGAATACAGGCGACCACAGCAGCTGTTTGGAAACTGCTGAGATAATTCAGATTATTGCAATTATTCATAAATTTGTGTCCCAAAATTTCCTTCCTCTTTTTTCCTTAGGGTTGTTTTGTGTCTGCGACAAAATATGAGGTCAAGGGATTAATGTCTGGGTTGTGAAGGACACGTGGTAGACACAAGACTTGACAATAGTTTGGGATCTAGTTGAAGAGCTTCGTAATGAGTGAAAACCAACTGGAGCAAGAGTTGGCAGTGTGGGAGTGGACAGACCATCATTATATTAAAACAAATCCGTCACTGTCTTATTGTAGGCAAAAAGTGCAGCTTTTGTGCGGCAGCATTTAATAAACATAATAAACATGTGCAGCGGAATTCTCCATTCCTGAGACTAAGGGTTAACGCCGAGCCAGGATTTATGGACTTTTACGACAGCAAACCTGACGCCGCACCTGGAACGATTCAGTGACCGTTAAGGGGCTAGCACTGGCGTCATGTGGACACAATCGATTCAAATGAGAAATGGTGCCAGATTCGCCGGTTTTGCGATCGACACTGAGGAGGCTGACAAGCTATCGCCAATACACCCTTCACCCCCCACACACACCATCCCAACCAACAAGATGGCAGCAAGGAGAGCGGCCCCAAGATTCATGGACGCCAGGCTTGAGATGTTTCTGGACGCCATGGAGGAGAGATGGGCCACCCTGAACCGACCCTGGCCTGGGAAGAAGGCTGCCAGCCGCCGCCATTCGGCGTGCCTCGGCGCAGGTGGCAGAGGTAGTAATCGACGTGAGCAACACCATCTGGACTGGCCAGCAGTGCTGCAAGAGTCTACACAACCTCCTCAGGGCGGCCGGGGTGAGTAGGCAGCACTTTACCCCTGGTAGCAACCCACACACCTGTAACCCTACACCCGCACCTCCCATCCTAACCCCCCCCCCCCCCCCCCACCTGGAGGACGTCCGAATCCGCACCCTGCAACACATGCCAGCACCCATACCGTACGCCATGGCCGGGTGCCCTGGCCGCCGAAGCCACCAGCTACCCACCTCCTGGGCTGCATGTGTCGGATTAATAAAACACTACCCAGGAGAATGCCGTCCACAACCGCCGGGAGCGGGAGAAGACTGGAGAGGGACCGCCGGACCTGCAGCCCATCACCATGGCACAGCAGGGAGCCCTGGACGTGGTCGGCAGGCACGAATAAAGGGCAGTCGCCGGGATGGAGATTGGCCTCGGGCGAGGAAGTGAGACCCTGCTAAGTTGCGGTTCCCTGCAACACATGTGCCATCCCCTCCCAACACCACCCTCACCCCCACACTACCCTCATCCCCACACCAGCCCAACACCACCCTCACCTCCACACTACTCCTAACCCCACACCACCCTCACACCATCCCCCCCCCCCCCCCGCAAACCCAGCTGGCAGCTAATCACACATCTGCCTTGGATCTTGCAGGACTTTCTGGTGATGGGGCGGATCCTTCTGGTGTCCCCTGCCCCCACCACCGAATGACAGGCGCTGCCGGTACACACGAGGCCTCATGCGGTGCCTCCTTTTAACCTCCTCATCCTCCTCATCATCCTCCGCCTTACCAAATTGAGCAGCCACCTCTCTACCTCTGGTGGCTGCCTCCTGTTCCTCTGGGACACGCTCCGCTACTGCAGCTTCCTCCTCCTCGAGTAACTTCAGCTTTACAGCCGCAGTGCATCCTCCAGGGCAGTGGCGACGAGCAGGAAGGCCATCATTACTGGTTGAATTACAATATCCATTGTCTGCAGGGGGTGAAAAGCCAACATGTTGCATGGTGCATACCCCCATGCCCAACCAGGTCCAACGGGCTACATGGTGGCCCCGGTTGACACTGCGGACTGTGCCCCTACATGTCCCCCCCCCCATCCCTGCACCCCTGGCCCATTGGTGCGCGGCGCTGTGGTGGCCTCTGGCCCTGTCGCCCATTCCTGCTGCCAGGGGTAACGTCGGCTGGGTGGGAGAGCGGTGGTTGGGGCAAAAGGAGGGAGCACCCAAATGGCCGGTGGCACTCTGCAGAACCAGGGCCAAGGTGTGTGGTCAGTGGGGTACGCAGCAAGATGGCTGCCTTGTGAGCCTTGGCAATGTCAGTCCATGCCTGGACACTGGCCCAGTCCAGTGGTAGGGTCACCCCGGCCCCACGGCCCTTCCCTCCAGCACGCCCTGGCCCTGGCAGGACCTCCACCCCGCATCCCAGCCAGCCCGGCCAGTGTCAGGACCAGCATCCCATAGTCCGTCTCTCCGTGTCCTACCTCCTCTCTCTCCCTGATCAGCCACGGTGCCTGTTCCCCGATTTTTAAAAGCACAAGTGAACGTCGCCATTGGGCGTTTACTCTGGTGGAGGCAGAGAATCGCGGAGGCTCCAGAGAATACTGGTCAGGCCCGCTAATGATATGCCAAAGGTGTTTGCACCACGTGCAGAGTGGAACGCATTGATGCCCCTGTTGAGGCACTGGAGAATTGTGATTTGGGTAGAAACTGGTGAACGCCACAATTTTGGTGTCAAAACCGATTCACCGCCCAATCGCAATTCCTGATTTGGCCGACGGAGAAACCTACCCATTCTGTTTAGATTTAGATTTTGTGATCAATTAGTTAATTATAGCCATTTTCTTATTTTTGTTAAACGGGGAACTGTCTTTTAAGCTTGGTGGTAGCTTATTTCTTAGGCTGTAGCTGACGGTATCATTCTTCATGACCACCCTTATAATTATTGTGAACTTGAAACTGGCGACGTTCGCCAAGTCAGGGAGTAAGCAGAAGACATGTTCAGTGAACCAGAAAGACAGGAGGTGTCAAGTAATTCTGACAATTATTAGATATCCCAAAATAATGGGCATAGTTACTGTAGGTATTGACAAAGATGAAGTCTGAAAAAGGACGGGTAGAATTTCACTGAATCGAATAAACGTTTCTCTTTTAAACTCTGGCATTGGTTGTACTTAACAACTGTTGGAAAATATAACTTCACAACCTTCCGTACAATGACTACTTTGTGGATTAGAAATCAGATCCCCCTGTTATCCACTTTGAAGCAACAGTAATCCCTTCTGTTTAACCACACTGGCTTTATTTACTGCCATAATGCTAGAAATCAGATCTGCATTACCTGCCCTTGCAGAGACCGAACTCCCACGGTTTGCAGGTTGTAGCACAAAGGACATTTGAAATGTTAAAGTGGAATCCTCTGCCATTTTTTTTCCATGAGTGTAACAATAACTGTGACACCTTATAAATCATATCAGACCATAAGTTACTCTGTTGTTTAACAGTCGCTGTTCTAGGCAAGAAAGAGAAAATTGAACTGGTGTTTAAATCACCTTTTTATATTTAGACAGAAGCAAGTGTTGACCACGAGGTGATTTGTATAGCAGGGAGCCTATATTCAGCTGTACAAAACTTTGGTAAGGCCACATTTGGAGTATCAGCTGTACAAAACTTTGGTAAGGCCACATTTGGAGTATCAGCTGTACAAAACTTTGGTAAGGCCACATTTGGAGTACTGTGTACAGTTCTGGTCGCCTCATTTTAGGAAGGATGTGGAAGCTCTGGAAAAGGTGCAAAGAAGATTTACCAGGATGTTGCCTGGAATGGAGAGTAGGTCTTACGAGGAAAGGTTGAGGGTGCTAGGCCTTTTCTCATTAGAGCGGAGAAGGATGAGGGGCGACTTGATAGAGGTTTATAAGATGATCAGGGGAATAGATAGAGTAGACAGTCAGAGACTTTTTCCCCAGGTGGAACACACCATTACAAGGGGACATAAATTTAAGGTGAAAGGTGGAAGATATAGGAGGGATATCAGAGGTAGGTTCTTTACCCAGAGAGTAGTGGGGGCATGGAATGCACTGCCTGTGGAAGTAGTTGAGTCGGAAACATTAGTGACCTTCAAGCAGCTGTTGGATAGTTACATGGATTACGGGAAAATTATATAGTGTAGATTTATTTGTTCTTAAGGGCAGCACGGTAGCATTGTGGATAGCACAATTGCTTCACAGATCCATGGTCCCAGGTTCGATTTCGGCTTGGGTCATTGTCTGTGCGGAGTCTGCACGTCCTCCCCGTGTCTGCGTGGGTTTCCTCCGGGTGCTCCGGTTTCCTCCCACAGTCCAAAGATGTGCGGGTTAGGTGAATTGGCCAATGATAAATTGCCCTTAATGTCCAAATTGCCCTTGGTGTTGGGTGGAGGTGTTGAGTTTGGGTAGGGTGCTCTTTCCAAGAGCTGGTGCAGACTCAGGGGGCCAAATGGCCTCCTTCTGCACTGTAGATTCAATGATAATCTATGATTAATCTAGGACAAAGGTTCGGCACAACATCGTGGGCCGAAGGGCCTGTTCTGTGCTGTATTTTCTATGTTCTATGTTATGTCCTGGGTGTAGGTGTCGAGGACTGCCTGAAGGAGAGGCGCTGCAGACTATAAACATGGATAGAACCCATCAGTATCAGCTCTCCAGTCCTGTCGGACTGCCCATGGCCTTATTAAGAATGCTTTAACAAAAGGCATTAAAAATTGGTGCTGAATTTAATTGCCGAATACATTTGCAGAAAAATAAATTACTGCTCGAGTTGAACTTTGACAGTTACAAATCAAAAACCCTTCATAGTGTGGGCCTAGGAGAGAAGAGACATTTCAGCTACAATAATATAAAAGCAAAATACTGCAGGTGCTGGAAATCTGAAATAAAATCAGAACACGCTGGAAATACTCAGCAGATCTGGCAGGTGGTTTGGCCATGCTAAATTGTCCTTCAGTGCCCAAAGATGAGCAGGTGAGTGGATTGGCCATGATCAATTACAGGGTGGGAATGGGCCTAGGCAGAGTGTTCTTTCGGAGGGTCGGTGCTGACTCGATGGGCTGAATGGCCTCCTTCTGCACTGTCAGGATTCTATGATTCTAAGCTTCAGTTCTGGTGAGCCTTTATCTGTGGAGAGAGAAACAGAGTTAACGTTTTAAGTCTATATGACTCGTAATCTGATGTGAATTTTTGTCTGGAATGCACTACATATGATTTGAGCACACTTATAGAAATGTATATATTTATACACTAATGTATATTCTAAACTTAAAAACCCAAAGTTCTGGAAAAGCTCAGGCAGTCTGGTACTGTCTGTGAAGTGAGAAACAGAGTTAATGTTTCAAGTCCATGTGAGAGTTCCGAAGATGAGTCATATTGGATTTGAAACTTTAACTCTATTTTTGGGAGGAACTGAAGGAAATCAGTATTAGTCGGGAAACGGTGTTGGAGAAATTGATGGGATTGAGGGCCTGATAATTTACATTCCAGAGTACTTGAGGAAGCGATCCTAGAAATAGTAGATACGATGGTTATCATCTTATGAGATTCAATAGACTCTGGAACAGTTCCTACAGATTGGAGAGTAGCGAATGTAACCCCACGATTTAAAAAAAGGCTGTAGACAGAACCCACGCTGCTGGCCTGCCTTGGTCTGCTTTAAAAGCCAGCTATTTTGCCCTGTGCTAAACCAGCCCAATGTGGATAGATGTCAGGTTACCCACTTCGGTAGCAAAACTAGGAAGGCAGATTATTATCTAAATGGCTATCGATTAAGATAGGGAAATGTGCAATGAGACCTCGTACACCAGTCCCTGAAAGTAAGCATGCAGGTGCAGCAGATGGTAAAGAAGGCAAATTATATCTTGGCCTTCATAGCGAGACAATTCGAGTACAGGAGTAGGGATGTCTTGCTGCAATTGTACAGTGTCTTGGTGAGACCATACCTGGAATATTGTGTGCAGTTTGTGTCTCTTATCTGAGGAAGGATGTTCTTGCTATAGTGGGAGTACAGCAAATGTTTACCAGACTGATTCCTCGGATGGCGGGACTAACGAATGAGGAGAGATTGAATCGGTTAGGATTATATTCGCTGGAGTTTTGAAGAATGAGGGGGCATCTCATAGAGCCCTATAAAACTCTAACAGGACTGGACAGGGTAGATGCAAGAAAGATGTTCCAGATGGTGGGGTTGTCCAGAACCAGGGGTCACAGTCGAAGGATGGGGGTAAACCATTTAGAATAAAGATGAGGAGATAGTTCTCCACCCAGAGAGCCGTGAGCCTGTCAAATCCGCTACCGCAGGAAACAGTTGAGGCCAAAACATTTAACAAAAAAAATGTGGTCACATACAGCAGGGTATTTCTCAGCACCTGCAGTGCCGAGAACGACCCCGCTATCTAATGGGACTCTGCCTTTTTTTGGGCCTCTGCGTGAACTGCCCCACAATTACCTAATTTCCTCACCGGTGAGCTCAGCTCATCAGTGCAGGAAGATGACACTTGGATCAGGGCGCCATTTTTAAATGCCGCTCCGATCTTTAGAACTCATCGTCAACCCCGCCGCGGCCTCTGCCCCCCTCCCCAAACTGACCTCTTAGGGCATCCTCAAGCCCTGATGCAACCATCAATTCACGCGAAACCAAGAGTAGAAGTAAACTGTGGGTTTAATCAACTAGAACTGTGCCTGCCTGCGACTGGTCTGCTAGTGAGAGCCGTCTACAGGGCTACTGCTCTTTATACCTCCCCTCAAGGGGTGGAGCCAGGGGAGGAGCCCACAAGGCACCAACATGATACATTACAGGTAATACCTTACAATGGTCCATAGGTGGAGCCCACATGGGCCACAGCGTGATACAGTTATATACATGCTGAATGGTTACTGCAATACGTTCACCACATGCCCCCACCTCTTAAGGGCAGTGCAACCCCTAGCCCGATCCCTGGCACGGGCAACCTGGCACCTGGGCACCTGGGCATTTCCAGCCTGGCACCCTGGCAGTTTTCCTGGCAGTTTGGTTGTGCCACCCAGGCACCCTGGCAATGCCAATGTAGCACTGCCAGGGTGCCCATGCCAAGGTGCCAGGCTAGCAGTGCCAACATGCCTGGGTGCCAGTGGGAGTGCCAGGATACCACCCTGTCCAGAGCCCGACCACCCGGGTGCCTCCAATGGCCTGGGAGACCCCCCCCCCCCAGGTGCCATTATGCCTTGTGTACGTTTGTGTGGACCAGTGCTCAACGGAACCATGGCGAGGTCTCCCAAGCGAGGCTGTTAGTTCTGGGCCTCGGGAGAATCCGGTGTAGACGTACTTAAATTAACCTAATGGCTCATTTAAATATGTTATTATGGACCGCGCACAGAAAGGGCGAGATCCAGAACGCGACGTCTCGTGAGATCTCGCTAGATCTCGTGAGGCTTTCGGAGCGTTGCCCATCTTGCGAGAGGCTTCATTGCGCCACTAAGCCGGGTGCCATGAGGCCATTAAATCATGCCCTGTATGGGGTGAAATTCTCCCGTATCAGCGCGATGTCCGCCGACTGGCGCCCAAAACGGCGCAAATCAGTCGGGCATCGCGCCGCCCCAAAGGTGCAGAATGCTCCGCATCTTTGGGGGCCGAGCCCCAACCTTAAGGGGCTAGGCCCACGCCGGACGAATTTCCATCCCGTCAGCTGGCGGAAAAGGCCTTTGGTGCCCCGCCAGCTGGTGCGGAAATGACATCTCCGGGCGGCACATGCGCGCGAGCGTTAGCGGCCGCTGAAGGCATTCCCACGCATACGCAGTGGAGGGAGTCTCTTCCACCTCCACCATGGTGGAGACCGTGGCAAAGGCGGAAGGAAAAGAGTGCCCCCACGGCACAGGCCCGCCTGCGGATCGATGGGCCCCGATGGTGGGCCAGGCCACCGTGGGGGCACCCCCCGGGGCCTGATCGCCCCGCGCCCCCCCCAGGACCCCGGAGCCCGCCCGCGCCGCCTTGTCCCGCCGGTAAGGTAGGTGGTTTAATTTACACCGGCGGGACAGGCATTTTAGCTGCGGGACTTCGGCCCCTCTGGGCCGGAGAATCGAGCGGGGGGGCCCGTCAACCGGCGCGGCGCGATTCCCGCCACCACCGAATATCCGGAGGCGGAGAATTCGGCAACCGGCGGGGGCGGGATTCACGCCAGCCCCCGGCGATTCTCCGACCCGGCGGGGGGTCGGAGAATCTCGCCCCAGTTTTCAAGAAGGAGTTAGATATAGCTCTTCAGGCTAAAGGAATCAAAGGCTATGGGGGGAAAGTGGGATCAGGTTACTGAGTTGGATGATCAGCCATGATCATAATGAATAGCGGTACAGGCTTGAAGGACTGAATGGCCAACTCCTGCTGCTGTTTTCTCTGTTTCTATAATAGGCAAGGTAAATGGAGAAATGTGGCAGGTAGCAGACTAGAATAGTCAGATAAGATATCCAATCCAAACAGCTCATGATGTCAAGCTAACTTGAAAAGTCATTCTACATAGGGACTAAATATTTGGTGTTCTGATTCCTCAGGACACATCTGCATACTGCTGTCCTGTAGAAGAAGGGGAGGGTTCTTTACCCTGTTTGACTGTTCTATTTCCTTGTGTTTTCAAGGTTCAAGAAAGGACATCACATCATTTTGCACAATGACAGCTTTCACATTTCCTGTTTTGTTGGTGATGTTACTGTCCTTGGATAATGCTTGGCATTTATCCTTGCACTTTGTTTTCTTTTCTTGACAGTTGGTGTGAACCTTGTGCTTTTTGTGCTTTAACTTGAATCATTGTCTGAAGTAAAGAGTTTTTTTTACAAATTTCTTCAAAGGTACTGAATCGTAGGTCTGCTTCCAAATTTGCATGGAAGAAAATAATCATGTGAAATAGCACCATACATATGCTGTGCCTCGATTGCATTATTAGCTCTCATGTCATATTAACCTCCATTACTTACAAGTGGAATTTGTTACAGCAAATGGCACAATGTGAATAAATATTTATTCCGACTCTAAGGAAAGTTGCCCTTCTTGCTTCTGAGATGGACAAACCTTTTTAGTCAAAGTCAATTTTGTTGGGACAAAGTTTAATTCTTGCCAATGCTTTTCAAATGTTAGTATTGTGGAGTCTTCACCCCCACCCTTTTAGCCTTTGAAACAGCTTCAACAATCCTTTGCATATTTATTTGTTTTCTTATTTCATTATATTTCAGCTTCAAGTTACGATGTAAATGAATATTATAACTCATTGCTTTCCTCTGCTTTTCACAAATGATTTAATGAAATGACAGAGCTCATGTTTTCTAGGCTTGGCAAATCCCAACTGTGCACAACATGTCACCGTCAATAAAATGGTCAAGTTGTCTGCCTCCAGTTATTGAAGGATTTAATTTGAATCTTTCCATGCCATGTTCCATTGGATTGATTTAATATCGGAGGTGAATTTTAACAAGTGAGACGTATCTTTGCCACCCAAGTAACTCTGACATCCAGAAATGAATTAATCTCATTGTGAGGTGTGTTGATTTTTTAAAAAAACCTTTAAAAGCACAGGCATGGAACAAAACCTCATCCCCCAAAACCATCCCCCACCATTCAATTCTGTGGCACAGCGTGACAGAACATGTTATGCCGTCCTTAGATTTAATTTCCAAACTTGATTTCCAAAAAGATTCCTCAACCTGGTTATCTGCCCAATTATACATCATGGTCTTTAGTCAAAATATGTAACATTTACACATAAAATGCTCAAGCAACATAAGCTTGATGTTTGGTAGTATTCTATATGCTTTCCCCAGAAACTGATGCACGTTCGAGCCTATGTCGGAAACAGAGGTAATGGAAAAAGACCTACTGCAATCGTTCTGTAATGCTTAAAAGATCAAACACTTGTAGCTTTTTCTCAAAAATTCAGTTCTGCCCTGAAGCTGATAGTGGGAATGAATGTTAAACTGATCTTGCATGGTGCCAGGAAATGTTCCAACATTTGTCACACTACAAACAAGAGGAAAGGAGTAAATCATTATAGTGACAGAAATAGACATGCCTCTCCTTGCCTCGCAGACATCACAGCAATTCTTTTTGTTTAAAATTGTCTCTGGATATTTGAATGATGCCATGACAGCTTGAAGGAATCTTGTGGGTGAAATTCTATGTTTCCATTTAAAGACCAAAGTTGTTCTTTACAATTCTAACTTCCAATAATCCCAAGATAGACCCGAAATTCCCAGTGTAACAAACAGAGAATTCAAAATGTTAATAGGAGTCCGCACTCAAGGTCCATCAATGAGTCAAGGAACATTTATCTCTGTGGATCAATCAAATCACAGAGGTGTTGTGCGACTGCTGCAAAGCACATGAATAAAGGAGGTTTATAAGAATGATACCACTGTTATAATGTAAAGTTTCAATGGCAACAACATTCTGCACCCAATGTTAGATAAAATTTTGAAAAATATTTAATTTTATGCAATTATGTCACCTAATAGAGTTTAAAATTTCAAGTTATTACTCATATTTTTGGAATAAAGGCAATAATGCCACACCCAACTGTGATTTCAGAATTGTTTTTGGAGTCCAGTTGTGTACAACTGGATGAAGAACGCAAATGAGGAAAATATATTGTGATTAACAAGCTTGTGCAGTAACAGGTATATATTTTATAATAACCACATTAAAGAACACAGAATACTCGGGGCAACATGCAGTTGCAGACTCGGTTGTATAATAAATTCAAAATTCCTGCATCTGAAAAGGAAAGACCTTTCATATAGTGGAGCCGGTGGAAGAGAGTAATCTGCATTTCACCAATGAGGAGGGGTCCAGGGAACAAGAATAGTGATGCCGGAAAAACTCAGCAGGTCTGCCAGCATCTATTAGGAGAGAAACAGAGCTAATGCTTCGGGTATTTTGACTCTTTCCAGAGTCCTCTGTTCTTGTTTCAGAGTCTAGCATCCACAGTATTTTGCTTCTTTTAGGGTCCGGGCAATGTTTTGGGGTAATTTAGCAGAGTATAATGTCCTTCCAAGTAACATGATGGAGGGGCTGATATCAATGGTATCTAATTAGACAGCTTGCCATCAATAACCCAGCTGATATAAAATAATCAGTTGCAAGTCATTTAGACTGTATAAGACGTGTCAAAAAGACAATTGGTTGCTTCACACTACTGGAGGACTTTTGTCACTGAAGAATTTATTTCTTAAAATGGCTTCTCCAACAGCGTTCGAGTCCGCTGTTCTGGCCAAATGTTTCAACCCATTCCACACTGATTGATCCAGGACCCTCATTATGTCATTTTATAGAAACTAGCAGATTTTCTATCTACAACAAACTAATTGTTGATGAATAAAAACACAAAATATTGCAGGTGCAGGAAATCTGAAATAAAAACGGAAAATGCTGGGAAAACTCAGCAGGTCTGGCAGCATCTGTGGAGAGGGGAACAGTCTTAACATTTCAAGTCCATATGACGTCTTATCCGATGAAGATGATTCAAGTGGACTTGAAGCGTTAGCTCCGTTTATTCATAGATTATAGAATTTACAGTGCAGGAGGAGGCCATTCAGCCCATTGAGTCTGCACCAGCCCTTGGAAACAGCACCCCACTTAAGCCCATGCCTCCACCATATCCCCGTAACCCAGTAACGCCACCCAACCTTTTTTGGACACTAAGGGCAATTTATCATGGCCAATCCACCTGCATATCTTTGGACTGTGGGGGGAAACCAGAGCACCCGGTGGAAACCCATGCAGACACGTGGAGAATGTGCAGACTCCGCACAGACAGGGACCAAGCCAGGAACCGAACCTGGGACCCTGCCTTTGTGCTACCGTGCCGCCCTTAATTAAATTAAATGTTTCCTTCCCGTTCTCTGATGCGCCCCCCGACCCCTCACAGCCCAAACCCACTATGGGTCAGTCCCTGGCCACCCGCAGCACCTCCCAACATCCACACAGGGCTTCCCCAGCTCAATCGGCACATTCAGAAATTGCCCAGGCAGCACCAACAGCACCAGGGCACCAACCTGCCCAAAGGGCAGGAAGCTGGGGGTCTCCGATCTCCTGGGAAACCCCCATGAGTGCCGGTCCATCTGGTCCTCATTTGTGGAGATCAGTACTGTACAGGGCATGCCCGAGGTCTCTGAGGTGAAGTGGATGAATCCCAAAGCCTCAGTTACCTTGGGAACCTGCACATTAGAGTGAGACTAGCTGTCTCGCTCTAATATGCAGATTTGCCAAAATGTGATCCGGCCCACAATGGGAGGGATTTACATTGCAACGTTTCGCAAAGTCGTGTTGGATCTCGCGAGGCATTGCAAGCTGGATAGATCCCGGAAGTGGGTCTCGCGGCTTTTATTGGCCATGCTGCGTCATGGCGAGCTGCTTTTCGGGTGCAGAGTGGTCATTAGATCGTGCCTTCTGAGTCCCGATTGGTGACACAGCCCATGTGACCCTTACTCTGCTATATTGACCTTAAAAGGACAATCACCCCCTTTAAGTCCTTTATACAATCTTCAAGAACTAATTCACTCATTCCTAAATATTAACTAAACATTATGTACATGAGTTGGACAATTTAAATTGAGTCTTTGAGGGAGCTTCCTGTTCTTTGTAGAGCGATGCAATTCTGTATTCTGAGATGCTTCCACAGGATTGACATTAACATGAACTGCAATAAAGGGTACGTCGTCTGGCACAGGAGATTCATCACAATTTGTTTCTACGGAGACATCAGTTATGTCGATAATAGGTTGATCAGGTATTTGGATGCTTGAAAGCATATTCATAGGCAGACAGAATTAATGCCCATTGTTGAATTCTTGCTGAGGCAATTGGCGGGATAGCCTTGACCTCTTTGAAGAGATCCAAGAGCAGCTTGTGATCAGAAATCATGGTGAAATGTCTACCATGTAAGTACTAGTGGAATTTCTTAACGTTAAAGATCATTGATTGTCCTTCCATCTCAATTTCTGGGTAGCCTTTTTTCGAGGTTCTTGACACATATCCTATCGGCCTTTCAGAGCCATTGTTCATCTCGTGGGACAACACCACACCAACACTATATGGAGAGGCGTTGCAGGTCAATATCAGTTATTTAGATGGATCAAAGTGCACCAACTGGTTTGAGGAATGTTGCAATTACTTTACTTTGTTGAAATTTTCCTCCTAGGGCGCCTTCCAAGGCCAACAATGGTGTTTCTTGAGCAGAATCAGCAAGTGGGCCAATACCGGGTTTGGTAAAATAACACCCAGCAGCTTACCATCTCCAAAAACGATTCTGTTCGTGGGAGTGCAGGCTCCTCCTTTATCGCCTTGACCTTACCTTCCATGGGGTGTAATCCTTGTGCATCTACATGGTGCCCCAGGTAGGTCACCTCAGTAGCTTAAAAGTTGCATTTCTCTTTCTTGAGGCAAACTCCAGCCTCCTGAAATCTCTAACACCTCCTCTAAATGTGCAAGGTTATCAGCCTGTCGATCTAGTTATAAGGAAATCACCGATATATACTGCAACCCGTGATAGCCCCTGTAGCAGACTGTCCATTTTTCTTTGGAATATTGCACATGTTGAAAACATACCAAAAGGTGAGCACATGTTCTGGAATAGACCTTTGTGTGTGTTTATCATGATATACCCCTGAGAACAGTCATCTAATTCGAGTTGCTGGTGTGCATGACTCATATCCAGCTTTGTGCAGGATTGACCCCGTACCAGGTCAATTCGCAAGATTGGATATTTATCCAGTTTGGCGGCCGATTAACTGTTAGTTTATAATTGTCGCAAACGAGGATGAGCTTGTTCAGTTTCAATACGGGGATTATGGGTGCTGTCCATTCTGAGAACTGAACTGGCTGGATAATGGTGAGTTATTCCAACCTGTTTAACTCAGTATCCAATTTCTCTGTTAAGGCATATGGTACGGTCTCACCCGAAAACATTGGGGAATCGCCTCTGAATTCACATAATCTTAGCTTGTAGCCGTTTAATTTTGCCTAATACATCACAGAAGTCACTCTCCTATTCTCTTATCAGTTCAGGCAGTCCCCCTTCCAGCACATGAAATATTTCGGCCCAATTCAACATGATTTATTTTAGCCAATCCCGGCTGAGAAGGTTTGGTCCTTCACCTGTCACTATTATCGCTGGGAGCTGGGTAGACTGTTGACCATAGCTTACAGGTATTACTATGCTGCCTTTTATTTTTATTGCTTCTCCCGTATAAGTCTCCAACTCGGCAGAAGTGCCCTTCAAGTTCAATGGTTGGACTTCCTGTCTTAGGTACTGAAATGTACACATACTCATCACAGTGGCTAATGCCCCTGTATCCACTTCCATCTTAAGAGGCTTCCCTTTTACCCAGACCGTTACAGTAATAGGGCCTATCTTGCTCGTTTATAGATTAAACAGAGAGTGAATGCCAGAATCACTGGTGCTACGCTCTTCCACATTATATACTTGTAACATCTAGGTTGGTCGGTTCGTCTGAGGCTCTCATCCCAAATTAAATATGAATCTCTGGAGTATGACTGATGGTTGAGGCTGCAATTGAGCCTTCACTAAATCCATGAGCTCACGAAATGATTTGGAGTTGGGCACACTTGCATGTGTAAGACTGCGAATAAGGTTATGGTCTGACTTCCACAAACACTTAGGAAAATTGCTTTGCTTCTTGCCTCCGCCCAAATTCTATGATTCTATGATTCTATTCCATTTCCTTGGAAATAATACTCAAGGTGCTCAACGTATTGTTTCCAGTCCTCCATGGAGGAATGAAATTGTTTATTCGCGCAAAGGGAGACATTCTGGTGAGTACTTTTTATTCCAGGCATCGAATGGGCAGCACGGTAGCACAGTCGTTAGTTTCACAGCTCCAGGGTCCCAGGTTCGATTCCCCGCTGGATCACGGTCTGTGCGGAGTCTGCACGTTCTCCCCGTGCCTGCGTGGGTTTCCTCCGGGTGCTCCGGCTTCCTCCCACAGTCCACAGATGTGCAGGTTAGGTGGATTGGCCATGTTAAATTGCCCTTAGTGTCCAAAAAGGTTGGGGGGGTTACTGGGTTATGGGCATAGGGTGGAGGTGTGGGTTTAAGTAGGGTGCTCTTTCCAAGGGCTGTTGCAGACTCGATGGGCCGAATGACCTCCTTCTGCACTGTGAATTCTATGATCTATGATTAAAACAGGATAGTCACCGGTGTCGGGCTAGAGGCAGTGTCAGGATAATTTATCCACATTGCCAGATGTAGCGAGGCACTTCATAGACTTCATTAGTGAACACAAAAGGTATTTATTAATAAGAATTGTACAGCAGCCTCATGACTGTAGTGAGATCCCAAAATCTGACTGCCTAGGAGAGTTTCTCACCGTGTGGTGATTCCACACTCTTGAGTACCAATTTGTCACACCAGCCATGTGACCTTTACTCTGCTGTGTTGCTCTTAAAGGGACAATCACCACAATGTCCCCCTCAGGACTGTGAACTGAGAGGTTCCTAGTTGGGCGGGATTCTCCGATCCCACCGCCGGGTCAGAGAATCCCCGAGGGGCGGTGCGAATCCCGCCCCGATGCCGGCTGCCGTATTCTGTGGCGGCGGGGGCGGGATTCACGCCACGCCGTTGGCAGCGGCCCCCCCCCCCCGGCAATTCTGCGGGACCTGATGGGCCGACTGGCCGTCCGTTTTTGGCCAGTCCCGCCGGCGTGAATCACTCAACTCACGTACCGGCGGGACCTGGCAGGTAGGTCGGCGGGTGCGGTCCTCGGAGGGGCACGGTGGAATCCAACCCCAGGGGGGGCCCCCAGTGGCCTATCCCGCGATCGGGGCCCACCGATCTGCGGGCGGGCTTGTTCCGTGGGGGCACTCCTTTCTTCCGCGCGGGCCCCTGTAGGGCTCCGCCATTGCTGGCACGAAGAAGTGAACCACACGCGGAGCGCGTGTGCCAAAATACGCTGGCGGCTCCGCGCATGCGTGAGATCACGCCAGGCCTTCGGTGCCGGCTGGAGTGGCGCCAACCACTCTGGCGTCCACCTAGCCCCCGAAGGCGTGGAGAATTCCGCACTTTCGGGGGCTGTTGACGCCGGAGTGGTTGGCGCCGGTTCTCCCGCCGGCGTGGGGACTTAGTCCCCAGAAGGGAGAATCCCAGCCAAGGGAGGAAGAAGCTAGTACCAGAAAGACGTGCATAATGGTGACACAAGAAGTTCACAGCAGGAGTGCGTTGCCACCCTCCTGGATTCAACATAGGAAGGGGTTCAATGATTTAAGCAGAGCAAGAAAATGAGATCTATGGCACATTCACAAATGATCCCAAACCCCTCACCCTGCCTTCTCAAATCCACTCCTGCACATTGCTCCTCACACCAATTCACCTTGCAGGTACACTCATCCGTCTTTGTCTGTGCACTTGCTCACTTCCCCGTCGGCTTCTTCACCATTGACATTTATTCTCACCCTGTCCTTCAGTCAGCCTCAACAAATGCTCTCCATCCATCAGTTCAACACATGCTATTAGCCTCAATTGTGAGTCCCTTCCTTCCCTCCTTGCAGGAAGAGAGCACAGAACATGAGGAAGAGGCAGAAAACTGAAAGGGGTTGACCATTTTGCAGCTATGGAGGAGGAGGCACTGGAGATCAGCCGAGTCTCAATGTGTCCGACCATTGAGGGTGGGAGATTTGGGTCTCCTGGTGACAGAATTAAATATTAGAAAGCCAAATGGCATACAACACCTGCTTAATGTCAACAGTTATTCAGGAGGTTATTCATGAAAGCTCGGCCTTCTCAACCTTGCTCATTGAAGTGTGGTGACCCTCAGGTTAATCACCACCACCAGTCAGCTCTCCCCCTCAAAGGGGAAAGCAGCCGATGGCCATCTGGTACTATGGCGACTTTAAAGGTTTTAAATGTCAACAGTGAGTGAAGTATGATGTGAATAATGATAACTTCAAACATTCTAACCTTGGCAGTACTTAATCATGTCTTTTATCTCACCAGAGCTTTTATATGTCCCTAGCAGTGAACGGTGATGTGTTAAGTGTGTTGGTTCAACGTTGACTGCAACTGGATGCAGTGAAACTAGAAACAGGCTTCTGACACAGGAGATGGTCCAACACTGTTTTATTGAACTTGCTGATTGCTGTACATAGTCTGCTGTGAGTTGACACTCTATCAATCTAACTGATAACCTCCCACTGGCTTGACCAGACTAACTCTCTACCTCATGGCGATAGTGCTCACTGGCTTGTGCACTCTTACTATCTCAGTAGCTGTGTCCTGTGAGAGAGGGAGAGTCTTAATGCCCAATGGGCTTTATAGTGGTGGTGTCCTGTCTGGTGATTGGTTGTTCTGTGTCGTTTGTGTTTATTTGTTATCCTGTGTATCAATCACTGCCTGTCTGCATCTCATTATATACATGAGTGGATATTATGACATCTTCCCTTTTTGAAGTAAATTTTGGAACGTGGCGATATATATACATGCATGATTATATACAAGTGGTGAGTGAATGAACATATGTACATGGGAAGGTGTCTATCGTGCAGATACAGAGCAAACTGAACAAAATTTACAAGATTCAGTCTTTGTGGCGGGCGACAAATTCTTGTCGATCGCCTCAAGGTGGGGGGGGGGGACGCCGGCACTTGGACAGGCGGAATCGCTGCCAGATCGGTGGCCTCGTGGACAGGCGGAACCGCTGCCAGATCGGTGGCCTTGTGGACAGGCGGAATCGCTGCCAGATCGGTGGCCTCGTGGACAGGCGGAACCGCTGCCAGATCGGTGGCCTTGTGGTGCGAGATGTCAGAAGGCGGCATGATGACATGCGGAGAAGTGCGGTCAGGTGGTGGGCAGGGAACTTTTCGTAGCGCCCTCCTGTTGCACCGTAGAATGGAGCCATCAGCCATTTGGACAACGAAGGACCTGGGGGCAGCCTGCCTGATGACAATAGCTGGGGCTGACCAGCATCCCTCAGGCAACTGGACGCGAACAACATCGTCTGGAGCCTGCGCAGGTAGATCCGTGACATGAGCATCATACTTGATCTTCTGCTGAGCCTTGGATCGCTGCACTTCCTGCAGCACCATGAGGTGGTCAAGGTCTGGAACATGGATGGCTGGAACAGTCGTCCTCAGGTTGCGGTGCATGAGCAGCTTCGCCGGAGACAAACCAGTCGACAGAGGGGTTGCTCTGTATGCCAACAGCGCCAGGTTGAAATCCGAGGCTGAGTCTTCAGCTTTGCACAGCAACCGCTTGACAATATGGACCCCTTTTTCGGCCTTCCCGTTTGATTGCGGGTAATGGGAACTGGATGTGATATGCCTGAAGTCGTAGGATCGTGCAAAGTCAGACCACTCTTGGCTGTAGAAACATGGGCCGTTGTCACTCATTACTGGGAGTGGTATCCCATGCCTGGCAAACATCTCTTTGCAGGCTTTGATCGCTGACTTGGACGTGAGGTCCGACAGTTTCACCACTTCCAGGTAGCTGGAGAAGTAGTCGACCAAGAGCATGCAATCACATCCATTTGCGAGAAAGAGGTCTATCCCCACCTTGGACCATGGAGAGGTCACGATCTCGTGCTGTTGCAGTGTTTCCTTGGGCTGAGCTGGTTGAAACTTCTGGCATGTTGTGCAGTTGAAGACCGTGTTGGCAATGTCCTGGCTGATGCCAGGCCAGTAAACTGCCTGCCGAGCTCTTCGTCGACATTTCTCGACCCCAAGGTGACCCTCATGGATCTGTCTGAGCACCATGGTTTGCATACTTTGGGGAATGACGATTCTATCTAGAGTAAGAAGGATCCCCTCGACAGCCATTAACTCGTCCTTAACGTTGAAGAACTGGAGGCACTGCCCCTTTTGCCAGCCATGGGCGAGGTTTTGCATCACACGCTGCCGTAGAGGATCTTTGGCAGTTTCTTCGCAAATTTGGACAACTTGTTCATTAGTGGCTGGGAGGTTGCTGGCACACAACTGCACCTGTGCCTCGATGTGGCAAATGAAGTCGCCCGGTTCACCTGGCGTGGTGATGGATCGGGATAGGGCATCCACGACGATCAGCTCCTTGCCCGGTGTGTAGACGAGTTCGAAGTCATATCGGCGGAGACGAAGAATAATTCGCTGCAGCCGAGGTGTCATGTCATTTAAATCCTTCTGGATTATGTGGACTAAAGGCCTGTGGTCTGTTTCCATCGTGAACTTTGGCAGACCGTATACGTAGTCATGAAACTTGATGATTCCTGTCAGGAGACCCAAGCACTCCTTTTCGATCTGGGCATACCGTTGTTCAGTCGGAGTCATGCCCCTGGATGCGTGTGCCACTGGAGCCCAGGACGAGGAGTCGTCTCGCTGGAGGAGCACAGCCCCAATGCCGTCCTGGCTTACGTCTGTGGATATCTTGGTATCCTTGGTTGGGTCAAAGAACGCCAGTACTGGGGCTGTGGTGAGCTTTGCCTTCAGCTCAAGACACTCCGCTTGATGTGCGGGAAGCCACTGGAAAACTGTCGACTTTTTAACGAGATGCCGGTGGGCCGTGGTGTGGGATGCCATGTTGGAAATGAATTTTCTGAGAAAATTTACCATCCCGAGGAAACGTAGGACCGCCTTTTTGTCCTCTGGGGTCTTCATGGCATTGATTACCAGGACGTTGTCAGCGTCAGTTTGCACACCTTGCTGTGAAATGTGATCACCCAGAACTTGATAGCGGACCGCCCAAACAAGCATTTGGCCCTGTTAAGCTGGAAGCCATTTTCATGAATCCTCTGGATGACCTGATTGAGGCGAGCAATGTGATCCTCGGGCGTCGTGGACCAGATGATCACGTCGTCCACATAGACTCGCACCCCTTTGATGCCCTCCATCATTTGCTCCATTATGCGATGAAATACTTCGGAAGCTGAGATGATACCAAAAGGCAGGCGGTTGTCACAATACCTGCCGAACGGAGTGTTAAACGTGCACAGCTTCCGACTGGATTCATCCAGCTGTATCTGCCAGAAGCCACGGGAGGCGTCCAGCTTGGCAAAGAATTTGGCATGAGCCATCTCACAGGTTAATTCTTCACGCTTCGGCATCGGGTAATGCTCTCACATTATGTTGCGATTCACGTTTTTGGGATCAATGCAAATGCGGAGTTCACCAGAGGGTTTCTTGACGCAGACCATGGAGCTGACCCAGTCTGTTGGTTCCGTGACCTTTGAGGTGATGCCCTGGTCTTGGAGCTCTCGTAGCTGCATTTTCAGATGATCCTTGAGAGGAGCCGGCACCCGGCGTGGTGCATGGATGACTGGGGTGGCATTCGGCTTGCGCAATATCTTGTAGCGATATGGGAGCGTGCCCATCCCATCAAACACACTGTGGTATTGTGTGAGAATGTCGTCCATCTCAGCCTGGAGATTTGCATAGGGCGAGGCCGTCGCCAGTGTCGAGAACATGGCATGAACTCGCTAGACCAGATTTAGGAGTTTGCATGTGCGAGCAGCGAGCAGGGATGCCTTGTCAGGCCGGACGATCTCGAACCTTAACGTCGCCTTGATTGCCTTGTGAGATACACCTAGCTGACATGACCCACTGGCAGCTATGGCATTACCATTGTAGTCAAGGAGCTGGCAGGCTGGTCGAAGAATGCTAGCTTGGTGTCGGATGCTGTCGAAGTCCGACTGTGATATGAGGTTTGCAGACGCGCCAGTGTCCAATTTAAATCGGATGCGAGACTGGTTGACCGTGATGACAGCACACCACTCGTCGTCAGGATCCACACTGAGGATCGAAATGCGGTTTGCAGGCGCGGTGGAGCCCAGCTCGCATGTGGTGATGATGCTCACCCGATATGGAGACTCGAGGCAGAATCCTGCATGCCTTGTTGTACGCGGCGGACACATCTGCACTGCAGCTGGGATCGCTGGCTGTTGTTCGGTGGAGCGGACCTGCAGAAGGCCGCGTAGTGCCCAGGCTTTCCACACTGTAGATATCGCCTTCCTTTGGCTGGACATTGCTGCGTTAAATGGGCAGTCACAATTTGGACACGTCATGACACTGACGTCAGCGCGTTCTGTGCGCCATCGCGCATACGCAGTGGGGTTGGCCGACGTTCGCACAGACGCATTAGGGTCTTCGGCCTCATCGTCCACCTGGTCGTGGCACGTATGTGTAGGGACCTGGAAAAAGCGCGAGAAACGACCACTCTCCTCGATGCTCAGGCCTTGCATTTTCGCTATGGCCTGCACCCTTTCTGCCTCGTGGGAGGCCAGTTTTGCAGTTTCTGCTGCCCTGATGCGGGAGTAGCGATTTCTGGCATGCTCATGGACAACGCACGTTTCAATGGCGACGGAGAGGGTCAACTGATTGATTTTGAGGAGCTGCTCCCTCAGGGAGTCGGACTGGACCCCGAAAACGATCTGATCCCGGATCATGGAATCAGCCGTCGAGTCATAATTACATGACTGCGCTAGGATGCGGAGATGGGTCAAGAAGGACTGAAAAGGTTCATCCTTACCCTGAAGCCTCTGTTGGAAGATGTACAGTTCAAAGTTCTCATTCACCTCAATTTCGCAGTGGCTGTCGAATTTCAGCAGAACTGTCTTGAACTTCGTCTTGTCCTCGCCATCGGCAAACGTGAGCGTGTTGTAGATGTGGATGGCGTGATCCTCCGCAGTCGGCAGGAACAGCGAGATCTTTCTGGCATCCGATGCTGTCTCGAGGTCGGAGGCCTCGATGTACAGGAGGAACTTCTGTTTGAAGACTTTCCAGTTGGTGCCGAGGTTGCCGGAGATCCAGAGTTGCGGAGGAGGCTGGATCTTCTCCATGCCGCTGGATGGCTGCTTGCTGGTCCTTGCAGATTCACTCGAGGTAGGTTTGTTAGAATTAATAGCTCCCTGGTACCATGATGTGTTATGTGAGTTGGTTCAACGTTGACTGCAACTGGATGCAGTGAAACTGGAAACAGGCTTCCGACACAGAAGATGGTCCAACACTGTTTTATTGAACTTGCTGATTGCTGTACATAGTCTGCTGTGAGTTGACACTCTATCAATCTAACTGATAACCTCCTACTGGCTTGACCAGACTAGCTCTCTACCACATGGTGATAGTGCTCACTGGCTTGTGCACTCTTACTATCTCAGTAGCTGTGTCCTGTAGAGAGAGCGAGAGTCTTAATGCCCAATGGGCTTTATAGTGGTGGTGTCCTGTCTGGTGATTGGTTGTTCTGTGTCGTGTGTGTTCATTGGTTATCCTGTGTGTCAATCACTGCCTGTCTGCATCTCATTATATACATGAGTGGATATTATGACAAACAGTGGCTGCCCTGTGAGCAACGATGGTAAAAGGGGATAGTGAAGTGGGGATTTGATTCAAGTTGCTTCCACTACTCACCCATTGCCTCCTTACATTAGTCAATATACCCTCTTACAGTTTTGCGCCCCAATAACCATGTCAGCCCCAGCGCAGGTGAAGCTGGAGCAGTCTTTAGTGGGGCCCTCATGAGTTTCAAAAATCAGCCAAGAGCATCTGAGCAGACATAACAGGGGATCTGAGCAGCCCATTTCTGCCTTTGCCTCTGCTGAAGTCACAGAATATGCAACATGTTAGAAGTTTGAGAAAATGGAAGAGTGACAATTGTAAAGAAAGAAAGTCAGACATTACTACGTTGCACCTTGTTAGAATGGTAACTTTCTGTTTTCTATATGAGTCACATAAATATAATTGTTTTGCACCATTTCCCCATCTTGACCTATTCCTGCTTTCTGGCTGGCAATTGGCATTTTCAGTAGTGTGATGAGGAAGGTGCCAAAGTGGCTTTTACAATTGGTTGTCAGATGGGCGGCATGGTGATACAGTGGTTAGCACTGCTGCCTCACATTGCCATGGACCCTGGTTTGATTCCAGCCTTGGGTGACAGTCTGAGTGAAGATTGCACATTCTCCCCATGTCTGCATGGGTTTTCTCCTAGTTTTCTGGTTTCTCTCACAGTCCAAAGGTGTGCAGTTCAGGTGGATTGGCCATGCTAAAATTGCCCCTTAGTGTCCAAAGATGTGCAGGTTAGATGGGGTTACAGGGCTAGGGCGGGAGAGTGAGCCGAAGTAGGGTATTGTTTCAGAAGATCGGTGCAGACTTGATGGGCCAAATGGGCCACCTTCTGCACTGTAGGCATCCTATGGATTCTTTAGGTGCACTGGTGGAACCTAAGTGAACCTGGCAATAATGTGAGCATCTTGGGTATTGTGGTACATTGCCCATTATCAACCTGCCTCTCCCCCTCCTCAAAATTGTCTGACGAGGCACTGTGTGCTGCACCTTATTCCTCTTGCAGGTCCAAACCTTGTTGATGAGTGCAGCACACCACGGCAAATCTGCAGACCCTGGATGATGGATACTGGAGGATGTGCCGGATAGATTCTGGTGCCTGAACAATATCTTCAACATGCTTGACACATCTGCTAGTTATATGGCATTCCTCAGATTGCTCCAGGGCTTTATTTGTCGTGTTTCTGAGTGATGCCTGATAATCTTGCACACAACAGTGTAAAGATCATCTTGTGCCTGCACACCAACTGCACAAATGGAGTTGAAACCTTTGCTGTGGACAAACACTCCAGCATGATTTGGGGATGCCTGAATTGTTACATGTGTGTTGTCGATACGGCCCTGCACCTGAGGAAAATCTGCCAGAGCCACAAACCTGAGAATCCACTCATTCTATTGGCTAACCACAGGCAAAATTGACATAATTGACAGTCCTGGCATAGGAATTCCAATCCCTTCCTTTGTCCATTTGTGTGTCACCACTGCAAACTCTTGTCTGCGGAGACCTGGAAGGATCCAATGGCAAAAAAGGTGAGGGAGATGATGACTTTGACAGTCACCGACAAAGAGTGAGCGCAAGGTTCAGCTGGCAGTAGATCCTGTTCCAGCAGGCCGCGAACATTCTGTCACCATCTAACCTGATACCTGCGGTTCTTGAGACACTGGCGTTCCGACATGTTGTGGAAACTTATCCCGTGCCTGAAGACCCTGCGCGCTGTTGTGTGGCCTTCTGTGAGCTGCACCCCGCTACTCGTCCCCTCATTCCTGTGGATCTGCAGGTCTGTGAGGAGCAGGCTGTTGGTCATCATTTGAACTCCAAGATACCCATGATGATCTGAGGGAGTTCCAAAGTGCAAATCAGACCACCAAACCTCCAAAGTGTAGATGAGACCTCCAAAATATATAAAGCAAACCAAAATGTGTAAAGTAACCTTTCAATGCAGTTGCTGCGACTTATACCACTTCATAATTTAAGCTGATAGGAAAGCAGATGTGAGCCCTGAGTATTTATTGGATTATTTCTCCATTCTGATTCCGCTCCATTAAGTACTGCCATCGTCTCTCCCTGCTTTCACCAATGAGTTCGAGGGAACCTGGGGGCCAAAGTTCAACTGCAAAATCCATGTCAATACCACTGTAATTGAGCAATTAATGAATTGAAATTGATAACTTGCATTCCCTGTGAGGGTTGTCCACACGTCATTCAATGTGCTGGATGAAACGTGGAATTTGGCTTCCCTTTTTTCCTCCAAGATTTCCACCCCTAGCCACACTCAAACCTATGTGCTCACTCATGTTAAATCCATCCCCCAGCCCATGACTTAAAAATAGTGTCTGAAATATGCCGCCACATTCTGGCCCAAACCTCCTTGCAGTCTGACCGCATTTTAATCTTTTGTGTAAACCACTCTCCCTCCCCTCCCGCCCGCTCCCCCCACAGCTCTTGTGCCAAACCACCAGAGATAAACTAATGAAGGGAATAATTGGATTGATTTATTTTGTGTCACTTAATGGAAGCATGATTTCATACTAAAAATAAATCCAGAAAATCTAAATTCCTGGAAAATTTCCAGCTGTGGAGAAATGGCTGTTCAATTTTTAATAGGCAATGCCTTCATGAAAAGGTGGAGAACACGTACTTTTCTTTGTTTATAACTATCTTGTATGAGGATGTAAATCATGTAAAAATGCAAAATAGCTGTTCTCCCTCTTCTGTTGTTGCCAAAAGTTTGCGTTGCTCAGAAATCATTTAATGAGAACAGTTTCTCTTCGACTCTGCTTAAAGTAACAGCTTTGAATAATTCTAGATAATGTGAAGTTGACATACCAGTATAAGATGGGTGGCAGTTTTAAAAATATTTGGATAATGTGTCACAGTCAAGGATATGTCATTGTTTTGTCAAAGCCTCGGCCTACATGATGGATGTGGTGCTGCTGGGCTCAGTGGACTCAATGGCAGGAAGTTAATCACTGAGGCACAAATTCCATTGTGCCAGTCACCATCATCCGTCTCCCAAAACACAAGCTGCTTCTTTTATCAGCAGAGACATTCAAGCACCAGTGCACTTCATACCAATATTTTCCAGTCATTTTGTTGGACAATTGTGAGAGATGGGGCTGAATTCTCCGCCGTCGGGATTCATCCTTTTGTCGGCAGCCTGGGGGGTTTCCCGGCGGGGTGGGGCTGCCCCACAATGGGAAACCCCATTGACCAGCCAGCGTAATGGAGAATCCCGCCGGCGTGCTGAACCAGAAATATGGAGCTGGGTTCTCTGTTTTGGAGACAAAGTCCCCACACTGGCGTGAAAACGGTGGTCTTTTACGCCAGGAAAACTGGTGTCAAAAGGCCACCGATTCCCCGTTTTGCTGGGGGCTCGCAGCTCTAGCTGCCGATACGGCCCCAGCACTTCCTGTTCGGAGGCCACGCATGTGCACGGCGGCAGCCTGTAGCAGCCGCACCGTGCTCCAAGGCGGACTCAGCCGCGAACCTGGACCGCCAAAGTAGTGCCTCCCCCCCCCCCCGATAGTCCGAGCGCGCCGCACCACCCACCCATAGAGTCCCCAGCCCTGAATGAAGCCCCCCCCCCCTGCCCACCGATTGGCCCTCTCCCGACTGTGGCGGCCCGGGCTGAGACCACAACCGCCTCGTGAGGTTCCCGAATGCCTGGGACCATGAGAGCCCCATGCCATCGGGAATTCAGCCGGTCTAGGAATTCGTCCTAGAGTACGCCGCTTTTCAGGGGGCGGAGAACTGAAAACCCGGCACTGCTCCCGATTTTGGCGCCAAAACGGATTCTCCGCCCCCTCGCCGAACGCAATTCCGGCATCGGAGAGTGGAGAATCCAGCCCTGGTGCGGCGGGACGGAGAAACCCATCCCTGTTCTCAGGAACATGTGACAAGTAATGTAGTATAGACTCAAGTACTGGGATACATCTGAAACAGCCAGAAAAATTACATCTGAGCTCTTTCTCCACAAAGAAAACTGATGCTGCATAAATATCAAATATGTTATTCTTAATGAAATCTAATTAAATTAATGTCAAGTTATGTGCTGGGTGAGAAGAATGGGGTGAATTTATAATGTTAATAATACTGTGAATAACTCTTATAAATCCTAGGCATTTTTGTTTCTAGCAAGGTTCCTGGCTCAGAGAGGATGCAAGTTGCAGATCAATCCTAGAATTATTTATCATGTGTGACTCAAAGCTACAATGGAGACTATAAACCGTCAGCTGGTCATCAGCAATGTGTAATCTACCTCTGTTTGTTTTGCTATTTAAATGTTCCTTCCACCAGTTTTGTAATTATATGCATTCTTTCCTAAATCAGTTTTGAAGTGATTCAATTGATCTTACTTGATATTCAAGAGGCTATCATGCTATGTTATTTTACAATACCATTCAAGCTATATTGTTAGCTTGAAAGCACGGCCTGAAAGGGTGTCAGACACAGATTCAATTATAGATTCCCTGTCACTTTGCTGGATGAGTGTTCAGCAAGGAAGCTAATTGCTCGCCACTTAGATCAGTGTAGTCTCATATCTTGGGCGCAATTCTCCGGTATCGGCGCGATGTCTGCCGACTGGCGCCCAAAATGGCGCAAATCAGTCGGGCATCGCGCCGCCCCAAAGGTGCGGAATGCTCCACATCTTGGGGGGCCGAGCCCCAACCTTAAGGGGCTGGGCCGGCGCCGGACTAATTTCCGCCCCGCCAGCTGGCGCGGAAATGACATCTCCGGGCGGCACATGCGCGGGAGCGTCAGCGGCCGCTGACAGTTTCCCACGCATGCGCGGTGGAGGGGGTCTCTTCCGCCTCCGCCATGGTGGAGACCGTGGTGAAGGCGGAAGGGAAAGAGTCCCCGCACGGCACAGGCCTGCCCGTGGATCGGTGGGCCCCGATCGCGGGCCAGGCCACTGTGGGGGCACCCCCCGGGGCCAGATTGCCCCGCGCCCCCCCAGGAACCCGGAGTCCGTCCGCGCCGCCTTGTCCCGCCGGTAAGAGAGGTGGTTTAATCCACGCCGGCGGGGACAGGCGTTCTAGCAGCGGGACTTCGGCCCATCTGGGCCAGAGAATCGCGGGGGGGGGGGGGGGCCCGCCAACCGGCGCGGCGCGATTCCCGCCCCCGCCGAATATCCGGTGGTGGAGAATTCGGCAACCGGCGGGGGCAGGATTCACGCCAGCCACCAGTGACTCGTCCCTGATGTTAAATCAAATCATGATTTGCAGATCCGATTGCAAATATTACAAATCACAAATGATGGGTGACGGCACTGGCTTCTTGCAGTGTACATTTGTTCTGTAAGGACCTTACTCTGTTTTCTTCAAATGTTGAGACTGCGTGCTGATAGAAACTCCAGTTGAGACTCTGTCTACTGTTGTTTTCTTCCCACGTAGACTGGCCCAATGTACAGGCTCTGAGGTTGTCTTTCAGAATGGCTGTGTATCTAAGTTTGGGAAGTCCTATGGACTGGGTACTCGTGCTCAGCTGACTGTAGAATACCGCCTTTGGTATGTATTGTTGATTGTGGCTGCGGCATACCAAAGTTTGTGGCCAGGGGTAGTTTGGTATGAGATTTCTGACTTTTTCAGTCAGGTTTAAGCATTTATAGGCAAAACAATCAACAAGAAGCTGCATATCCTCCGGAGTGTGTGGTATGTCAGCACCATTTTCAGCAAGCAAGAGTTCACTTAGCAACTATTCTGTGACTTTTCTGCAGATTAAGGAGGTTGCCGTCTGTTCGGAATGTATACTCCTATGTTGAGATGTTTGACTGCATACAATAGCATGGTCGGAAAGTAGAAGGCAAATAGAACTGGAGCCATTACACAGCCTTGCTTTGGTACCTTTGGTGACAGGAAAGCCAGATGATAAGGCACCATGCTGCATCACACCAGCCATCATACCACCATGAAATGAACGGATGACCATTCACATGCCAGCCACATTTGTACACAGGCCTTCAAGATTCACTGTGTTGAAACCTTTTTCAGGTCAGTGAACACCAAG
Source organism: Scyliorhinus torazame (assembly GCF_047496885.1). Taxonomy (NCBI): domain Eukaryota; kingdom Metazoa; phylum Chordata; class Chondrichthyes; order Carcharhiniformes; family Scyliorhinidae; genus Scyliorhinus; species Scyliorhinus torazame. The sequence goes on from NC_092707.1 coordinate 176,502,030, forward strand.
TAGAGGTCTTTGTTCTGTTTGGTGGCTGATGTTGACATGGCATAGAGATCCTGGGCGTCATTCTCCGACCCCCCGCCGGGTCGGAGAATGGCCGTTGGCCGCCGTGAATCCCGCCCCCGCCCCCGCCGAAGTCTCCGAAGGGAGAAAGGTCGGCGGGGCGTTAATGGCGCCGCTGCCGCGGAGAATGTCACGGGTCTGCGCAAGGCAGCCGATTTTCGGCCTGCCGATATTCTCCCTTCCGGATGGGCCGAAGTCCCGTCGACGTGATGACCGTTCACGTCGACGTGAATCAAACCTCCTTTTCATCGGCGTGACCCGGTGCTCCAGGCTCACGCCGACCAGCGAGGAGGTGAGTGACGGCCTGGGGGGTTGGCTCTGGGCAGGATATGGCGTGGCCGCAGACTGATTGCCTGAGGAGAGGTGTGTCTCGGCTTGTGTGTGTGTGCGGCGGGGGGGGGGGGGGGGGGTCCGTGCCGGGGTGGAGGTTGGGGGGGGGGTCCGTGCCGGGGTGGAGGTTGGGGAGGGGGTCCGTGCCGGGGTGGAGGTTGGGGGGGGGTCCGTGCTGGGGTGGAGGTTGGGGGTTGGGGAGGGGGTCCGTGCCGGGGTGGAGGTTGGGGGTTGGGGAGGGGGTCCGTGCCGGGGTGGAGGTTGGGGGGGGGTCCGTGCTGGGGTGGAGGTTGGGGGGGGTCCGTGCTGGGGTGGAGGTTGGGGGTTGGGGAGGGGGTCCGTGCCGGGGTGGAGGTTGGGGAGGGGGTCCGTGCCGGGGTGGAGGTTGGGGAGGGGGTCCGTGCCGGGGTGGAGGTTGGGGAGGGGGTCCGTGCCGGGGTGGAGGTTGGGGGGGGGTCCGTGCTGGGGTGGAGGTTGGGGGTTGGGGAGGGGGTCCGTGCCGGGGTGGAGGTTGGGGGGGGGTCCGTGCTGGGGTGGGTGTTGGGGAGGGGGTCCGTGCCGGGGTGGAGGTTGGGGGTTGGGGAGGGGGTCCGTGCCGGGGCGGAGGTTGGGGTGGGGTCCGTGCCGGGGTGGAGGTTGGGGGGGGTCCGTGCCGGGGTGGAGGTTGGGGGGGGGTCCGTGCCGGGGTGGAGGTTGGGGAGGGGGTCCGTGCCGGGGTGGAGGTTGGGGAGGGGGTCCGTGCCGGGGTGGAGGTTGGGGGGGGTCCGTGCTGGGGTGGAGGTTGGGGGTTGGGGAGGGGGTCCGTGCCGGGGTGGAGGTTGGGGGGGGGTCCGTGCTGGGGTGGGTGTTGGGGAGGGGGTCCGTGCCGGGGTGGAGGTTGGGGGTTGGGGAGAGGGTCCGTGCCGGGGTGGAGGTTGGGGGGGGGTCCGTTCTGGGGTGGGTGTTGGGGAGGGGGTCTGTGCCGGGGTGGAGGTTGGGGAGGGGGTCCGTGCCGGGGTGGAGGTTGGGGAGGGGGTCCGTGCCGGGGTGGAGGTTGGGGGGGGTCCGTGCCGGGGTGGAGGTTGGGGAGGGGGTCCGTGCCGGGGTGGAGGTTGGGGAGGGGGTCCGTGCCGGGGTGGAGGTTGGGGGGGGGTCCGTGCTGGGGTGGAGGTTGGGGGTTGGGGAGGGGGTCCGTGCCGGGGTGGAGGTTGGGGGGGGTCCGTGCTGGGGTGGGTGTTGGGGAGGGGGTCCGTGCCGGGGTGGAGGTTGGGGGTTGGGGAGGGGGTCTGTGCCGGGGTGGAGGTTGGGGGTTGGGGAGGGGGTCCGTGCCGGGGTGGAGGTTGGGGGGGGGTCCGTGCTGGGGTGGGTGTTGGGGAAGGGGTCCGTGCCGGGGTGGAGGTTGGGGGGGGGGGGGGGTCCGTGCCGGGGTGGGTGATGGGAGGGCAAATGAGTTGGTCCACCTGGCCAGGTGCCAGCCTCCAACAGTTGGACCCATGCGGTCCATGCCACCTGGCTGGGGGGAGGAGGGGATATGGGCAATGATGACATGTCGTCGTTCCCCTCCCCCCCACCAGGCCGTCATGTTTTCAGACCATCCAGCGATGTTGGCCGCCGTGGTGGCAGCCGCTCATGTCTATGTTGCCCTGGATGAGGAGGAGGAGGAGGAGGAGGAGGAGGAGGAGCGTGCCAGAGAGGCGGCGCAGGCTGCCGCAGAGGGGCAGGCGGCAGCCGCCCAGGCTGGAGGGACACCTGACCGACAGGACGAGGAGGGGGAGGAGGACGTCGCGGCCCCACGGCAACGGAGGCACCCGAGGGCGCCCCGTGTGTACCGGTCCCGGCAGTCATACCAGGACCTCACGGACCGGGAATGCAGGAGGAGACTCCGGATGAGCCGGGAAACCGTGGCACACATCTGCCACCTGCTGGCACACCTGTCACCGCGTGGCACTGGCGGGGGACACCCTCTCCCCGTGTCCGTCAAGGTTACGGTGGCCCTGAACTTTTATGCAACGGGGTCATTCCAGGCACCGAGTGGGGACCTGTCCGGCATATCGCAGACATCGGTGCATCGGTGCATCCGGGCAGTGACAGATGCCCTTTATGCCATGGCGCACCGCTACATCCGCTTCCCCGTGGACCGGGCCAGCCAAGATGCCCGGGCCGTGGGCTTCTCTGCCATTGCCGGGTTCCCCATGGTCCAGGGCGCGATCGATGGGATGCACGTCGCCGTGCGGCCACCTGCAGATAACAGGGCCGTGTTCACTAATAGGAAGGGGACCTATTCGATGAACGTACAGGTGGTCTGCGACCACCGCATGATGATCCTGCACGTCTGCGCCCGTCACCCAGGCAGTGTACACGACTCATTCGTGTTGTCGCGGTCATCCATCCCCGGCATGTACGAGGGACGCCACCCCCGGCTGAGGGGCTGGTTGCTGGGCGACAGGGGCTCATGTCTATGTTGCCCATTGCGATCGTGGCTGATGACGCCTATACGGAGGCCACGCAATGAGGCGGAGAACCGCTACAATGATGCCCATGTAGCGACAAGGGGAGTGATCGAGAGGTGCTTTGGCGTGCTGAAGATGCGTTTCAGGTGCCTGGACCTCTCTGGGGGCGCCCTCCAGTATCGGTCAGATAGGGTCGGCCGCATCATTGTGGTGTGCTGCGTCCTGCACAACATAGCCCAGCAGAGGGGCGATGTGCCGCAGGCAGAGGAGGGCGGAGTGGAGGAGCAGCAGGAAGAGGCCCAGTCCTCCCCAGATGAGGGGAATGGGGGCAATGGTCAGGGCAGACGGGGTAGACACAGACGGGTGGCTGTCCACCGTTACCGGCTGGCCCAGCAGGCACGGGACAGACTGATAGACGCCCGCTTCACTGACTAGATGGGCGTGGGAATCGGGTAGTATGGCCACAGACCGCACACCATGACAACAGCCGACCACCCACACCCCCCACCCATCCACCCACCCAGCACCCTCACCCCCCTCCCCAACCCCACACACCCCACCCGCATGCACACCACCCCCCCACTCCCAATTGCCGATCCACCGGCGGCACAACGGGCCGGGCTCACCCAGTTGCGGGTGGACGCGTGTCTATCGCAGGCCATGGAGAATGATGACAACCCGCCTCCGATGAGCTCCTGGCTCTACATCGTTGGACTATGTCTGACCCATGGCCACAGTACCACCATCCACCCGGACCATCCCTGCATGCGGCTGTGACACTGCAGCGCACGGTCCCGTCCTCTGCCCGGGGGATGTTGATGGCGGCCCAGGGGGAAGGGGGCAGACTCACCTGGGGCTGAGGTAAGACCACCCCTCACACACACACTTGCGCTCAACGTACATGACACCCCCGCACACTTTGGACAGAGCACAAAGGCAGCTTCGGTAGGTGTAACATTGACTTTAATAACCAAAGGAGTTCATGCACGTGCCCTAGCGCCTAAAACTCATCTGTGCCCTGCACCCGTGCCAACTTACTCAGTGTCTAATTGTTTGGCCTTACGGGCCCTTTGACTACGTCTACGTGGTTCCCCAGACGGTACAGCAGAACTGGAGGTGGACTCCTGTGATTCCTGCCCTCTGACACTGGATCCCTTTGGCGGCCGTTTCCTGGGGCGTCCTGGCCTAGATGGGCCAGGCTGCGGCCCGGGCGACTGGGATGGCGAGCTGCCAGCCTGTCCTGCCCGTTGCCCACCCGATGCACCTGGGACGGAAGGGGGGGAGTCCGAGGTGTCGCGGTGTACCGGGACCTCCCCTACAGAGGGAGCCGGGACGGACCACACCACCTCCTCCTCCCTCGGGGTGCCCGATGGCCCCCAGGCCTCTACATGGGTGGGGGATGCGAACGGACTGGCCATCCGACGCGCCCCCGACATCTGGCGCTGCCAGTCCTGGAGGCCCGTGCTGGTATCGACAGGGGTCTGCAGGTTTGCAGCCATGGAGCCCAGGGGGTTGTCGAACCCTGTCTGCGACAGTGCGACGCCAGCTCGCACATGGCCACTGGCGCCGATGCCCTCAGCGATGGCCTGCTGAGACTGGGCAATGGCCTGCAGAGACTGGGCCATGGCCTGCAGAGACTGGGCTATGGCCTGCTGAGACTGGGCCATGGCCTGCTGAGACTGGGCTATGGCGTTGAGCGCCTCTGCCATCTGGCGCTGGCACTGGCTCATGGCCTCCTGTGAGAGGGCAGCCATTTCCTGGGCCACAGACGCTGCCTGCACGGAAGGCCCCAGGCCTCGCAAACCGTTCCCCATGTCTGACACCGTCGCACCCATTGCCTCCACCGCGGACGCCACCCGTGCGGTGTCAGCCTGGGTGGCACGCATGACCGGGACCACTCCCAGCTCCTGGACGCGGGTGGACTCCTCCACCTGCGACCGCAGCCGCCGCAAGCCACCCGTCACCCTATTCGCTCGTCTCCGTGTCGGTGGTTGCATCGGATCTATGTGTGGGTGTGGTAACTGCAGGAACCCAGGATCCATCTGGGCGGCAGATGTTCGCTTGGCCTGGGCTGCCCTCCGACCGCCCGGTCCCTCTGCTGCTCCTACCTCCACCTGCTGTACCGGGACGGCTGTGTTGTGCGCACCAGTGAGTGTACCAGATGCCTCATCACTAAAGTGCCCAACCGTGGTGAGTGTTTCTGCGATGGTGGAGGGTGTTGGTGACAGCAGTGGCGTTGTGTCGTGCTCTTCGTCCCACTCTGAGTCCATGGCACTTTGGGGTGGGGGTTCGTCTCCACCCATCCACTCTGAGTCACTGTCCGGTATTTCGTCTTCCCGGGTAGGGGTGTCCTGGGTAGTGCTGTCCCGGGTAGTGCTGTCCCGGGTAGTGCTGTCCCGGGTAGTGCTGTCCCGGGTAGTGGTGTCCCGGGTAGGGGTGTCCTGGGTAGTGGTGTCCCGGGTAGGGGTGTCCTGGATAGTGGTGTCCTGGGTAGTGGTGTCCTGGCTCGGATGTGACGGGGGCCTGTGGCTGCCCCCCTCATCGCTGGGTGGTCGCTCCCGCACGTGACGGGGGTGTCGTCTCCCTGTTGCTCCAGGTCTCTCCGTCTCCCGTGGTCTCCGAGGGGCATCCTGCGGGCGTCGCATGCTGGAGGGTTCGGGTCTCTCCGTCTCCCGTGGTCTCCGAGGGGCATCCTGCGGGCGTCGCATGCTGGAGGGTTCGGGTCTCTCCGTCTCCCGTGGTCTCCGAGGGGCATCCTGCGGGTGTCGCATGCTGGAGGGTTCGGGTCTCTCCGTCTCCCGTGGTCTCCGAGGGGCATCCTGCGGGCGTCGCATGCTGGAGGGTGCGGGTCTCTCCGTCTCCCGTGGTCTCCGAGGGGCATCCTGCGGGCGTCGCATGCTGGAGGGTGCGGGTCTCTCCGTCTCCCGTGGTCTCCGAGGGGCATCCTGCGGGCGGTCTGCATCTGCGGGGATGGGTGCCTGGACGTTTGGTCCTGCGATACACAATGAAGCATGCATGGTTAGACATCAGGCAGTGATCAGGTGATACGGGAGAGGGGGATATAGGGGAGGGGGATATGGGGACGGGCTGTTGGTGGCTCACTTGCTCGTGGGGCCCCGACCTCTGCATCAGCAACCTCCCGGTCCTCAGGTCCGCCAGCCAGTTCCAGGGCCCTTTCCTCGTGTACGGTCAGTGGCCTCTCATCAGCGGGCCCTCCTCCAGTCCTCACATGCTCCCTATTGTGTGCGCGCTTCTCCTGGGGGGGGGGGGGGGTGGTGGCAGGGGTAAAAGGCAACAGTGTTAGGCAGGTATATGAATGCACGCCATCGGTTACGCGTGCATTGCAGAGGTTAAGGTTAGGGCTGGATTCACTTGGGGATATGGGGGATATGGGGGAGGGGGGATATGGGGGAGGGGGGATATGGGGGATATGGGGGAGGGGGGATATGGGAGAGGGGGGAATATGGGGGATATGGTGGAGGGGGGATATGGGGGATATGGGGGAGGGGGGATATGGGGGATATGGGGGAATATGGGGGAGGGGGGATATGGGGGATATGGGGGAGGGGGGATATGTGGGAGGGGGATATGGGGAGGGGGGGATATGGGGAATATGGGGGAGGGGGGATATGGGGGAGGGGGGAATATGGGGGATATGGGGGAGGGGGGATATGGGGGAGGGGGGATATGGGGGAGGGGGGAATATGGGGGATATGGGGGAGGGGGGATATAGGGGATATGGGGGAGGGGGGATATGGGGGATATGGGGGAGAGGGGATATGTGGGAGGGGGGATATGGGGGAGGGGGGATATGGGGAATATGGGGGAGGGGGGATATGGGGGATATGGGGGAGGGGGGATATGGGGGAGGGGGGAATATGGGGGCTATGGGGGAGGGGGGATATGGGGGATGGGGGGATATGGGGGAGGGGGGATATGGGGAGGGGGGAATATGGGGGATATGGGGGAGGGGGGATATGGGGGGTATGGGGGAGGGGGGATATGGGGGAGGGGGGATATGGGGGATATGGGGGAGGGGGGATATGGGGGAGGGGGGGATATGGGGGAGGGGGGATATGGGGGAGGGGGGATATGGGGGATATGGGGGATATGGGGAGGGGGGATATGGGGGAGGGGGGGATATGGGGGAGGGGGGATTTGGGGGAGAGGGGATATGGGGGATATGGGGGACGCTCACCCTGCCTGCTCTGACGAGGTCGTTCACCTTCTTGTGGCACTGGGTGCCTGTCCGTGGTGTTAGGGCCACAGCGGTGACGGCCTCTGCCACCTCCCTCCACAGACGCCGGCTGTGGCGTGGGGCAACTCTGCGGCCGTGCCCGGGATACAGGGCGTCCCTCCTCTGCTCCACCGCATCCAGGAGCGCCTCCACATCGCGTGACTCGAACCTCGGGGCTGAGCGACGGCCAGCCATCAAGTCGGTGTTGCGGTCGGCTGTTCCGGTCGGGTGGGGGGGAGCTGCGCGGCCTTATGAGCCGTCACGCCGTGCAGCACGTATGACGCTGCACGGCGTGAACCACTGCGCAAGCGCGGATCCCGTTACGTCGCTGCTAGCCCATTTCGGGCCGCAGACTATCGGCCCATTTTTATGACGTGACGCAAGTGGGATTTGCGCCGTTTTTTGCGCCGATCGGCGGAGTTTCCGCCGATAACGGAGAATTTCGCCCCATGTCATTTTTTAAAAATTAGAGTACCCAATTCTCTTTTTTTTTCAATTAATAGGCAATTTAGCGTGGCCAATTCATCTACCCTACACACCTTTGGGTTGTGGGAATGAGATCCACGCAAACACGAGGAGAATGGGCAAACTCCACTTGGATTGTGACCCGGGGCTGAGATCGAACCTGGGTCCTCCTGAGACAACAGTGCTAATCACTGTGCCAGCAAGCCACCTGGCATAGAGATCATCTTGACTGTTTGTTAACTAACATGAAAGTCACACTGTGATTCTGGTACACTGCATTTGTAAAATTTTTTTTTGATTTTTTAAAATAAATTTAGAGCACCCAATTATTTTGTTTCCAATTAAGGGGCAATTTAGCGTGGCAATCCACCTAACCTGCACATCTTTCGGTTGTGGGGGCGAAACCCACGCAAACACGGGGAGAATGTGCAAACTCCACACAGACAGTGACCCAGAGCTGGGATTGAACCTGGGACCTCGGCGCCGTGAGGCAGCAGGGCTAACCCACTGCGCCACCGTGCTGCCCAATGCATTTGTAAGATGAGTGACAATCTTGTTGAGAGTAACACTTGCAAGAATTTTTCCTACTGTGGAGAGAAGTAGAATCATAGAATCATAAAATTTACAGTGCAGAAGAAGACCATTCGGCCCATCGAGTCTGCACTGGCTCTTGGAAAGGGCATCTTACTTAATCCCACGCCTCCACTCTATCCGTGACCCAGTCACCCCACCTAACGCAGACAAAGGGAGAACGTGCAAACTCTGCATGGACAGTGACCCAAGCCTTGAATCGAACCTGGGACCCTGGAGCCGTGAAGCCACAGTGCTAACCACTGTGCTAACCACTGTGCTATCATGCCAGTAAAATACCACAATCATTGTTATAGATGGACTTGCTTCCCTTCTATTTGTGAATGATGCCCAGATTAAGCATAAAAGGCTAGTATGTTTCCCAACCATGTGAGTTCCTCTGTACTTGAATACTTCAGGTGGGATGCCATTGGTATCTGGAGACTCAACCACAGGCAACTGCTTTATGGCCATGTTAACTTTAGCTTGAAATGGATCAAGGGCGAGCTTCTCCAGGATGCAATGCTGTGCAAGTAATTCAGTGGTGCAATCACACACTGTGGATTCTTAGTTCAGGAGATTGTGCATTTGCTCTGCCCAGCAAGAAAGAATTTATTACTTGGAGGAGGCTGTAACATTGGTTTTTGGGGTCATGGAAAGCCTACAGACTGGAAGAAAACTGCAGCTCTGCAACCTTGTTCTCTCAAAAGTGGTTCTTCATCTCATTTGGAAGCACTGCCGGAAAGTCTGGTGGAAGCAGGTTCATTAGTAACTTTCAAAAGAGAATTGAATAGTTACTTGAAAAGTGAAATTTGCAGGGCTGTAGGGAGAAATTGAGAGTGTGGAACTAATTGGATAACTCTTTCAAATAGCTGGCAGGGGTACAAAGGACTGAAAGTTTTCCTTCTGTATTGTAGGGGTGGCATGGTGGTTAGCACTGCTGCGTCACAGTGCCAGGGTCCCAGGTTCAATTCCGACCTCGGGTGACTATGTGGAGTTTGCACTTTCTTCTCGTGTCTGCATAGGTTTTCTCCGGGTGCTCCAGTTTCCTCCCACAGTCCAAAGGTATGCAGGTTAGGTGGATTGGCCATACTAATTTGCCCCTTAATGTCCAAAGGTTAGATAGGGTTACAGGGATAGGGTGGGGGAGTGGGTCTAGGTAGGGTGCTCTTTTGAGCCATAGACTCGATGGACCTAATGGTGTTCTTCTGCGCTGTAGGTTTCTATGACTTGTCCCATTTGTTGCATGAAATCAAATTCAGTTTGTCACTGTAAGATTTTCTAAAGCGACTAAGTTTATTTAGATTATAATTATAGAAGTACAAAACAATATTCAGCAATACTCAGGCTATCAGTACATTAAACAGCCTCAACAATTAAAGCATCAGATTAAGAATATGGATCCCAAGTTTATAAATGAAAAAAACAACGGGTTGAAATAAAGTACGGATAATGCAGGGAAAACCTCCACCTATTGTACCATTTCTCTGGGTCACCGTGGCGGGCTCCAAGACGTAATACCAAAGGAGTTTTTTTGTCACCAGGAAAATTGTTATAAATTATTTTTTTCTTTTAAGATTATGAATTGCAGCTGTCTGTCTTTGATGGTTTTCATCATGTTTTTGATACCCAGCTTTCTATCAAATAATCTGGTTCCAAGTACAATTCTTGAGCTGCTTTTATATGGATGGCAGATGGCTGTTGATGTCACTGGTTCTCAAATGCCTGTCTTGTGCAATCAACCACACCCTTAATGTAAATCTGCCAGAAGTTTTATAGAGATGGGCCTTCCTGCACATTGTTCAATACATCCAGTAGGTTTGCAGAACTGTTCCCTTCTGAAGACGATAAACAGAATTTTGTTTTACACTCACAGTGCACCAACCTAGCCAAAGAATTGTACAGAAATGGTATAATGGTGCTTTCATGGTTTGAAACAATTTAGAGTTATTTTCATCAACCTGATTTCAAAGCTTAAAATGGCCACCACCATAGTCAGGATGATGATCAGTGAACAACCAACTGTCCTATACCCAGGACAAGCCAATTTAAATGTAACGTGGTTTATCGTTGTGGCTTCAAATTCATAGCTGTGTCCAGTGTGAATGATATTCCAAGTATCTGGTAATCTTATTATATACCAAGCCATTCCTACGTCCGCTAACCCCAAAAAACAGAGAGAATTATGAAGCATCCAAGCATCACTGTTACTGATTTGGAGAGTGGGTGCAATGATGCACTTTCAAAGATTTCATTAGTGAACAAAATACCTCTGTCCTTGGAGAACTCCTCCTCCTGCAGTGATTTACCCCTTGAGTCCCAATTGGTCGCCCAGGACAGGTGACCCTTATTCTTCTGTGTTCCACAGTGGGGTGAGATTCTGCAAAGCGGGATTCCAATACACCGCTGAAGCTACCAATAATACATTGCACATCCAGATGAACCACACTGCACCACCACATAAAGTAAAATTAAGGTAAGTTTAAGGGTGTTTAATACTTTCCATCATCCCTTGTTGATGCAAATTGAATTATTTTATTGTAAAGTGAAGCTGGGAACATGTGTAACAATCTTTTGGTTGTGTGGGATTTGTTATTTTTGAGTCTGTATCTGCTTCCTCTACTGGGAATAGTATAATCTCAACTTTTGGTCATTAACAATAATGATAGTACAGATTGTATTTGTGGCTATGTAATTACTCTTCTGGTGATACTTGTGGAGAATCTGGAGTGGATACTGGTGGGTTTTGGGAAAATTTCTACTTCTACATTTGGGTTGTAGACTCTTCTTCTGTTAGCACCATATGACTTGAGGTTTGATATTTTCTTGACATCTGGCAGGTTCTTTTATGACAATTACGCAGCAACTTCTGACTAAGTCAGTCTATAAAGTTTGGAAGGACTAACAATGGTCTTTTGTTTCATAAATGTTGGCTTATTGAATCTTTTAGTTGAACGTGCAATTTTCAACAAATCTAAATTGCTGGTAAGATAGCCGATTAAGAGCTGAAGATTTAATTTCCACTCAGTAAAATTGGTTAAAGCAATTAATTAATTCATAGCCTTACTTCTGATCGATGATAAATTACAATTGTACAATCCAATTCAGCTGTAAATGGAGACATTGTTTAAGTTGAGCAGAGGATGTAAGGAACTTAAAGTGTCAGAATAGTACACTGTCAAATAAAGTTTTGTATTTTGGGCAGATGAACCCAGACATTATAACACCCAAGAGATTGGAGGGGTTAATTTTGATTGATTGGCTGCTAGCCAATGGATTATCCAGGGACAGTATTCTGCCGGGCACTCAACAGCGATTGGTTCTTGTCAGGTGGGTTGTTTCGGAGAGAACCCACTGGACCTTCAAGGTGAAAGCAGCTATCTCTCTGCTCCGCTGCCTACTGTCTGATGGCAGAAGCCACTGGACCCTGAAAGAGGAAGTTGTCTCCTTCTCCCCCTCGAAAGCTGGCTGCCTGCTATTTCTGTGAGTCGACAGAGAAAACCATTACAATTTGAAAGAAAAGATAACGGGGGCGATTTTCCCAAATGGAGCCCAAGTGTTTCCGCTGTCGTGAACGCCGTTGCGTTTCACGACGGTGCGAACTGGGCCCGGGTACGACCTAGTCTGTCCCCCACAGGGGGCCAGCATGGCGCTGGAGCGGTTCACGCCGCTCCAGCCTCCTTTCCTGGCGCCAAATGGGCGCCGCGCCAACCAGCGCATGCGTGGCTGTTTAGCGCGCGGGCCCGACTCAACATGGCGTCGGTGTTCAAGTGCCGGCCGCGCAGGGAAGTAGGCCCGGGGGGTAGCGACCAGCCCGCCAATCGCGGGCCCCGATTGTGGGCCAGACCCCATTGGAGGCCCACCCTCCCGGTGAAGGAGCCCCCCTCCCCCACCCCACTGGCCGCCCCCCCGACCGTTAGTGCAGAGTTCCTGCCGGCAGCGACCAGGGGTGAACGGCGCCAGTGGGACTCTGTCGTATCCGCGCGGCCGCTCGGCCCATTCGGGACGGAGAATCGGTGGCCCCGCCGATTCCAGCAGCCCGCGCTGCCAGTGACGCGCCAAACGCGTCGGCGCAAATGGTGCCGATTCTCCGCACCTCAACATCTATCTGAATGCCTAGATTGAAGAAGAAACCAACTGGAAGATATCCATCTGAAACAAACTCCCTAATCCTTTTACTTTCAGCATTATTTTACACCCCTCTGTCCCCTTTGTGTTTGTTTGTCTGTGTTTGTGTGTAGAGAGTGGGGCGCATTAAAAGGAGGTGTTAGAGATTAGATAGTAGCCAACCAGTTGTATTTGTTGTCTATTTAATTATAATTATTGTTAATAATAAAAAGTTAATTGAGTTAAATATACAAACCTGGTGACTGTAGCTTTTGGCCATTTGAAGGCCTCGGGTATTAGAAAATAAAAGTTAATTTCAACCGTGGTGTGACTCCGGGTCAAGTGGGGCTGGAATTGACCATGCACTGGCCCAGAGTGTTGTTACACCACTCAATGAATATTAAACTACTTTCATTTATTGATAACATTTTAATTCAGATCCCAGAATGCAGTGGAACGATGAGTGTCTAACACCAATCACGCTCATTGTTATTGACTCAGACTATGATTTTATACCACCAACTCGTGCTCATAGAGAATATCTCTGGTTTTCCTGGAGACATGCGGAATTGTAATGTTATATTTACAACATAGCTTTGTGGCGTTAAAGTCAAGGATATAATAACATTAGTGATTTATTCCATTGCTTATGCCACGTCACAGATTTGTACAGCTTCACTGAGCACCACCAAGACCCTTGCTAGAATATTTTAAAACTGATAACAAGCTCCTCCCCCAAATAAAATCAATGGAAATTGCAAATTTGCTGAATTAAGGCGACTTTGGTAGCTGCCAGTTGGACCCATAGCATAATAACTCCTCATAGGCTCAGTATGCTTGGTGAAATCACAGGAATAGGAAAAATCACAGACTTTTTGGTTTTGTAATGCAGGATATTAGACCATAAGACCATAAGACATAAGAGCAGAATTAGGCCACTTGGCCCATCAAGTCTGCTCCGCCATTCAATCATGGCTGATATTTTCTCATCCCCATTCTCCTGCCTTCTCCCCATAACCCCTGATTAATCAAGAACCTATCTATCTCTGTCTTAAAGACACTCAGTGAATTGGCCTCCACAGCCTTCTGCGGTAAAGAGTTCCACAGATTCACCACCCTCTGGCTGAAAAAACTCCTCCTCGTCTCTGTTTTAAAGGATCGTCCCTTTAATCTGAGATGGTGTCTCTGGTTCTAGTGTTTCCTACAACTGGAAACATCCTCTCCACGTCCACTCTATCCAGGCCTCGCATTATCTTGTAAGTTTCAATAAGATCCCCTCTCATCCTTCTAAACTCTTCATGATATAAATAAACCAACATTTGAATGAACTGGTGAAGCGATGAGCTGAACATTCCCATGGCTTCAGGACCCCGACGTTGGGACCAAATGGGGGTTCTGAGCCTTCACTTACCAACAGGGTACCAGCTCAGCAATATTCTGGGGGGTAGCCTCCTAATTGGCCACCTCTGAACTTGCCATCCAATTAAGGATGGCAAGTAGGCCCCCAACGCTGCTCGCCCAATCAGAGAGCTTCCAGTTCTGAGGCCTCGGCAGCCCCACCATGAGAGGTGGCCGTTGCTGAGTCAGATAAGAGTATGAGTGTGTGCCGGAAAGCTGTTGAAAATAAAAAGGCAGAGTGATAGGCAGGGCTTCTCTTTGGGACATGGAACCTCAATGGACCTGTAGTGAATCACTGTATTAGGGGATGTAAGGTAGGACCTGCACTACAGGTTCGCCGGTAGCCCCTGGCGACTGGCTCCGCCCACTAAGATTTGTATAAATATGCATGACATCCATTGCCCTACCATTTCGCCAGGTGCAGCAGGAGGCCACGCATCTGACTTCAATAAAGCCACAGTTGTACCCAATCTGCGTCTTTGTGCAATTGTTTGCACATCAATTTATTGCAGTCAGACTTTTCCACAGAATGGATATCAGAATCAAACCAGATCGCCTGCAGCTGGATCCGCACTCGCCCGACGCCAGAAAAGACTTTACTCACTGGCTAGCCTGTTTTGAGGCCTACATCAACGCTGGGAACCCGCGCCAATGGAGGCTCAGAAGATAAACATCCTGTACTCCAGACTGAGCTCCAGCATGTTCCCGTTGATCCAAGACGCCTCGAATTATGCAAAAGCAATGGAACTCCTTAAAGAACACTGTGCTCAGATGGCGAACACGCTCTTCGCCAGGCATGTACTCGCCACCCGCTCGCAACTACCTGGTGAGTCCATCGAAGACTTCTGGTGTGCCCTAATTCCACTCATCCGGGACTGTGACTGTCAGGCCGTTACGGCCACTGAACACGCTAACCTCCTCATGCGCGATGCTTTCGTGACGGGGATTGCGGCGGACCGCATCCGAGAATGATTACTGGAAAGGGCCACGCTCGAACCAGCGGAGACGAAAACCTTGGCGCTCTCCATGACGGTCGCATTCTGTAATATGCAGTCCTACCCCTCCCGCCGCGCTGCCCACCCTTCTACCCCTTCCTACCCCTCCTGGACCCCGCCGACAACCTCCTCAGCTGGCGCCCTGCCTTCCCAATATGCCTGCGCCGCACGCCGATCCGCGCACCTCGGGGGTCCCCGCTGCTACTTCTGCGGTCAGCAGAAGCACCCCCGCCAACACTGCCTGGCCCGCACTGCCATTTGTAAATCCTGCAGTAAGAAGGGCCACTTCGTGGCAATGTGCCAGGCCCGCGCAGTTGCTGCGATCGTGCCCGCTATCGCCCCCTCCTGCATGCCAAACGCACAATGGGAGCCGCCATCTTCTTCTCTCAGGGCCATGTGCGATCAATGGGCGTCGCCATCTTGTTCCCCTTCATGGGCGCCGCCATCTTTTTTTAAAAAAAATATTTTATTGAAAATTTTTGGTCAACCATCACAGTACATTGTGTATCCTTTACACAATAATATAACAGTATAAATAACAATGACCTGTTTTATAAACAAAGAATAAATAATATATAACAAAAACTAAAACTAAAACTAAATGGCAACTGCCTTGTCTCAGATAAACACTCTCCAAAAATATGATTTAACAGTCCAATATACAATTATTTATAGCAACGACCTGGACATATTATACATATGTATTAACAACCCTGAGAGTCCTTCTGGTTCCTCCCCCCCCCCTCCCCCCGGGCTGCTGCTGCTGCCTTCTTCTTTTCCATTCCCTCTATCTTGCTGTGAGGTATTCGACGAACGGTTGCCACCGCCTGGTGAACCCTTGACCCCTTAGGACGAACTTAATCCGTTCCAGCTTTATAAACCCTGCCATGTCATTTATCCAGGTCTCCATCCCCAGGGGCTTGGCTTCCTTCCACATCAACAGTATCCTGCGCCGGGCTACTAGGGACGCAAAGGCCAAAACATCGGCCTCTCTCGCCTCCTGCACAACCCCAAATATAGCCAACCCCCAGCTTGGTTCGACCTGGACCCCCACTACTTTCGAAAGCACCTTTGTCACCCCCACCCAGAACCCCTGTAGTGCCGGACATGACCAAAACATGTGGGTGTGATTCGCTGGGCTTCTCGAGCATCTCGCACACCTATCCTCTACCCCCAAAAATTTACTGAGCCGTGCTCCAGTCATATGCGCCCTGTGTAACACTTTAAATTGAATCAGGCTTAGCCTGGCACACGAGGACGATGAGTTTACCCTACTCAGGGCATCCGCCCACAGCCCCTCCTCAATCTCCTCCCCCAGCTCTTCTTCCCATTTCCCTTTCAGCTCATCTACCATAATCTCCCCCTCGTCCCTCATTTCCCTATATATATCTGACACCTTACCGTCCCCCACCCATGTCTTTGAGATCACTCTGTCCTGCACCTCATGCGTCGGGAGCTGCGGGAATTCCCTCACCTGTTGCCTCGCAAAAGCCCTCAGTTGCATACACCGGAATGCATTCCCTTGGGGCAACCCATATTTCTCGGTCAGCGCTCCCAGACTTGCGAACTTCCCATCCACAAACAGATCTTTCAGTTGCGTTACTCCTGCTCTTTGCCATATTCCAAATCCCCCATCCATTCTCCCCGGGGCAAACCTATGGTTATTTCTTATCGGGGACCCCACCAAGGCTCCCGTCTTTCCCCTATGCCGTCTCCACTGTCCCCAAATTTTCAAAGTCGCCACCACCACTGGGCTTGTGGTGTATTTCTTCGGTGAGAACGGCAATGGGGCCGTCACCATAGCTTGTAGGCTAGTCCCCCTACAGGACGCCCTCTCCAATCTCTTCCACGCCGCTCCCTCCTCTTCTCCCATCCACTTACTCACCATTGAGATATTGGCGGCCCAGTAGTACTCACTTAGGCTCGGTAGTGCCAGCCCCCCCCTATCCCTACTACGCTGTAAGAATCCCTTCCTCACTCTCGGGGTCTTCCCGGCCCACACAAAACTCATAATACTCTTTTCGATCCTTTTGAATAAAGCCTTCGTGATCACCACCGGGAGGCACTGAAACACAAAGAGGAATCTCGGGAGGACTACCATTTTAACCGCCTGCACCCTCCCTGCCAGTGACAGGGATACCATGTCCCATCTCTTGAAGTCCTCCTCCATTTGTTCCACCAATCGCGTTAAATTTAACCTATGCAATGTACCCCAATTCTTGGCTATCTGGATCCCCAAGTAACGAAAGTCCCTTGTTACCTTCCTCAGCGGAAAGTCCTTTATTTCTCTGCTCTGCTCCCCTGGATGCACCACAAACAACTCACTTTTCCCCATGTTCAGTTTATATCCTGAGAATTCTCCAAACACCCGAAGTGTCCGCATTATCTCTGGCATCCCCTCCGCCGGGTCCGCTACATATAACAACAAATCATCCGCATACAGAGATACCCGGTGTACTTCTCCTCCTCTAAGTACTCCCCTCCACTTCTTGGAACCCCTCAATGCTATTGCCAGGGGCTCAATCGCCAGTGCAAACAATAATGGGGTCAGAGGGCATCCCTGCCTTGTCCCTCTATGGAGCCGAAAGTATGCAGATCCCCGTCCATTCGTGACCACACTCGCCACTGGGGCCCTATACAACAGCTGCACCCATCCAACATACTCATCTCCAAAACCAAATCTCCTCAGCACCTCCCACAGATAATCCCACTCCACTCTATCAAATGCTTTCTCGGCATCCATCGCCACCACTATCTCCGATTCCCCCTCTGGTGGGGGCATCATCATTACCCCTAGCAGCCTCCGTATATTCGTATTCAGCTGTCTCCCCTTCACAAACCCAGTTTGGTCCTCATGGACCACCCTCGGGACACAATCCTCTATCCTCATTGCCATTACCTTGGCCAGAATCTTAGCGTCTACATTTAGGAGGGAAATAGGTCGATAGGACCCGCATTGCAGCGGGTCCTTTTCCTTCTTTAGGAGAAGCGATATCGTTGCCTCAGACATAGTCGGGGGCAGCTGTCCCCTTTCCTTTGCCTCATTAAAGGTCCTCATCAGTAGGGGGGCGAGCAAGTCCACATATTTCCTGTAAAATTCAACTGGGAATCCATCCGGTCCCGGAGCCTTCCCCGCCTGCATGCTCCTAATTCCTTTCACTACTTCCTCTATTTCAATCTGTGCTCCCAGTCCCACCCTTTCCTGCTCCTCCACCTTGGGAAATTCCAGCCGGTCCAGAAAGCCCATCATTCTCTCCCTCCCATCCGGGGGTTGAGCTTCGTATAATTTTTTTATAAAATGCCTTGAACACTCCATTCACTCTCTCCGCTCCATCTCTCCTTCCTCATCCCTCACTCCCCCTATTTCCCTCGCTGCTCCCCTTTTCCTCAATTGGTGGGCCAGCAACCTGCTCGCCTTCTCCCCATATTCGTACTGTACACCCTGTGCCTTCCTCCACTGTGCCTCTGCAGTACCCGTTGTCAGCAAGTCAAATTCTACGTGTAGCCTTTGCCTTTCCCTGTACAGTCCCTCCTCCGGTGCCTCCGCATATTGCCTGTCCACCCTCAAAAGTTCTTGCAGCAACCGCTCCCATTCCCTACTCTCCTGCTTTACTTTATGTGCCCTTATTGATATCAGCTCCCCTCTAACCACTGCCTTCAGCGCCTCCCAGACCACTCCCACCTGGACCTCCCCATTATCATTGAGTTCCAAGTACTTTTCAATGCACCCCCTCACCCTTAGACACACCCCCTCATCTGCCATTAGTCCCATGTCCATTCTCCAGGGTGGGCGCCCTTCTGTTTCCTCCCCTATCTCCAAGTCCACCCAATGTGGAGCGTGATCCAAAATGGCTATAGCCGTATATTCCGTTCCCCTCACCTTCGGGATCAACGCCCTTCCCAAAACAAAAAAGTCTATTCGCGAATAGACTTTGTGGACATAGGAGAAAAACGAAAACTCCTTACTCCTAGGTCTGCTAAATCTCCACGGGTCTACTCCTCCCATCTGCTCCATAAAATCTTTAAGCACCTTGGCTGCTGCCGGCCTCCTTCCAGTCCTGGACTTCGACCTATCCAGCCCTGGTTCCAACACCGTATTGAAATCTCCCCCCATTACCAACTTTCCCACCTCTAGGTCCGGGATGCGTCCTAGCATACGCCTCATAAAATTGGCATCATCCCAGTTCGGGGCATATATGTTTACCAAAACCACCGTCTCCCCCTGTAGTTTGCCACTCACCATCACGTATCTGCCCCCGCTATCCGCCACTATAGTCTTTGCCTCAAACATTACCCGCTTCCCCACTAATATAGCCACCCCCCTGTTTTTCGCATCTAGCCCCGAATGGAACACCTGCCCCACCCAACCTTTGCGTAGTCTCACCTGGTCTATCAGTTTCAAGTGCGTTTCCTGTAACATAACCACGTCTGCCTTAAGTTTCTTAAGGTGTGCGAGTACCCGTGTACTCTTTATCGGCCCG
Source organism: Scyliorhinus torazame (assembly GCF_047496885.1). Lineage (NCBI taxonomy): Eukaryota > Metazoa > Chordata > Chondrichthyes > Carcharhiniformes > Scyliorhinidae > Scyliorhinus > Scyliorhinus torazame. Next base: position 176,521,099 of record NC_092707.1, read on the forward strand.
TTCAGCCCTCTCACGTTCCACGTGATCAGCCGGGTTGGGGGGCTTTTTACCTCCCCCCCTTGTTGATTAGCCATCCCCTTTTTCCAGCTCCTCACCCGGTTCCCACGCAGCTGTGTCCCCCCCAGGCGGTGCTCCCCCGCCCATCCCACCTCATGCCAGCTCCCCCCTCTCCCCAGCAGCAGCAGCCCAATAATTTCCCCCTCCCACCCCTCCCGCTAGATCCCCCACTAGCGTAGTTACACCCCCCATGTTGCTCCCAGAAGTCAGCAAACTCTGGCCGACCTTGGCTTCCCCCCGTGACCTCGGCTCGCACCGTGCGACGCCCCCTCCTTCCTGCTTCCCTATTCCCGCCATGATTATCATAGCGCGGGAATCGAGCCCGTGCTTCCCCCTTGGCCCCGCCCCCAATGGCCAACGCCCCATCTCCTCCACCTCCTTTCCTCCCCCCACCACCTCCTGTGGAAGAGAGAAAAGTTACCACATCGCAGGATTAATAACATAAAACTCCTCTTTCCCCCCTTTTTACCCCCCTCTTCGCCCCCCATACTCGCCCCACCACTTTGTTTCAAACGTTCTTTTTTAAAAAAAAAAAATAACCCGCTCATTCCAATTTTTCTTCCACGATAAAAGTCCACGCCTCATCCGCCGTCTCAAAGTAGTGGTGCCTCCCTTGATATGTGACCCACAATCTTGCCGGTTGCAGCATTCCGAATTTTATCTTCTTTTTGTGAAGCACCGCCTTGGCCCGATTAAAGCTCGCCCTCCTTCTCGCCACCTCCGCACTCCAGTCTTGGTATACGCGGATCACCGCGTTCTCCCACTTACTGCTCCGAGTTTTCTTTGCCCATCTAAGGACCATCTCTTTGTCCTTAAAACGGAGGAATCTCACCACTATGGCTCTAGGAATTTCTCCTGCTCTCGGTCCTCGCGCCATCACTCGGTATGCTCCCTCCACCTCCAGCGGACCCGCCGGGGCCTCCGCTCCCATTAACGAGTGCAGCATCGTGCTCACATATGCCCCGACATCCGCTCCCTCCGCACCTTCAGGAAGACCAAGAATCCTTAGGTTGTTCCTCCTCGCGTTGTTCTCCAGCACCTCCAGCCTTTCCACACATCTTTTATGGTGTGCCTCGTGCATCTCCGTCTTCACCACCAGGCCCTGTATGTCGTCCTCATTCTCGGCAGCCTTTGCCTTCACGACCCGAAGCTCCCGCTCCTGGGTCTTTTGCTCCTCCTTTAGCCCTTCGATCGCCTGTAATATCGGGGCCAACAGCTCCTTCTTCATTTCCTTTTTGAGTTCTTCCACGCAGCGTTTCAAAAACTCGTGTTGTTCAGGGCCCCATATTAAACTGCCACCTTCCGACGCCATCTTGGTTTTTGCTTGCCTTCCTTGCCGCTGCTCTAAAGGATCCACCGCAATCCGGCCACCTTCCTATCCTTTTTTCATCCGTATCCAGGGGGGATTCCCTTCTGGTTCACCGCACAGTACTTTTAGCCGTTAAAATTGCCGTTGGGGCTCTTATTAAGAGCCCAAATGTCCGTTCCACCGGGAGCTGCCGAAACGTGCGACTCAGCTGGTCATCGCCGCACCCGGAAGTCCGGGTGCCGCCATCTTGTCCCGACCCCGCAATGTGCACACCATGGGCGCCGCCATCTTGTTCCCCACAGGGTCTTCGGACATTCCGAGATCGGAACTGCACACGCTCGCCATCTGAAGCATCCGACGACTACCCACAGCTCGCTTCGATGACGCTGGACCAATCTCTCCTGCACAACCTGGCCACCGCGTCGACGACGGTGAAAATAAACGGCCACGTGACCTCGTGCCTGCTGGACTCTGGGAGCACCGAAAGCTTTGTACACCCAGATAAGGTAAGGCGCTGCTCCCTCGCGGTCCATCCTGCCAATCAAAGGATCTTCCTCGCCTCAGGATCCCACTCCGTCCCGATCCGAGGCTTCCGTACAGTCACCCTCACTGTCCAGGGTGTAGAATTTAGTAACTTCCGCCTCTCCGTCCTTCCTAATTTCTGTGCTGCACTCCTGTTGGGCCTGGACTTCCAGTGCAATCTCCAGAGCCTCACCCTCAAATTCGGCAGGCCCCTACCCCCCCTTACCGTTTATGGCCTCGCGACCCTCAAGGTCGATCCCCACTCCCTTTTTGCCAATCTAATTGCGGATTGCAAGCCCGTTGCCACCAGGAGCAGACGGTACAGCACCTAGGACAAGACCTTCATCAGGTCCGAAGTCCAGCGGCTGCATAAGGAGGGTATTATCGAGGCCCGCAACAGCCCCTGGAGAGCCCAAGTGGTAGTGGTTAAAACTGGGGAGAAACACAGGATGGTCGAGGACTACAGCCAGACCATCAATCGGTACACGCAGCTCGACGCGTACCCCCTCCCACGCATATCTGATATGGTCAATCAGATTGTGCAGTACCGGGTCTTCTCAACAATTGACCTGAAATCCGCCTACCACCAGCTCCCCATCCGGAAGTCGGACCGTCCATACACTGCCTTCGAGGCGGACGGTCGCCTCTATCACTTCCTTAGGGTCCCTTTCGGCGTCACAAACGGGGTCTTGGTCTTCCAAAGGGAAATGGACCGAATGGTCGACCAGTACGGTTTGTGGGCCACCTTTCCGTACTTAGATAATGTCACCATCTGCGGCCATGACCAGCAGGACCACGATGCCAACCTCGATAAATTCCTCCGCTCTGCCACTCTTCTCAACCTGACCTATAACAAAGAGAAGTGTGTGTTCAGCATGCCCCGGTTAGCCATTCCCGGCTATGTAGTCCAAAACGGACTTCTCGGGCCAGACCCCGACCGCATGCGCCCCCTCATGGAGCTCCCCCTCCCCAACTGCCGCAATGCGCTCAAATGCTGCCTCGGGTTCTTTTTCTATTACGCCCAGTGGGTTCCAAACTATGCGGACAAGGCCGGCCCACTCATTCAGTCCACCCAATTCCCTCTCGCGGCCGAGGCACAACATGCTTTCCCCCGCATCAGAGCAGACATCGCGAAGGCCGGGATGCGCGCAGTGGACGAGTCACTGCCTTTTCAAGTAGAAAGCGACGCTTCAGACGTCGCCCTTGCTGCCGTTTCCCCGGGGGTCTAAACCAGGCAGGCAGACCCGTGGCATTCTTTTCCCACACCCTTCATGCCTCTGAAATTCGACACTCATCCGTCGAAAAGGAGGCCCAAGCTATCGTTGAAGCTGTGCGGCAATGGAGCCATTACCTGGCCGGTAAGAGATTCACTCTCCTCACTGACCAACGGTCGGTAGCCTTCATGTTCAATAACACACAGTGGGGCAAGATCAAAAATGATAAAATTTTGCGGTGGAGAATCGAGCTCTCCACCTATAATTACGAGATTTTGTAAACTCAACGAGCACCCAGGCGCCCTCTCCCAAGGTACATGTGCCAGCGCACAAGTGGACCAACTCCGGGCCCTACACGACAGCCTTAGTCACCCGGGGGTCACTAGATTGTACCATCTGGTCAAAGCTCGCAATCTGCCCTACTCTGTCGAGGAAGTAAGGACAGTCACCAGGGACTGCCAGGTCTGTGCGGCGAGCAAGCCGCACTTCTACCGGCCGGACCGTGCGCACCTGGTGAAGGCTTCGCGCCCCTTTGAACGCCTCAGCGTGGATTTCAAAGGGCCCCTCCCCTCCACCGACCGCAACACGTACATTCTCAATGTGGTCGATGAGTACTCCAGATTCCCCTTCTCCATCCCATGCCCCAATATGACGTCTGCCACCATCATCAAGGCCCTCAACACCATCTTCGCTCTGTTCGGTTTCCCCGCTTACATCCACAGTCACAGGGGATCCTCATTCATGAGGAATGAGCTGCGTCAGTTCCTGCTCAGCAGGGGTATAGTCTCCAGCCTCCCCCGGGGAAACGGGCAAGTAGAACGGGAAAATGGGACGGTTTGGAGGGCCGTCCAGCTGGCACTACGGTCCAGGAACCTGCCAGCCTCTCGCTGGCAGAAGGTCCTCCCTGACGCTCTACACTCCAGCCGGTCACTATTGTGCACCGCCACTAATAACACACCCCATGAACATGTATTTACCTTCCCCAGGAAGTCCACATCCGGGGTGTCGCTCCTGACTTGGCTCACAGCTCCAGGACCGGTCCTTCTCCGTAGGCACAAGGCGGACCCCTTGGTGGACAGGGTTCACCTGCTCCACGCCAACCCTCAATATGCCTACGTGGAGTTGCCCGACGGCCGCCAAGATACTGTCTCACTCAGGGACTGCCAGGTTCCACCCCAACACACTCCCCCACCCATGCGCCCCCCCCTCCCACCGCACCGCCAACATTGACCCCACCAGATCAACCCCCCCCCCCTTTCCGCACAAGAAGACAAAGAGGATTTCGGCACGCTCCTGGAGTTCCCCGATGACTGGCCAGCATCAGCACCGCCACCACCGCCATCGGTGCCACCTCCACAACCGCCAGCACCGAATTCGCCGCCACCGTTACGCCGCTCCCAACGAAGCACCAAAGCACTGGATCGGCTGAACCTTTGACGGACTCCGGACTGTCAACATGGACTTTTCATTTTTTTCTTCTTCCTTGTTTTCCTCATTCTTAACACTGTACATAATTGCACTAATTATATATAGTTTCACGTCACCCCCGCCGGACTCATTTTTAACAGGGGGTGAATGTGGTGAACCACTGTAATAGGAGATGTAAGGTAGGACCTGCACTACAGGTTCGCCGGTAGCCCCTGCTAGTTGGCTCCACCCACTAAGATCTGTATAAATATGCATGACCTCCATTGCCCTGCCATTTCGCCAGCTGCAGCAGGAGGCCACGCATCTGACTGCAATAAAGCCACAGTTGTACCCAATCTGCGTCTTTGTGCAATTGATTGTGCATCAGGACCCCCAGGTTGCCAGCAGGAAGCGGCATCCACAGAGCTGGTGGCCTCTTCACATGGTTGGAAGGAGGCAGGGGGGGGGGGGCTCTGCCTCCAGCAAAATCCCAGCAGACCACCTAAACTGCCCCTAATTGTAACCTTAAGTATGATCATTGGCAACTTGCTTCCAGATCCCTACCCACTGTTAGGAAACTTCCCAGATAATGTGGCTCCCTCCTATTTTCCAGCTCCTGTGTCTCCAATGCTACCACTCCATGGGCAGGAAAATTCAGCTCGATAAATCCAAATTTTGTAATCCATTGAGCAGAATGGAAATACTGCTTTAAAAAAAAATTACTTATCTTCCAAAGCACCAGATGTGTCAAAAAATGTCCCCTGTGCTTGCCAGTCTTTGCATGCGTTCAATACAGCCCATTCAGGATCTCAGTTTGTATAAACTATCATGGGCAGGAGTAATGTCGATTTTAGACTGTTTACGTCAATCGGCCAATAACATGTCCAATGCCTTCTATTTAAATTCATAAACATATCATTGTGTAACATTTTATTTATATAAATATATAATATTTAACAACACATTCCAATTTTGAAACCTATTCATAGCAGTAATAAGGGTAATTAGGGTAATTTGATTTTCTAATTGCAAACAGCAGCAAGTCTGCACTCGTCGTTGATTGTTTTAATCTTTGCCGATAGTGTGCATCCAATAAAATTATGATTACGAAAGTTCAATTTCAAAATGAGTGGTCTTCAAAAAAGCATCATGCCTTTAATCTTAATTTTAAAAGTTTCTTGGATTCATATCACAAATAAACAACTCTATTACCTCCTCTCAAATGTATTATAGTTTTACTACATTTCAACTATAAAAGTAGAAAAAGATTTTTTTGTACCAACATCAGCACCAATCTTCATTCCTTATCCTTTGTGGTGCAATCTTTAATTCCTTCCCAGATATGTCAAATCATTTTGCATTTGTTCCACCATTTGAAAGAAATGTTCAGTTTCTCGGCACAAATCCTCCAGGAAATATCCTTAGTTCATTGCAACGTGCCCTTACTTTTTCCAGGGATCTAATCTATCAGCCACACACCTTGGAGTCTAAATGCCAATGTGTCCTCAGCCATGATCTCCCTGGATTCAAATCCAGATCCCAATGGACAGTCTTGTAATGAAAGGACATTACTTTATGTGATTTTCTTCAGTTTAGATTTAAACGGAAGTCTTGGGTTGGATTGTGCATGCACCAATCATGATTAAAGTATGCTATTTAGATATATATAATGCATTTGAAATGTACAATAATGTACATTAAAAATACTAAAAAGGAGTTAGGATTAGGGTATAACTAGATTACTGCTGCTTTATGTGTTCAAATGGATGAACAAAATGCAAAACAATTTCCGCTGGAACTTTGGTTCATTGCATTTCGAAGTGATGTTCTCAGAAATATTTCTTTGTGAAAACTGTCATTTTGATACAACATTCCTGTTCAAATACAGGCCACTGGGGGTTTTCCTATTAAATCCATATCACAGTGGACTCTTTTGTGCTTGAGGGCCAACAGTGCCCCAGTCACCCACATGACAATCCTGTTTTTTTTTGCCAATGTGAAAGAGAAAATACAAGTCTTTGGTGTAAAACAGAAATGTCACACAATTGGGTGACACGGGAAGGAGAATGATGCTTTGTTGTTTGCAATAGGTCTTTCAAGTATTCCCACACCGCAGCCTGTGACTCATACTCGACTTCACAAAACTCACTTTGGAGCCTGCAGTCAAACAGCTGGGAAGATTGCACAGGCTCACAGAACACGATGCTGGTTTCCAGAGCAACGGGGTGCTCAGTGTTCATTCTATTTCCTTGCTTGTTTTCATCTTAATGTTGAGAGAAGGTCCTGGTACCTTTTATGAATTTAGAGATGACATTTCAAGCCACTGGCCACAAAACCTGATTTCAGACCAATCCGTCTCTGTCACATTATTGTGGTTACATTGGCTTACGGAGGAATTCCATTTGGAACCCTGCATCTTATAAAGAACAGACAAGTTGTTAAATCTTTCCCACGCTGGGTAAATTTTGTAAATCTGTTTACAATTCCAGCTTAAACCAAAGGGAGTGGATGTATTGTGAACACAAAGTAATACCACAGTACTGTAGTAACAGTACTATTTATAGCCCGTATGAAAACAAGGACCATTTGTTTATGCTTTGATGGTTCTAGGCTTGAGTACTGTCAAAGGCTTGGAGTGATATTACATGTGTCAAAACTCTAACTCATAATTTGTTCTATTGTTATATATATATATATATATATATATAACCTAATTTGATAAAACATTATAATTTGCTGAGTTGGAATTATTATAGGAACATGAATTTGAAAGTGAAAAATGACAAATATATTGGAATGTACTATGTGTAAGTTATTTGTAATGGCAGATTTGAATTATACTTCATGGTGAGTTTTTTTTCATGTTTTCCCAAAACAAGGCCCATTGAGTATCCCACAATTAGAATCTCAGTAGGGTTTGTGGGTAGCTTTTAAAAAACAAGACTTTAGTAAAGGAAAGTGTAATTGTCCTCTCAGCTAGATTCTGAGGTATGCATGTGCAAAAAATGGAACATTGCATCACTCGTGTCATTGTCCTTGGCGTTTCAAGGCCAAGGGAAGTGTTTGGTCTTTGGATTAACATTGAACAAATGGTGCTCTTCATTCATTACATTTAACATTTTCCACAGATTTTAGGTCCAGAAAGCAAGAGAGAGAGAAATAAAGATGGCACGGAGAGAGAGGGAGATAAAAGGGACACAACGAAAATGTGGAAATAAAATGAAATGTTAGCGTTTCAAAATAGTTTCGAAGCAGGTTGAATGGTTCTTGTCTGTTAAAATTCTATGATGGTATATATATTGACATACACAGATAGGATGAAGTAAAGAGAGAGAGAGAGAGAGAGAGACAGGTAGATATAATGGGCGAAAGAAATAAAGACACATATAGACATAAAAACAGGGAATGGGAAGTAGAGAGAATGGTTCATGGTTACTTGTGGAACTCACTCTCTACAAAAAAGCCATTGGCTCATTCCAACCTAAATAAATATACAGAGGTGTTGCTGAAGTTATATTTTATATTAACGGTTGTTTGCCAATATAACGCTACTTAATGCTAAAATTTGATTTTTTTTTTACTAAAAATTTGCTGTTGACACTCCACTTTAACCATACCTTTGCTTTATCTGATGTAAAAGTGAAGGGTCGGTCCAAGGGTATTATGTGTCCTCGTCAAACCTTCAGCCTTGCACTCCCTTCCCTGCCTCCATCCCACCAAATAACTTTTGGAAATGAATATTGTGCATTGTTAGGAATAAATTCTGAATTTATAATTATATACTGTAGCCAAGAATCAACGCATTCAAGGCTGTTCCAGTTTGATACAACACTTGGAATAAGGATAACCATATTCCCACACTTACAATTTTAGATATCACTTGGCCCATCATAGTCTTGTGTACAGAATATTTATGGGGATCCTCTTAAACTAAGAGAAGGGTCGCAGGATGTCACTATAATCAATCCCAGGCCAGGTTCCCACTCTTGAACACAGAAAGCCCTGTGCATCCAGAACAACAAGGGTGCTAGACTCCCACCCAACCCTGGCTCAGTGCAGACTCCCACCCTCACCCCAGCCTGCTACAGATTCCCACCCCAGCCTGGCACCCGTCTACCTCGGCCTGATATACTCTCCCACCTCATCCCAATGCGACACAGACTCTCACCCCACCCCTATCCAGTACAAACTCTCACCCTACCCTGGCCTGCCTCTTGCCTCCTCTTTTTTTCTTATTCAGCTTCCTGTCTATGCCATTATAGGGGATGTCGAATGGGTCAGGCTGGTTGTTGAGCATCTGTTCAAAGTGACTGGTGATGCGCAGCTGAAGGTCTTCTGCATGTTGACAGTGGGACCAGCCAGAATAACTGTTCATCAATCTCCAATGACAGGTTTCCCCCCTTCCGCCCTTGCTGCTCCTCCAATCACAGATTTTAGGCCAAATTTTCATCTTTGAGGCAGGTAAGAGGAGTTAGGAAAGTTCCCAACTTGGCGCTATTACCTCGGATGAAAGTGCTATTAAGACAGGATTTTCATTCTGGTGAGGTAGGGTGGGAGGGGGTTGGGTGGTGGGATGGGGGGCATGGGTTGTGGTGCTTACAGGATTCTGGTCTGCTGCCCATGGAAAGAGTTTGAAGGTAGCTGCAGGGGCTGGCTGTCGAGCGCAAAGGCGAGCTATTTAAAGGGGCCCACCTTGCTGCTATGGGACTTCATAATAATGGCTGCAAATCAAGGAACAAAGAACAACCCTCTAGGCCTGACCCCTTAAAGTCTACACACACTCCATGAGCCCTCATATTCCCCATGCCAAACAATGCCCCTCCACACCCCGTTGGCCCTGATATCCTCATGCCAACTTGTGCCTCTCCATCTGCTCCCTATGTCTATCCATACCCTGCATGCCAAACTATGGCACTTCCATGCCCATTCACCCACTATATATTCATTACAGAACTAATGAGCCCAATAGTGACAATAGGATGTGTTAAAAAGCTTTTAAAAACACAGCCATTCATAACTTTCCACTTACTTAAACGTTTTTTTTATTGCAGCCCAATAAAAGTTTCAATCATCCAGACCATTTAAAGTATAAATAGCAAACACTTGAAATCTGTTTATCTTGTGTCAATATCTTGGGACAATTGACAGAATAGATCAAAGAGCTTTCAATAAATCAAGCAATGTTTTCCCTGGGGTGCAACTGTTTCACCAGTCTAATGGATGTTTGAGTTCTCAGCAAAGACTCATTATGCATATGTGTGGATGGAAGACAGCTTAGAAAGGAGGGTCTTGAGGCCACGGTGGGTGGTTGGAGAGTGATAGCTCAGAACACAGATAAGACCTTTTGAACTTACCTTTCAAAACATTCCATCATCCAGAACACCTTTGAGGTCCCGTGAAACATGAGTGTTTTAAAAACTGGCCTGACTATGATAATTGTGGAGGACTGGGAGATGTCTATCCCTGCAATGGAGCCAGTCAGGTTGGGCGTCCAGGGTGTGGACTTGTGACCTGCACTAGCCCACACCCTTAACCTGCGCTGGTGAAAATTGGGAGCATCGGGAATGAGGTCAGCAATCGCAAAATCAGGCCGCAACCATCATTTTTACACCATGGTTGACAAGAGAGGTTGAATGTCTTGTTAAGAGGAAAAAGGTGACTTATGTAAGGCTGAGGAAACAAGGTTTAGACAGGGCATTGGAGGGATACAAGATAGCCAGGAGGGAACTGAAGAAAGGGATTAGGAGAGCTAAGAGAGGGCATGAACAATCTTTGGCGGGTAGGATCAAGGAAAACCCCAAGGCCTTTTACACATATGTGAGAAATATGAGAATGACTAGAGCGAGGGTAGGTCCGATCAAGGGCAGTAGCGGGAGATTGTGTATTGAGTCTGAAGAGATAGGAGAGGTCTTGAATGAGTATTTTTCTTCTGTATTTACAAATGAGAGGGGCGATATTGTTGGAGAGGACAGTGTGAAACAGATTGGTAAGCTCGAGGAAATACTTGTCAGGAAGGAAGATGTGTTGGGCATTTTGAAAAACTTGACGGGATATATCCAAGGATTCTATGGGAAGCAAGAGATGAAATTGCAGAGCCGTTGGCAATGATCTTTTCGTCCTCACTGTCAACAGGCGTGGTACCAGGGGATTGGAGAGTGGCGAATGTCGTGCCCCTGTTCAAAAAAGGAACTAGGGATAACCCTGGGAATTACAGGCCAGTTAGTCTTACTTCGGTGGTAGGCAAAGTAATGGAAAGGGTACTGAAGGATAGGATTTCTGAGCATCTGGAAAGACACTGCTTGATTAGGGATAGTCAGCACGGATTTGTGAGGGGTAGGTCTTGCCTTACAAATCTTATTGAATTCTTTGAGGAGGTGACCAAGCATGTGGATGAAGGTAAAGCAGTGGATGTAGTGTACATGGATTTTAGTAAGGCATTTGATAAAGTTCCCCACGGTAGGCTTATGCAGAAAGTAAGGAGGCATGGGATAGTGGGAAATTTGGCCAGTTGGATAACGAACTGGCTAACCGATAGAAGTCAGAGAGTGGTGGTGGATGGCAAATATTCAGCCTGGATCCCAGTTACCAGTGGCGTACCGCAGGGATCAGTTCTGGGTCCTCTGCTGTTTGTGATTTTCATTAATGACTTGGATGAGGGAGTTGAAGGGTGGGTCAGTAAATTTGCAGACGATACGAAGATTGGTGGAGCTGTGGATAGTAAGGAGGGCTGTTGTCGGCTGCAAAGAGACATAGATAGGATGCAGAGCTGGGCTGAGAAGTGGCAGATGGAGTTTAACCCTGAAAAGTGTGAGGTTGTCCATTTTGGAAGGACAAATATGAATGCGGAATATAGGATTAACGGTAGAGTTCTTGGCAATGTGGAGGAGCAGAGAGATCTTGGGGTCTATGTTCATACATCTTTGAAAGTTGCCACTCAAGTGGATAGAGCTGTGAAGAAGGCCTATGGTGTGCTCGCGTTCATTAACAGAGGGATTGAATTTAAGAGCCGTGAGGTGATGATGCAGCTGTACAAAACTTTGGTAAGGCCAGATTTGGAGTACTGTGTACAGTTCTGGTCGCCTCATTTTAGGAAGGATGTGGAAGCTCTGGAAAAGGTGCAAAGAAGATTTACCAGGATGTTGCCTGGAATGGAGAGTAGGTCTTACGAGGAAAGGTTGAGGGTGCTAGGCCTTTTCTCATTAGAACGGAGAAGGATGAGGGGCGACTTGATAGAGGTTTATAAGATGATCAGGGGAATAGATAGAGTAGACAGTCAGAGACTTTTTCCCCGGGTGGAACACACCATTACAAGGGGACATAAATTTAAGGTGAAAGGTGGAAGATATAGGAGGGATATCAGAGGTAGGTTCTTTACCCAGAGAGTAGTGGGGGCATGGAATGCACTGCCTGTGGAAGTAGTTGAGTCGGAAACATTAGGGACCTTCAAACAGCTATTGGATAGGTACATGGATGACGGTAAAATGATATAGTGTAGATTTGTTTGTTCTTAAGGGCAGCACGGTAGCATTGTGGATAGCACAATTGCTTCACAGCTCCATGGTCCCAGGTTCGATTCCGGCTTGGGTCATTGTCTGTGCGGAGTCTGCACGTCCTCCCCGTGTCTGCGTGGGTTTCCTCCGGGTGCTCCGGTTTCCTCCCACAGTCCAAAGATGTGCGGGTTAGGTGAATTGGCCAATGATAAATTGCCCTTAATGTCCAAATTGCCCTTGGTGTTGGGTGGAGGTGTTGAGTATGGTGCTCTTTCCAAGAGCCGGTGCAGACTCAAAGGGCCGAATGGCCTCCTTCTGCACTGTAAATTCAATGATAATCTATGATTAATCTAGGACAAAGGTTCGGCACAACATCGTGGGCCGAAGGGCCTGTTCTGTGCTGTATTTTCTATGTTCTATGTTCCATGCAGTCTCCCCAACTCCATGAAAATCCAGCCCTCTGATTCTAGAGGAGATACAGGATCGTACGAGAGCAAACCTGTGATTGGAGGAGCTGGGGCAGTTAATATGGGAGAGACAGAACCTGTGATTGGAGGAGCTGGGTGCAGTTAATATGGGAGAGACAGAAACTATCATTGGAGGAGCTGGGGCAGTTAATATGGGAGAGACAGAACCTGTGATTGGAGGAGCTGAGGGCAGTTAATATGGGAGAGACAGAAGCTGTGATTGGAGGAGCTGGGGCAGTTAATATGGGAGAGACAGAAACTGTGATTGGAGGAGCTGGGGCAGTTAATATGGGAGAGACAGAAGCTGTGATTGGAGGAGCTGGGGCAGTTAATATGGGAGAGACAGAAGCTGTGATTGGAGGAGCTGTGGCAGTTAATATGGGAGAAAAAGAACCTGTGATTGGAGGAGCTGGGGCAGTTAATATGGGAGAGACAGAAGCTGTGATTGGAGGAGCTGGGGCAGTTAATATGGGAGAGACAGAAGCTGTGATTGGAGGAGCTGTGGCAGTTAATATGGGAGAAAAAGAACCTGTGATTGGAGGAGCTGGGGCAGTTAATATGGGAGAGACAGAAGCTGTGATGGGAGATTCTCAAACATGGAGCCTGTTTGCTGCTCCTCCAATCACTGCTCTACAGTCAGTTCCCACTGTAGCGCACAATGACTTACGAGAGAGACGAATAGAGATGAAGTCGATGAGGCTTTATTAAGCGTGACTTGTTCCCCGCAGTTCAGCAACAGACTGGAGCTGCGAGGAGAAGCCCGGGTTCTTATACTCCGCCTTCAGGGCGGAGCTAGGGATCAACAGCCAACCAGGACCCGGGATCTGTCAGCCAATAGCATCACGGCTTCACAGTCCCACATGACCCCTAATGCATACTACCACCTTCACCCCTTGTTAAAAATGAACCCGGCGGGGTGGTGCTTCGCATGGTGGTAGGGGTTTACAAGGCTGGTCCTGGGAGGAAAATTTTTTTTTGGCATGTCCTTTCAATGCCCTACACTTTGCCCGACATTGGGCTATGTACAGGGTTTGTGAACTATTTACAATATTCGTAAGAGGAAAAAGAACATTCTCGTTACAGTCCAACAACATTCTTGTGTTACACCGATGCCACGAGTCGAGCGGGCGGTCTGGTCTTCCTTGTCGATCGCCTCAGCCCCGGTGGTGGTGCAGGTGCTTGTTCCAGCGTTGTCTTCTCCGGGAGCTTTTCGGTGTCTGCTTCTGTTTCACTCCTGGTCGGACATGGGAGGAGGACCGATCCTCCCGGGAAGGGGGCGGTTGCGGGGTGCGCCGGTGGCAGGGAGGGGGTGATCGGTGTTGGGGGGGTGTGCATGTTGCCGGCGGGCGCCAGGTCTCGCAGGGAGACCGTGTCCTGTCGGCCGTCGGGGTATGCCACGTAGGCGTACTGCGGGTTCGCGTGGAGGAGATGAACCCGCTCGACCAACGGGTCCGACTTGTGCGCCCGCACATGTTTCCGGAGCAAGATGGGTCCTGGGGCTGCCAGCCAGGTCGGCAGCGACGATCCGGAGGAGGACTTCCTGGGGAAGACAAGGAGGCGCGCATGAGGCGTTTGGTTAGTGGTGGTACACAGCAGCGACCGGATGGAGTGGAGAGCGTCCGGGAGGACCTCTTGCCACCGTGAAACTGGGAGTTCTCTGGACCGTAGGGCCAGTAAGACGGTCTTCCAGACCGTGCCGTTCTCCCTCTCTACTTGCCCGTTCCCCCGGGGGTTGTAGCTGGTCGTCCTGCTCGAGGCTATGCCCTTGCTGAGCAGGAACTGGCGCAGCTCGTCACTCATGAAGGAGGACCCCCTGTCGCTATGGATATATGCGGGGCAACCAAACAGTGTGAATATGGTGCTAAGGGCTTTAATAACTGTGGCTGCTGTCATGTTGGGGCAGCGGATGGCGAAAGGGAAACGGGAGTACTTGTCCACCACGTTCAGGAAGTATGTGTTGCGATCGGTGGAGGGGAGGGGCCCTTTGAAATCCAGACTGAGGCGTTCAAAGGGGCAGGAAGCCTTGATCAGGTGTGCTCTATCTGGCCTGAAAAAGTGCGGTTTGCACTCTGCGCAGATGTGGCAGTTCCTGGTGACTGTACGGACCTCCTCCACAGAGTAGGGGAGGTTGCGGGACTTTATAAAATGGTAGAACCGAGTGACCCCCGGGTGGCAGAGGTCCTCGTGGAGGGTTTGGAGACGGTCTATTTGTGCGTTGGCCCATGTGCCGCGGGATAGGGCATCGGACGGCTCGTTCAGCTTTCCGGGACGGTACAAGATCTCGTAGTTGAAGGTGGAGAGCTCGATCCTCCACCTTAAGATCTTGTCATTTTTAATTTTGCCCCGCTGTGCATTATCGAACATGAAAGCTACCGACCGTTGGTCAGTGAGGAGAGTGAATCTCCTGCCGGCCAGGTAATGCCTCCAATGTCGCACAGCTTCCACAATGGCTTGGGCTTCCTTTCCCACTGAGGAGTGGCGGATTTCTGAGGCGTGGAGGGTTCGGGAGAAGAAGGCCACGGGTCTGCCCGCTTGGTTAAGGGTGGCCGCTAGAGCTACATCGGAAGCGTCGCTCTCGACCTGGAACGGGAGGGACCCGTCGATGGCGCGCATCGTGGCCTTTGCGATATCCGCTTTGATGCGGCTGAAGGCCTGGCGAGCCTCTGTCGACAGGGGGAAGGTAGTAGTCTGTATTAGTGTGCGGGCCTTGTCTGCATACTGGGGGACCCACTGGGCGTAATATGAAAAAAACCCCAGGCAGCGTTTCAGGGCTTTGGAGCAGTGGGGGAGGGGAAATTCCATAAGGGGGCGCATGCGTTCGGGGTCGGGGCCTATTATCCCATTGCGCACTACGTATCCCAGGATGGCCAGCCGGTTTGTGCTCAGCACACACTTGTCCTCGTTGTATGTGAGGTTCAAGGCGTTTGCGGTCTGGAGGAATTTTTGGAGGTTGGCGTCGTGGTCCTGCTGATCGTGGCCGCAGATGGTTACGTTGTCGAGATACGGGAACGTGGCCTGTAACCCATGTTGATCAACCATTCGGTCCATCTCCCGTTGGAAGACCGAGACCCCGTTTGTGACGCCAAATGGGACCCTTAGGAAGTGGTATAGTCGCCCATCTGCCTCGAAGGCTGTGTACTTGCGGTCACTTGGGCGAATGGGGAGCTGGTGATAGGTGGACTTGAGGTCCACGGTGGAGAAGACCTTATATTGGGCAATCCGATTTACCATGTCGGATATGCGGGGGAGAGGGTATGCATCTAGCTGTGTGTACCTGTTGATGGTCTGCCTATAGTCTATGACCATCCTTTGCTTCTCCCCGGTCTTTACTACTACCACCTGTGCTCTCCAGGGACTATTGCTGGCCTGGATTATGCCTTCCTTCAGCAACCGCTGGACTTCAGACCGGATAAATGTCCGGTCCTGGGCGCTGTACCGTCTGCTCCTAGTGGCGACGGGTTTGCAATCCGGGGTGAGGTTTGCAAACAAGGATGGCGGTTCAACTTTGAGGGTTGCGAGGCCGCAGATAGTGAGTGGGGGTATTGGGCCGCCGAATTGAAACGTTAGGCTCTGCAGGTTGCACTGGAAATCTAATCCCAGTAATGTGGGCGCGCAGAGTTGGGGAAGGACGTAGAGCCTGTAGTTTTTAAACTCCCTTCCTTGCACCGTTAGGGTCACTATGCAGAACCCTTTGATCTCTATGGAGTGGGATCCTGCAGCTAGGGAAATCTTTTGCGTACTGGGATGGATGGTCAAAGAACAGCGTCTTACCGTGTCGGGGTGGATGAAGCTTTCGGTGCTCCCGGAGTCGATCAGGCATGGTGTCTCGTGTCCGTTGATCAGCACCGTTGTTGTCGTCGTCTGGAGCATCCGGGGCCGTGCTTGATCCAGCGTCACCGAGGCCAGATGTGGTCGTAGTGTCTCAGCGTCTTCTTCGGACCCCGTGGAGCCGTCGATGCTGGGGTCCATTGTTGTCATCCAAGATGGCGGCGTCCATGAATCGCACGCGGCCGGGGGTGGACAAAATGGCCGCCCCCACGGATTGCACGTGGTCGGGGGTGGACAAAATGGCCGCCCCCATGCATCGCACATGGCTGGGGGGTCACAAGATGGCGGCGCCCATCCTCCCCTCGTGGTGGCCGGGACCCACAATGGCGGCGCCCGCGGGTCGCACATGGGGCGCTGGGGGGGGGGGGTTGGGGAGCGTTTGGGATGCGCTGGACTCTTTCTTCTCCGGGGACAGCGGCGACCCCCCGGGACCGGCACACAGCCGCGAAATGGCCCTTTTTGCCGCAGCTCTTGCAGATCGCTGCGCGGGCCGGGCAGCGCTGCCGGGGGTGTTTCGCCTGGCCGCAGAAATAGCAGCGGGCCCCCCCGGGATGATCTGGCGTCTTAACCGCGCAAGCCTGTGAGGGAGGGGGGGGGGGTTTGTCGCGACGGGGGTCCATGGAGCCCAAGGGCTGCCGCGCGGTCAGCGCCGTAGGCGCGGGCGTTTTGCGAGGCCACATCTAGGGAAGCTGCGATGGCCCGTGCCTCTGAGAGTCCTAGCGACTCTTTTTCTAAAAGTCTTTGGCGGATTTGGGGAGAGTTCATACCTGCCATAAACGCATCGCGAATTAACATGTCCGTGTGTTCAGTCGCGTTTACCGGCGGGCAGCCGCAGCCCCGTCCCAAAATTAGCAGCGCGGCGTAGAACTCCTCTAGCGATTCTCCGGGACTTTGCCGTCTTGTTGCGAGTTGGTAGCATGCGTAGACCTGGTTCACTGGGCGAACGTAGACGCTCTTTAGTGCTGCGAGCGCCGTCTGGAAATCCTCTGCGTCTTCTATGAGAGGGTAAATTTCCGGGCTTACCCTGGAGTGCAGGACCTGTAGTTTCTGGTCTTCTGTGATCCGGCCGGGGGCCGTTCGGAGGTAGCCTTCGAAACAAGCCTGCCAGTGTTTAAAAACTGCTGCTGAGTTCACTGCGTGGGGGCTGATCCGCAGGCATTCCGGGGCGATCCTGAGCTCCATAGTCCTTTAAGCACGCTTAATAAATTGTAGCGCACAATGACTTACGAGAGAGACGAATAGAGATGAAGTCGATGAGGCTTTATTAAGCGTGACTTGTTCCCCGCAGTTCAGCAACAGACTGGAGCTGCGAGGAGAAGCCCGGGTTCTTATACTCCGCCTTCAGGGCGGAGCTAGGGATCAACAGCCAACCAGGACCCGGGATCTGTCAGCCAATAGCATCACGGCTTCACAGTCCCACATGACCCCTAATACATACTACCACACCCACTCTCAGCAATTGACAGTTTAACCAACAGCTGATGTTCTTTTTTTAAAAACAAGATGGTTTCTGGGAGCTGCAAAGACGTGACAGTTCCGATTTTTTAAAAGCCCGCTAGAAAACCATAAAGTTGCCGGATGGTCAGAAACAACAGTCACAGCAGCTGACCGAGAAACTGACAGTTCTGATTTTTTTTAAAAGCTAGTCTTTTGGGTCTGGAGATCAGGAAGGAAGATGCTAATGGTAGATTTCTGAAATGCTAATTTTGGAAATCCACCATTTGGAAGAAATGTTCCCATCGTTGAGTTTCAAGAATAGTTCATTTGTTTTTTTGTGACCCCCACCTCCCCAAAAAACCATTCCCTCTCCGAATTTGTTCCGCTCTAAGCAACCGCCTAGGTAGCCAATGGCTATACGGGAAGCCACATGACATGTGCACCAGGGCCAACGCGCACGGGACCCTCTGATCGTCTCCAGGTTCACTGACTAGGTGGGTGGAGGGAAACTGGCCAGGGGCACGGACACCGCATCCCCCCACCGGATACTCTCTTGCCTGCAACCCCCTCCATGATACATACCCGCCGCACTTCAGGATGCGGGCCCTGGGTTGGCAGTAACGCCGAGTCTGGTCAATGGGATGCAGGATGATGACAACCCGCTCTGCGATGAGCTCTGGTGCTCCGCATCGTTTGACAATGTCTAACTCTGCCCCGGTTCTGTCTCTCCCATATTAACTGCCCCAGCTCCTCCAATCACAGGTTTTGTTTCTCCCATATTAACTGCCCCAGCTCCTCCAATCACAGCTGCTGTCTCTCCCATATTAACTGCCCCAGCTCTTCCAATCACAGCTGCTGTCTCTCCCATATTAACTGCCCCAGCTCCTCCAATCACAGCTGCTGTCTCTCCCATATTAACTGCCCCAGCTCCTCCAATCACAGCTGCTGTCTCTCCCATATTAACTGCCCCAGCTCCTCCAATCACAGCTGCTGTCTCTCCCATATTAACTGCCCCAGCTCCTCCAATCACAGCTGCTGTCTCTCCCATATTAACTGCCCCAGCTCCTCCAATCACAGCTGCTGTCTCTCCCATATTAACTGCCCCAGCTCCTCCAATCACAGCTGCTGTCTCTCCCATATTAACTGCCCCAGCTCCTCCAATCACAGCTGCTGTCTCTCCCATATTAACTGCCCCAGCTCCTCCAATCACAGCTGCTGTCTCTCCCATATTAACTGCCCCAGCTCCTCCAATCACAGCTGCTGTCTCTCCCATATTAACTGCCCCAGCTCCTCCAATCACAGCTTCTATCTCTCCCATATTAACTACCCCAGCTCCTCCAATCACAGCTGCTGTCTCTCCCATATTAACTGCCCCAGCTCCTCCAATCACAGCTGCTGTCTCTCCCATATTAACTGCCCCAGCTCCTCCAATCACAGCTGCTGTCTCTCCCATATTAACTGCCCCAGCTCCTCCAATCACAGCTGCTGTCTCTCCCATATTAACTGCCCCAGCTCCTCCAATCACAGCTGCTGTCTCTCCCATATTAACTGCCCCAGCTCCTCCAATCACAGCTACTGTCTCTCCCATATTAACTGCCCCAGCTCAAAGAACAACAAAGAACAAAGAAATGTACAGCACAGGAACAGGCCCTTCGGCCCTCCAAGCCCGTGCTGACCACACTGCCCGACTAAACTACAATCTTCTACACTTCCTGGGTCCGTATCCTTCTATTCCCATCCTATTCATATATTTGTCAAGATGCCCCTTAAATGTCCCTATCGTCCCTGCTTCCACCACCTCCTCCGGTAGCGAGTTCCAGGTTAACTGCCCCAGCTCCTCCAATCACAGCTGCTGTCTCTCCCATATTAACTGCCCCAGCTCCTCCAATCACAGCTGCTGTCTCTCCCATATTAACTGCCCCAGCTCCTCCAATCACAGCTGCTGTCTCTCCCATATTAACTGCCCCAGCTCCTCCAATCACAGCTGCTGTCTCTCCCATATTAACTGCCCCAGCTCCTCCAATCACAGCTGCTGTCTCTCCCATATTAACTGCCCCAGCTCCTCCAATCACAGCTGCTGTCTCTCCCATATTAACTGCCCCCAGCTCCACCAGCCACCTGCATGCGAGCTGGCCATTCCATCTAATCCCTGGGGCGACGGTGCTGGGGACGATTGAGGGTAGGATGGGGAGTCCAGACCACCCACAATGTCCACCCATTCCACCACCCCTCACCCCCTCTGCAGCCAGCCCAGTTCAGCCCTCCCCTCACATCCACCTGGCAGAACATCAACAGTGTGAACAGGTTTTTAATGTGACAATGTATACAGATTTACCCGAGCCCCTATAACTAAACTGTGCCCTGCACCCGTGCCAACTTAACTGATGTCTATCTTTCTGGACTTACGGACCCTAATGCTACGCCTATGTAGATCCCCAAATGGTACATTGGGAGCGGAGGGATCTGCTGTGCTTCCCACCCTGCGACCTGGGCCCCCGTTGCTGGACGTCTTCTGGGGTGACCGGGCCTGGATGGGCCCGGCAGCTGCTCGGGTGGCCCAAGTAGTATGGTGCCACCCTGTTCTGCCCGCTGCCCACCAGATGCACCAGGGACAGGTGCGGGGAGTCCGAGGTGCTGCGGAGTTCCTGCACCTCCCCTGCAGAGGTCACCGGCACGTCCCCATCACCTCCTCCTCCTACGGGGTGCCCAACAGCCCCCTGGTTATTCGATGGGATGGGGGGGGCAGGTGGTGTGAGGGTGTGGGTGTGAGGAGGGGTGAGGGCGGTGTGGGGGTGAGGATGGTGTGGGGGTGAGGGTGGTGTGGGGGTGAGGGTGGTGTGGGGGTGAGAGTGGTGTGTGGGTGAGGGTGGTGTGGGGGTGAGGAAGGGTGAGGGTGGTGTGGGGGTGAGGAAGGGTGAGGGTGGTGTGGGGGTGAGGGTGGTGTGGGTGTGAGGAGGGGTGAGGGTGGTGTGCGGGTGAGGATGGTGTGGGGGTGAGGATGGTGTGGGGGTGAGGGGGGTGAGAGGGGTGTGGGGGTGAGGGGGGTGAGGGGGGTGAGGGGGTGAGGGGGTGATGGTGGTGTGCGGGGTGAGGGTGGTGTGCGGGTGAGGGTGGTGTGGGGGTGAGGGGGTTGAGGGTGGTGTGGGGGTGAGGGGGGTGATGGTGGTGTGGGGGTGAGGGGGCTGTGAGGGTGGTGTGCAGGTGAGGGTGGTGTGGGGGTGAGGAAGGGTGAGGGTGGTGTGGGGGTGAGGATGCTGTGGGGGGTGAGGGTGGTGTGGGGTTGAGGGGGGTTGAGGGTGAGGGTGGTGTGGGAGAGGGGGTGAGGGTGGTGTGGAGGTGAGGATGGTGTGGAGGTGAGAGGGGGTGAGGATGGTCTGGGGATGAGGGTGGTGTGGGGGTGAGGGTGAGGGTGAGGATGGTGTGAGGGTGAGGGTGGTGTGCGGGTGAGGGTGAGGATGGTGTGGGGGTGAGGGTGGTGTGGGGGTGAGGGTGGTGTAGTGTGAGGGTGAGGGTGAGGATGGTGTGGGGTTGAGGGTGGTGTGCGGGTGAGGGTGAGGATGGTGTGGGGGTGAGGGTGGTGTGGGGGTGAGGATGGTGTGGGGGTGAGGATGGTGTGGGGGTGAGGGTGATGATGGTGTAGGGGTGAGGGTGAGGATGGTGTGGGGATGAGGGTGGTGTGGGGGTGAGGGTGAGGGTGAGGATGGTGTGGGGGTGAGAGTGGTGTGCGGGTGAGGGTGAGGATGGTGTGTGGGTGAGGGTGGTGTGGGGGTGAGAGGGGGTGAGGGTGGTGAGGGGGGTGAGGGTGGTGTGGGGTGAGGGTGGTGTGTGGGTGAGGGTGGTGTGGAAGTGGTGTGGGGGTGAAGGGGGTGTGAGGGTGGTGTGGGGGTGAGAGTGGTGTGGGGGTGAGGGTGGTGTGGGGGTGAGGGTGGTGTGGGGGTGAGGATGGTGTGGGGGTGAGGGTGGTGTGGAAGTGGTGTGGGGGTGAAGGGGGTGTGAGGGTGGTGTGGGGGTGAGAGTGGTGTGGGGGTGAGGGTGGTGTGGGGGTGAGGATGGTGTGGGGGTGAGGGTGGTTTGTGGGTGAGGATGGTATGGGGGCGAGGGTGGTGTGGGGGTGAGGGTGAGGGTGGTGTGGGGGTGAGAGTGGTGTGGAGATGAGGATGGTGTGGGGGTGGGGGTGAGGGTGGTGTGGGGTGAGGGTGGTGTGTGGGTGAGGGTGGTGTGGGGGTGAGGGTGGTGCGGGGGTGAGGATGGTGTGGGGGTGAGGGTGGTGTGGGGGTGAAGATGGTGTGGGGGTGAGGGTGGTGTGTGGGTGAGGATGGTATGGGGGCGAGGGTGGTGTGGGGGTGAGGGTGAGGGTGGTGTGGGGGTGAGAGTGGTGTGGAGATGAGGATGGTGTGGGGGTAGGGTGTGGGTGGTGTGTGGGTGAGGGTGGTGTATTGGTGAGGGGGTTAGGGTGGTGTGCGGGTGAGGGTGAAGTGCGGGTGAGGATGAGTGTGGTGTGCGGGTGAGGGTGGTGTGCGGGTGAGGATGAGTGTGGTGTGTGGGTGAGAGTGGAGTGCGGGTGAGGGTGGTGTGTGGGTGAGGTGAGGGTGATGTGGGGATGAACAAAGGACAAAGAAAATTACAGCACAGGAACAGGCCCTTCAGCCCTCCCAGCCTGCGTCGATCCAGATCCTTTATCTAAACCTGTCTTCTATTTTCCAAGGATCTACTTCCCTCTGTCCCCCGCCCGTTCATATATCTGTCTAGGTGCATCTTAAATGATGCTATTGTGCCCGCCTCAACACCTCCGCTGGCAAAGCGTTCCAGGCACCCACCACCCTCTGCGTAAAAAACTTTCCACGCACATCTCCCTTAAACTTTCCCCCTCTCACCTTGAAGTTGTGACCCCTTGTAATTGACACCCCCACTCTTGGAAAAAGCTTGTTGCTGTCCACCCTGTCCATCCCTCTCATAATTTTGTAGACCTCAATCAGGTCCTCCCTCAACCTCCGTCTTTCCAACGAAAACAATCCTAATCTACTCAACCTTTCTTCATAGCCAGCACCCTCCATACCAGGCAACATCCTGGTGAACCTCCTCTGCACCCTCTCTAAAGCATCCACATCCTTCTGGTAATGTGGCGACCAGAACTGCACACAGTATTCCAAATGTGGCCTAACCAAAGTCCTATACAACTGTAACATGACCTGCCGACTCTTGTACTCAATACCCCGTCCGATGAAGACAAGCATGCTGTATGCCTTCTTGACCACTCAATCGACCTGCGTTGCCACCTTCAGGGTACAATGGACCTGTACTCCCAGATCTCTCTGTACATCAATTTTCCCCAGGACTCTTCCATTGACCGTATAGTCCCCTCTTGAATTAGATCTTCCAAAATGCATCACCTCGCATTTGCCTGGATTGAACTCCATCTGCCATTTCTCTGCCCAATTCTCCAATCTATCTATATTTTGCTGTATTCTCTGATAGTCCTCCTTGCTATCTGCAATTCCACCAATCTTAGTATCATCTGCAAACTTGCTAATCAGACCACCTATACCATCGTCCAGATCATTTATGTATATCACAAACAACAGTGGTGCGAGCACGGATCCCTGTGGAACACCACTAGTCACCTTTCTCCATTTTGAGACACTCCCTTCCACCACTACTCTCTGTCTCCCGTTGCCCAGCCAGTTCTTTATCCATCTAGCTAGTAAACCCTGAACTGCTAAGGTGCCAGGTGGCATTGCAAAGCCAGCAGGAGCACTGCCAGGCTGCAGTGCCAGGGTGTCCAGATGGCATTGCCCAAGGTCAGGGCCCAGGGGAGCCATTCGCATGTATGGCGGGTGGAGGGGGGTATGAAGGGTGGGGGTGGGGGGGTGGTGATGGGCAGATATGAAGAGGCCTTTGGAAGGTTGGGCGGTGAGGGTGGGGGACATGGAAGGGGGGGACCTGGAAATGGGGGGCCCAAAAGGGGGCGTGGGAAGGCATGAAAAAGGCCCCCCTCAGCGACCTCATTGCGGGGCTTCAACACTTTGGGGGGGGGGGCGATATCTGAAGAGCCGGTCTGGCCAGCGAGTTCAGCTCCCGAGTGATAAAAATAATTCTAAATGTGGGCTTTCCCTGGGAGAAACTCCCCAGGGCCCAAAAAAGTGACTCAGTGTGGTTGGATAGCAGTAGGGAACTTGCCAACAGAGCCTGCAGGAAACCCCAAGCAAAACCTGCCACAAATGGCGTTTAGAAACCTTTCCATTAGATTGCACCCCAAACTTTGGATTGCGCCCGAAAACCCTGACTCTTTTTAATAAAACGTGGAGAACCAGTCACACGACTGCTAATTAGTTTTAATAAGGGAAGAATACTTACTAAATGTGAAAAGTTGTGTTGTTATACAATACTCCTTAACTCGTACCAGCTGAGAATTCTGAATTCTTCCTCTGTGTACCCGAACAGACGCTGAAATGTGGTGACTAGGGGCTTTTCACAGTAACTTCATTGCAGTGTTAATGTAGGCCTGTTGTGACAATAAAGATTATTTATTTTATTTTATAACTCCCCCCTTAGCTCAACACAGGTTTTAGGATTAACATGGATTACAAAGTATATCTTAATCTACAATGGTCTCATTAACATAAAATCCCTTTTAAGCACACAAGGTGACTATGGGCAACTACACTCTCCCAATTGAATGTTTGTGATGTCTCCTCAGAACCCCCCGCCAAAGATTGTCACATGAGAGTTTCCGAACTCCATTCCCCAAAACACACTTTAAAATCTTCTCATAATTACGTGCTTTCCGGGCATCACGGTGGCACAGTGGTTAGCACTGCTGCCTCACGGCACCGAGGTCCAGTTCAATCCCGGCTCTGGGTCACTGTCCGTGAGGAGTTTGCACATTCTCCCCGTGTTTGCGTGGGTTTCATCCCACAACCCAAAGATGTGCAGGGTAGGTGGATTGGCCACACTAAATTGCCCCTTAATTGGAAAAAATGAATTGGGTACTCTAAATTTATAAACAAACAAACAAAAACAAAAATTATTATGCTTTCCTTTAATGGTTTGCATTCCGAAATCCAGACTTTGTTTTCCAAATGACTTTTAACAGTAAACCCAGTCCAGGATTTTACAGCAACCCCATTAGGTTTTATTTGTCTTGACTGCCGTGCAAATTGCTCACAATTGCTTTAACTCTTGATTCTCAGACTGTATTAAAATGGCATCAGACACTTGATTTATCTTTGAAAGCTGCTGTCCCAGTTTAAGTCTAGCTCCTGCAATTGTTTCTTTAACTCAGAATACTTTGATTACTCTTCTTTGAATTCTTCTGAACCATACCTTGGGCTCTGTTCACTTAACCCCAGATTTCATGGACACTTTTCTTAATCTCTCTAGTTTCTTCAACTTGCTAGACTTTAGAATTCTGGCACCTATTTTCTTAATCATTACTCCATAGTATGGTTATTCTTAGAGCAAAGCCGAGAAAGATGTTCCCCCTCTAGCCTTCGAAACCAACTGCTTCTAACAGAGCTGTGAGAGCTGCCTTCTCTATCATTACATATCTCTAAACCACAATCAAATTAGTTAAATTAAAACTTAAAAGCTTCTCTACCTTACAAGGCCCCAGTTGCAAAGCAACATCCACATGCTTATGCCTTTTTTTTATACTTCACGCTGTAGCCCTCTCTAAGCACAATAAGAACACAATTGGAACTTAACAAATGGGCACACATACAAAAACCTTTTTCCAGCACGAATCTACCCTTCAAGCATAGAAACATTGGGCGGGATTCTCCGACCCCCCGCCGGGTCGGAGAATCGTTGGGGGGGCGGCGTGATTCCCGCCCCCGCCAGCTGCCGAATTCTCCGCTGCCGGGGATTTGGCGGGGGCGGGAGTCGCATCGCACCGATCGGTGGCCGCTGGCAGCGGCCCCCCCCGGCGATTCTCCGGCCCGCAATGGGCTGAGTGGTCGCCTGTTTTCAACTGGCCCTTCGGCACCGGTTGGCGTGACGCCAAGCCCCTTCCCTGCCGGCTGGTGCAGCGCAAACCACTCCGGGGCCGGCCTAGCCTCTAAAGCTGCGGAGGATTCTGCACCTTTGGGGCGGCCCGACGCCAGAGTGGTTCACGCCACTCATCGGCGCCGAGACCCCCCCGCCCCGCCGGGTAGGGGAGAATCCCGCCATTAAATTAAACCAACTTAGACAAACATTATCAGGAGAGACATGTGTTCTACAATACCCAAGAAAGGAGACAATCTTAAAAGCCAAAAAGGGTTAGGAGCATGCATTATGCAATATGCCAAACCAGTTACATTTGGTTCCAAAAGCCTATCACAAAATGCAATCCAATTGTTCGAAGGTAGAACATGAGACATTTACTCTGGTATTTATTGCAAGGTTCCACATCTACATACTTGGTAAATCATTCACTGTGGAAATTGATCACAATTCATCGGAAATGATTTAGCACGAGCCACTGACAAGACCGCCATTCAGACTGCAACAACGTCTAATGGAATACAGGGCTATGACTTTGAAGTCAGTGACAAATCTGGTCGCAAAATGGATACTTCAGATACTGAGCAGGTTATCCAATCCAAGATAAACTGCGGGCATCTCACTAGACCTGCAAGTAGATGGTGTTGACCGATGTAGAAGATGTGCTCAATGTCGATCTGATGAATTTTGGTCAACACAATTGCAATCAACTTCAAGAGGAAACAGGGAATGAAGGTAATAATAATCTTCATTAGTGTCACAAGTAGGCTTACATTAACACTGCAATGACGTTACTGTGAAACTCCCCTAGTCGCCACATTCCGGCGCCTGTTCAGGTACACAGAGGGAGAATTCAGAATATCCAATTCACCTAACAAGCACGTCTTTGGATTGTGGGAAGAAACCGGAGCACCCGGAGAAAACTCACACAGACACGGGGAGAACGTGGAGACACTGCACAGACAGTGACCCAAGCCGGGAATCAAACCCGGGTCGAGGGAAAGGTCAGCGGGAGATACACTAAGTTACATTGGGCAAATTTAGGGGAGGTCACAGGTCATTTTTATAAATGACCTGGAGGAGGGCGTAGAAGGATCGGTGAGTAAATTTGCAGATGACACTAATGTCGGTGGAGTTGTGGACAGTGCGGAAGGATGTTACAAGTTACAGAGGGACATAGCTATGCTGCAGTGCTGGGCTGAGAGGTGGCAAATGGAGTTTAATGCAGAAAAGTGTGAGGTGATTCATTTTGGAAGGAATAACAGGAAGACAGAGTACTGGGCTAATGGTAACATTCTTGGCAGTGTGGATGAGAGAGAGATCTCGGTGTCCATGTACATAGATCCCTGAAAGTTGCCACTCAGGTTGAGAGGGTTGTTAAGAAGGGGGACGGTGTGTTAGCTTTTATTGGTAGAGGGATTGAGTTTCAGAGCTGTGGGGTCATGTTGCAGCTGTACAAAACTCTGGTGCGGCCGCATTTGGAGTATTGCGTGCAATTCTGGTCGCCGCATTGTAGGAAGGATGTGGAAGCATTGGAAAGGGTGCAGAGGAGATTTACGAGAATGTTGCCTGGTATGGAGGGAAGATCTTATGAGGAAAAGCTGAGGGACTTGAGGCTGTTTTCATTAGAGAGAAGAAGGTTAAGAGGTGACTTAATTGAGGCATACAAGATGATCAGAGGATTGGATAGGGTGGACAGTGAGATCCTTTTTCCTCGGATGGTGATGTCTAGCACAAGGGGACATAGCTTTAAATTGAGGGGAGATAGATATAGGACAGACGTCAGAGGTCAGTTCTTTACTCAGAGAGTAGTAAGGGCGTGGAATGCCCTGCTTGCAACAGTAGTGGACTCGCCAACACTAAGGGTATTCAAATGGTCATTGGATAGACATATGGACGATAAGGGAATAGTGTAGATGGGCTTTAGAGTGGTTTCACAGGTCGGCGCAACATCGAGGGCCGAAGGGCCTGTAATGCGCTGTAATGTTCTACGTTCTATGTTAGTTACCCCTATGACCGCTAATAAATGAACCCTATGACCAACTGGGAGTCGGCAGAGAATCAACCTCTGGGTGACGACAAAAGATTGACAGCAATGTCTGCCAATCACAATCCGCACTTGATGAGGGATTCAGACAGCGTCCATCAGTAAATGGGAGGCAGGCAAATTTAGTTGAGTTGTAGCACGTTTAACCAAACTTCTCAATAAAAGATTGCGAGCTTTCCTTCTTGCAGCTTTGGGTGCGAACAAAATCTCCCATACTTGACGTACATTTGTTAGTTTAAAATCCAGCTTCTGGCTGAAAATGTCTATTGTTAGAATCCAGTGTGGAAATGAAAATAAACAAGGCTATTAAATGGAGATTGGTCTTTTCATTTTGCATTGCAGTGAAGTTCAAGTGGAAAAGAGAATTCTGGCTGGGGTGTTTGAAACCTTGGTTCAGTTTTTAAGATAATGAGGCAGAAATGTAATCGAAACAAAAGTCTATGATCCATAACTGGGTGACTTAATAGGGTTGCCAACTCAGGCTGCACATATTCCCAAAGATGTCATCACCTGAGTACACATTTTAAGACCATTTTGCCCCTGCTATATGAGATCAGCGGTATGTTGTCTTTGTGCAATGGTTGACTGCTTTTAAATGTTGCAAGCAGAGTTGCTGTGGCTCATGGTGAGTTGCAGAGAAGTATAAGATGGTACAGCAATGAAGGAGATCTTTGTTTTTTTCTAGAACTGTGTGGGGTGAATGCTAAGAGCTAGGGGAAATGTGGAAGGAAAGATCCTGGGGTTTGAATAAACGAGAGAAAATTATAGAGTTTGGCACCGAGAAATTATGAATATTAGCATTACTGGAGAGGGGGAAGGGGGCTGGGCAGGGATCACAGGAGGGAATATCTTGAGCTTAGCCTTTTGAAGAAACAATACTTAAATCTTTAGATAAGCCACTGTAAGAGAGGTCACTACATTTAATACAATCTATTGTTCTTAAATTTACAAGCGTCCAATCCCCTTGAAGTTCTTATTTTGGAATTCATAAGAGCAACAAGACAAGATAATTGGGTTAGCTCTTGGTGCCTCCTGGTGGCGAATTCAATTTACAGTAAGTTCTTCTGCCACAATTAAAAAAGGATCTGCTTCTCTAAAATTGCCTTATTTTCAATCTACAATCAATGCTATGTCTGTATCCATTCCACCCTCTATTGCTGAACTTACAAAGTTTAACCTGCATACTCAAAAGTCACTGGTAGGTGTCCCTTGATTTTTCAACAGTGTGATAATGTTTAAACAATGTTTAAAAATGTAATGCGGTTAAAAAATAGAGAGACAAGTCTCGTAGTTCTATTCACAATTTCAAACTTAGGTTCTCGTCTCTCTTGTGGGTCTCCACATATTTTTAAAGATAATTTATGGAATGTGGCTGACGCCGGCTGGGTCAGCATTTATTTCCCATCCCTAATTGCCACTTGAACTGAATGGTTTGCTGGACCATTCAGAAGGCATTTAAGAGTCAACCACATTGCCTGTGGGTCTGGATTCCACATGTTGGCCAGGCCAGGTAAGGACGGCAGAATTCCTTCCCGAAAGGAGGTTAGTGAACCAGATGCGGTTTTATGACAATGGTTTCATGACCATCATCACACTTCTAATTCCAGATTTCTTTTATTGGATTCTAATTCCACCATCTGCTGTGACGAGATTCAAATCCACGCCCCCAGAGCATTACACTGGGTCCCTGGATTACTAGTCCAGTGACAATTCCTCTATACCACTGATAATTAACTGGTCCCAATGAACTGGTCATTGGGGTACTGGAGCATGCTGGTCAGCTCACAGGGAAAAATGGTCTGTCCACATTGGAGCTTCCTCAATCCAGAACTGTGAAGTTGGAGGGATTTTTCTTTCTCCCTCACCTCTACTCCTCTTGTAATGACTAAATTGAGATGACTGCCTCGATGGGTTGAATTGTGTCTCACAGAATCATAGAATTTACAGTGCAGAAGGAGGCCATTCGGCCCATCGAGGTCTCACCGGCCCGTGACTGTGAGCTTGCATCCCAGTTAATTTATATGATCAATTCTGACCAACCTGCTGATAGTGCTGGAAACTGCACCATTTTTATATGGGCATAAAGGACTGAAAGGATTTGAATAAGGAGCTTTGGGAGAGATCGACATGTTTGGTGAAATTTGCAAGTTAAGGGGGAGAATGAAAGATAAGACACTAATTGGAGAGAGCTGTCTTAGAAACAAGGTAGTCCATGAGATTATTATTTGGTTTTGAGAGAGATGGGGAGGCACAGATTGGAAGAAAGGGATTTAATTTGTAGGGGCATTTGTAGGTGGTTAGAGAGATGAACAAGTGACCACAGATAGTCTTGCGGTGACCAAAATCTTAGTAAGTGGATAGGGCATGAAAGGTGGTCTGCTATGGGCTGATGCAGTTATATGAGGATGAATGAAGTCATAAGAATATAATAAATAGGAGCAGGAATAAACTATTCGACCCTTTGAGCCTGCTTTGCCATTTAACATCATCATAGCTGATCACCTTCCTGCATTATCCCTTGATACTTTAATACATAATGACTGAAGGGGAAGAGAGTTCTAAAGATCCATAACACTTAGTGTGAAGGCATTTCTCCTCGTCTCAGTCCTAAATGGCTAACCCCTTAAACTGAGACTGTGACCCCAAATTCTAGACTCCCCACCGAAGACAGTGGAGAAGTCATAGGAGTAGGGCTGGGGAATTCAGGTGCAGGTGGAAGTCAGTGAGGGTAAGAATCTGCTGCAAAGTCACAGATGGGAGATTAGGGACATTTGAGGAATATGAGCAGAGGGCGTGGGATGGTGTCACATTTGAGTTAGAGGTGAAAGAGAGATGCTCAAAGGAGAAGAAAGTGTCAGACTAATTCAGATTTAGATTTATTGTCACTTGTACCGAGGTACAGTGAAAAGTATTGAACTGCATATAGTCCAGGCAGATCATTCCATACATGAAAAACATAGGACACATGATAAATACATAATGTAAATACATAGACATCGGGTGTAGTATACGGAGTGTAGTGAAGAAGATACTTGGAGTGATCAGTTCAGTCCATAAGAGGGTCATTCAGGAGTCTGGTAACAGTGGGGAAGAAGCTGTTTTTGAATCTGTTGGTGCATGTTCTCAGACTTTGTATCTTCTGCCTGATGGAAGAGGTTGGAAGAGAGAATAACATGGGTGGGAGGGGTCTTTGATTATACTGACCACTTTCCCAAGGCAGCGGGAGGTGGGGACAGAGTCAACAGATGGGAGGAGGGTTTGTGTGATGGACTGGCCTGTGTTCACGACTCTTACGGTCTTGGACTTCCTTACGGTCTTGGGCTGAGCAGTTGCCATACCAGGCTGTGATGCAGCCAGGTAGGATGCTTTCTATTGTGCATCTGTAAAAATTGGTAAGAGTCAATGTGGACATGCGGAGTTTCCTTAGTTTCCTGAGAACATATAGGTGCTGTTGTACTTTTTGGGTCGTAGCGTCGACGTGAGTGACCCAGGACAGATAGTTGGTGATGTGCACCCCTAGGAATTTGAAGCTGTCAACCATCTCCACGTCGGCACCATTGATGCAGACAGGGGTATGTATGACAGTTCGCTTCCTGAAGTCAATGACCAGCGCCTCAGTTTTGCCGACATTGAAGGATAGATTGTTGTCATTCCACCATGCTACTAGATTCTCTATCTCTCTCCTGTGCTCTGACTCATTGTTGTTCGAGAACTGACCCACTATGGTCGTGTCGTCAGCAAACCTGTAGATGGAGCTGGAACCACATTTTGCCACACAGTCATGTGTGTACGGGGAGTACAGTAGGTGGCTAAGTATGCAACCTTGCGGGGCTCAGTATTGAGGACTATCGTGGAGGATGTGTTGTTGTTTATCCTTACTGATTGTGGTCTATGGGTCAGGAAGTCAAGGATCCAGTTGCAGAGGGAGGAGCCATTTCCTAGCCATTTGGACTTTTGACATGAGCTTGGCTGAGATTATGGTGTTGAAGATGTAGCTGTAGTCAATAAATAGGAGTCTGACGTAGGGGTCCTTTTTGGCGTGATGCTCCAGGGACCAGTGTAGGGCCAGGGAGCTAGTGTCTGCTATGGACCGGTTGAGGCGGTATGTGAATTACAGTAGATCAAGGCATTCTGGTAGTATGGATTTGATGTGTCTCATGATCAACCTCTAGAAGCACTTCATAATAATAGATATCAAGGCCACCAGACGGCAATAGTTGAGGCATGTTGCCCGGTTCTTCCTTGGCTCCAGTATGATTGTGGTCTTCTTGGAGCAGGTGGGAACCTCGGAATAGAATAGGGAGAGGTGGAAGATGTCCGTGAACACACTCTGCAGTTGGTCCGCGCAGGATCTGAGTGTATGACCTTGGACTCCGTCAGGACCTGTAGCTTTCCGAGGTTTCACTTTCAAGAAGCTGATCTGACTTCGGAGGCTGTGACGCTAGGTATGGGTGTGTCCAAGGATGTTGGGGCAGTTGACAATGGTTTGTTGATTTCCTGCTCAAATCTAGCATAGAATGCGTTGAGTTCATTGGGAAGGGATGCCCTTTTACCAGAGTTTCGATTCGGCTTTGCTTTAATAGGGATAGAGGTGATAAGAGCTACATAACAACCTCAGCAATGATTGTGGGATGAGTTATGGAAGGCACATCCAAACAAGGAGGCTTCAGTGATGGGATAGGATCACACCATCTTCAGCCAGGACATTGAAAGCCTTGTTTGCGAGGATCCAAATACAGTAAATCCTAGCTTTAAGTTTCTTCAATTTAACATTCGGTTTTTAACGGGGCTGGTATGACCGATTAGCCTTATGGATTTGCATTAACAATGTTTTGTAATGGGTATTACACAGGGTTGTAATTTTGGAGTGGCCTCTTCCATTGGCTGAACTTCCATGTTGCTCCTGGTGCTCCTCCTGGCTGACTCGAACCCTGCCCCCTTGATGGCTAACTCTCCGGCTGGCTGGCCCTCTGGCTGATTGGCTCCCCTGCTCGTCGACCCTCCTAGTGGGCAGAACTTCACTCGCTGACGCTCCTGACTGGCCGGCATTCCCGCTGACAGATCTTTCTGCTCACCAAACAACCTGCTGGTCGATTCTATTGCTAGCCCACCCTCCTGCTGGTCGACCCTTCGACTCGTCGATCCCCCCCACCAGCTGACCCTCTTGCTGCTCTCCCGGTCACCGCTAACCCTCCTGCTCTGAGCCCTCCCACTTGCTGCCTCTCCAGCTTGTGACTTACCTCTGTGGCCCTGCAACTCCAAGGCTCACAGAGAGGGGTGGGAGGAGGGAAGTAGTGAATAGGAGAGTTGGTGAATGGGAGGTGGTCAGAGGGAGGGTTGTGCCTATAACTTCCTGACGCACTGGCCAATCCCTCCCGGAAGGTCCCAGGTAAGGGGTTGCCCAGCACTCTTCCAGAAGCGCTAACGTCCACTGGACAATTGTGCTGGGCTGGGAACCATCTGACAAAGCCATTTAATAGCTAACTTTGAATGGTTTTGCCAGTGTTGCGCAAATAGTTATTCAAAAGGGTTAGAAGAAATAAAATCACTTCTAATTTCAGTGTAACTATTTTAAGGAATCAGCCTCCCGCACAGGACACGCACCACACCCCTAACCCCACAGGGGACCCCCCACATCCCCCTTTCTAAGCAATCCAACTGTACCCATGTTATTCCCCTCCCCCCACCTACACAGGATTCCCTACCCCCCTTGGACTGATCTCCCGACCTGACCGGACCGGTCCCTCCCACCGACCCGTCTACCCACCGACACGAACTGCACTCCCCCACACACCTGATATCTGACCCCTCCCCCACCTCCCTGACCTGATGGAACCCGCATCCCTCCCAATTTCTGACCCCCCCCCCCGGATGTCTGACTATCCTCACAGTGTGTGACTACCCCCCCTGCTAATGTCTGGCACCCCCCCCCCCACCACACCCAATTTCCAACTCTGCCCCCACTAACTCTCCTGATGTTAGAACACCCACCTGCCCCACATCCCATTCACTTCATTAGATACACTTATTTTCTATCTTTCCTGTTATTTTCAATGGGGCATTTAAACTCACCTGCTTTCTGACAGCGGGTGCAGTAAAAAGGAACGTCTCCTTCTTCGCTCCGCCTCTTTTACACTTCAATGCTGGAACCGGGGACCCTCTTCTGCCTGAATTTCACCTGGCCTGAATCAGGAAGGGCGAGTGAGACAGGCACTAAAGAATTTAGGGCAGGTAAGTTGGTACGGAATGGCAATCAACTGAGATTTTATTTTAGATGTTATTATCTTTATAAATATAGTAATTTTACAATGTACAGTAATTACATTTACAGGGTATAATGTTTTAATAATTATTTTCTGATCAGAACAATCCATTAGCATCTTTTCAAAAATATATTTTTATTAAAGATTTTCCATTTACAATAAATTTTATTACAAAGGCAACATCACAGACAGCGGATGTAACACAGGACAACATAACAAAAACACAACCAACTGTATGCACTTTATCTACAAAATAAAGGAAAAATAAAACCCAAACCCCACCCCTCCTGCCAGCAAAACCACCCCACACCACATCCCCCCCAAACCCAGCAACTGATGGTGACTAATTCCTTAAAGCAGGCAGTGATTGGCTGCCACCTCAGGTAGGACCCCTCAACTGAGCCCCTGAAGGTGTACTTGACTTTCATTAGGTCACCCAACCATACCGCAGGCCAGTTAGGAGGCCTCCACCCCAGAAGAACTCGCCTCCGGGCAACTAATGAGGCGAAGCCAAGGTCATCTATCTTCACCCCCAATTGCAGCCCCGGTGAGTCCGACACCCTGAAAATGGCCACCAAAGGGTCAATATTCAGAATCGCTGACATGGTGCTAAAGAAGGAGACTCAAAGGCTTACCAGTTTGGGGCATGACCAGAACATGTGTGTGTGGTTGGCCAGCCCCCCCGGCACACCACTCGCCCTGCCCTCTACCCCCGGAAAGAAGTTTCTCATCTTTGCCTTGGTCAGGTGAACCCTATTCACTACCTTCAGCTGGATCAGGCTGAGCCACGCAAATGAAGATGTGGAGTTCACCCTACGAAGGGCCTCACTCCACACATCATCATCCACTAGAAGTCCCAAAGTCCCCTCCCATTTATTTCACTTTAATCTAATCCACCAGAGCTGATTCCTCCAACAGGATCCGCCCATAGATGCCAGAAGTGCTACCCTCCCCCACTAGAGAAAGGATCCTCTCCATCAGAGGTGGTGGTGGTGCCAATGGAAAATTCAGGAAGGCCCTTTGCACAAAATTCCAGATCTGGAGGTGCCTGAACGAGTTTGACCCCGAAAGTCCAAACTTCACTGATCGTTCCTCCACGCTAGCCAACCATTCCTCCACAAACAAATCCCCAAAGCACTCAAGCCCCTTCTCTCCCCACACCCCAATTTGGCGTGCAGTCTCGATGGCTCAAATCATTGATTTGTACTAATAGGGGCCAATCTCGATATGGACCCAAGCTTAAGGTGCTGCCTGAATTGTCTCCATATCTTTAAAGTGGACACAACCACCAAGTTCGAAGGGTACCGTGCTGGATAAAACAGAGGCGAGGCCATCACCAATGCCCCCAAACTAGATCCCTTACACGACTTCGCCTCCATCTGTCCCCATATGGAACCCAGATCAATGCACCAGCCCAACATCTTCTCAACATTCGCCTTCCAATAATAAAAAAGCAAATTGAGGGGCGGCATGGTGACACAGTGGTTAGCACTGCTGCCTATGGCGCTGAGGACCCGGGTTCGAATCCCGGCCCTGGGCCACTGTCCATATGGAGTTTACACATTCTCCCCGTGTCTGCTTGGGTTTCAATCCCACAACCTAAAGATGTGCAGGGTAGGTGGATTGGCCAAGTTAAATTTCCCCTTAATTGGAGAAAAAAATAATTGGGTACTCTAAATTTTAAAACAGCAAATTGGCAACACTAGCCGCCCCCCCCCCCCCCCCCACCCCCCTGACTTTCTGTCCCTTTGACAAACTGTCCTGCGGATCCTCGGGTCCTGCCCACCCATATAAAGGAAAATATCAACCTATTAACCTGAACAAAAAAATATTTAAGGAGAAAAACAGGAAGACATTGAAAAAAAAACAAAGGCCTTGGGAAAATATTCATATTATTTGATTGGACTCTGCTAAGGACAGGGAATGGTTGTCCCACTTTTGCAAATCGGACATAATCTTCCTCACCAGACTCGCATAGTTCAATTTATGGAGCTGGGCCCAATTGTGGGCCACCCAGTCACCCAGATACCGGAAGCTAGATCTGGCAAAGTGAAAAGCCAGCACTCCCACGTTGACTCCCCTCCCTGGAAAGTACTCGCTCAATTCAAAATTCAAAATTGTATCCCAAAAAGGAGCCAAAACTCCTCAATATCTTCATTATTTCACTCATAGTGGGGACTGATATGCTTTGTGTTGTGACCATGGCAATGATGTACACAGAACATCTAGTTTTTTGAATAGTAATATATTTATTGACAAAATGAATACGAGGAATGATAACTGACGAACTATCATACAGATGATAATGAATAATTGAACTCTCCTGGAACCACTTCTAATGCGACTGTCCTCTCATACAACCTACTGTCAACTGCCCTATCTCTGGCACCACATGGTGTATCCCCATCGCCACCTGCTGGTAGGAGGTTGTATAGATAATTATAGACATTAATTTGCATGTGCATTGTAGAGGGTGCCATCTCTGCTACTCCACTACTGGGCCGATATCTGGGGTTTGAGTATCTGTGTGTGTCTCTCTCCAGCTGGCACTGAAACTTCAGAGGCCAGGGGATGTCGCACTGGGACACTTCCACTGAAGAGAGCACTGAATCAAGCCTGGCGTTTATTCCTAACCGGCAGCCTGAGGCTTATATCACACAGATCTCCAGACCCCTACCAATACCCAGGTGATTCTCTCTCTTGCCGGTGGTGCAACACCCACCCGGTTCCTACTTCGCTAGAGTAGCTTTCCCAAGAGAGAGAATAGGACACTGCTGTTTATTTCCTAACCAGCAGTCTGTCCTGAGTGAATCGCTCAAGATGACCCTCGATTCTTGAACCCGGAATTAAGGTGAGGAGTATTTTAACAATGACTTGGTCAGAGATCGCTGGTGAAAGATTGAAGAATTTAAACGACTCCAATTATCATCAAATCAAGGTTTATTGCAAAACCCAGGTCAAAATCATCAACAGAAGAAAATACAATAAAATCTTATGCTCTAACACAAACTAAGTCTATTCAAAAGTACTATAACGGACACAACGAAAATTCTTATGATTACACAGTTTTTAGCAATAGCACAAGGCACAAAACAAGTTCCCTTCCCCAAAGCCTCAACCACTATTAAAGTCAAGGGAGTTTCGCAAACTGCTGCAGGGTACTTACGGTCACAGGCTGCAGAGGTCAAGTCAGGGGTGCAGAGGTCGAGCCAAGAACGAAGAGACCCCCAATCGAAAACACAGCCCCTTTTATATTGTTTTACCTGGCTTTGTCCTGTGTTCGGCCAGCCCCTTTTGCATTGAAAAAGGTAAGGTTTAAAGTTCCCGCTGGTCCCGCCCCCTTTGAGCCGGTCAGAGCTGTATGTTTCCGGGTATTCCTCGCAGGTCCGCTCCTTCCAGCTAGGCAGACCTGCGCGATTTGAATTTGGCGCCGACTCCGCCCCCTCCTTCCAGTGAGTTTCTGCCGGTAGCTTCTGTCAAGATTGGAGTACCTCCCCCAGGTCCGCCTCCAACTTGTTTTTTTTCCTACCGTCCGCGATTTGAATTTGGCGCTGGCTCCGCCCCCCTCCTCCCAGTGAGTTTCTGCCGGTAGCTTCTGTCAAGATTGGAGTACCTCCCCCAGGTCCGCCTCCAACTTGGTTTTTTCTACCGCTTATCTTCTAGGGGCTTTTCCAGCGCAATATACTGAACCCAGACAGTCTGTTTTCTAGGATAACGAGGTTAGGCTCTCTTGTGGAGAATTTCAGTGTCTTCCAGCTGCTCCGGAGATGGCTGCTATTCTCACCTCTCTATGTTGATGGGGTGTTAATTGGATTCTGCTCTGGTGGAGGCCAGGTCATTTACATTTGCATGGGGCTATGACCATCCCATTGTCCTGCTTGCAGGCAAGCCTCCTGTGTATTCCCGTGCCCCTTTGTCTGTGTTTTGATGTTATCTCGTTGTCTGGCTCCTTCTTCCTTGTAGCTCCTAGGGGGGGGTTTGTAAATACTTATGTACTTATGTCCCTACTCAGCTCAGCGGACCAAGCCTGCTGGGAAAACTGGTTCCGTTCTCTTGGCTGAAAAGTCAGTTTACAGTCTCTGAGTTTTTATTCTTGGGCAGTTCCAAAAAGGCCGAATTGCCCGAACACCTTACAGCATATCACCACATCCCCCTTCCTTTGGAAATGTAAGCATTTAACAAATATACTTGTGCCCTACAAAACATGACATGCATAACAATCTCAAACGTATCATATATACAAATATAACTGTGCTTCAAAAAATATGATATGCATAACAATTTTAAACGTGCCCCTTGTACACAGTTCATAATACGTTCAGTCATTCAGGTTAACAACATCTTCTTGTTGGTCTCCTGAACGTTGACCGAATACGTGATCTTGTTTAATTTTTCCAAAGACTGGTTTTCTGGCTGGTCTTTGAATCACCATCTCTTTCAGCTTTTTGAAATGATGCTTCCTACTCCGTGCGTGTTCTTGTATATTGGCCTTATTGCCAAGGTTTGTGTCTTCACTGTCACGGTTGCCATCCGGTCGACCGACTGTGTTCTTGACTCTTCTCTCACCCTTCCTTCTCTTTTTTATAATCAGCTCTTTCCTTCTCCTTTTCTTCTTAGCTTTAGTGGCATCATCCGTGATGTTGGTGCGGTTCACATTCACATCTGCCTGTGCACCTGGAGCATCATTCTTGCTACTGGTCTCGGCCAAGGGATTGGCTGTTTCTGGACCCCTTACTGCAATGGCTGTTTTTGCAATAGCAGCAGTTTCTGGATCTGCTGGTATGAAAGTTGTTTCTGGCTATTCTGCCACAAGAGCTGATTCTGGAGTCTTTGTTGGATTGAGGAGTTTTGGTCGATCCATGGTGCTTGCGCTCGAACGCTGAGCTGCATGCCTATCACCTGGTGAGGCACCCAAAGTCGGCATACTTTGGGTCGCCTTCGCAGTTGCAGGCAAGTCTGTGATGATAGGAATGATCTGCACACCCTCACATTCCGGTATCTTAGCTGGATCAATGTCTTCAACATTCAGCATTACTTCTTCACTTTGTGTTTTAGTCTCAATCCGTGGCTCATCCTCATCTGATATAATAATACATGCTTCATCTGTTGTTGTAGAACTGCATAATATTGTATCCATCTGCTCTTGCTGTACATTTCTTTATGGACTGGCCTCGAGTACCGGGGCTATTCACTGCAGGAACTATTGATAAATCTTCGTGCCTCTCTGGAGCCAACTTCTCCAAAATTGGGATTATTTCTCCAGTGACCAGTTGGCTGTTCGCAGTTGATTTGTTCTCAGCTAATTTGTCTGCTGTTGCAATCTCACTTTCGACCTCGGCAGCGATGCCAAATAAACTCAGTAACCGTCATGGTCGTCCTCATCTGACTCATCATCTCCTTCGTCACATTCCTCACTGTAAGTCATCATCATCATACTCATCATCATCATAATCATCATCATTGTAATCATCATCATCATCTGCATTAGCCTCCTGTGAAGTATAACATTGCTCGCGGAATTATGTGTTCCTGCAAAAAGTGACCAATGTCAAAGTCATCAGCGAGTCTTACCGCAAAACCTTTGTCCTGTTCCCCATCCTCTGGAACTGCGGGAGAACTAAAAACATTGAAGAAAGAGTTATTTGGTACAGTTTTCGTAACTTTTCTACCAGAGCGCCGACCCTTATGCTTCTGCTTAGTTTTAATGGTCTTGATTGTGACTTTTTTTCTTCCTTCCAGTCGATCTGGCATCCTGTGCATCCTATGATTTCTGGTCCATCAAAGAAGAAAAAATCTAACTCATTGGGTGGCGACTCCATCTTTAGTCAGTGCTTCATTTGTGAAATACTCATTTGGCTCAAACTTAAACTCCAGAGTAAATCTCATTGGCTGCCCCAGACCAGAAAATGTCACCTCTAAGTCTTGAAAATGCTTTAGGATGGGCTCATCATGCTCCTGTATCATGGCACTGAACACATCAATATTCTTAAAGACTGTTAACCAGAATTCTGGAATTCCTATTGGCTCCTCCATCGCTCCATCTGGAATATCTTCCTCCGCCCTGACTTTTGCTTTTATCACATTGGATAGCTGCGCCACTTCATCTCGTTGCCATTTGCAATCATCCTCTGATGTCGCGTTGTCTGGGATATACAGTCCCTCAACTAGGTTCAGTGCCTCAAACACTTCCGCTCCCATGATGGACTCCCAGTCTGTGTCCACAATGTAAAATGTTATGGTGTGACTTCTGCTGTGTACCCATGCTTGGAGCTCACATGCACCTAGCGTGTCAATCTCCTTCCCATTGTAGTCTCTCAGCAGTCTTGTTTGAGTGATGACTGTCAGTTTGACACTCACCCTGTTCAAATCTGAAAAACCAGTAAGGCTGGTCCTCGCTCGCTGTCGAGCTTGCATTTAATTAAAGTGCCATTGATCGTCACTGGAATCGTTCAACTGCCTTCTGTGGAGTCAGCATCACCATGATTATTGCTGCAACCGGTATGTAGGACTTCATCACTTTGCATATTCGGACTCATCAGTTGAAATCAGATCAATGAAAAACAGGTCTTCGATTCATATCTCATCAACCACGTTAACTGATCCTGTCTGGTTCCTAGTCGGATGTGAAATACATTGCCTCGCAAAATGATTTGTTCTGCCACACTTGGAACACACCTTCCCAAATGCTGGACATTGTCATGGCCCATATCGAGTGCTGCATCGCTGGCACAAAATGGCAGATCCGGTCGGCCGCTTAAAATGGAAACTGGGAGCACGTTTCTTATTGGAATGCATCACCAAGCTTATGGCGCTGGTGCCTTCTTCCACACAGGTGCCAAAATGTTTCAGGTTGAGCGTACTAATCTGTTGCGCACCTAGCTTGCTGCATGACAAATCTTGATAGCGTTTACTCATTGAAGGTCTTCTTCCCTCAATAGTCTCTCCCGCACCTTATCATTCGATATCCCGAATACTATCTGATCGCGGATCACCAACAACTTTAAAGTACTGAAATTGCACAACTGCGCCTTCAACCGCAAGTCAGTTAGAAAACTATCAAAAGATTCTCCTGCCTTCTGAGTGCTTGTGCAAAAGATATAACGCTTGTACGTTTCATTTTTCTTCGGGGAACAATACAGAACAAAGTATTTAATTACTTCATTGAGGCTCTTGCTTTCTGCTTCTCTGTCGAACGCGAAGGTATTATAAATTTTGATGGCTTGAGGACCTGCTACTGTGAGCAGCAACGCAATATGCCTCTCTTCAGGCTGTGCCTGTAGGCCAAGGGCTGTAACGTAGAGTTTGAATTGCTGTTTAAAATCATTCCAATTCTCGTCTAAATTACCGGTGACTTGAAGCTGGTGAGGTGCCTTCAGACCTTTCATCCCTAACTTCACCCTCTCTGTGTGCATTGAGTTCCAGTTGCCAGTAGTTTACCAGGTAGGTGGAAGAATTTTATTTTTTCTTTCTTCGGTCTGTTTCATCCCATCTTCTCCATAGTTATCTTCAATTGTTCTACACACTTGGTACCATGTTACGTTCTGTGTTGTGGCTGTGGTAAAGATGCACTCATCTAGTTCTTTGACTAGTAATATAGTTTGTTAACAAAGTGAGCACGTGGAAGGTTAACTGACAAACTATTTTTCAGACAATAACGAATAATTGAGCTCTCCTGGAACTACTTCTAATGCGACTGTTCTCTAGTACAACTTACTGCCAACTGCTCTATCTCTGGCACCACGTGGTATATCTCCATTGCCACCTGCTGGTCAGAGGTCATATAGATAACTATATACATTAATGTGTATGTCCATATCACCACAGGGACTGGGTCCGTAACATAAAGTAGCAGATCGTCAGTGTATAAAGATGCGCTGTGCTCCATTCCCCCCCCCCCTCCACCCACCACTTTATCCCCTTCCACTTACCCGAAGTACTCAAAGCAATGGCTAAGGATTCAATTGATAAAACAAATAGGAGAGGGGGACATCAGACACCCATGTATTGTTTCCCTATTCAATAAGAAGTACCCCGAGCTCAAGGAGTTGGTGCAAACATTAGCCGTGGGGACCCTATACAATATCCGTACCCGTGAAATAAATCTTTGTCTCCAGCCCAAACCTTTCCAGGACTTTAAAAATGTACCTACACTCCACCCTATCAAATGTTTTCTCAGCATCCAAAGACACAATCGCCTCTGGTTGGGCCCAGCGGAATGGGAGAGAGCAATATTCAACATCCGCCGAATATTAGCTGACAATTGCTGACCCTTAACAAAGCCTGTCTGGTCCCCATCCACAACCATACAACATGTTCAAAACACTCCCATTCCATCCCAAGAACAAAGAAATAACAACAAATATATACAAAATACAAAGTACCCCAAAATCCCTTCTCAGCAACAAACATAAACGTCTCCACAGAGCCCCATTAATTTGATCAAAGTCCATGATCTTTAACAAAGGCTTTCGCCTCCTCCGATGTACCGATATAATAGTCCTTTGACAAGTAGGTAACCTGCAGCCTCGCCAGATACACCACTCCAAACCTCACTCTGTTCTTATACAATGCAGCTTCTGCCTTATTGAAGGCCGCCCGCCTCCTCGCAAGCTCCGCACCGACATCTTGATAAATTCTAAGAAGGCTCTGTTCCCAGCTTGAATCACAATAATCCTTGGCCCACTTCAAGACCTGTTCCTTCTCCTGCATGCTATGAAACCTTAAAATGACTGCCCGTGATGGTTCATTCGTCCGAAGCCTCTGCTAGAGTGTTCGATAGGCCCTATCCTGCTCTGGAGGGGTCGCGAGTTCACCCTCCCCCATTATCTTCCCAAACATCTGTGAGAAATACACAGTAGAATTTAGGCCATCCACGCCCTCTGGTAACCCCACGACTCTGAGGTTTTGTCTCCTCGGCCGATACTCATGCACCATTGTCCTCAGACTCTTATTATTTTCTGCCACCAATGAGATATTGGCCTTCCGCAAGGCAATCTGCTCACTGTGTCTCAACAGAGCTGTCTCCATACCCTTCAACACCTCACCATGCTCCTTCACCGTCTCCGAAGATATTTCCAAAGTTTCTCGGACAGGACCCAGCGCCTCACCAATCGACTTTCGAAGGGTTTCAGACATTACTTTCCACTGCCTCTCGAAATGCTTATCGAACTCAGTTGCCAATACCCCAGTTAACATGTCTGCTGTGATTGGAGTGGTCGGAGCCGTCATCTATTGAGAAGCCAAGTGAAGCCCCCAAGTCCTTTGAAGAACCTCCGCCTGCAGGCTTCTTACCTCCAGCCTTTTTTGGCATTTTTCAGAAATAGGCTCCTAGACCTTCAGATGGGTAGAGTTTATCCACCAAATCACCCCGAGAACTAGGCGAAAGGGAAAGGGGTCAAAGAACAAGTACCCTGGCGGGAGCTACCTAGTACACAATCTCTCCCTCCATGCCGCCAACGGAATTTGATCCTTCAGAATCTAATAGAAGATTTTACGTTTGTTGTAATGGGAAAACCTGATATGCATAATGTTGCGCCATTTAAAGTTGCACTTTTCAGGAATGCATCTACAACACAAAGGAGTAATTCCTGTATTATGGGTGGCAGGACAGGGTAGATGCTGATTGAAGAACTGCCAGCAAAATCGAAGGGTTCAGCAGGGTGAGGTGTGGGTCAGGGACTTTACCCGCTGAGATGTGCTGAGAAAGTCGACTGGAAATACTGAATGAGGTAGTTTTTTTTAATTTAGAGGACCCAATTATTATTTTTTTCCAATTAAGGGACAATTTAGCTTGGCCAATCCACCTAACCTGCACATCTTTTGGGTTGTGAGGGTGAAGCTCACGCAGACATGGGGAGAATGTGCAAACTGCACACGGACAGTGACCCAGAGCCGGGATTCGAACCTGGGTCCTCAGCGCCGCAGGCCCAATGCTATCCTGCGCCACCGTGCTGCCCGTGAATGAGGTAGTTGATGTTGCCATTCCAAGTGAGCCAACGATGGGTGCCATTGTGAATCCAGCAAAGAAGACCAAGAAAGAGTGACCAGTGGCTTTTTTTAAAGGGACAGGTGCCTGGAAAAAAGGTCTGAGGAATAATGTCCAGAGAGGTTGAAGCAAAGTGCAAGCAAGAACTGGGTTGAAGGGAGTGTGAGGTTGAATTTGGGTTGTGAGGGAGGGGTGGTGAGTGTGGGAATGGAAGAAAGAAGGAGTGACTGTACAAATTGAGAAGGTTGGAGAAGGAAGGGTGGGGCAATTGGATGGAATTTATGAATTGAATCTGAAGGGCTTAGAGTGCCTGTGCCTCAGAAGGGATGTTAGATATGGGACAGTGACTGTTGAAGTAATTTTTGGAAAAGTGATGGTAGATGCAGTGAAGCTCATCCATAAATGCCCGTGAGACGGTGGTGGAGTGTCATAATATGCACCCATGCACATCATGAGGTAAAAGCAGGCAGTGTCAGACACCCAGCGAGCCAATCAACATACAGAACAGAACACGACCAATCACCAGACAGAACTATAAAACACACGAGGCATCAGCACTCTGCCTCTTTCCTCTGGTGACAACTGTAGTGACAGTCAGGGTGTACAAATCATTCAACAGCTTCTACACGTGGATCAGAGCTAGCCTGGTCTAGATAGTCAATGTTAGTTTACTTAGAGTAGTAGAGAGTCAACCCACAGGCAGCTGTGTGCTTCGTCACTGAAGTTCAATAAATCTTATTGAACCAACACCTACGTTTGGTGTATGCTTGATCATGTAACTGCATCGTGTTGCAGTCCGTGTTACCCCAGGGTGAATAACATGACATGATACCAGGAGTGGCTACTGCTTCTAGGTAATTTACCTTCAAAAATT
Organism: Scyliorhinus torazame; assembly: GCF_047496885.1. Taxonomy (NCBI): domain Eukaryota; kingdom Metazoa; phylum Chordata; class Chondrichthyes; order Carcharhiniformes; family Scyliorhinidae; genus Scyliorhinus; species Scyliorhinus torazame. The sequence continues at coordinate 176,565,982 of NC_092707.1, forward strand.
CACTGACGACCAGCAACTGCCTTCCAGCGGCATGGAAAAGATCCAGGTACCTCCACAGCTCCGGATCTCCGGAAACTGACGGGTCTTCAAACAGAAATTCAGAATATACCTTGAGGCCTCGGGCCTCGAAATGCGTCCGATGCCCGAAAAATCGCGCTGCTACTGTCGACTGCGGGGGACCAGGCCATCCAAATCTTCAATTGGCTCACTTTTGCCGATGGTGAGGACAAGACCAAGTTCCAGACAGTCTTGGCCAAATTCAACATTGTGAGGTCGAGACGAATTAAAGCTTTGAGCGTTATGTCTTCCAGCAGCACCTTCAGGGTAAGGATAAGCCTTTCCTGTCTTTTCTCACTCATCTTCGCATTCTAGCGAAATCCTGCAACTACGGTGACATCGCTGACCCCCTCATCAGGGATCAGATTGTGTTTGGCGTCCACTCCGACGCCCTGTGGGAGCAGCTCCTAAAAATAAAAAACATGACCCTGCCAGTGGCCATGGAGACGTGCAAAGTCCACGAACAGGCGGAAAGTCGCTATTCCCGCCTTAAGTCGGCAGAGCAGGAGCAACTTGCCTCCCACGAGGCTGAGAGTGTACAGGCCATCGGCCGAATGCGGCGCCTGAGCATCGATGAAGGCGGTCATTTTGTGTGCTTTTCCAGGAGTCCCACGCATGCGCACCACGATCGGGAGAACGAAGCAGCCGAAGACCACACTGCGCAGGTGTGAGCGGCGGCTGACCGCACCCCGCATGTGCGACGACGCACCAAGCATCACAACGTCGACGTGATGACGTGCCCCAACTGCGGCACCGCCCATTTAAAGCGGCAATGGCCTGCAAGAGGCAGGCGATGTCTCAACTGCAAGAACCTTGGCCATTATGTGGCTTTGTGCAGGTCTGCACCTTCGATAGGGGGCCAGCGATCCCAGTTCCAACGCAGACGCGTTCGAAGTGTGCAGCAAAGGCTGCTCGACTTGGAACCGGATCCCATCACCGATTCGGAGGACGACTGCCCGGAGTCCACGTATCGAGTGGGCATCATCACCATGCATGACAAGGCCTCCTCGCATTCAGCAACACACACACCCATCCTCTTTGTGGATTATGCGGACGAGTGGCGTGCCACAGTACAAGTCAACGATTGTAGCATCCGGTTCAAGCTGGACACCGGTGCTTCAGCCAATCTAATATCCCAAGCAGATCTGGCTCGTATCCAGAGGCAGCCAACAATTCTTCCGCCGGCCTGCCAGCTGCTCGACTACAATGGAAATGCCATCACGGCGTTAGGTCCTGTCACCTGCATGTATCCAACAAGGCCGTCAAGGCCACTTTGCGGTTTGAGATTGTCAAGCCCGGCAAGGCTTCTCTGCTTGGTGCCCATGCATGCAAGCTACGCCATCTCGTCCAGCACGTACATGCCATGTTCTCTGCCAACAGCACTCTTCAGGCCGACATTGAGGAGCTACTATTGCAATACCCGGATGGGTACGCTGCCCGACCGCTATAAAATTCTGCTCAGGCCTGATGCCACGCCTGTCATCCATGCGCCACGCCGGGTGCCGGCGCCCCTCAAGGACCGTCTAAAGGCAGGAGCTCCAAGATCAGGGAATAATATCCAAGGTGACGGAACCAACTGACCGGGTAAGCTCGATGGCCTGTGTCAAGAAGCCCTCTGGAGAACTGCGCATTTGTATCGATCCCAAGGATCTGAACCGCAACATTTTGAGGGAACTCCGATCCCGAAGCGGGAGGAGCTGATGAGTGAGATGGCACATACCAAATTCTTTACAAAGCTGGATGCATCGCGTGGCTTCTGGCAGATACAACTGGACGAGGCCAGCAGAAAGCTCTGCACGTTTAATACACCTTTCAGTAGATATTGCTACAACCGCATGCCGTTTGGTATTGTTTCAGCCTCCAAAATCTTTCATTGAACAATGGAGCAAATGCTAGAAGGCATTGACGATGTGCGAGTTTATGTTGACGACGTCATCACATGGTCCACGACCCCGGAGGAACATATTTCTCGTCTGCAACAAGTCTTCAGGCACATACATGCCAACGGCCTGAAATTAAATAAAACCAAATGCTCCTTTGGCATGTCATCAATTAAGTTTCTGGGTAATCAAATCTCCCAACAGGGCGTGCAACCAGATTCGGACAAAGTCAAGGCCATCAACACAATGAAGACCCCAGAGGACAAGAAGGCAGTCCTCCTCTTCCTGGGGATGGTAAATCTTTTGGGGAAGTTCCTTCCCAACCTCGCCCCACACACCACGGCCCTCAGGCACCTGGTGAAGAAGTCCACCACTTTCCAGTGGCTACCCGCACATCAAGCAGAGTGGCTTGAGTTGAAAGCGAAACTAACCACCGCTCCTGTTCTAGCTTTTTTTTGACCCAGCGAGAGAGACTAAAATCTCCACAGACGCCAGTCAGGACGGCATTGGGGCGGTGCTCCTATAGAAGGATGACACCTCGTCCTGGGCCCCAGGGGCCTACGCGTCAAGGGTCATGACCCCCACTGAGCAACGATATGCTCAAATAGAGAAAGAATGCCTGGGCCTTCTCACTGGCATCGTGAAATTCCACGATTATGTCTATGGTCTCCCGACCTTTATAGTAGAGACGGACCACAGACCCCTAGTGCACATTATACACAAGGATTTAAATTATATGACACCCAGGCTCCAGCGCATTCTCCTTCAACTCCGCAGGTATGATTTTGAACTGGTTTACACACCTGGAAAGGAGCTAATCATCACGGATGCCCTGTCCCGTGCCATCACCTCACCATGTGAGCAGGTAGACTTCATACACAACATTGAGGCACAGGTGAAACTGTGTGCCAGCACCCTCCAGACATCCGACAAACGACTCATCATCATTCGAGAAGAGACCGCCAAGGACCCTCTGCTGCAGCGGGTCATACATCACCTCACGAATGGCTGGCAGAAAGGGCAATGCCCCCAATACTATAATGTAAAGGATGATCTAACTGTTGTTGAGGAGATCCTCCTGAAATTGGATCACATCATCATTCCGCGCAACCTCCAGAGCTTGGTGCTCACGCAGATACACGAGGGACACCTCGGCATTGAGAAGTGCAGGCGCAGGCCCCGGCAGGCTGTCTATTGGCCCAGCATCAATGAGGATATATCAAACATGGTCCTCAATTGTGTGACCTGCCAGCGCTTCCAGCCTGCCCAGCCCAAAGAAACGCTCGAGCAGCATGAGATCGTGACCTCTCCGTGGTCTAAGGTTGGAGTTGACCTTTTTCACGCCAACGGGCGTGACTACGTCCTGATAATTGATTACTTCTCCAGTTACCCCGCGGTAGTGAAACTGTATGCACTAACATCCAGGACTGTCATAAAGGCCTGCAAGGAAGCATTTGCCAGGCATGGAATCCCGCTCACGGTTATGAGCGACAACGGTCCCTGTTTCTATAGTCAAGAATGGTCCAACTTCGCAAAGCAATACCACTTCCTGCACATCACCTTGAGCCCGCATTATGTACAATCTAATGGGAAGGTCAAAAAAGGGGTACATATCGTGAAGCAGATGCTCTGCAAGGCTCCGGACTCAGCTTCAGACTTCAATCTCGCTCTTCTGGCGTACAGGGCAACCCCTCTGTCCAGCAGTATGTCTCCGGCACAGCTCCTTATGAATCGTAACCTGCGGACGACTGTTCCGGCCATTCACGTACCTGACCTGGATCACCATCCAATGCTGCAAAAGATGCAGCAGATCAGAACCCGGCAGAAGCTGACATATGATGCTCATACTACTGATCTGCCCGTGCTGTCTCCGAAGGACACTGTTCGTGTCAAGTTGCCTGGTGGAGGCTGGTCAGCTCCAGCTGTTGTTCGACAGGCTGCTCCCAGGTCGTTTGTGGTTCGCATGGCTGATGGATCTATTCTCCGGCGCAACAGAAGGGCACTACGCAAACTTGCCTGCCCACCACCGGATCTCATGTTCCCAGATGTCATTCTGCCTTATCCGGACACCTCGCTCCACGAGGCCACCAATCTGGCTGCATGCCAACCGGTCAAGACACCATCATCCCCGCCTCCACCTCTCAGGAAGTCGTCAAGAATCCGACGACAGCCCCAACGACTGGACTTATAAATAGTTCCTTTGTATATATGCTGTTATGTTTCTGCACGCTAGACACCTTACATGTACATATCCATCCACTCACCAATTGCTGGAAAGTTACTTTTGTAAATATGTCGTATATGCTATAAGTAGCTGACAAATTTTTGAAAAAGGGTGGATGTCATAATATGCACCCATGCACATCATGAGGTAAAAGCAGGCAGTGACAGACACCCAGGTGAGCCAATCAACATACAGAACAGAACACCAGAGAGGGGCTTCCAACTATAAAACACACGGGGCATCAGCACTCTGCCTCTTTCCACTGGTAACAACTGCAGTGACAGTCAGGGTGTACAAATCATTCAACACCTTCTACACATGGATCAGAACTAGCCTGGTCTAGATAGTTAGAGTTCGTTTACTTAGAGTAGTAGAGAGTCAACCCACAGGCAGCTATGTGCTTCGGTTACTGAAGTTCAATAAATCTTATTGAACCAACGCCTACGTTTGGTGTATGCTTGATCATTTAACTGCATCGTGTTGCAGTCCGTGTTACCCCAGGGTGAACAACACGACAGTGGAGGACCACCTTTGTGAACTACTGAAGTCCATGTACTGTTAGGAAGGGAGTATGAGAATTTGGGCTGCGTTCTCCGTTTCTGCGACGGAGTGTTAACACCATTGGAGAATACGTGGACTTTTACGTCAGGGAAATTGGCGCCGCACCTGCACCGGTTCCACTACGGGGGAGGGGCTAGCACCAGTGTCGCGTGGAACACCATCGGTTCCCATGACAAATGGTGCGGGATTCGCCGGGTCTGTGATCGACACTCGCAGGGCTGACAAGCTGCAGCCGCCCATTAACATAGACTCCCCCCAAACACACTTATCAAAGACAAAAAGATGGGGCAGGTTGTGCTGGAGCACCCATACAGATGATGGGTCAGCTGGGGCCAGAGGGCACCCAGGGGGGTGCTCCAGGGAGGGGGGGTCACTTGCACGACCCAGGGCATCAGGGTTAAAGCGATAGTCAGCAGCATGTGCAGCCACATGGCGGCCTTGCCGGCTGCGGTAATGGTGTTGTGTACCCGTCCAGCCCGACCCCTCAGCACACCTCCTGGCCACCCCCCACTACTCTCCCCGGCTCTGGCAGAAGCTCCCCGTCCAGCGACACAGCTGTCGGCGAAGTATGATGGTGTTGGACACTGTCCGTACCCCCTCTCTCTCTCTCTCAGCAGCCACCACGCCAGGTTTACGATTTTTGAGAGCGCATGTGGACCGCGCCGTCGGGAACTTGGCCCATTGGAGCCGGAGAATCGCGGGTGGGCCCACTAATGATCTGCAAACGGTGTTTAAACTACGCGCGGCATGCATCGCATTGACGCTATTTTCGAGGTGCCGGAGCATCGTGATTTGATTTCAAACCAGCGTCTGCGCCCAATCACAGGCCCCAATTTCTGCATTGGCTAATGGAGAATCCCGCCCAATATCTTTCCAAGTCAGGATGGTGCGTGACTTGAAGAGAAGCTTGCAGATGGCTATGTTTCCTGGTATTACTTCCCTTGTTCTTCTAGGCAGTAGAGTTTGTGGGTTTAGCAGGTGCCTTCAAAAGGGCCTTGGTGAGATGTTGCAATGCATCTTGTCTATCGCACACACTGCAGTCACAGTGTGGTGCTGAAGGAGCAACTGAATGCCAAAGACGGTAGATAATGTGTCAGTCAAGTTGGTGACTTTGTCCTGGAATGGCTTGAGCTTCTTGGGTTTTGTTGGAGGGCAGAATTTTCTAGTCCTGCCAACGACAGGAATCGTGGTGGATGGGAGCGTAAGATTCAGAGTGAGGCCAAAAGTGGGATTTCTGCTGGTGGGAAAACAATTCAGAATTTTCCTTTCAGCACTTACACGGCAGCCTAATGTGTCAACGTTCCCATTGCTCCAAGTCACAAACTCCATTTGCATGTGTTAGCATGTCATGAATACTCATTAAAATTGCAAGTCGCCGGTATCAGGTTCTCCCTCCTAATTACATGTCATTACAGCAGATTAGACCGGTCTGAATCATGACTGGATATAACTAACAGGGACTTACCCACATTCATTTCACATGAGACTTCAAGCTAACTGCAACATTCAAAAACGACCTGCGGCAGCGATGCTCTGAGTCGCCACCAATGCCAAAGTAGCTTTGTGAGGCAAGGCTGGTGGGAATCGCAGGCAGGGCTGCTCACTGTGGGTGCTCCAGGTCTCAGCCAGGGCTGCTCACTGAGAGTGCTGAGGGTCTCAGGCAGGGCCGCTCACTGTGGGTGCTCCAGGTCTCAGCCAGGGCTGCTCACTGTGAGTGCTGAGGGTCTCAGGCAGGGCCGCTCACTGTGAGTGCTGAGGGTCTCAGGCAGGGCCGCTCACTGTGAGTGCTGAGGGTCTCAGGCAGGGCCGCTCACTGTGAGTGCTGAGGGTCTCAGGCAGGGCCGCTCACTGTGAGTGCTGAGGGTCTCAGGCAGGGCCGCTCACTGTGAGTGCTGAGGGACTCAGGCAGGGCCGCTCACTGTGAGTGCTGAGGGTCTCAGGCAGGGCTGCTCACTGTGGGTGCTGTGGGTCTCAGGCAGGGCTGCTCATTGTGGGTGCTGAGGGTTTCATGCAGGGCTGCTCACTGTGGGTGCTGGGGGTCTCAGGCAGGGCTGCTCACCGTAAGTGCTGAGGGTCTCAGGCAGGGCTGCTCACTGTGGGTGCTGAGGGTCTCAGGCAGGGCTGCTCACTGTGAGTGCTGAGGGTCTCAGGCAGGGCCGCTCACTGTGAGTGCTGAGGGTCTCAGGCAGGGCCGCTCACTGTGAGTGCTGAGGGACTCAGGCAGGGCCGCTCACTGTGAGTGCTGAGGGTCTCAGGCAGGGCTGCTCACTGTGGGTGCTGTGGGTCTCAGGCAGGGCTGCTCATTGTGGGTGCTGAGGGTTTCATGCAGGGCTGCTCACTGTGGGTGCTGGGGGTCTCAGGCAGGGCTGCTCACCGTAAGTGCTGAGGGTCTCAGGCAGGGCTGCTCACTGTGGGTGCTGAGGGTCTCAGGCAGGGCTGCTCACTGTGGGTGCTGAGGGTCTCATGCAGGGCTGCTCACTGCTAGTGCTGGGGGTCACAGGCTGGGCTCCTCACTGTGGTGCTGAGGGTCTCATGCAGGGCTGCTCACTGCGAGTGTTGTGAGTCTCAGGCAGGGCTGCTCACTGTCAGTGCTGGGGGTCTCAGGCAGGGCTGCTCACTGTGGGTGCTGGGGGTCTCAGGCAGGGTTGCTCACTGTGAGTGCTGGGGGTCTCAGCCAGGGCTGCTCACTGTAAGTGCTGAGGGCCTCAGACTGGGTTGCTCACTGTGAGTGCTAAGGGTCTCAGGCAGGGCTGCTCACTGTGAGTGCCGGGGGTCTCAGGCAGTGCTGCTCACTGTGAGTGCTGGGGGTCTCAGGCAGGGCTGCTCATTGTGGGTGCTGAGGGACTCAGGCAGGGCCGCTCACTGTGGGTGCTGTGGGTCTCAGGCAGGGCTGCTCACGGTGGGCGCTGCAGGTCTCAGGCAGGACTGCTCACTGTGAGTGCTGGGGGTGCAGGCAGGGCTACTCGCTGTGAGTGCTGGGGGTCTCAGGCAGGGCTGCTCACTGTGCGTCTAAGGCAGGGCTGCTCACTGTGGGTATCCGGTTCACAGGCAAGGATGCTCATTGTGGGTACTCTGGATCTCAGGCAGGGCTGCTCACCGTAAGTGCTGAGGGTCTCAGGCAGGGCTGCTCACTGTGGGTGCTGAGGGTCTCAGGCAGGGCTGCTCACTGTGGGTGCTGAGGATCTCATGCAGGGCTGCTCACTGCGAGTGCTGGGGGTCTCGGGCTGGGCTCCTCACTGTGGTGCTGAGGGTCTCGTGCAGGGCTGCTCACTGCGAGTGTTGTGGGTCTCAGGCAGGGCTGCTCACTGTCAGTGCTGGGGGTCTCAGGCAGGGCTGCTCACTATGGGTGCTGGGGGTCTCAGTCAGGGTTGCTCACTGTGAGTGCTGGGGGTCTCAGCCAGGGCTGCTCACTGTAAGTGCTGAGGGCCTCAGACAGGGTTGCTCACTGTGAGTGCTAAGGGTCTCAGGCAGGGCTGCTCACTGCGAGTGCTGGGGGTTTCATGGCAGGGCTGCTCACTGCGAGTGCCGGGGGTCTCAGGCAGGGCTGCTCACTGTGAGTGCTGGAGGTCTCAGGCAGTGCTGCTCACTGTGGGTGCTGAGGGACTCAGGCAGGGCCGCTCACTGTGGGTGCTGTGGGTCTCAGGCAGGGCTGCTCATGGTGGGCGCTCCGGGTCTCAGGCAGGACTGCTCACTGTGAGTGCTGGGGGTGCAGGCAGGGCTACTCGCTGTGAGTGCTGGGGGTCTCAGGCAGGGCTGCTCACTGTGCGTCTAAGGCAGGGCTGCTCACTGTGGGTGTTCCGGTTCACAGGCAAGGATGCTCATTGTGGGTACTCTGGATCTCAGGCAGGGCTGCTCACTGTGGGTGGTGGGGCTCTCAGGCAGGGCTGCTCACCGTAAGTGCTGAGGGTCTCAGGCAGGGCTGCTCACTGTGGGTGCTGAGGGTCTCATGCAGGGCTGCTCACTGCGAGTGCTGGGGGTCTCAGGCAGGGCTGCTCACTGTGAGTGCTGTGGGTCTCAGGCAGGGCTGCTCACTGTGATTGCTGGGGGTCTCAGGCAGGGCTGCTCACTGTGGGTGCTGGGGGTCTGAGGCAGGGGTGCTCACTGTGAGTGCTGTGGGTCTCAGCCACGGCTGCTCACTGTAAGTGCTGGAGGTCTCAGGCAGGGCTGCTCACTGTGGTGCTGAGGGTCTCATGCAGGGCTGCTCACCGTGAGTGCTTGGGGTCTCAGGCAGGGCTGCTCACTGTGGGTGCTGGGGTCTCAGGCAGGGCTGCTCACTGTGGGTGCTGAGGGTCTCAGGCAGGGCTGCTCACTGCGAGTGCTGTTGGTCTCAGGCAGGGCTGCTCACTGTGGGTGCTGGTGGTCTCAGGCAGGGCTGCTCACTGCGAGTGCTGGTGGTCTCAGGCAGGGCTGCTCACTGTGAGTGCTGGGGGTCTCAGGCAGGGCCACTCACTGTGAGTGCTGGGGGTTTCAGGCAGGGCTGCTCACTGCGAGTGCTGAGGGTCTCAGGCAGGGCTGCTCACTGTGGGTGCTGAGGGTTTCATGCAGGGCTGCTCACTGCGAGTGCTGGTGGTCTCAGGCAGGGCTGCTCACTGTGAGTGCTGAGGGTGTCATGCAGGACTGCTCTCTGTGGGTGCTCCGGGTGTTAGACAGGACTGCTCGCTGTGGGTGCTCCGGGTGTTAGACAGGACTGCTCGCTGTGGGTGCTCCGGGTGTTAGACAGGACTGCTCACTGTGGGTGCTCCGGGTGTTAGACAGGACTGCTCACTGTGGGTGCTCCGGGTGTTAGACAGTACTGCTCGCTGTGGGTGCTCTGGGTCTGAGGCAGGACTGCTCACTGTGGGTGCTCCGGGTCTGAGGCAGGACTGCTCACTGTGGCTGCTCCGGGTCTGAGGCAGGACTGCTCACTGTGGCTGCTCCGGGTCTGAGGCAGGACTGCTCACTGTGGGTGCTCCGGGTCTGAGGCAGGACTGCTCACTGTGGGTGCTCCGTGTGTTAGACAGGACTGCTCACTGTGGGTGCTCTGGGTCTGAGGCAGGACTCCTCACTGTGGGTGCTCTGGGTCTGAGACAGGACTGCGCACTGTGTGTGCTCCGGGTCTGAGGCAGGACTGCTCGCTGTGGGTGCTCCGGGTCTGAGAACGGACTGCTCTCTGTGGGTGCTCCGGGTCTGAGGCAGGACTGCTCGCTGTGGGTGCTCTGGGTCTGAGGCAGGACTGCTCACTGTGGGTGCTCCGGGTCTGAGGGTGGACTGCTCACTGTGGGTGCTCCGGGTGTTAGGCAGGACTGCTCGCTGTGGGGGCTCCGGTCTGAGGAAGGACTGCTCACTGTGGGTGCTCCGGGTCTGAGGCAGGACTGCTCGCTGTGGGGGCTCCGGGTCTGAGACAGGACTGCTCGCTGTGGGTGCTCCGGGTGTTAGACAGGACTGCTCGCTGTGCGTGCTCCGGGTCTGAGGCAGGACTGCTCACTGTGGGTGCTCCGGGTCTGAGGCAGGACTGCTCACTGTGGGTGCTCCGGGTGATAGACAGGACTGCTCACTGTGGGTGCTCTGGGTCTGAGGCAGGACTGCTCACTGTGGGTGCTCTGGGTCTGAATCAGTACTGCTCTCTGTGGGTGCTCCGGGTGTTAGACAGGACTGCTCGCTGTGGGTGCTCCGGGTGTTAGACAGGACTGCTCGCTGTGGGTGCTCCGGGTGTTAGACAGGACTGCTCACTGTGGGTGCTCCGGGTGTTAGACAGGACTGCTCGCTGTGGGTGCTCTGGGTCTGAGGCAGGACTGCTCACTGTGGGTGCTCCGGGTCTGAGGCAGGACTGCTCGCTGTGGGTGCTCCGGGTGTTAGACAGGACTGCTCACTGTGGGTGCTTCGGGTGTTAGACAGGACTGCTCACTGTGGCTGCTCCGGATCTGAGGCAGGACTGCTCACTGTGGCTGCTCCGGGTGTTAGACAGGACTGCTCGCTGTGGGTGCTCCGGGTGTTAGACAGGACTGCTCGCTGTGGGTGCTCCGGTTATTAGACAGGACTGCTCACTGTGGGTGCTCCGGGTCTGAGGCAGGACTGCTCGCTGTGGGTGCTCCGGTTATTAGACAGGACTGCTCACTGTGGGTGCTCCGGGTCTGAGGCAGGACTGCTCACTGTGGGTGCTCCGGGTCTGAGGCAGGACTGCTCGCTGTGGGTGCTCCGGGTGTTAGACAGGACTGCTCGCTGTGGGTGCTCCGGGTGTTAGACAGGACTGCTCGCTGTGGGTGCTCCGGGTGTTAGACAGGACTGCTCGCTGTGGGTGCTCCGGGTCTGAAGCAGGACTGCTCGCTGTGGGTGCTCCGGGTGTTAGACAGGACTGCTCACTGTGGGTGCTCCGGGTGTTAGACAGGACTGCTCACTGTGGGTGCTCCGGGTGTTAGACAGTACTGCTCGCTGTGGGTGCTCTGGGTCTGAGGCAGGACTCCTCACTGTGGGTGCTCCGGGTGTTAGACAGGACTGCTCACTGTGGGTGCTCCGGGTGTAATACAGTACTGCTCGCTGTGGGTGCTCTGGGTCTGAGGCAGGACTGCTCACTGTGGGTGCTCCGGGTCTGAGACAGGACTGCTCGCTGTGGGTGCTCCGGGTCTGAGGCAGGACTGCTCGCTGTGGGTGCTCCGGGTCTGAAGCAGGACTGCTCGCTGTGGCTGCTCCGGGTCTGAGGCAGGACTGCTCACTGTGGGTGCTCCGGGTCTGAGGCAGGACTGCTCACTGTGGGTGCTCCGTGTGTTAGACAGGACTGCTCACTGTGGGTGCTCCGGGTCTGAGGCAGGACTGCTCGCTGTGGGTGCTCCGGGTCTGAGGCAGGACTGTTCGCTGTGGGTGCTCCGGGTCTGAGGCAGGACTGCTCACTCTGGGTGCTCCGGGTCTGAGGCAGGACTGCTCGCTGTGGGCGCTCCGGGTGTTAGTCAGGATTGCTCGCTGTGGGCGCTCCGGGTGTTAGACAGGACTGCTCGCTGTGGGTGCTCCGGGTGTTAGACAGGACTGCTCACTGTGGGTGCTCCAGGTGTTAGACAGGACTGCTCACTGTGGGTGCTCTGGGTGTTAGACAGGACTGCTCGCTGTGGGTGCTCTGGGTCTGTGGCAGGACTGCTCACTGTGGGTGCTCCATGTCTGAGGCAGGACTGCTCACTGTGGGTGCTCTGGGTCTGAGGCAGGACTGCTCACTGTGGCTGCTCCGGGTATTAGACAGGACTGGTCGCTGTGGGTGCTCCGGGTCTGAGGCAGGACTGCTCGCTGTGGGTGCTCTGGGTGTTAGACAGGACTGCTCGCTGTGGGTGCTCCGGGTCTGAGACAGGACTGCTCACTGTGGGTGCTCCGGGTGTGAGGCAGGACTGCTCGCTGTGGGTGCTCCGGGTCTGAGGCAGGACTGCTCACTGTGGGTGCTCCGGGTCTGAGGCAGGACTGCTCGCTGTGGGTGCTCCGGGTCTGAGGCAGGACTGCTCGCTGTGGGTGCTCCATGTCTGAGGCAGGACTGCTCGCTGTGGGTGCTCCGGGTGTTAGACAGGACTGCTCACTGTGGGTTCTCCGGGTCTGAGGCAGGACTGCTCGCTGTGGGTGCTCCGGGTCTGAGGCAGGACTGCTCTCTGTGGGTGCTCCGGGTGTTAGACAGGACTGCTCACTGTGGGTGCTCCGGGTGTTAGACAGGACTGCTCACTGTGGGTGCTCCGTGTGTTAGACAGGACTGCTCACTGTGGGTGCTTCGGGTGTTAGACAGGACTGCTCACTGTGGGTGCTCTGGGTGTTAGACAGGACTGCTCGCTGTGGGTGCTCCGGGTGTTAGACAGGACTGCTCTCTGTGGGTGCTCCGAGTGTTAGACAGGACTGCTCACTGTGGGTGCTTCGGGTGTTAGACAGGACTGCTCACTGTGGGTGCTTCGGGTGTTAGACAGGACTGCTCACTGTGGGTGCTCCGGGTGTTCGGCAGGACTGCTCTCTGTGGGTGCTCCGGGTGTTAGACAGGACTGCTCGCTGTGGGTGCTCCGGGTGTTAGACAGGACTGCTCACTGTGGGTGCTCCGGGTGTTAGACAGGACTGCTCCCTGTGGGTGCTCCGGGTGTTAGACAGGACTGCTCTCTGTGGGTGCTCCGGGTGTTAGACAGGACTGCTCACTGTGGGTGCTCCGGGTCTGAGGCAGGACTGCTCACTGTGGGTGCTCCGGGTCTGAGGCAGGACTGCTCACTGTGGGTGCTCCGGGTGTTAGACAGGACTGCTCACTGTGGGTGCTCCGGGTGTTAGACAGGACTGCTCACTGTGGGTGCTCCGGGTCTGAGGCAGGACTGCTCACTGTGGGTGCTCCGGGTGTTAGACAGGACTGCTCGCTGTGGGTGCTCCGGGTGTCAGACAGGACTGCTCACTGTGGGTGCTCCGGGTCTGAGGCAGGACTGTTCACTGTGGGTGCTCCGGGTCTGAGGCAGGACTGCTCACTGTGTGTGCTCCGGGTCTGAGGCAGGACTGCTCGCTGTGGGTGCTCCGGGTCTGAGGCAGGACTGCTCACTGTGGGTGCTCCGGGTCTGAGGCAGGACTGCTCACTGTGGGTGCTCCGGGTCTGAGGCAGGACTGCTCGCTGTGGGTGCTCCGTGTGTTAGACAGGACTGCTCGCTGTGGGTGCTCCGGGTCTGAGGCAGGACTGCTCACTGTGGGTGCTCTGGGTGTTAGACAGGACTGCTCGCTGTGGGTGCTCCGGGTGTTAGACAGGACTGCTCACTGTGGGTGCTCCGGGTGTTAGACAGGACTGCTCGCTGTGGGTGCTCCGGGTGTTAGACAGGACTGCTCACTGTGGGTGCTCCGGGTGTTAGACAGGACTGCTCGCTGTGGGTGCTCCGGGTGTTAGACAGGACTGCTCACTGTGGGTGCTCCGGGTGTTAGACAGGACTGTTCACTGTGGGTGCTCCGGGTCTGAGGCAGGACTGCTCACTGTGGGTGCTCCGGGTCTGAGGCAGGACTGCTCACTGTGGGTGCTCCGGGTGTTAGACAGGACCGCTCACTGTGGGTGCTCCGGGTGTTAGACAGGAATGCTCCCTGTGGGTGCTCCGGGTCTGAGGCAGGACTGCTCACTGTGGCTGCTCCGGGTGTTAGCCAGGACTCCTCGCTGTGGGTGCTCCAGGAGTTAGACAGGACTTCTCGCTGTGGGTGCTCCGGGTGTTAAGACAGGACTGCTCACTGTGGGTGCTCCGGGTCTGAGGGTGGACTGCTCGCTGTGGGTGCTCCGGGTCTGAGGCAGGACTGGTCACTGTGGGTGCTCCGGGTCTGAGGCATGACTGCTCTCTGTGGGTGCTCTGGGTCTGAGGCAGGACTGCTCACCGTGGGTGCTCCGGGTCTGAGGCAGAACTGCGCGCTGTGGGTGCTCCGGGTGTTAGACAGTACTGCGCGCTGTGGGTGCTCTGGGTCTGAGGCAGAACTGCGCGCTGTGGGTGCTCCGGGTGTTAGACAGGACTGCTCACTGTGGGTGCTCCGGGTCTGAGGCAGGACTGCTCGCTGTGGGTGCTCCGGATCTGAGGCAGGACTGCTCGCTGTGTGTGCTCCGGGTCTGAGGCAGGACTGCTCGCTGTGGGTGCTCCGGGTCTGAGGCAGGACTGCTCACTGTGGGTGCTCCGTGTGTTAGACAGGATTGCTCGCTGTGGGTGCTCCGGGTCTGAGGCAGGACTGCTCACTGTGGGTGCTCCGGGTGTTAGACAGGACTGCTCGCTGTGGGTGCTCCGGGTCTGAGGCAGGACTGTTCGCTGTGGGTGCTCCGGGTGTTAGACAGGACTGTTCACTGTGGGTGCTCCGGGTCTGAGGCAGGACTGCTCACTGTGGGTGCTCTGAGTGTTAGACAGGACTGCTCGCTGTGGGTGCTCCGGGTGTTAGTCAGGATTGCTCGCTGTGGGCGCTCCGGGTGTTAGACAGGACTGCTCGCTGTGGGTGCTCCGGGTGTTAGACAGGACTGCTCACTGTGGGTGCTCCGGGTGTTAGACAGGACTGCTCACTGTGGGTGCTCTGTGTGTTAGACAGGACTGCTCACTGTGGGTGCTCCGGGTGTTAGACAGGACTGCTCACTGTGTGTGCTCCGGGTGTTAGACAGGACTGCTCACTGTGGGTGCTCCGGGTGTTAGACAGGACTGCTCACTGTGGGTGCTCTGGGTGTTAGACAGGACTGCTCGCTGTGGGTGCTCTGGGTCTGTGGCAGGACTGCTCACTGTGGGTGCTGCATGTCTGAGGCAGGACTGCTCACTGTGGGTGCTCTGGGTCTGAGGCAGGACTGCTCACTGTGGCTGCTCCGGGTATTAGACAGGACTGCTCGCTGTGGGTGCTCCGGGTCTGAGGCAGGACTGCTCGCTGTGGGTGCTCTGGGTGTTAGACAGGACTGCTCGCTGTGGGTGCTCCGGGTCTGAGACAGGACTGCTCACTGTGGGTGCTCCGGGTGTGAGGCAGGACTGCTCGCTGTGGGTGCTCCGGGTCTGAGGCAGGACTGCTCACTGTGGGTGCTCCGGGTCTGAGGCAGGACTGCTCGCTGTGGGTGCTCCGGGTCTGAGGCAGGACTGCTCGCTGTGGGTGCTCCGTGTCTGAGGCAGGACTGCTCGCTGTGGGTGCTCCGGGTGTTAGACAGGACTGCTCACTGTGGGTGCTCCGGGTCTGAGGCAGGACTGCTCGCTGTGTGTGCTCCGGGTCTGAGGCAGGACTGCTCGCTGTGGGTGCTCCGGGTCTGAGGCAGGACTGCTCACTGTGGGTGCTCCATGTGTTAGACAGGATTGCTCGCTGTGGGTGCTCCGGGTCTGAGGCAGGACTGCTCACTGTGGGTGCTCCGGGTGTTAGACAGGACTGCTCGCTGTGGGTGCTCCGGGTCTGAGGCAGGACTGTTCGCTGTGGGTGCTCCGGGTGTTAGACAGGACTGTTCACTGTGGGTGCTCCGGGTCTGAGGCAGGACTGCTCACTGTGGGTGCTCTGAGTGTTAGACAGGACTGCTCGCTGTGGGTGCTCCGGGTGTTAGTCAGGATTGCTCGCTGTGGGCGCTCCGGGTGTTAGACAGGACTGCTCGCTGTGGGTGCTCCGGGTGTTAGACAGGACTGCTCACTGTGGGTGCTCCGGGTGTTAGACAGGACTGCTCACTGTGGGTGCTCTGTGTGTTAGACAGGACTGCTCACTGTGGGTGCTCCGGGTGTTAGACAGGACTGCTCACTGTGTGTGCTCCGGGTGTTAGACAGGACTGCTCACTGTAGGTGCTCCGGGTGTTAGACAGGACTGCTCACTGTGGGTGCTCTGGGTGTTAGACAGGACTGCTCGCTGTGGGTGCTCTGGGTCTGTGGCAGGACTGCTCACTGTGGGTGCTGCATGTCTGAGGCAGGACTGCTCACTGTGGGTGCTCTGGGTCTGAGGCAGGACTGCTCACTGTGGCTGCTCCGGGTATTAGACAGGACTGCTCGCTGTGGGTGCTCCGGGTCTGAGGCAGGACTGCTCGCTGTGGGTGCTCTGGGTGTTAGACAGGACTGCTCGCTGTGGGTGCTCCGGGTCTGAGACAGGACTGCTCACTGTGGGTGCTCCGGGTGTGAGGCAGGACTGCTCGCTGTGGGTGCTCCGGGTCTGAGGCAGGACTGCTCACTGTGGGTGCTCCGGGTCTGAGGCAGGACTGCTCGCTGTGGGTGCTCCGGGTCTGAGGCAGGACTGCTCGCTGTGGGTGCTCCGTGTCTGAGGCAGGACTGCTCGCTGTGGGTGCTCCGGGTGTTAGACAGGACTGCTCACTGTGGGTGCTCCGGGTCTGAGGCAGGACTGCTCGCTGTGGGTGCTCCGGGTCTGAGGCAGGACTGCGCTCTGTGGGTGCTCCGGGTGTTAGACAGGACTGCTCACTGTGGGTACTCCGGGTGTTAGACAGGACTGCTCACTGTGGGTGCTCCGTGTGTTAGACAGGACTGCTCACTGTGGGTGCTTCGGGTGTTAGACAGGACTGCTCGCTGTGGGTGCTCCGGGTGTTAGACAGGACTGCTCTCTGTGGGTGCTCCTGGTGTTAGACAGGACTGCTCACTGTGGGTGCTTCGGGTGTTCGACAGGACTGCTCACTGTGGGTGCTTCGGGTGTTAGACAGGACTGCTCACTGTGGGTGCTCCGGGTGTTAGACAGGACTGCTCACTGTGGGTGCTCCGGGTGTTCGGCAGGACAGCTCTCTGTGGGTGCTCCGGGTGTTAGACAGGACTGCTCGCTGTGGGTGCTCCGGGTGTTAGACAGGACTGCTCTCTGTGGGTGCTCCGGGTGTTAGACAGGACTGCTCACTGTGGGTGCTTCGGATGTTAGACAGGACTGCTCACTGTGGGTGCTCCGGGTGTTAGACAGGACTGCTCACTGTGGGTGCTCCGGGTGTTAGACAGGACTGCTCACTGTGGGTGCTCCGGGTGTTAGACAGGACTGCTCACTGTGGGTGCTCCGGGTGTTCGGCAGGACTGCTCTCTTGGGTGCTCCGGGTGTTAGACAGGAATGCTCGCTGTGGGTGCTCCGGGTCTGAGGCAGGACTGCTCACTGTGGGTGCTCCGGGTGTTAGACAGGACTGCTCGCTGAGGGTGCGCTGGGTCTGAGGCAGAACTGCTCACTGTGGGTGCTCCGGGTGTTCGACAGGACTGCTCACTGTGGGTGCTCCGGGTCTGAGACAGGACTGCTCATTGTGGGTGCTCCGGGTGTTAGACAGGACTGCTCACTGTGGGTGCTCCGGGTGTTAGACAGGACTGCTCATTGTGGGTGCTCCGGGTGTTAGACAGGACTGCTCGCTGTGGGTGCTCCGGGTGTGAGACAGGACTGCTCACTGTGGGTGCTCCTGGTGTTAGACAGGACTGCTCGCTGTGGGTGCTCCGGGTGTTAGACAGGACTGCTCGCTGTGGGTGCTCCGGGTGTGAGACAGGACTGCTCACTGTGGGTGCTCCGGGTGATAGACAGGACTGCTCCCTGTGGGTGCTCCGGGTCTGAGGCAGGACTGCTCACTGTGGGTGCTCCGGGTGTTAGACAGGACTGCTCGCTGTGGGTGCTCTGGGTCTGAGGCAGGACTGCTCGCTGTGGGTGCTCTGGGTGTTAGACAGGACTGCTCTCTGTGGGTGCTCCGGGTCTGAGGCAGGACTGCTCTCTGTGGGTGCTCCGGGTGCTGGACAGGACTGCTCTCTGTGGGTGCTCCGGGTCTGAGGCAGGACTGCTCGCTGTGGGTGCTCTGGGTCTGAGGCAGGACAGCTCACTGTGGGTGCTCCGGGTGTTAGACAGGACTGCTCACTGTGGGTGCTCCGGGTGTTAGACAGGACTGCTCGCTGTGGGTGCTCCGGGTGTTAGACAGGACTGCTCACTGTGGGTGCTCCGGGTCTGAGACAGGACTGCTCACTGTGTGTGCTCCGGGTCTGAGGCAGGACTGCTCGCTGTGGGTGCTCCGGGTCTGAGGCAGGACTGCTCACTGTGGGTGCTCCGGGTCTGAGGCAGGACTGCTCGCTGTGGGTGCTCCGGGTCTGAGGCAGGACTGCTCACTGTGGGTGCTCCGTGTGTTAGACAGGACTGCTCGCTGTGGGTGCTCCGGGTCTGAGGCAGGACTGCTCACTGTGGGTGCTCTGGGTGTTAGACAGGACTGCTCACTGTGGGTGCTCCGGGTGTTAGACAGGACTGCTCACTGTGGGTGCTCCGTGTGTTAGACAGGACTGTTCACTGTGGGTGCTCCGGGTCTGAGGCAGGACTGCTCACTGTGGGTGCTCCGGGTCTGAGGCAGGACTGCTCGCTGTGGGTGCTCCGGGTGTTAGACAGGACTGCTCACTGTGGGTGCTCCGGGTGTTAGACAGGACTGCTCGCTGTGGGTGCTCCGGGTGTTAGACAGGACTGCTCACTGTGGGTGCTCCGGGTGTTAGACATGACTGCTCCCTGTGGGTGCTCCGGGTCTGAGGCAGGACTGCTCGCTGTGGGTGCTCCGGGTGTTCGGCAGGACTGCTCACTGTGGGTGCTCCGGGTGTTAGACAGGACTGCTCACTGTGGGTGCTCCGGGTGTTAGACATGACTGCTCCCTGTGGGTGCTCCGGGTCTGAGGCAGGACTGCTCACTGTGGGTGCTCCGGGTGTTAGCCAGGACTCCTCGCTGTGGGTGCTCCAGGAGTTAGACAGGACTTCTCGCTGTGGGTGCTCCGGGTGTTAAGACAGGACTGCTCACTGTGGGTGCTCCGGGTCTGAGGGTGGACTGCTCGCTGTGGGTGCTCCGGGTCTGAGGCAGGACTGGTCACTGTGGGTGCTCCGGGTCTGAGGCATGACTGCTCTCTGTGGGTGCTCTGAGTCTGAGGCAGAACTGCGCGCTGTGGGTGCTCCGGGTCTGAGGCAGGACTGCTCGCTGTGGGTGCACCGTGTCTGAGGCAGGACTGCTCACTGTGGGTGCTCCGGGTCTGAGGCAGGACTGCTCTCTGTGGGTGCTCCGGGTGTTAGACAGGACTGCTCGCTGTGGGTGCCCCGGGTGTTAGACAGGACTGCTCACTGTGGGTGCCCCGGGTGTTAGACAGGACTGCTCACTGTGGGTGCCCCGGGTGTTAGACAGGACTGCTCACTGTGGGTGCCCCGGGTGTTAGAGGACTGCTCGCTGTGGGTGCTCCGTGTGTTAGACAGGACTGCTCACTGTGGGTGCTCCGGGTCTGAGGCAGGACTGCTCACTGTGGGTGCTCCAGGTGTTAGACAGGACTGCTCGCTGTGGGTGCTCCGGGTCTGAGGCAGGACTGCTCTCTGTGGGTGCTCCGGGTGTTAGACAGGACTGCTCACTGTGGGTGCTCCGGGTGTTAGACAGGACTGCTCACTGTGGGTGCTCCGGGTGTTAGACAGGACTGCTCACTGTGAGTGCTCCGGGTCTGAGGCAGGACTGCTCGCTGTGGTTGCTCCGGGTGTTCGACAGGACTGCTCACTGTGGGTGCTCCGGGTCTGAGGCAGGACTGCTCACTGTGGGTGCTCCGGGTCTGAGGCAGGACTGTTCGCTGTGGGTGCTCCGGGTGTTAGACAGGACTGCTCACTGTGGGTGCTCCGGGTCTGAGGCAGGACTGCTCACTCTGGGTGCTCCGGGTGTTAGACAGGACTGCTCGCTGTGGGTGCTCCGGGTCTGAGGCAGGACTGCTCACTGTGGGTGCTCCGGGTCTGAGGCAGGACTGCTCACTGTGGGTGCTCCGGGTCTGAGGCAGGACTGTTCGCTGTGGGTGCTCCGGGTGTTAGGCTGGACTGCTCACTGTGGGTGCTCCGGGCGATAGACAGGACTGCTCGCTGTGGGTGCTCTGGGTGTGAGGCAGGACTGCTCACTGTGGGTGCTCCGGGTGTTCGGCAGGACTGCTCGCTGTGGGTGCTCCAGGTCTGAGACAGGACTGCTCACTGTGGGTGCTCCGGGTGTTAGACAGGACTGCTCACTGTGGGTGCTCCGGGTCTGAGACAGGACTGCTCACTGTGGGTGCTCCGGGTGTTAGACTGGACTGCTCACTGTGGGTGCTCCGGGTGTTAGACAGGACTGCTCACTGTGGGTATTCCGGGTCTGAGGCAGGACTGCTCACTGTGGGTGCTCCGGGTCTGAGGCAGGACTGCTCGCTGTGGGTGCTCTGGGTGTTAGACAGGACTGCTCACTGTGGGTGCTCCGGGTCTGAGACAGGACTGCTCACTGTGGGTGCTCCGTGTGTTAGACAGGACTGCTCACTGTGAGTGCTCCGGGTGTTAACAGGACTGCTCACTGTGGGTGCTCCGGGTCTGAGACAGGACTGCTCACTGTGGGTGCTCCGGGTCTGAGGCAGGACTGCTCACTGTGGGTGCTCCGGGTCTGAGGCAGGACTGCTCACTGTGGGTGCTCCGGGTCTGAGGCAGGACTGCTCACTGTGGCTGCTCCGGGTGTTAGACAGGACTGCTCGCTGTGGGTGCTCCGAGTCTGAGGCAGGCCTGCTCACTGTGGTTGCTCCGGGTCTCAGGCAGGGCTGCTCACTGTGGGTGCTCTGGGTCTAAGGCAGGACTGCTCACTGTGGGTGCTCCGGGTCTGAGGCAGGACTGCTCGCAGTGGGTGCTCCGGGTGTTAGACAGGACTGCTCGCTGTGGTTGCTCCGGGTGTTAGGCAGGACTGCTCGCTGTGGGTGCTCCGGGTGTTAGACAGGACTGCTCACTGTGGGTGCTCCGGGTCTGAGCTGAGACAGGACTGCTCACTGTGGTTGCTCCGGGTGTTAGGCAGGACTGCTCACTGTGGGTGCTCCGGGTCTGAGGCAGGACTGCTCGCTGTGGGTGCTCCGGGTCTGAGACAGGACTGCTCGCTGTGGGTGCTCCGGGTGTTAGACAGGACTGCTCACTGTGGGTGCTCCGGGTATTAGACAGGACTGCTCGCTGTGGGTGCTCCGGGCGATAGACAGGACTGCTCGCTGTGGGTGCTCTGGGTCTGAGGCAGGGCTGCTCACTGTGGGTGCTCCGGGTGTTAGACAGGACTGCTCTCTGTGGGTGCTCCGGGTCTGAGGCAGGACTGCTCGCTGTGGGTGCTCCGGGTGTTAGACAGGACTGCTCACTGTGGGTGCTCCGGGTGTTAGACAGGACTGCTCACTGTGGGTGCTCCGGGTCTGAGGCAGGACTGCTCACTGTGGGTGCTCCGTGTGTTAGACAGGACTGTTCGCTGTGGGTGCTCCGGGTCTGAGGCAGGACTGCTCACTGTGGGTGCTCTGGGTGTTAACAGGACTGCTCGCTGTGGGTGCTCCGGGCGATAGACAGGACTGCTCGCTGTGGGTGCTCTGGGTCTGAGGCAGGACTGCTCACTGTGGGTGCTCCGGGTGTTAGACAGGACTGCTCTCTGTGGGTGCTCCGGGTCTGAGGCAGGACTGCTCGCTGTGGGTGCTCCGGGTGTTAGACAGGACTGCTGACTGTGGGTGCTCCGGGTGTTCGACAGGACTGCTCACTGTGGGTGCTCCGGGTCTGAGGCAGGACTGCTCACTGTGGGTGCTCCGGGTGTTAACAGGACTGCTCACTGTGGGTGCTCCGAGTCTGAGACAGGACTGCTCACTGTGGGTGCTCCGGGTGTTAGACTGGACTGCTCACTGTGGGTGCTCCGGGTGTTAGACAGGACTGCTCACTGTGGGTATTCCGGGTCTGAGGCAGGACTGCTCACTGTGGGTGCTCCGGGTCTGAGGCAGGACTGCTCGCTGTGGGTGCTCTGGGTGTTAGACAGGACTGCTCACTGTGGGTGCTCCGGGTCTGAGACAGGACTGCTCACTGTGGGTGCTCCGTGTGTTAGACAGGACTGCTCACTGTGGGTGCTCCGGGTGTTAACAGGACTGCTCACTGTGGGTGCTTCGGGTCTGAGACAGGACTGCTCACTGTGGGTGCTCCGGGTCTGAGGCAGGACTGCTCACTGTGGGTGCTCCGGGTCTGAGGCAGGACTGCTCACTGTGGGTGCTCCGGGTCTGAGGCAGGACTGCTCACTGTGGCTGCTCCGGGTGTTAGACAGGACTGCTCGCTGTGGGTGCTCCGAGTCTGAGGCAGGCCTGCTCACTGTGGTTGCTCCGGGTCTCAGGCAGGGCTGCTCACTGTGGGTGCTCTGGGTCTAAGGCAGGACTGCTCACTGTGGGTGCTCCGGGTCTGAGGCAGGACTGCTCGCAGTGGGTGCTCCGGGTGTTAGACAGGACTGCTCGCTGTGGTTGCTCCGGGTGTTAGGCAGGACTGCTCGCTGTGGGTGCTCCGGGTGTTAGACAGGACTGCTCACTGTGGGTGCTCCGGGTCTGAGCTGAGACAGGACTGCTCACTGTGGTTGCTCCGGGTGTTAGGCAGGACTGCTCACTGTGGGTGCTCCGGGTCTGAGGCAGGACTGCTCGCTGTGGGTGCTCCGGGTCTGAGACAGGACTGCTCGCTGTGGGTGCTCCGGGTGTTAGACAGGACTGCTCACTGTGGGTGCTCCGGGTATTAGACAGGACTGCTCGCTGTGGGTGCTCCGGGCGATAGACAGGACTGCTCGCTGTGGGTGCTCTGGGTCTGAGGCAGGACTGCTCACTGTGGGTGCTCCGGGTGTTAGACAGGACTGCTCTCTGTGGGTGCTCCGGGTCTGAGGCAGGACTGCTCGCTGTGGGTGCTCCGGGTGTTAGACAGGACTGCTCACTGTGGGTGCTCCGGGTGTTAGACAGGACTGCTCACTGTGGGTGCTCCGGGTCTGAGGCAGGACTGCTCACTGTGGGTGCTCCGTGTGTTAGACAGGACTGTTCACTGTGGGTGCTCCGGGTCTGAGGCAGGACTGCTCACTGTGGGTGCTCTGGGTGTTAACAGGACTGCTCGCTGTGGGTGCTCCGGGCGATAGACAGGACTGCTCGCTGTGGGTGCTCTGGGTCTGAGGCAGGACTGCTCACTGTGGGTGCTCCGGATGTTAGACAGGACTGCTCTCTGTGGGTGCTCCGGGTCTGAGGCAGGACTGCTCGCTGTGGGTGCTCCGGGTGTTAGACAGGACTGCTCACTGTGGGTGCTCCGGGTGTTCGACAGGACTGCTCACTGTGGGTGCTCCGGGTCTGAGGCAGGACTGCTCACTGTGGGTGCTCCGGGTGTTAACAGGACTGCTCACTGTGGGTGCTCCGGGTCTGAGACAGGACTGCTCACTGTGGGTGCTCCGGGTCTGAGGCAGGACTGCTCACTGTGGGTGCTCCGGGTGTTAGACAGGACTGCTCGCTGTGGGTGCTCCGGGTCTGAGGCAGGACTGCTCGCTGTGGGTGCTCCGGGTGTTAGACAGGACTGCTCACTGTGGGTGCTCTGGGTGTTAGACAGGACTGCTCACTGTGGGTGCTCTGGGTGTTAGACAGGACTGCTCACTGTGGGTGCTCCGGGTGTTAGACAGGACTGCTCACTGTGGGTGCTCCGGGTGTTCGACAGGACTGCTCACTGTGGGTGTTCCGGGTCTGATGCAGGACTGCTCACTGTGGGTGCTCCGGGTGTTAACAGGACTGCTCACTGTGGGTGCTCCGGGTGTTAACAGGACTGCTCACTGTGGGTGCTCCGGGTCTGAGGCAGGACTGCTCACTGTGGGTGCTCCGGGTGTTAGACAGGACTGCTCGCTGTGGGTGTTCCGGGTCTGAGGCAGGACTGCTCGCTGTGGGTGCTCCGGGTCTGAGGCAGGACTGCTCGCTGTGGGTGCTCTGGGTGTTAGACAGGACTGCTCACTGTGGGTGCTCCGGGTGTTAGACAGGACTGCTCACTGTGGGTGCTCCGGGTGTTAGACAGGACTGCTCACTGTGGGTGCTCCGGGTGTTCGGCAGGACTGCTCACTGTGGGTGCTCCGTGTGTTAGACAGGACTGCTCACTGTGGGTGCTCCGTGTGTTAGACAGGACTGCTCACTGTGGGTGCTCCGGGTGTTCGGCAGGACTGCTCACTGTGGGTGCTCCGTGTGTTAGACAGGACTGCTCACTGTGGGTGCTCCGGGTGTTCGGCAGGAGTGCTCACTGTGGGTGCTCCGGGTGTTAGACAGGACTGCTCGCTGTGGGTGCTCCGGGTGTTAGACAGGACTGCTCACTGTGGGTGCTCCGTGTGTTAGACAGGACTGCTCGCTGTGGGTGCTCCGGGTGTTCGGCAGGACTGCTCACTGTGGGTGCTCCGTGTGTTAGACAGGACTGCTCACTGTGGGTGCTCCGGGTGTTCGGCAGGACTGCTCACTGTGGGTGCTCCGTGTGTTAGACAGGACTGCTCACTGTGGGTGCTCCGGGTGTTCGGCAGGAGTGCTCACTGTGGGTGCTCCGGGTGTTAGACAGGACTGCTCGCTGTGGGTGCTCCGGGTGTTAGACAGGACTGCTCACTGTGGGTGCTCCGTGTGTTAGACAGGACTGCTCACTGTGGGTGCTCCGGGTGTTCGGCAGGACTGCTCACTGTGGGTGCTCCGGGTGTTCGGCAGGACTGCTCACTGTGGGTGCTCCGGGTGTTCGGCAGGACTGCTCACTGTGGGTGCTCCGGGTGTTCGGCAGGACTGCTCACTGTGGGTGCTCCGGGTCTGAGGCAGGACTGCTCACTGTGGGTGCTCCGGGTCTGAGGCAGGGACATCATTTGTTGTGGTAGCTGTAATGTTCTTGTCGGATGGCTTGATTTATAATACAAGAACCACTTGTAGCTGAATAATAGTAATAATAATAATAATCTTTATTGTCACAAATAGGCTCACATTAACACTGCAATGAAATTACTGTGAAAAACCCCTAGTCACCATATTCCGACGCCTGTTCGGGTACACTGAGGGAAAATTCATAATGTCCAATTTACCTAACAAGCACGTTTTCCGAGACTTGTGGGAGGAAACCGGAGTACCCAGAGGAAACCCACGCAGACACGGGGAGAACGTGCAGACTTTGCAGACAGTGACCCAAGCCGGGAATCGAACCCGGGTCCCTGGTGCTGTGAAGCAAAGTACTAATCACTGTTCTACCATGCCGCCGAACAAAACAACAGATGAATAACAGTATGAACATGCACAAACCACCATCTCTCTCCCAGCTCCCTCGTCAGTCTGAGGTCACCTGACTCTAACATTCACTTATATACTAATGAGACTCCTAGTGATCAGTCGGTGAATTACAACACAACCATGATATCTCTACCAAAGAGAAAATGCTGGAAAATCTCAGCAGGTCTGGCAGCATCTGGAGGGAGAGAAAAGAGCTAACGTTTTGAGTCCAGATGACCCGTTTCCTGATATCACTACAGTAGCTGCACTTTGCAGGCAGTGCTGCACTCTACCAAAAGACACCCATGGGGAGTGGAGGGGTTCGGGTTGACAGACACATGAGGGTGATGGTAAATAGGGAGGTTTGAGGGGGCGAAAGATGGCAGGCAGAAGGATGGCTGGTTGGGGGAGTTGGAGCCTAAATGGAAGGGGTGCATGCAGATGCGACAGGAGGGTGGGAAGACTCGAGATGGAAGGGTTACACGCAGATTCAAGGCTAGGGAGAGGGGAGGTTACTGCAGCATAAGAGGGAGGGGTTACTTACACACAGACACATGAATGGGGTGGCTGGTGAAGCTTATACATACATAGAATTTCCAGTGCAGAAGTGGGCCATTTGGCCCATCGAGTCTGTACCGGCCCTTGGAAAGAACACGCTACCCAAGCCCACACCTCCACCCTATCCCCGTAACCCAGTAACCCCACCGAACCTTTTTTGGCCACCAAGGGCAATTTATCATGGCCAATCCACCTAGCCTGCACATCTTTGGACTGTGGGAGGAAACCGGAGCACCCGGAGTAAACCCACGCACACACGGGGAGAACGTGCAGACTCCGCAGTGACCCAAGCTGGGAATTGAACCTGGGACCCTGGAGCTGTGAAGCAACAGTGCTAACCACAGTGCTACCGTGCCGTCCCACAAGACGGTTACACAGCCTCATGAAAGGAGGTTGGGGGAAGGGTGGTGAGATCAGTTCTGAAAGAAACAGGGAGATGAGTGACAGACAGTTATCATCCTGGGACTGCGGCTAAAATGTCGGGTTGAGAGATTAAAGCAATCTTGGGGCGTTGTGAACCACATTATCGGGTTGAGAGATTAAACGCAGTCCTGGGGCTTTGTGGGCCATGCTACAAGGCTATATGCGGCAAACACATCATGTTTCTGATCCAGGGAGGGGCAAGGTCCGTCTGCTCAATGAGGGTCATGCATACCATGGTGTGCAGACGTGGTCGGTGCCTCACACATGGTGGTCCTGCGGGTGGCTAGCTCGGTACTGGGTTGCAGACGCAATGGTCAGGAGAGCCATGTGCAGCATGTAAAGAGGGAAACTCGTAACAAGGGATGTAGGGGCAGGGAGGCTACTCGAAGCTCTCTTGGGGGGTTATGGCACTGTTGTTTGTGACTGTGCAGACTGCCTCAGGATGAGGAGGGGTGAGGTTCACATGGGGCATGGGGACATCCATAGTGATACGTTCAGGGGGGGGGGGGTGGGCAGGATGGGCAGCAGGGTAGCACAGTGGTTAGCATTATCACTTCACAGCTCCAGGGTCCCAGGTTCAATTCCCGGCTTGGGTCACTGTCTGTGTGGAGTCTGCACGTTCCCCCTGTGTGTGCGTGGGTTTCCTCCGGGTGCTCCGGTTTCCTCCCACAAGTCCCGAAAGACTTGCTGTTAGGTAATTTGGACATTCTAAATTCTCCCTCGTGTATACGAACAGGCACCAGAATGTGACGACTAGGGGCTTTTCACAGGAACTTCATTGGAGTGTTAATGTAAGCCTACTTGTGACAATAAAGATTATTAATTAAACAATCACTATGGGCTCCAGGGTTAGGGGTGGGGGGGGGAGAGGAGGCTGACGAATTTTCAGAGGGAGGTCAGCCTGCACATTGTGGGATTACAGGATGATCGGTGGGGCAGGAGCGGTGACAGGGAGAGGGAGCTGGTTTGAACGTAGGAGTGCAGCACCACCATGTGGACACCCTGGATCAATGATGCCATTTAAAAATAAAACTGGAACAAAATGGGCAGGGGGATGGTTCTGAGGCACTTTGGGAGCGGCCTGATCCAGGGGTCCACAGGGGACCTATGTGGCATCTCTCAGACCTCAGCACATAAATGTGTTCAGGAGGTGACGAATACCCTCTCCGGTATCATCATATGAATTTCACAATGGATGAAGTGAGCCAGGCTGCTCGATTTGTGGGATTTGCTGTGATCTCCGGCTTCCCTGGAGTGCGGAGAGTGATCGATTGCACACACGGCACTTCTAGAGCTCCCTGGCAGCAGCCGCTGCTCTTCATTAACAGGAAAGGTTTCCACTCCATCAACATCTAACTGGTTTGCGATCATGCATCTTTGCGCCAGGTACCCGAGGAGTTCTCGAAACTGCTACATCCTGAGTCACTCCAGATGCCAGATATTTGAAGGGTCTCAGCGACTGCAGGGCTGGCTGATGGGTGATAAGAGGCACCCGCTGAAGAGATGGTTCATGACACTGTGCTTGATCCTCAAAGTGTCTCAGATGAGAGGTAAAACCCGGCACGATCTGTGACAAGGTCCCTCATTGAGCAAGCCATTGGCATCCTGAAGACGCACCTCTGATGTGTGGACCACTCAGTGGGGGGGTCTGCAGTACTCTCCAGAGAGGCTGTCCCACATCATCGAAGAAAACAGAACCTTTCCCATTTTGGAGAGAAGGCTTGAATTATGCTGAATCCGGTCTGTATTGCGTGTTGCACCCTGCCAAAACCTGTTCAAAGGAGAGATCACCTGCCACAGGGAGACATGGAGGAGGCTGAGAACTCCTTGAACGATGAAGGGCTGGAAGGGCAGGAACCCAATGATGGTCAGGTTCCATGTGAGGATGCACTCGGAGCGGCACGACACGGAAGACGGACCTGTGACACACTGATAGCCACAAAGTTTCAGGAGGAATAAGGACCAGGTATGGGGACCCAAGTGCGTTTCTCCTGTCCCTTTGCACCATACCAGTGATTGGAATGACTTTAACAAGCAGTGACAGCTTAAGCAAGGTCAGCATTTGGTCTCAAGGATCATGAGGCCCTACGATTTGGAAAGATCTGTAGATAGCCACTGTGGGAAGTGAAAGGCGGCACACCAGCACAAACCCCGCATCAACGGCACAAGGTGCAGCCATTGCCACATGAAGGAGACACTTTGTGTGGCCACCGAGATTCACACATGGTTGTTGAGACCATAAGGGGTTCAGGTCATGTGCTTTTGCACTCACAATGGAGACAGCTCAGTGTTGATGAAACAAATAACTTTCATCCCTCCAAAGTACATGAACAAACATAATTCTCTGTGTGTTGCAAGGCTTAAAGGTTCAATACTCATACTCAACGTGCAGTCACTTTCAGGAAAGAGCTTCACACATCTCCATTACAGTATACAAGGGGCAAATGACTTAACATGTGTCTGCCAAACATCCCATAAACCTGGGTCTCACAAAGGGAGGCAACCATGGAGTGGGAGCTTGGGTATCTCTCTCACCAAGACAACACATAGATGCATATGCACAATGCATGCAAATGCTGAGACCGTGGCCATGAACAAGAATTATATTTACAAAAGCTCATGGTATCAACAGTGAGTGAACACGCATGTCATCATAGTGATCTCAGAATTTCTTGGTTTTTCTAACTCTGCCGTTACGTCTTGGTGCATCCCCAACATTCACAGTAGAGTTGGAGGCAGCCTGCTGGCTGTTAGGCTCTGTTGGCGGTGATGACCTTGGCAGGTGTCGTCTGGTGGGCTGAAGCCTGGAGGGCCACCGCCTGCTTTGACTCTCCTTCTGTGAGACAGGTACATCCTCCTCGGCCTGTGGAATTGGACCTGATGGGGTCACGGGCAGATAGGATCAGAATCGGTTGGATACTCTTGGGGTCACCTGGATGGATGGCCCCTGGGTGTCCAGCTGACGGTACACCTCCATTTGTGTCCGTGAGGGCCCTGCCTGACTCCTTGAGAAAAAGGGGCACCTGGAGTGAGGATGAGGCCCTGTTCGCCTCTCACCTAACCGATGGTAGATCCCACTTATGCCTAGAGCAGTGGAGTGCAGGTACAAGCGTAAATCTGGCAGAACATGCTCGGCCAAGGTCTCCAAAGTAGCTGCCATCCTTCCCACAGTGGCCTCGAGGTGCCCACATGTCAGAGCTTCTACATCAGAAAGAACACAGATGGAATCCTCCATCCTTCGCTCTCGTCTATTGACTGCCTAACGCTACTCTGTCTGATATTCTGCCACCTGTGTTTGCATCTCCAGCATTTTAGCGCCAACTGTTTCCAGAGGCTCAACATCTGACCTGGACTCAGTGAATGCATATTCCCCAGCAGTCCTCTGAGTGTCAGAGGCCTCATCTGTCACTGCCCCCAACTGGTGTATAGATGTGTCTGTGAGGTGTTCTCCAGAAAGAGACCTTGAGCCTAATCTAGATCTAGCACTCACCAAGGTGTGTTTCTCTGCTGGTGGAGGGTGTGGGTGAACGCAGTAATAGTTTTTCATCAGAAGCATCCCCAGTCTCCTGCCCTGATGTGGTCCAGGGACTGGGGCCTATGTTCCGTCTCAAGCACTGTCTGGGCCTGCTGGTGACTGTAAGAGGCAGCGATCGAGTTCGTTCAAAAGCAGCCAGATAACAACATTGTATGTCACTTATTGTGAAAGGCAGGATGTAAACAACTCATGGAGGGCTCATCCATACTGGCTTTCTGGGAGAGGCCAATCTTTCCATCGCCACAGGATTAATCGCTGTCCTTCTCTGCCAACTCGGTGGCATCATCCTTGAATCGGGCGAGTTCCTGGAAGTCGGTCATCCCTCCTCCCATCTGGGATCTCTTCCTCCTGCTGTGGGAAAGCTTGGCCTACATGAAGACAAATGGATGGAATGTGATGAGAAAGGGATCAGATGTTGGGAAACATCCATGCCTGCTGTGTGTGTTGAGCCCTCCCCAGTCAGGGCTGAAGATGCTGTTTGAGCAGCCTGATAGATGGGATAGATTTGGGTGATATTAAAGTGTCCATGAGACAATTGGTGCTGTTGATTCTCCGACTAATATTGTTTGAGAGTCCTGAGCAGTGTAATCCTTTGAGTGCTTGATATCGTTCTGAAAGTGTGAGTTTGGAGTGAGTTGAAGGTTGACTTACTCTGGCGGAACAGATGAGATCAGTCATCCTCTTCCTGTACTGTCAGGCATTTCATTGTCAGTTGCCTGTGGCCTAGACCTCCTCTGTGACTGCCTCCCAGGAAAACGAGGTGAGGGTGGTGGACCTCCTGGTTCCATCCCTCAGGGAGAGGGCATCATGGCGCTGGTGGACACGTCAGACAAGAGCCTCAAGGGAGTTGTGGCTGAACCTCGGGGCTCCTGTCTTCTATCTCCTGGGATCCACCTCAGAAACCAGCACAGATGCACACACCTCGGTGAGCAACATTAATGTACAGGCTTCTGGGGCATAATCTGGTGAGCACCACACAATTACCTGCACATCAGGTGGAGGCAGGAACATCCAGGGGAGTCAGCAGTCAGAGGTCTGCTGGATCTCAGGACTTAGCTGAGTCCCAGTCAGATGCCGAGCCTCTGGTCAAGGTTATCCCAGAGCTGGTGCAGATACTACGACATGGCCATGAGATTCAGGAGGAGATGTCACCGACATTCCATTGACTGCACAGCTGATTGGAGGAGTCCCAAAGTCTACGTGTGCAGCAGATGATGCCGACAATGCGTGGCACTAAGTTCAACACTGCTAGGGTGGCGACCGCAGTGGAAAGCCTGGAGCATGAAGTTAGCGTCTTGACTGATGGTGTTCAAGGTATGGCTCAGTCAGTGACAACATGGCTGAGGTCCTCGACATCATGTCCCAGTTGCTGAGGGACGTGTCTCAGACGCAGGGGAACATTACCAGTCACTGCGGAGCATCGCTGACGGCGTCGACACCATGGTGCAGACAATGGGGAGCCGCCAGGGCTGTGTCTTGTTGGGTGTTCCGATACACAAACGAACCAACACGGTTGTAGATGGTACAACTCTGTTTTATTGTTCTATACAATAATAACTATTAACTTCTGGCTGTGGTTCGTACTTCACCAGCTAACCTGTGGACCCAGCCCTAGCACTATCTTAGTGAGGCACTCAGCACATGGTCTATGTCTGAGTGGCACGCTGTGAGCTCTGTGCTCTGAGCTATCTCCTGGTGGAATGAGCGGGAACTGTGGTGTTCCCTGTTTTATAGTGCGTGTGCTCTCACTGGTGATTGGCTGCGATGTTGTGTGTGTGTTGGTTGGTCCAACTACCTGTCCATCAATGTGTGTGTGTGATTGCACCATGATATGTTAATGTGGATATCATGACAGGCTGGAAGAACCAGATGATGCAGAGGCCTTCGGAGCTCGATCCAGCAGCCCCTCGCACCCATGGAGACTTCCAGGGCCCTACAGGAACCATCAGGGGGGAGGAAGCTCTGGAGGCCAACCCGGGGACTGCTACGAAGGCGACAATGGCAGTCTCCGGTTCTTCTAAATGCCCCCTCCTGACACCGGTGCATCTCAAGGGCAAGCGGCTGAACAGGGTGACACGGTGATGCCAGTGACACCGGTAAGTTAGCCGGGGCCCTCCAGCTCCAGGCCCTCCAGAGGGTGTCTGCCAAGGGCATCAAAGGCCACTGGGCGTGAAAAGCTGGTTTAGCACACTGGTCTAAATCGCTGGCTTTGACAGCAGACCAAGGCAGGCCAGCAGCACGGTTCAATTTCCGTACCGGCCTCCTCGAACAGGCGCCAGAATGTGGCGACTAGGGGCTTTTACAGTAACTTCATTTGAAGCCTACTTGTGACAATAAGCGATTTTCATTTCAAGCGACAGGCTGCCTCCATCTCTTTTTTAAAAATAAATTTAGTGTACCCAATTCATTTTTTCCAATTAAGGGGCCATTTAGCATGGCCAATCCACCTATCCTGTACATCTTTGGGTTGTGGGGGCAAAACCCACGCAGCACGAGGGGAATGTGCAAACTCCACACGGACAGTGACCCAGAGCCGGGATCGGACCTGGGACCTCGGCGCCGTGAGGCAGTAGGGCTAACCCACTGCGCCATCGTGCTGCCCTCTCCGTCGGAAGAAATAGCGAGGCATCTGGATGGAAATTGTCCCATTGGACAGATGCAGCATGGGTTCATAAAGGGCAGGTCGTGCCTAACTAATTTAGTGGAATTTTTTGAGGACATTAACAGTGCGGTAGATAACGGGGAGCCAATGGATGTGGTATATCTGGATTTCCAGAAAGCCTTTGACAAGGTGCCACACAAAAGGTTGTTGCATAAGATAAAGATGCATGGCATTAAGGGGAAAGTAGTAGCATGGATAGAGGATTGGTTAATTAATAGAAAGCAAAGAGTGGGGATTAATGGGTGTTTCTCTGGTTGGCAATCAGTAGCTAGTGGTGTCCCTCAGGGATCAGTGTTGGGCCCACAACTGTTCACAATTTACATAGATAATTTGGAGTTGGGGACCAAGGGCAATGTGTCCAAGTTTGCAGACGACACTAAGATAAGTGGTAAAGCAAAAAGTGCAGAGGATACTGGAAGTCTGCAGAGGGATTTGGATAGGCTAAGTGAATGGGCTAGGGTCTGGCAGATGGAATACAATGTTGACAAATGTGAGGTTATCCATTTTGGTAGGAATAACAGCAAAAGGGATTATTATTTAAATGATAAAATATTAAAACATGCAGCTGTGCAGAGAGACCTGGGTGTGCTAGTGCATGAGTCATAAAAGGTTGGTTTACAGGTGCAACAGGTGATTAAGAAGGCGAATGGAGTTTTGTCTTTCATTGCTAGAGGGATGGAGCTTAAGACGAGGGAGGTTCTGCTGCAATTGTATAAGGTGTTAGTGAGGCCACACCTGGAGTATTGTGTTCAGTTTTGGTCTCCTTACTTGAGAAAGGACGTACTGGCACTGGAGGGTGTGCAGAGGAGATTCACTAGGTTAATCCCAGAGCTGAAGGGGTTGGATTACGAGGAGAGGTTGAATAGACTGGGACTGTACTCGTTGGAATTTAGAAGGATGAGGGGGGATCTTATAGAAACATATAAGATTATGAAGGGAATAGATAGGATAGATGCGGGCAGGTTGTTTCCACTGGCGGGTGAAAGCAGAACTAGGGGGCATAGCCTCAAAATAAGGGGAAGTAGATTTAGGACTGAGTTTAGGAGGAACTTCTTCACCCAAAGAGTTGTGAATCTATGGAATTCCTTGCCCAGTGAAGCAGTAGAGGCTCCTTCATTAAATGTTTTTAAGATAAAGATAGATAGTTTTTTGAAGAATAAAGGGATTAAGGGTTATGGTGTTCGGGCCGGAAAGTGGAGCTGAGTCCACAAAATATCAGCCATGATCTCATTGAATGGTGGAGCAGGCTCGAGGGGCCAGATGGCCTACTCCTGCTCCTAGTTCTTATGTTCTTATGTCTCTGATATGCATCCTGGGCACACACCTAGACATAGCAGTATACCTCGAAAGATCAAAAAGATTGAGGATCACTGAGTGGGCATGGTGGTGGTGGGGGAGGGGTGCGGAATCATAATCTGTAGCTGGGGGAAATGGAAATTTCCAATGTGATGCACGATCAATTAAACTCAAAGACGAGGTTGTAACATTACTGAAGGCTTTAATAGACTAGATCTGTTCCCCAGCAGCTTCGGTACAGAATGAGGGCTGCTGGGACGGCACCTGTTCTTATACCCCACCTGTCAGGGCGGAGCTACATACCAAACAGCCAATGGTAAACTCCTAGGTTTACCCAATGTTCTACAGCCTCTCGGGTATTGCAATACCTGATAATACCACATTCACCCCCGGTTAAAAAAGAGTCCGGCAGGGGTGGTGGCCAGTGGTTACAATTGCATCTAACATGGTATGATCAGATATGGAGCTACCGGGATACCTCCTTACAGGGTTGTCGAGAATATTTACAAGCGTGGAAGATATATACAGTCAGTGTTCATTTACAGTTACAGTTATAGTGAAGCAATCAGTTGGTCGGGTGGCCTGGTCGTCCTCCTGGATCGTCTGAGCCTCTGTGGTGATTCTGGTGGGGGTCGGGAGTCTGCGACTCCGGGAGTGTGGCTTCGGCCTCCATGGCAGCTTTGTCACCCCTAGATGGCGCTGGTGGGGCAAACGGTTGACACGAGAGGGGGGGCGCCTGTAGGGGGTGTCGGTGGGTGGGATGGTCTAGGTAGGAGCGGCGGGAGGACCGACCCTCCAGTGAGGTGCTGTGGGGGGAGGGTAATGGTTCGGGTGCGCGTGGGGTTCCGGAGGGCGCCAGGTCCCGGAGGGAGACTGTATCTTGCCGGCCGTCAGGGAACGCCACGTAGGCGTACTGGGGGTTAGCGTGCAGCAGGTGGACCCTCTCGACCAACGGGTCTGACTTGTGCGCCCGCACGTGCTTCCGAAGCAGGATGGGTCCGGGTGTCGCTAGCCAGGTTGGGAGCGAGGTCCCGGAGGAGGACTTCCTGGGGAAGACAAGGAGACGTTCATGAGGTGTCTGATTGGTAGTTGTACAGAGCAGCGACTGGATGGCGTGGAGGGCCTCCGGGAGGACCACCTGCCAGCGGGAGACGGGGAGATTCCTGGACCGTAGGGCCAGAAGGACGGTCTTCCAGACTGTTCCGTTCTCCCTCTCTACCTGCCCATTTCCCCGGGGGTTGTAACTGGACGTCCTGCTTGAGGCGATGCCCTTGCTGAGCACGAATTGACGCAGTTCATCGCTCATAAAGGAGGACCCCCTATCACTGTGTATGTAGGCGGGGAAACCGAACAGTGTAAAGATACCCTGGAGGGCCTTGATGACGGTGTTTGCGGTCATGCCGGGGCAGGGGATAGCGAATGGGAACCGGGAATACTCGTCAATCACGTTCAGGAAGTACGTGTTGCGGTCGGTGGAGGGGAGGGGGCCTTTGAAGTCCATGTTGAGGCGTTCAAAGGGACGGGAAGCCTTTATCAGGTGCGCCCTCTCTGGCCGGTAGAAGTGCGGTTTGCACTCCGCGCAGATTTGGCAGTCCCTGGTGACTGTCCTGACCTCCTCGATGGAGTAGGGCAGGTTGCGGGTCTTAATGAAGTGGAAAAAATGAGTGACCCCCGGGTGGCAGAGGTCCTCGTGGTGGGCATCGGAAGGCTCGTTTAGCTTCCCAGGACTGTGCAAGATCTCGTAGTTGTAGGTGGCGAGTTCTATCCTCCACCGTAAGATCTTGTCGTTCTTTATCTTGCCCTGCTGTGCATTATCAAACATGAAGGCCACCGACCGTTGGTCAGTGAGGAGAGTGAATCTCCTTCTGGCCAGGTAATGCCTCCAATGTCGCACAGCTTCCACTATGGCTTGTACCTCTTTTTCGACCGAGGAATGTCGAATTTCTGAAGCCAAAGTCTCGGCCTTGGACTTCTTGACCCTTCGCCGCCAAGACCTCCACTGCGGATGCCACCTGTGCGGTGTTGGCCTGAGTGGCATGCATGCTCGGCGCCATTTCCTACAGGCGATTGGGCTCCACCAACTGCACCTGCAGATACTGAATGGTTGCCGACAACCCCTCATGGAATCCCTGGCTCTGCGACGGCACCTCCACTATAGATGCGACTTTCTATTCCAGAAATCAGGAACCCGTCTGGACGGCAGCTAGTCCCTGGAGGCAGCCCGCCCTCCGCACCTCCACACCGTCGGGGGTTCCTACCTCCACCTGTTGTATTGCAGCATGTGTGTTGTGTGCTTCAGCTAGTGTCCCAGGAGCCTCTTCACTGAAGTGCCCAACCGAGGTGTTTCTCTGGGATGGTGGAGGGTGTTGGAGCCAGCTGTGATGGAAAACCTGTGTCATCCCCGAACACGAGCTCCGGGGTGTCACAGGACGCGGGTTGAGGGCTCCCATTTCTGGCCATGTCCTCATCCTCGTTGATATCCGCTGGTGATTCTAGTCGGGGTCGGAGCGGTGGACACCAGAAGCGCCCGTGCAAGATACAACACAGGACACATGATTGCATCGCGGGCCGGTGGGGGTGGGGATGGGGGGAGTGGGTGGTTGGGGTGTGTAGGGGAGGGGTTGTGTGGGGAGGAGGGTGAAGGGGGGTGTGGGGGGGATGGGGGTGGTGGAGAGGGATTGTGGGGGAGGTGTGGGGGTGGTGCTGCCATCAGTTCCACAACACAGCGGGATCTCACTTCCTCACCCGATGCCAACCCGCTCATGGGCGACTGCCCTCTCTCCGGGCCCACCGACCAAGCCCAGTGCCCTCTGTTGCGATGCGGTGAGGGGCCACAGGTCCGGCGATCCTCCTCCAGTCTTCGCTCTCTCAAGGTGATTGTGAGCGGCCTGCTCCTGGAAGGTGGGGAGGGGCAATGGGGGAAACAGAAACCACACAATGTTAGACAGTCCGACGCATGCAGCCCAGGGGGTGGATAGCTGGTGGCTTCAGTGGCCAGGGCACCTGGCCATGCCGGCCGGTATGGGTGCTGGCATGTGGTACAGGGTGTGGTTTCGGCCTCCCTCTGGGTGGGGTGGCGGGTTGGGCTATGTGTGTGTGGATGGGGGTTGGGGCTAAGGGCACAGTGCTACCTACTTACCCTGGCCGCCCTGAGGAGGTTGTGGACTTTTTTCGGCACTACTGGCCAGTGCTGACGATGTTGCCTACGGTGCTCACAACCTCTGCCTGTTTTGTCCAAGCACTCCAAACGGCAGTGGCTGGGAACCTCCTTCCCACCCTGGGTGCAGGGTTGCCTGCCTCTCCCCCACGGGATCTACCAGGGTCTCCAGTCTAGCGTCTGTGAAATGGGCGCCGCTCTCCTTGCTGCCATCTTGTTGGCTGTGATGAGTGGGCGTGGAGAGTGAAGTGTCAATATGTGGCAGCAGCTTGTCAGCCTCCTGAGTGTCAACCCCAAACCTGATGAATCCGGCACCATTTCTCATTGGAATCAATCGTGTTCCATGTGGCGTTGGTGCTAGCCCCTTAATGGTTCGTGAATCGGTCCAGGTGCGGCGCCAGTTTTGCTGTCGGAAAAGTCCACTAAACTTGCCCTGGCATCAACACTTAGTCTCAGAAATGGAGTATCCGGCCCATGATATTTGTAAAGTTTCTTTGCAGACACATTTAAGCTTAATTTTTTTAAACTCTAAAGTAGCATTGGATTTAACAGATCAGTCAAGTAAAACCAATATGATTGATTGCATCTGGTGGCGCATCACGGTGGTGCAGTGGTTAGCACTGCAGCCTCACGGCACCGAGGTCCCAGGTTCGATCCCGACTCTGGGTCACTGTCCATGTGGAGTTTGCACATTCTCCCCGTGTCTGCGTGGGTTTTACCCCCACAACCCAAAGGTTTTTTTTTATAAATGTTTTTTATTGGGTTTTTGACTAAAGTATATTTACCGTTATGTACACAAAATTGAATACATGTATATATATACACAGAAGAGAAGGAAACACGCACAAAAAACAAAACAAACAACAACTAAACAAAAAAAAAAGTTAGAATGAAATAACTGGTAGGGTATTATGTGCTAGCTCAACAACAGCAGCTCTGTATAATTGGCAGTATTGTTTTTAGCACATAAGTAGGCATGTGGGGGGGGGGGGGGAACTGGGGGGGTACATATACATTTGGGCGCCGGGAAAACAAATGCAGAACAATTACAGAGGGCAATACGCGAATGGATCTGGTGTTGGTGTTGTCGCTTGCTTCTCCCGGACAGTTTTCGCTGCCGTTGTCGTCTCGTGATCACCTCCGCTTCAGCCGTTCGTCCCGTCTTTTGCCCGGATTTTCCTTGTTCTCTGCTTCTGTAGATGCCAAGTTTGTTATTGTTCCTCGTGCCCTCCTTCCGGCTGCCATTCCCTTGCCTACCCCACCTCACTGGTTCCCCTCTATTGTTCTCCTCCCTCTTCCACCCCCTACCGTCCCCGCCCCCCCCCCCCCCTTCTCCTGTGGTTCGCCTTTCTTTTCTCTTAGGTTTAGCTGCTATCCGCTCCCCCCCCCCCCGCCCCCGGTCGATTCCTCCCTTCCCCGCCTCACCTACTTTCCCCTGATTCTTGGCTATCTGGCTATTCTTCTGCTTGTTCGTTGGCCACAAACAGGTCCCGGAACAATTGGGTGAATGGCTCCCACGTTCTGTGGAAGCCGTCGTCTGACCCTTGGATGGCGAATTTGATTTTCTCCATTTGGAGAGATTCCGAGGGGTTGGACAGCCAGTCTGAGCTTTGGGTGGTGCTGCTGACCGCCAGCCAAACAGGATTCTACGGCGGGCAATCAGGGAGGCAAAGGCAAGGGCGTCCACCCTCTTCCCCAGGAATAGATCTGGCTGGTCTGATACCCCGAAGACCGCCACTTTCGGGCATGGCTCCTCCCTCACCCCCACCACTTTGGACATTGCCTCGAACAAGGATGTCCAGTACCCTGCAAGTCTGGAGCAAGACCAGAACATGTGGGCTTGGTTGGCCGGGCCTCCTTGGCACCGTTCACATCTGTCCTCCACCTCCTACTCATACGAGTTCTTGTTAAGTGGGCTCTATGTACCACTTTTAGTTGCGTCAGGCTCAGCCTTGCACATGTGGAGGTGGAGTTGACCCTATGCAGTGCTTCGCTCCAGAGTCCCCACCCTATTTCAATCCCCAGGTCCTCCTCCCATTTATTTCTTGTTGTGTCCAGTACGGTGTCGGCCCTTTCTACCAGTCGGTCATACATGTCATTACAGTTCCCTTTATCTAGGATGCTTGCGTCCAGTAACTCATCCAGTAATGTCTGTCGTGGTGGTTGTGGGTACGTCCTTGTCTCCTTTCGTAGGATGTTTTTGAGTTGCAGGTACCTTAGCTCGTTCCCCCTGACTAGCTGGAATTTCTCTGTCAGTTTGTCCATTGTTGCGACTCTGCCGTCCGTGTATAGGTCCCTGACTGTCAGTATCCCTCCGTCCTGTCCCCACTTCTTAAAGGTGGCGTCAGTCAGCGCTGGTGTGAAACTATGGTTGCTGTAGATGGGAGCTTTGTCTGATATTTTGGTCAGGCCAAATTGTTGCCGTAGTTGGCCCCAGGATTGGAGGGTGGCTATCACCACCGGGCTGCTGAAATGTTTTTTGGGTGGGGATGGGTGTGCCGCCGTGGCGAGGGCCCGGAGGGAGGGTCCCCATGCAGGAGGCCTCTTCCGCACGCACCCACTCGGCTTCTGGCTCCTTGATCCATCCCCTTATTCACTCGGCCGTTGTCGCCCAGTGGTAGAAATGTAGGTTTGGGAGGGCTAGCCCACCTCCCTGGAATTTTTTTTTGTAGAACCTCCTTTGGGATCCTAGCATTCTTCCTCCCCCGCCACACCCCCCCTCCCCCCCCACCCCCCCCCCCCCCATCCGAACGCCATGATTAGTTTGTCTAGTGCTTTGAAAAAGGCCTTGGTGATCTAGATCGGAATGGATCTAAGTAGGAAGAGGTACCTGGGCATTACGTTCATTTTGATCGTCTGGACTCTCCCCGCGAGGGAGAGTGGGAGTGTGTTCCATCTTTGCAGGTCCTTTATTACTTCCTCTGTCAGACTGGTGAGGTTCCATTTGTGGATCTCTTTCCACCCACAACCCAAAGATATGCAGGGTAGGTGCATTGGCCACGCTAACCTGCCCCTTAATTGTAAAAATGATTGATTGCATCTGGGCATCAGTGGTTGGTGTTTGTTATATTTCCTGCATCCTGGTTCACAGAACCACCCATTGTCTGAAACCACACATGTGATGCATTCTCGTGCTCCGTTCCAACTCTGGTATTTGATCTTGGTACCATTAAGAGCAAATTTCAGAAATCATGTCAGAATAAACACGTATTGACGTATATCAAAGCAAGAAGGCAAAACATCAAATAAAAAGAAAGCAAAGACAGGTTGAAAGAAACGGTACAACATGAACTGGGGTAGCTTTATTTTCTTCACACCACCTGTTCCGCCATTTTGCACATCACCACCTTTACTGCAACCTTGTAAAGTCACTGAAGTTATAGAATCATCGAATGGTTATAGCACGGAGGGAGGCCTTTCTTCCATGTTATCTGTGCTTGCTCTCTGCAAGATCAACTCTGTCAGTCACACTACCCTTCCCCTTTCTCCGCCCTCCTGCATTATTTTTTCTCTTCATACTCTTGTCCGTCTCAACCGCTGAGGAGTGCTGAGACAGTCGACTGGAAAGAAGTAGTGCCAGTACAAATTGAAATGGTTGGAGAAGTAAGGGTACTTCTGTAAAAGGCTGCAATTGGATGGAATATATGAACTGGATCTGAAGGGCTTAGGATGCCTGTATCTCAGCAGAGGTGTTGGATCTGGGAGAGTGACTGTTGAAATTATTTTTGGAGAAGTGACAATATATTAGTTTGTTGAAAATCTAAATATTTATTTTGCTATTCATTTTTTGATTAAAAACCTATCAATCGTGAAATATAAAATTGTTTTTATGTTCTCATGAGATGTGTTTCTTTTTTCTTTTCCCCCCTCTAATCAGTGAAAGACTGTCGGATATTCGCACAGCTTAATTATTTGTTATTCATTCACAGGATTTTCGACTCATAGATGTTTGCAGATCAAATGGAGGCCATTCGGCCCAGCTTGTTCATGCCGGTCAACAAAGATCTGACTGCGCTAATCCCATTTTCCAGCACTTGACCCATAGCCCTGGAGGTTATGGCAGCGCAAATGAATATCTAAATACTTAAATGTTACGAGAGTTTCTGACTCAACCTCCTTTCAAGACTCCCATCACCCTCTGAGTGGAAAAAGTTTCTCCTCAAATTCTGTCTTAACCTTCTATCTCTGACTCTAAATCCAAGTCCCCTAGTTATTGACCCCTCTACTAATGGAAAACGTGCCTTCCTGTCCACCCTATCTATGCCCCGCATTACCTTATACACCTCTATCAGGAGCACCAAGGGAAACAGCCTCAGACTATTCAATTTCTCCTCAGAGCTCAGGCCCCCAAGCCTATCCTGGTAAATCACCTCTGCACCCTCTCCAGTGCAATCATATCCTTGTGAGAATTGCAGTACTGCCCATACATTACCCATGAAAAGGTGATGGAGAACCACCTTTTTGAACCACCCCAGTTTAAGTACTGTTAGGGAGAGAGTTTGAGAAATTTTGAAGGAACAACAACATCTTTCCAAGTCAGGATGGTGTATGACTTGGAGGGAACTGCTATGTACAAAAGATTTTCCTGGCATTGCCATTGGTTCTTCTACCATTCACTTTATATCTGTATCCTCTAGTTTCACTTTGAAAATCTTTCCAAACACTGAGGTTAAACTGACTTACCTGCAGTTGCAGAGTTCTTTACACCCTTTTTTGAACAATTGCAATTCTACAGTCCTATTGCACCACATCTGTATCTAAGGAGGATTGGAATATTATGGCCTGTGCCTCCCTCAATATCCTTGATGCCTCCTGTGGTAAACCATGTTGTTGTATTATATGCATTGTGCTGTATCGGGCATGCCTGGGCTTGTCCAGGCTGGCTCTGCCTGTGGCCCCTCCCCTCGGGCTTCTGTATAAAAGTGGCAAGCCTCTGCCTCCGGACCCAGTTTGGGTCCAGAGGCAGGAGGCTTGCTGGTTAGTGTATTAAAGCCTCAGTTACGTTTATCACTCGTCGTGTATTATTGATGGTGTATCAATTTTATACACTAAACTTCTAAAGATGGACTCCTCACTCAAGATGAACTCCTCACTCAAGCCTGATCGCTTGGAACTGGACCCACAAGCAGCCACCGCTACAGAAACATTTGAACACTGGCTAAGCTGCTTTGAAGCGTACCTCGCATCCTTCAACGAAGACTTCACAGACCTCCAGAAGAAGCAGGTCCTCCACACACGGGTGAGCCCAAGAGTCTTTAACCTCATCAGGGACGCCCCCTCGTACGTGGAGGCAGTAACGCTGCTAAAAGGACATTACGTGAAATCCGTTAACCAGGTCTATGCTAGGCACCTCCTCGCCACGAGACGGCAACGCCCTGGGGAATCATGCCCTTGCGCATCCTCTGCCGGAACATGTGACTGCCGTGCGATATCGGCTACCCAGCACGCCGAGCTGCTGATCAGGGACGCTTATGTCGCGGGCATGCACTCTAACTATATCCACCACGATTATTAGAAGGGGGGACACTCGGCCTCCCAGAGATAGTACAACTCACCAACTCACTGGAGGTAGCCTCCCAGAACATGGGGCTCTCCACCTCCGACCGCGCGGCACCCTCGTGGGCCTCATGGGCGCAGCCATCAACCGACCCGGGTGCGACGCAAGCCTGCGCCGTACAGCGGCCCGCCAACGCCGGAGGCCCGAAGTGCTACTTCTGCGGCCAGAGTAATCACCCCCAGCAACGCTGCCCGGCACGGAACGCAACTTGTAACGGCTGCGGGAAAAGGGCCACTTCGCAAAAGCCTGTCAGGCCCGACCCCCCCCCCCTAAATCTTCTAGGCCCAGCAGCGCTGCCTGCTGCCCGTTGGGGCCACCCCCGGCTGCCGCGCCACCCACCATGTGCGACCCGTGGTCGCCGCCATCTTTAATTTCGGCTGACACGTGCGACCCACGGGGGGCCACCATCTTGCACCTCACCCGCCACGTGCGACCCACGGGGGCTGCCATCTTGGCCACCATCTTGCACCTCACCCACCACGTGCGACTCATGGGGGCCGCCATCTTGGGACCACTCCGCAGCCTCCCGGGAGCCCTGCTCACCCGACCGTACGCTGGCCGCCGCTACCTCCGAGCGGCCTACCAACCGCCTTCCGACACTCACCTCCGTCGCACTCGACCAGTCCCGGCCGCACCACCTCGCGAAGTCCACGATGACCGTCCAGATCAACGGACACGAGACGGCCTGCCTTTTCGACTCCGGGAGCACAGACAGCTACTAACGAGACTCCTCACGAACGTATGTTTGCCTTCCCCAGGAAGTCCACCTCCGGAGTCTCGCTTCCATCCTGGCTGACAGTCGCAGGGCCCATCCTTCTCCGGCAGCATGCGAGGAGCCATAGAACCGACCCCCTCATTGAGAAGGTTCTGCTGCTCCTGCAAACCCCCAATATACCTACGTGGCACGCCAGGACGGACGGCAGGACATGGTCGCCCTTCGGGATTTGGCTCCTGCAGGCTCCCCGGAGACCATCACCACCACCCCCCACCCTACCCCGCCTTGCCCCACCCCTGCTCACCTCCCTCGCGAACTGACACCCACAGGCCCACCGGCAACAAGCACCACCACCTCCGCCCATTGAGGAAGTACACGTTACGGTCAATGGAGGGGAGGGGCCCTTTGAAGTCCATGCTGAGGTGCTCAAAAGGGCGGGAGGCCTTTACCAGATGTGCTCTGTCTGGCCGATAGAAGTGCGGCCTGCACTCCGCGCAGACCTTGCAGTCCCTGGTCACGGACCTGACCTCCTCGATGGAGTAGGGCAGGTTGCGAGCCTTGATGATGTGGAAAAAGCGGGTGACCCCTGGGTGACAGAGGTCGTTGTGGAGGGCCCGGAGTCGGTCTACTTGTGCGCTGGCACATGAGAGGGCATCTGGGGGCTCATTGAGCATCCCGGGTCGATACAAGATATCGTAGCTGTAGGTGGAGAGCTCGATCCTCCACCTCAGAATCTTGTCATTCTTAATCTTGCCCCGCTGTGTGTTATTGAACATGAAGGTCACCGACCGTTGGTCAGTGAGGAGAGTGAATCACCTGCCGGCCAGGTAATGCCTCCAATGTCTCACAGCTTCTACGATGGCTTGGGCTTCCTTTTTGACGGACGAGTGTCGAGTTTCGGAGGCATGGAGGATACGGGAGAAGAAAGCCATGGGCCTGCCCGCCTGGTTGAGTGTAGCAGCCAGG
Organism: Scyliorhinus torazame; assembly: GCF_047496885.1. NCBI lineage: Eukaryota > Metazoa > Chordata > Chondrichthyes > Carcharhiniformes > Scyliorhinidae > Scyliorhinus > Scyliorhinus torazame. The sequence continues at coordinate 176,609,956 of NC_092707.1, forward strand.
CAAAGTCCGACGCATCGCTCTCCACTTGGAATGGGATGGACTCATCTACTGCGTGCATCGTGGCTTTAGCAATATCTACCTTGATGCGATTGAAGGCCAGTTGGGCCTCAGCCATCAGGGGAAATGTGGTGGATTTGATCAGTGGTCGGGCCTTGTCCGCATAATTGGGAACCCACTGGGCATAGTAAGAGAAGAACCCCAGGCATCTCTTCAGGGCCTTGGGGCAGTGGGGGAGGGGGTTCCAGGTGTCGGGCCCTAGGACATCCACAACGTAGCCGAGGATGGCCAGGCGGGTTGTGCGGAAGACGTATTTCTCTCTATTATAAGTTAGGTTCAGGAGTTTAGTGGTGTGGAGGATGCACCGGAGGTTCTCGTCATGGTCCTGCTGGTCACAGCCGCAGATGGTGACGTTGTCTAGGTACGGGAACGTGGCTGCAGCCCGTACTGGTCAACCATTTGGACCATTTCTCTTTGGAAGACCGAGACCCCATCTGGCCTAGTGATGTGTCAACTTTTAAGTAGAAATAATATCCTTATCAATTTGTGGTGTTTTTGCAATTCATTTTGGAGCGAATTAAATCATTAAAAAAAAAAATTTAAGAGTACCCAATACATTTTTTTCCAATTAAGGGGTAATTTAGCAAGACCAATCCATCTCCCTGCACATCTTTGGGTTGTGGGGGCGAAACCCACGCAAACACGAGGAGAATGTGCAAACTCCACACGGACAGTGACCCAGAGCCGGGATCGAACCTGGGACCTCGGCGTCGTGAGGCAACAGGGCTAACCTACTGCACCACTGTGCTGCCCATAGCTAATGAAATCATATGCAGCTCCCAATTATTTTCCCTTATCTTCAACCAGAGGAAGCCAGACCCACAAACATGTTCTTGGGTCCAATGAATCAAACCTGCTGCTTCACCAAAGGAAGAAAGTCAACTAAGGGCTTTACATTCCTCCCAATATTCTAAATTTTAATAATACTTTAGCTAGATTATAATTTTGCAAATAATTTACTCCTCAGTAAATATTCCCCTGCCATTAAGGGAGTAGGAGTTGTATTCACTGAGTGTTTGATATAGAACATTACGTCATACATAATTATGAATACAGAAATCCATTTTGATAAAGCATGTGAGATGGTGGTTATGCAAAGAGCTAAGTAAATTCCGAAAAGAAAAGGTAACTAATTCTAATGCTAAAACAGAACCCAACAATTAAACATTACTTATTATAGGTATAAGAATTCTAAGAGCAATTGAGTAAGGATATCCATCAAATATTAAAGGAATATTACCATAATCTCCAAGTGAGGTTTGCTAGGTTCAGAAGTCAATCTAATGGTTCTCCCTGGTGAATCTAAAGATTCAAGTTTGGGTTGAAATATTTATAACGCATTTTGGGATTGTGTAATTAATGGTCACGCGGAAGATGTTCATTTGATCAATAATAGACCACCCCTAACTAGCATCCTACATTTTGTGAAAGGACCAACTTTTTTTATACATATGTTTTTTATTGGGTTTTTGAACAAAGTATATTTACCGTTACGTATACAGAATTAGATGTATATATAGAAGACAAGGGCACACACAAACATACCAAAAAATAAAAATAAAAAAGAAATAAAACGTAAAAGAAAATAACTGGTACGCTTTTATGCACCAGCTCAACAGCAGCAACTCTGTACAATTGGCAATATTATTTACAACACAAATGTAGGCATCTGTTTGTGTGGAGGGAGGGAGAGACTGGGGAGGCAGATATACATTTGGGTGCCGGAGAAACAATTACAGAGGGCAATACTCGAATGGGTCTGGTGTTGGTGTTGTCACTTGCTTCTCCCGGATGGATTTCGTTGCCGTTTTCGTCTCGCGTTCACCTCCGCTTCAGCCGTTCGTCCCGTCCTTCGCCTGGATTTTCTTTGCTCTCTGTTCCTGGAGATGCAAAGTTTGTTATCGCTTCCCGTGCCTTCCTTCCGTTTATCATTCCCCTGCCTCTCTCCCCCCCCCCCCCCCCCCCCACCTCTCTGGTTCTCCTCAATTGTTTCCTGTCTCTTCACTCTTTCCCCCCTCCCCCCCCCTTCCCCCCTCCCCCCCACCTGTGGTTCGCCTTTCTTTCCTCTTAGGTTTAGCTGTCCATCCGTAACGTTGTTGCTCTTTTTAGCCTTGGTCTATTTGCTCTGTTTAGGTCACCTTTGCTCATGAGTCGCCAGGTATCTTTATGATACCGCCACATGGTTCAAGTTCAGGTTATGATTAATAACACAGCACACCGCTTAGTAAGGATTAAAACAACGGTCATTTATTATATACAACAAGCAATATTAATACCCTAATACTACTATTTATATAATAAACCTATCACTACTGGCCAATACTTAGGAAGAGCCCACCAGGTCAGGGAAACGAATGGCTTGTCCAATCAAATCTGGCCCGCGGGATTCAAAAGGCTGCTACAGGTCGGTGGCTAGGTGTCTCCACCAGATAGCGATCGATGGATTCAAACTTACACTTGCCGGTGGCTGGTCTTGCGAAGGTCTCGAGCAGGCGAAGAGGAGAGAGAGCGATCTGAACTTGGACCTTCACTTTTATAGGGCCCAGGGTCTTCCCGCCTCCCGGGGCGGCCCTTGACCCTGAGTCCCAAGTGATTGGATTCTGTCCCCAATCTCTGGGGTCGATGTGTCCAATGGTGAGGCGATTCCTCGATCAGGGGGTGGTTGCTCACCTGTCTTTGTTTCGGCCACTGCAGGTGCCGACAGGTCTGGCCCGGTATTCAATTGCTAATATGTTGCAATTGTTCCCGGGGATAGCCGATTTAACTGTGGATGTCTGAATAGATTGGCTGCAAACAGTCCTGAATGCAACTGTGAATACCTGGGTTGATGGGCTGTTGATAGCCCTGAGTATCGATCTGGGCTACCTTCCCAGAGCCGAATATGCAAAACTGTCTGCAGCTGCCTGCTTGTGTCTTCTTGGCTGCTTTTCCCAGCAGTCTTTCGGGTTAGCCGTTTTAAACTGGGGTTTGGCCAGATTAATCGGAACGCAGCCATTTTACATGGCTACATTCCCGCCTTGTGATCCTAACGCGAAGCGTGAAGGATCACATAAATTTTGTCCTCTTCGTTTCCCGACTGGGGGGGGGGGGCACCTCCCCCATGGCCACTACTCTGACCCTAGCTATGCACAAAAATTTACCTAAACAATTCTTGAGGGCGCTATGTCAGGCAGGGGCATGTGTCTGGAAAAAAATAAACTGGGAACCTCTAATTTTACCTAAATAATTCTTCAAGTATTATACAATCTTATCTCTCTAAACATACAATAACAATTACAACATTCAATATATTCTTTCCTGGCTTGGCAGTCAAGCTCAGGATCATACATTTCCATACATTCTTTTTTTTTTATTTACAGGAAAAACCGCCAGTGCATGTTTTATTATTCATATGTCGCGGGGGTCTGGGGTCTGGTCATAGTCGAATATCGGGGATTGGATCCGATAGACCGGGGTTCGAGGGCGGTACGCTCTCCTTTTCCACTTGCGGAGGCGCATGGTCTGTACTGCACAACTGAGTATAGCCAATGCCAACAGTGCCTCAATGATGTACGATAGGGAGTACCAAGTTATGAACTTGGCACACCAGGATAATGCAGTGTGGTTGGTGACTGGGCCCTCGGTACAACTGGGCAGTGAAGCGTTAACGGCAGGGGGGTTTGGAGTAAGGGGTCCGCGTTCCCGCGCAACCAAATGTCCACAAAGATGTTGAGCACGATGAAAGGAGTCCTCATGGCTGTCCTCTTTCTTTCTTTTCCTGTTTTTGCTGGTTTTCTCCGGACCTGGAGCTTCTGGAGTTCTGTAAGACAAGCGTAGTGTGTGTAAATACTTCGGTTTAATATCTGGTGTGTTAGTGTGTCTGTCCTTCTTGGGGCCAATTAAACCCTTATAATTGGTCACAGTATGTGACTCTCCCCCCATTTTTTTTTTCAAAACAAATGTTTGGACACGGCACACTTCCCAATGGTGGACCAGTGCTAGGTTTATCATCCAAATGTTCCAGGATATAAATAGCATGTGGCAGTAACCCAAAGGTTGCCTAAATAAAATAAACTGTTTTTGAAAGAAAAGTTCGAATGAGGTGCGTGTGGGCCGCGACGGGTACGATTTGGGTGGAGTCCCCGGGTAGGACGGCTACCAATACCGTATCTTCCCTACCCGAGCGTTTTGGACCAACGGGGGGGTCCCCAGGCAGGGCGGGTCTCACGCCGTTTCTCCACTGCCTGAGCGACCAAAGAACGGACAAAAATGTAGTCATCATGGTGGGGTTACTGTTCTGATTCTACCATCAAATCAGAAGAGTAGTTACAATCGGGTGTCTGAGGCAAGTCCTCAGAGGTATCGGCCGAATGGGCGTGTGGCGGTGGGTGTCAGTGGGAAAGTTAAAAAGTTCAGGTGAATGGGTGTGGGGCGGTGAGAAAATTCTCCTGTAGGACGAACAACATTTAACAAACAGAGAGACAACGAACAACATTTAACAAACAGACAGACAACGTAAAACCTTCTGCAGGTTCCATCAGAATACGGGACATCGTAAATCACATTTGGGCTGGGGTGTAATTAGCATATGGAGGGAGTGCAGCGTGACCAAAGAAGAAAGGAAGGAGGAGTGAAACAAAAATGAAGTGGCCTTGCTGAGGTAACGCTGCCATGAGAAGTGGTAGGTAAGTGCTCCCAGTTTGCATGGGGCAGCTGGGACCTTGTAGCTGCTGTGGGTGGTGTTCTCTTTCATATCTGGGGGCTAGTCTAGCTGGTGGGGGTCTCCTGCAATCTCGGGCGAAGTGTCCTGGCTGCTCACAGTTGTAACATGACCCCTGGGGCACATAAGGTGGAGCAGGCTCTATGGTGCATTGTTCCCTTGGGTGTGGTTCCCTGGGTGGGGGGTCAGGGCTGTTGGTTTCTTTGCTGGTTCGGGGGGCATTTGTGGGCTTATCCCGTTGGTGTTTCAGGGGGGCTTGACATTCTTGTGCGTAATGTCCTAATTGTCCGCAATTGTAACATTCCGGTGGTTTCTGTGGGGGGCTGTTCCTTCCTTCGATTACCCATGCGGGGTTCTGGTGCGTTTTAACTGGATGCATGTCTGCCTGCTCTTCCTCGGGTTCCCTAACTGCGGTTTTGTCTGCTTCTGCCTGCTGTTCTTCAGGATTTTTAACTGTGGGTTTGCTTTGTACAGACTGCTCCCAGGCGCGGGACGATCTTTTTAAAACCCATTTCTCATGGTGGGCTTCCTCTGACGGGTCATAATTTGTACAGGCTTTTTGTCCTGCCTCTGTGGCATGGGAGATAAGGGTGCGGGTCCATTTGGCCATATTGTCTGGGGACAAATGGGCACGATCTACGTTGCCGGAAACGGCTTCAAAATGAATCCACAAGCGTCCTGCGAACGCTGTGGGGTGTTCAGACATTTTCTGTCTGCATTTATTCAGACCGTCTATGGGGTCGCCCCGGTTGTACCCGATCGCATCCAGGATGGCGGCCTGCATTTCTGCAAGGGTGCCTCCTCCTACATTCTGTGGGTCGGGAAGGGCTGCTGCGACCAATGGGTCTAAGCTGAGTACCGTGAGCTTTACCTGCTCTTTCTCATCCAGGCCGTACATGGTCGCCTGGTGTTTGACGGTGGCAAAGAAATGGTGTGGGTCTGAAGCGGGGAGGAACGGTGTGATTTTGGCACACGCGTCCCGTAATTGGGTCACTGTGAGGGGGGTGGAATATAAGACTTCCGCCGCGTCTGCTGTGGCGGTGCGGTGGGTTGTTACAGGGTTCATGGGAGCCTGTATTATCTGTTGTGTGGGGGGTGGGGGTGCTTTCCTCCTTTGGGGTTTTCCCTGCGCACATGCTCCCTGAACATATCTCTGCGCTGTCTCTTGCAATTCTTCCCAATCAGGGCCGTGTTCCTGTTCTAAACTTTCCCCAAAGGTTTCTTGAAATCCCTTTTGGACAGAAAGCAGTGCTTTCAAGTCTGCAATCTGCTTTTGGCACTTTGCATGGTCTAAAGTACTCTGCCTTTGTTCCGTTGTTGTGGCGTGGAGCGCTCTCAAGGCTGCCTTGAGATCACTGCATTGTTTCTGGAGCGTCTCTACCTGGTTTTCTGTTTCTTTCTTGACCAGGACTGCACGCTGCAGGTCCTGATAAGCCTTCTCATATTGTGACTGGAAACTACTCAAGTGCGCCAGACACGATTGGTGACCCCGTTTGGCGTCAGCCACCTCTTCGTCTTTTGCTGCTAATTTCCCTTTCAATTCCAGGTTCTCTTTCTCAATTTCGCATATATCGGTTTTACTTATCCGATGTATGCCTTCTATTTCCTTGCGGAGCGTCCTGACGACCTCCTCTGTGCCTCGCAATTGTGCCAGACAGGACACAATTGCCATCGGCTTGCGCGCTTTTGCTAAACTCTTTCTGTGAATCTCACTCAGGTTCTCCCACCAAGTATGCCCTATACTTCCAGGACCTGAGTCGTCGTTATTGCAGAAATCCTTCCACACGGGCCATCCTTTGCCCTGCAGAATTTTGCGGATTTCCACTTCCCAAACGGGACACTGTCCCCGCTCCTACGCTGCTGACTGGTGCGACAGCAAAATCTTCGGGGTTCATGAGGCGCTGCATCGCTTGCATTGCCTGCATGGCTCGCTCTTATCTGCTCGTTACGTTCGAATTTGGAACAGGGGGCTAAGGTGGTGTGGTAGATGCGGGTACGGCTTGCGCTAATTTCCGAAATACCAACTGCCGACAGTTTTGACCCAACAAAAAATCTATCAGTTTTGCCTTATAACCCTGTTAGTTATCCATGCATATACACACTTCCGAATTGTGAATTATTAACCAGAACCGCTTGAACACTTGTGGTTTTTTTTTGTTTTGTTTCCGATTGGATTTCTAATTCAAAATGTTGGGGTTCTCCCGGAGTGGTTTTCTACTTCTATGTCGGGTCCCGTCAGGATGTCGCCAATTATGTTGCTCTTTTTAGCCTTAGTCTATTTGCTCTGTTTAGGTCACCTTTGCTCATGAGTCGCCAGGTATCTTTATGATACCGCCACGTGGTTCAAGTTCAGGTTATGATTAATAACACAGCACACCGCTTAGTAAGGATTAAAACAACGGTCATTTATTATATACAACAAACAATATTAATACCCTAATACTACTATTAATGTAATAAACCTATCACTACTGGCCAATACTTAACTTAGGAAGAGCCCACCAGGTCAGGGAAACGAATGGCTTGTCCAATCAAATCTGGCCCGCGGGATTCAAAGGGCTGCTACAGGTCGGTGGCTAGGTGTCTCTACCGGATAGCGATCGTTGGATTCAAACTTACACTTGCCGGTGGCTGGTCTTGCGAAGGTCTCGAGCAGGCGAAGAGGAGAGAGAGCGATCTGAACTTGGACCTTCACTTTTATAGGGCCCAGGGTCTTCCCGCCTCCCGGGGCGGCCCTTGACCCTGAGTCCCAAGTGATTGGATTCTGTCCCCAATCTCTGGGGTCGATGTGTCCAATGGTGAGGCGATTCCTCGATCGGGGGTGGTCGCTCACTTGTCTTTGTTTCGGCCACTGCAGGCGCCGACAGGTCTGGCCCGGTATTCAATTGCTAATATGTTGCAATTGTTCCCGGGGATAGCCGATTTAACTGTGGATGTCTGAATAGATTGGCTGCAAACAGTCCTGAATGCAACTGTGAATACCTGGGTTGTTGGCTGTTGATAGCCCTGAGTATCGATCTGGGCTAACTTCCCAGAGCCAAATATGCAAAGCTGTCTGCAGCTGCCTGCTTGAGTCTTCTTGGTTGCTTTTCCCAGCAGTCTTTCGGGTTAGCCGTTTTAAACTGGGTTTTGGCCAGATTAATTGGAACGCAGCCATTTTACATGGCTACAACGTGAAGGCTGGTAACGTGGAACGTCTGGGATTGAATGGGCCAGTTAAAAGGTTGCGGATGTTCGTGCCCCTCAGGAGATTCAAAGCAATGGGGTGGTCTTTCTGCAAGACATGCACCTCCGTGTGAAAGATCAGGTTAGGTTAAGGAAGGGGTGGGTCGGGCAGGTTTTCCCCTCAGGTTTTGATTCGAAATCAAGGAGCGGCAATTTTAATGAGCAGAAAAATGGGATTTCTGAGTGCAAAGGAGGTGAAGGAAGGGTGTGGGAGATATGTGGTTGTGAGTGGGATATTGAAAGGGTGCACGTGGTGTTGGTAAATGTGTATGCCCCAAATTGGGATGATGTGGGTTTTAGGAGGGGGTTGCTGGCAGCGATCCCGGAATTGGCCACGCATCAGTTGATCATGGGAGGAGATTTTAATTGTATCCCAGAGCCAAGGGTGAATAGGTCGAGCCCCAGGTCGATGGGTAGGGAGCTGGGTGGGTTTATGGAGAAGATTGGTATGGTGGATCCATGGTGCTTTCAGAACCCAGGGGGGAGTATTCCTTCTTTTCACACGTCTATAAGGTGTATTCAAGGATTGATTACTTTGTAGTGAGTCGGGAGATTTTGGTTGGGGTGGAGGGGGCAGAGTTTGCGGGGATAATTGTCTTGGACCATGCGCCCCACTGGCTGGATATTTGGTTTAGATCGGGACGAGAGCAGAGGCCGGGGTGGAGGTTTGATTCGGGGTTGTTGGCAGATGGAGGTTTTTGTGATAAGATATGGGCGGTGATTAAGGGGTATGTGGAGTTGAATCAGAATGGAGAGGTGTCGGCGGCCATTTTTTGGGAAGCACTGAATGCAGTGGTCCGGGGGAAAAATTATTTTGTTTAAGGCTCTTGCGGATAGGGAAAGGAGGGAGGAACATGACCGTCTAGTGAACGAGATAGTGGAGGGGGACAGGGAGTATTAGTGGGTGCCTGCCGCAGAGGAATTGGCCAGGAGGAAAGAGTTGCAGGGATAGTTTCATAGAATCATAGAATTTACAGTGCAGAAGGAGGCCATTCAGTCCATCGAGTCTGCACCGGCTCTTGGAAAGAGCACCCTACCCAATCCCACACCTCCACCCTATCCCCATAACCCAGTAACCCCACCCAACACTAAGGGCAATTTTGGACACTAAGGGCAATTCTAGCATGACCAATCCACCTAACCTGCACATCTTTGGGCTGTGGGAGAAAACCGGAGCACCCACGGGGAGAATGTGCAGACTTCGCACAGACAGTGAACCAAGCCGGGAATTGAACCTGGGACTCTGGAGCTGTGAAGCAATTGTGCTAACCACCATGCTACCGTACTGCCCTTAGATTTGACAGGTTGACAACAGGAATGGCGGTAGGGCAACTGCGTAGGGCAAGAGGGGTGCAATACGAGTATGGGGAGAAGGCCGAGCCACATGCTGGCATACCAGCTGCGGAGACAGGGAAATATTAAAGATACAGACTGGGGCTGGGGATGTGGTGTCATGGCCAGGGAAGATAAACGAGGCGTTTAGGGTGTACTACCAGGGACTGTACAAGATGGACCCGGGGGGAGAGGAGGGGGACATGGGCGGTTTGTGTACGAGCTGGAATTTCCCCAGGTGGAAGAAGCAAAGAGGCAAGCGTTGGACGAGCCCCTGGGGCTGAGGGAGGTGCTGGATAGTATCAGCGGTATGAAGTCAGGGAAGGCCCCAGGGCCGGACGGGTACCAGGCGGAATTTTATTCGGAATTTGCAACGGACCTGGCACCACGCCTGTTGGGGGCGTTTAATGAAGCACTGGAGAATGGGAACTGCTGGAGACTATGCCGCAGGCGGTAATCACGCTAATCCTGAAAAAGGGGAAGGACCCAGTGGAATGTGGGTCGTATAGGCCCATATCACTATTGAGCCTAGATATGAAAGTATTGGCTAAGTTGTTGGCGGGGAGGATGGACGACTGTGTTTGCAGAAGATCAAACAGGCTTTGTGAAGGGCAGGCAGCTCGCGAGTAATATAAGACGGCTGTTGAATGTTGTGATGAATCCGTCGGGGGCTCTGGTACCGGAGGTGGTTGTGTCCATGGACGCGGAGAAGGCATTTGATTGGGTGGAGTGGCGGTACTTGATCGAGGTTTTGGGAAGGTTTTGTTTGGGGCTGAGATTTGTGGCATGGGTGCGGTTGCTGTATGTGGCATCAAGGGAGAGTGCGAGGACGAATAATATAAATTTGCGAAGCTTTGACTTACACAGGGGTATAAGGCAGGGGTGCAGATGTTGTTTGCGCTGGCCATAGAGCCGTTGGCAATAACTCCTTGGGGGTCAGCCAAGTGGCAGGGGATTATGAGGGGACAGAGAGAGCATCGGGTTTAGCTCTATGCCGATGACCTGTGCTGTATGTTTCGGATCCGCTGGAGGGTATGGGAAGGATTATGGGCCTGCTGGGGAGGTTTGGAGAATACTCGGGGTACAAACTGATTGTAGGGAAAAGTGAGGTTTTCCCTGTGATTGAGGTGGAACAGTGGGCTAAATTGGGGTGATGCCATTTACGGTAGAGAGGTGTAGGTTTAGGTATTCGGGGAATAGACGGAGCTCCATAAATGGAACTTAACAAAGCTGGTGGAGGAAGCCAGTGGGGTCTCAGGAGATGGGATACACTGCAGTTGACATTGGCAGGGAGGGTCCTAGTGGTGAAAATGAATATTCTGCCAAGATGCTTGTTTATTTTTCAGGCTCTCCCGATCATTATACCAAAAGTCCTTTTTTCGGAAATTGAGCACGATCATTTTGGACTTTTTACAGGCGGGGAAGGTGTCAAGGGTCGGGTGAACCCTGCTGCAGAGGCAAGGCAGCATGGGGGGTTAGTGTTGCTGAATCTGCTTAATTATTATCGGGCTGCAAATGTGGATAAGGTGCGGTGGGAAAGAGAAGGGGTAGAGTGGGTTAGGATGGAGGAGGAATCTTGGAAGGGGTCTAGTTTGAGGGCTATGGTGATGGCAGCGTTGCCAATGGCTCTGATTAGGTATTCAAGGAGTCCGGTGGTGCAGTCCACAGTGAAGATATGGAATCAGTTGAGGAGCCATTTTAGGGTGGAAGGGATGTCGGTGAGCAGAGAATCATGGGTTTGAGCCGGGGTGGGGGTGGGGAGTGGATAGTGTATACAGGAGGTGGAGGGAAGTGGGGCTGGTCAAGGTGAGGGATCTGTATTTGGAGGAAGGGTTCGCCAGTCTGGAGGAGATAAGGGAGAGTGTATAGCTGCCGAGGGGGAGTGAGTTCAGGTATCTGCAGGTTAGGGACTTTGCGCAAAAAGTCTGGAGGGGGTTCCCGAGGTTCGGATTCACCCTGCTGGAGCGACTGCTGCTTCCGGATGTGGAAGGGGAGGGAAGAATTGGCGATATATACAAGTGGCTGGGGGAGCAGGGAGGCGAACGGATGGTAAAAATCAAGTAGAAATGGGAAAGGTTGTTGGGAGGGAAGATCAATTGGGGAGTATGGAGTGAGGCACTGCGCAGGGTAAATGGGACCTCCTCCTGTGCAAGGATGAGTCTGATACAGTGTAAGGTGCTGCACAAGGTGCATATGACTGGGGCGAGAATGAGTGAGTTCTTCCTGAGGGTAGCAGGTGTGTGTGAAGGGTGTGGGCGGGGGTCAGCAAATCACACGCACATGTTTTGGGGTTGCGAAAAATTGAGGAGATTCTGGACGGGAGTGTTTACGGTCTTAGCCAGAATAGTGGAGGAGGAGGTGGACCCGGACATTTTGTGGTTTCAGAGAAGCCGGAACTCATGGAGAGGAGAAAGGCCAATATCATAGCCTTTATCTTTCTGATAGAACGGCAGCGAATTTTGCTGGAGTGATGGTCGTCATCACCACAGGGGGCAGTGGCTTGGTTGGGTTACCTGTGCGACTTCCTGCGGGTGGAGAAGATAAAGTCTGCGTTAAGGGGCTCTGCAGAGGGATTTGAGAAAAGGTGGGGGATGTTTGTGGCCGTGTTTGAGGAGTTGTTCGTCGTTGGGGGGTGGGGGTGGGGGTGGAAAAGGGGAAACATTTGTACAGATTGTACAGTTAATTGCTGAAAAATATGTTTCCCGGGGTGTTCATTTGTTGTACCTGTTTTGATACCTGTTTGTAATAAAATACATTTTTGAAAAAGTCCCAAGTCCATGGAATAAAGCATGGATACAAAATTGGCTGTGTGACAGGAAGCAGTGAGTAGTGGTGAATAGTTATTTTGGACTGGATATAGTGGGATTCCCTTGGAATTAGGACCACTGCTTTTCTCGATCAGTATAATGACCTAGGCTGGTGTGAGCAGGACGCAATACTTGCAAGTATTGTGAATTGTGAGAAGGATAGAGATAAGACTTCAAAAGCACGAGACAAGTTGATGGAATAGACCGGACACATGGCAGATTAAATTTAATTCAGAGAAGTGTAAAGTGATACATCAAAGGAGGAGGAATGAATTATCATAGAATTTACAGTGCAGAAGGAGGCCATTCGGCCCATCGAGTCTGCACCGGCTCTTGGAAAGAGCACCCTACCCAAGGTCAATACCTCCACCCTATCCCCATAACCCAGTAACCCCACCCAACACTAAGGGCAATTTTGGACACCAAGGGCAATTTATCATGGCCAATCCACCTAACCTGCACATCTTTGGAGCACCCGGAGGAAACCCACGCACACACGGAGAGGATGTGCAGACTCCGCACAGACAGTGACCCAAGCTGGAATCAAACCTGGGACCCTGGAGCTGTGAAGTTGCACAACCTGGGACCCTGGAGTTGCACATTCTCCCCGTGAATGCGTGGGTTTCTCCCCCACAACCCAAAGGTGTGGGATAGGTGGATTGGCCACGCTAAATTGCCCCTTAATTGGAAAAAATGAATTGGGTACTCTAAAAAAAAATTTTTAAACATTGACTTTCAAGATTGCAGCACTATGGACAAAAGACACAGGAGGTACAAGTATCAGTACGGACACAATGGGCCAAATGGCTTACTTCTTTGCCATGATCTCACTGAGTGGCAAAGCAGACTCAATGGGCTGAATGACTGACTTCTGCTATTACATCTTGTAGTCTTATGGGTCATTTGATGATTCTGCATTTGTCAGAAGTGGAATGAATGCATTTCACTTTAATGGGAAAAACTGTGTAAACATGTAATCCACACTATGATGTCTTTTTTCAAAATTATTTTGCTGAGGCACTTATATATTTACACATCAAACACAAACATAAAACCAAATAAGCCAACAGGGCTGCAAATAATTAAACCAACTGAATACCTAACACCCATCTACACTATGATATCTAAACATAAAATTAGGCAGTTCAGGAATGGGGGGGCTTCGGAGCAATTGTTGTGGGATTCTGAGAAGCAGCCTTCAGACAGAGTGACAACAATAACGATCCAGCCCTGAGCCACCAGGATCCATTGGGACTTTCAAATGTGAATCGAATCATTATCTGAAAAGGGGAAATTTGTAGGGGAGTGGCACTAGGTGAATTGCTCCTTCAGAGGGCTAGAACAGACACGACGTCTCGAATGGCCGCTGCCGCCCCCTCCAGTGTTGTGACCATTCCGTGGGTCAAGATTTCGGCCAGCCAGTCCCCTACCAGCATCCAGCACATAAGGCTGCGAATTGCTTTGTGAAAATTGGATGAGTTTTGCAATGGCTCCATTGGATGGTCACTGAACCGAGCGGAAACCATCACTGGACCTGGGGGCCACTCACCGTCACTGACGTGGACCAGATGTGGCCTGGGCGCGCTGAACGCTGGGAATTGTAGTTCCTTCCGGCTATGCCGGCGCAGCGACCAATGAGGAAGGAAACTACAACCCCCGACAGCCGCCTGACGCGCGCGCGCACTGGGCCCCCAAACGCCTGCAACCGAACCTGCTGGCCCAATCGTCCAGCCCACTCACCCCCTCCGTCCATTGGCTAAAACGCTCGCCCTCTCGCCGCTCGGCTGCTTCTATTGGCGGTCGCTGCTGTCAATCGAGGGGCGCCGCAGCGAGTTCCGGTGCGAGGTGAGGTGAGGCTAGGTTGGCGAGGCGTGCTGGCTGAGGGGGGCTGGGTGGGGGGGGAGGAAGCGCATCGGTGAAATCTTCTGCTCTGGCCAAAGGCAGAAAAGGTAAATATGGAGCCCACTGAGGGACTGTGGCCTGGAACGAGTCAACGAGATGACAAGTGAAGTGAGAGGGGTGTTTGCCGAGGGGGAATGAGAGGGTGTGATCCTAAACTCTGACCTGTTGTAGTCTTCATTAGCAACTGTTAAGTGCTTTGCTGCGGCAGCACAGTTAGACCTCTGGCATGGCTTAATCTTTCACTCTCAGCCTCAGGATTGAACTTGCTGGGCCTGGGTGTCTGGCAGCAACTTTACTCCTGGAAGATGTCTAGTTGTGGGTCAAATAAGGTACCTGTGACGTCATAAAGAGTGTCAAGAACCGAATATTTTAAAACAATTGGCCCATGAGCAGGTCCTGAAAGAAGAGCAGGGTTGATGTGCCCTGGGGTGTTCCTCTTCATTTAGTCAGTGCTCATCATTCTGAAAATGTGGATGCCATTGTTACCCCACCATTTGCTGCTCCATATCCAGTTTTCATAAGATGGTTTGGCATTTTGAACTGTTCAGAAGTGAGTCAGACGAGTTTTGTTTTAAAAACTTGTGACTTCAACGGCAGCACAGTGGTCAGCACTGTTGCTTCACAGCGCCCAGGGTCCCAGGTTTGATTCCCGGCTTGGGTCGCTGTCTGCGGAGTTGGCACGTTGTCCCCGTGTTTCGTGGGTTTCCTCCCACAAGTCCTAGATGAAATGCTATTTAGATAATTTGGACATTCTGAATTCTCCCTCAGTGTACCCGAACAGGCGACTAGGGGCTTTTCACAATAACTCCATTGCAGTGTTAATGTAAGCCTACGTGTGACAATAAAGATTATTATTAAGGACAGCAAAATGGAATTGAATCCGGTGCTGCAATGATAAACTGGCACTTCCCTCAAAGCAGTGTGCTTGCAGTATTTTGTGCATTAATGAATGCAAGTATTTTTTTCATGCAGTTGTGTTATGTAATGGTAAGAGCATGCTCATTTCATTTTGTCAGTTTGTAATACTTTTCTGCTCTAATGGACATTTTTTTTCTGACTGGATTTACTGTTGATGACTAGCCTAGCCCCTTGTACTTAAAATACTCTGGACGTCTGATATGATTGTTTTGCTCCGATCTGCCTACATAGTTCCAAACATTAAAAAAAACATTGACATAAAAAAAAATTATCTGACATTATATGTTAATTTGTGTCTTTCTTGTTCTGAATCAAAATTAATTTTTTAAGTCCATTGAAAATACTGATGGGTGCTGAACTGAGATCAGCAATGGCTCCGTCAACTAGTATTTCTACCATCACTAGTAACCTTTGCATTCACAAATGCTGATCTGCCTTTCTTTAACCTAATGCCAACCAAGCATTTAATTTATAGTCAGCATGATTTTCCAGCTAAAACTGTTCATCAGCCATCTCAAATGGACAATGCATTGGTCTGTATGGAGAGGTTTAAGGAAAGCTGGTGTGGGATGTGGAAAGTTTCACTGTGCACAAGAAAATAGGTGCTCTCATTGGGATAAAATGCATTTTCAGGACAGTGAAAGGAGTGTTGTCTGTTGGATCTTTAGGAGTATGATCTTTCCATTATTCTATATTTTCTTTATTCTCTGGAGCTTTATTTGCTGAGGTTAATTGATGCTGCCACTGAGGCCAAGTTGAAAAATAATTTCCACTGTAGAATGTTTTTGAATACAAAATTATTTTTTAAAAATGCCTTTTCTCAATTTAAAATTTTTTTTTACAGGCGGCAAAACACCTTTTGACAAAGTCTTGCTCACTAAAGATGGAGATCACATCGTATTACACTAAACTTCTAGGAGAATTAAATGAACAGCGGAAGCAGGACTTCTTCTGTGACTGCAGCATTATTGTGGAGGGGAGGATCTTCAAAGCTCACCGGAATATTCTATTTGCTAACAGTGGCTACTTCAGAGCCTTGCTGATTCATTATATCCATGATAGTGGGCGTCCTAGCACTGCCTCCCTGGACATTGTCACATCTGAGGCCTTTTCCATAATACTGGACTTTCTTTATTCTGGAAAGCTGAACCTTTGCAGTAAGAATGTTATTGAAGTTATGTCAGCAGCTAGTTACCTACAGATGACTGACGTAGTCAGCTTCTGCAAATTATACATCAGATCTTCTCTTGATATTTGTGTGAAAGATGAGAAGGACGATAACTGTAATCATGTGGAGAATGGGAATAATGTAGCAGCCTTTGGAGATGCTGTGTCGTTTTGTAGGAATCAATGTCCAAATCCTGTTCCAATTCAACAGCAGGAATCAAGTCCTGACAATAATCAAAGCATAACCTGGAATGAGTGCAATTCTTACCATCCTATAGATCTTGCTCAGAAAGATCAGGACAACCTTTCTCCAGAGAAACTTCACCCTGCATCGCTACCTAAACTTCCAGAACCTAAAGTTGAGTTTGACGAGGATGAAGTAGAATCAGTTGACAGGTTCCGGCAGTTTACATCATCTGCTGCAGACCAGGCTGAGGAGAGGCTGCAATCTGCCCCAGCTATGGAAATAGCCTATGAAAATTATCAGATGAAACAATTCTTGGAGGTTTTATTGAGGACAGGGAACGTACAGCGGAAGGAAGATCTGATACAGCACTTTTCCAGAGGGGGGCGTCCAGAGGATGGAGGGGGCTCCTTCTCCAATATGATGGATGTACAAAGTGATTGGTACGGGGAGGATGCAGGTGAGATTTACATTATTAACCAATAATGGATTACATTATCAATACAATGGGGGAAATGCATTTAGGAATTTGTATTCTGATAATGTACTGTATTCATTTATACAGTTGGTGACTAATCCAATAACTCTGGTGCAGTGAAATTCAGATAACCAAAATGCTTTCTACATGTGAACGGGGAAGAACTATCTTCACTTGCACACATTTAAAAAAAATCTTTATTAGTGTCACAAGTAGGCTTAGATTAACACTGCAATGAATTATCTGTGAAAATCCCCTAGTCGCCACACTCCTAGGTGCCTGTTCGGGTACACTGACGGAGAATTCAGAATGTCCAATTCACCTAACAAGCATATCTTTCAGAACTTTTGCAGGACGAAACTGGAGCAGCCGTAGGAAACCCACGCATACACTGGGAGAACGTGCAGACTCCACACAGACAGCGACCCAAGCCAGGAAGCAGCAGTGCTAACCACTGCTGTATGATTCTTAGTGAAGCCAAAGTAACACTAAGGAAAAGATTGGTTGAATCAGTAACCCATGGATTTGGCAAAATACACCTTTTTCAACTTTAGATTGCCATAAGGTGACAATGAGGCCTTTTTTTGTACAAACCCCACACAAATTCAAATCGGTTTAGTTTAACATTGATCCAGTAGATGAAGGTTAGTATGGCTAACAATGCACCAGTAACAGTGTGTTACTGGGGTGATGGGCCAACCGATGGGTTGTAACATGAAGATGTTTGGGAAAATCTTGACCCTATTAACTGGGTGGTTTTAGTATAATTCCTCCTGGTAACATATGTCTGTGTATATAAGATGCAGTGAGTAAATTGGCTTCTACTGTGTTAATCAGTGTGTTTATCATGGGCTGGTAATTCTTGCTTGGTTCTTATTACTTTGCTTTGAGCTGCAAGTTTTTTTGTACATTACATGTCGATTTGATCATGGTGTATATCATCAACACTAAATTGCAGCATAATACTTATCCAGGGATATTCTCAGGAGAAACAGTTGCATAAGAACCACGATGTACTGTAGGAGTTACTGTGAACAGGATCCTGTATATGTTTTAGAGACTTCAGAACAAATCCAACGTTTTATTACTGTCCCTGGACTGATGGCAGGTTAAGTAGATTAGGAGCTACTATTTCTTCAAGTACTATTTTACTTTTTATCATGTTGTACTGCTAAATAGTTTAACATCCCTCTTCTGCTTCAAGAGGCAGTTTCTCCTCTTGAATCAGTTCCCTTTTAATACAAAAAAACTTCCTAACACTGAGGAGTTGCTCAGAGTCCTGGACCGAGGAATTTGCTTACTTTGTACTGTTGCTGTTGTAGGACTTTATTTCT
The DNA here is from genome assembly GCF_047496885.1 of Scyliorhinus torazame. Lineage (NCBI taxonomy): Eukaryota > Metazoa > Chordata > Chondrichthyes > Carcharhiniformes > Scyliorhinidae > Scyliorhinus > Scyliorhinus torazame. The sequence continues at coordinate 176,628,059 of NC_092707.1, forward strand.
GCCTCAGTGCCACTCGTCGACTGTTGGGAGCATAAGAGCCAGGAGTAAGTCGTTTGGCCCCCTGAGTCTGTTTTACTGTACATGGCTGATCAGTATCTTGTTTTACTGTACATGGCTGATCAGTATCTTAACTCTATCTACTGTCCTTGGTTTCCTAATCTGTAATACCCTTGCATAACAAACAATCTCTCAGTTACATGCTTGAAATTTTCAATTAATCCCCAGCCTTGACAGCTCTTTGGGGAAACTAGCTCCAGATTTCCACTATCTGACTAAGTGTTTGTTAACAACACCCATGAATGGCCTAGGTCAGGTTATGCCCCCTTGCTCTGAACTCCCCTACCAGAGGAAATAGCTTCACTCTTACTTTTATCAACTCCTTTAAGCATATTAAGCAGCTCATTTAGTTCACCGCTTAATCTTCAGTGTTTAAGGGAATGCAAGTCTAGTTTGTGCAATCTTATGCCATTATTTAACCTTGGCATTATTCTTGTGAATCTACATTGTGTTCCCTAAAAGCCAAAATTACTTTCCTGAGGTGTGCTGCCTAGAACTGAGTGCAGATGGACCTAACCAGAACTCTGTACCACTATCGCATAACTTCCACCCCTTCATATTCCATCCCTCTCAAGATCAAGGCTAATATCCCATTAACTTGCAAAATCATTTTTTGTTGTACCTGTCTGTTCGTAACTTCTGTACTTGTACTCCTAAATCTCTCCTCTTCTCGCTACCTGGACAATAGTCTAATTTGTCTTTCTTGGGTCCAAATTATCTCCCATTTTTTCAAATTGAACTCCATCTACCACACTATTGCTCGTTTTTTTTTTTTGAAAAACATTTTTATTAAGGCATTTAGAATTTTATAATAACAGTAAACAGTACAAAAACAAGTATAAAAATAGTGCAAAGACTGCTCTTTTCCTATTTTTAACATTAGCATGGAGGGGGCAGCACAAGTGGATAGCACTGTGGCTTCACAGCGCCAGGGTCCCAGGTTCGATTCCCCACTGGGTCACTGTCTGTGTGGATCTGCACGTTCTCCCCAAGTCTGCGTGGGTTTCTTCCGGATGCTCCGGTTTCTTCCCACAGTCCAAAGACGTGCAGGTTAGGTGGATTGGCCATGATAAATTGCCCTTAGTGACTAAAAAAAAAAGGTTAGTAGGGGTTATTGGGTTACGGGGATAGGGTGGAAGTGAGGGCTTAAGTGGGTCGGTGCAGACTCGATGGGCCGAGTGACCTCCTTCTTCACTGTATGTTCTATTATCCGTCTCCGGGCTACCAAGGAGGCAAAGGCCAAGACGCCAGCCTCTCTCACCCCTGGACTCCGGATCTTCCGACACAGCGAAAATCGCCACCTCTGGATTCGGCACCACCCTTGTTTTTAACACCGTGGGCATGACATTTGTAAAACCCTGCCAAAATCCTCTCCGCTTTGGACATGCCCAAAACATAAGGACATGGTTTACTGGCCCTCCCGCATATCTCTCACACCTGTCCTCTATCTCAAAAACTTTCTCATCCGGGCCACTGTCATGTGTGCCCGGTGAACAACCTTAAAACTGTCTGCGTTTTCTCCGATTCCATGAGTTCTTTATAAATATCCAAAACCTTCCCCTCCCCCACCTCCGTTCTGGAAACTACCTTGTACTGTATCCCCCGTGGCAGTAGGAGTGGAAAGGTCGAAACATGCCTTCACAGAAAATTCCGTACCTGCAGATATCTGAATCCATTTCCTGCTGGCAGTTCAAATTTCTCCTCTAAATCCTTCAAACAGGGGAAGCTCCCTTCTATAAATAGATCCCCCATCCTCTCAATCCCTACTCTCTGCCATCTCCGAAACCCCCCATCCAGCCTTCCCGGTACAAACCGATGGTTATTGCCGATTGGAGCCCAGACCGATGCTCCCTCCATTCTCATATGCTTCCTCCACTGTCCCCAGGCTCTCAGGGCCGCCACTACCACTGGGCTTGTGGAGTATCGGGCTGGCGAGAACAGCAGAGGTTCTGTTACCAATGCCCCCAAACTTGTGTCCTTGCATGATGCCGCCTCTACTCGCCGCGCGCGCGCCCCCCCCCCCCCCCCCCCCCCACTACCCACTTCCGAATCATGGCTATATTTGCCACCCACTAATAGTTGCTAACATTTCGGCAGCACCAACCCACCCTCCCCTCTGTCACGCTCCGGCAACATTTTCTTCACTCGCTGGGATTTACTTGCCCACACAAAACCCAAAATCACTTTTTGTTTACTCGTTTGAAAAAGGCCTTTGGGATAAAGATGGGGAGGCACTGAAAAACAAACAGAAACCTCAGGAGAACCGTTATTTTCACGGTCTGAACTCTTCCTGCCAGTGACAGCGGGAGCATGTCCCACTTTCGAAAGTCCTCCTTCATCTGTTCTACTAGCCGGGTCAAATTTAGTTTATGTAACAGCCCCCAGTCCTGTGCCACCTGGATTCCCAAATAACGAAAGCTTTCCTCCCCATATTCAATTTGTTCCCCGAAAACCGGCCAAATTCCCCTAAAATCCTCATCTCTCCCATCCCCCCTAACGGGTCGGAAATATACAGGAGCAGGTCGTCGCCATATAGTGAGACCCTGTGTCCTACCCCCGCCTTGGACCAACCCCTTCCAGTCCCTTGAAGATCTTAGTGCCATCGCCAGAGGCTCTTTTTGGCCAAAGTGAACAGCAGTGGGGAGAGGAGGCAGCCCTGCCTAGTCCCCCGGCGCAATTTAAAATAGTCCAACGTCAACCGATTTGTTCAGACACTCGCCACTGGTGCCAGGTACAAGTACCGGACCCAATCAATAAAGCCCCTCCCAAACCGCCCCAACATCTCCCAAAAATGTTCCATTCCACCCGGTCGAAGGCCTTTTCTGCGTCTATCGCGACTACTACTTCCACCTCCCTCCCCTCTGGGGGCATCATGATCACATTTAAGAGCCTTCTAATGTTAGCTGTTAGCTGCCTACCCTTAACAAACCCCGTCTAGTCGTCCCCTGTCACCTCTGGGACACAATCTTCTATCCTTGAGGCCAAGATTTTAGCCAACAGTTTGGCATCGACATTCAATGGGGAAATTGGCCTGTACGACCCGCATAGTTCAGGGTCCTTCTCCCGCTTCAGGATCAGTGAGATCGAGGCCTGTGACATTATCGGGGGAAGAACCCCCGCTCCCTTGCCTCATTAAATGTCCTCACCAGCAGCGGGCCCAGCATCTCGGGGAACTTTTTGTAAAATTCCACTGGATAGCCATCCAGCCCCGGGGCCTTGCCCGACTGCATGGCCTCTAGCCCCTCTGCTATTTCTTCAATCCTGATCGGTGCTCCCAGCCCATCCATCAACCCTCCTCCACCCTCGGAAACTCCAGCCCTCCCAGAAACTGCCTCATCCCTTCCACCGCAGCTGGGGGTTCCGACTCATATAGCCGGCTGTAAAATTCCTTAAACGCCCCGTTTACCCCTGCTGGGTCCATGACTGTGTTCCCAGCTCTATTCACTCTACCTATCTCCCTGGCCGCCTCCCTTTTCCTTAGCTGGTGTGCAAGCATTCTGCTGGCCTTCTCTCCATACTCGTATATTGCTTTCCTCAGCTGCTCCACCGCCTTCCCCGTAGACAACCGACCAAACTCCATCTGTAGCTTCCGCTGCTCCTCCAATAACCCTGCCTCCGGAGCCTCCGCGTATCTCCTGTTATTGCTCGCATTAATTATGTCATATTGCAACTTTCTGCTCGCGTCCACTGTATTTATTTGTTAAATCTATTTTTGGGTCATCAACAAACTTTTATAAATGGCTTTCCTTTATCCAAATCCTTTATAAACATCATGAAAAGCTGTGGTCCCAGTATTGATATGAATGGGACACCGTTGGGTACATCTGTCAATTTGAGTATATACCCAGTGGCCCTCCACTGTATCTTATCCCCTAATTGATTCCCTACTGAAGCCAGGAGGGCATTTTGTTCCTTATCATAGCCTCTTGCTGAGAACCTTGTTGAATGCCTTCTGGGAGTCCAAATGTATATTTAACATCCAGAGATGGTCCCTTGGCTGTCTCGTTAGTTTCCTCTTCAGAAAATTTAAGTAGGTTTGTTAGAAATGACATTCTCTTTATAAGCCCTTTCAGGTTCTCTGATCAACTGATGTTTGTTTAAATGCTCAAGTGGGTTTGTTGGTAAGCTTGAAATAATGCTAATGTAATTTATAGTTCAGCTTTTTTTATTGGCGCAGTGCGGGTGTTTGAGCTCAGGCCTTGGAATAGTAAACTCCTCTCCTGGCACTGTATTTTAACTGTTGTAATTGTTATTTTCTTAAGGCAGGTATAAAAATAAATAATTTAATCATGTCAAAAATTTGAACTTCTGGAAAATTAAGTTAAACTAAAATAATTGTTAGTGATTAAAACTAACCTTTTAAACTGTTGATCCTAGCAAAGTACAGATTGGGGAAACAATAATGTATAAAGTTCATAGAAGGCTTGATCAAGATCAATGCTGAGAGGCTCTTTCTCCTGGCTGCAGAAACAAATCCGGGTGTCAAAGCCTCCGGATAAGGGGTCGTCCACTTAGGAGGCAGATGTGGAGGAGTTTCTTCACTGAGTTGTGAATCTTTGGAATTCTCTACAGTAAGCTGTGGATACTCAAGTATTGAGTAGATTTAAGGCTGTGATTGAAAGGTTTTTGGACTCTTGAGGAATCAAGAAGTGGGGGTTCGGGGGAAGTGGAGCGGAGGTAAAAAGAAATAGCCTGGTTTTGATGAATGGCACACTAGGCTTTGTGTATGTGTGTGTGAGGGGGGGAGAGGAAGGGGTGTGGCCTACGCTCCTGCTCTTTTCCTATTTTTAATGTTCTGTCCTCATTACAATCATTTTCATGTTTCTTGTATTTGAAAATGCCTTCCACATTTTGCGAGAGAATTCAAGTGGATTTTTGATATTTTCTTAATCTAGTAGTGGGTAACCTGTTTGTTTCTGATGAATGTACTAGCTCTAGAGCTGGGCCAAGCTTTAAAAAAAAATCTTATTTGAGTTGTTGGTGACCAGGCACACTAAAATGTGGGATTAATAGATGTATGTTTGTAAAATCAAGTTGTGAGCTTTGGATTCTGTGGTCAATATACTTATAAAACAATGACTCGAGCTGCTAGCATGCTTTCCTGAGATCCTGGTATCTGATTAGTCCCTGCTAAGCATATATGAACATACAAACCTATGAAATAGGAGCATGGGTAGGCCATTCAACCCCTCTAGTCTACCCCGTCATTCAGTAAGGGCATGGCTGATCTAATTGTTCGAGTTGTGCGTTCCCCTCTACCTCCATTAACCTTTGAATCCATTGCCTAACTAGAATCTATCTACCGCCACCTTTAAAGATATACAATGATCCTGCTTCCACTACCTCTGAGACAGAAGAGTTCCAAAGTCGCACAACCCTCTTGGGAGAAAATAATTCTCACCTCTGTCTTATGAGGGCGACTCCTAATTTTAAAAAAATCCTCCCTAGTTCTGGACTCGCCCAGAAGAGGCAACATCCTTTCAACGTCCACCTTGCTGACACTGTTCAGTATCTTCTACACTTCAATTCAGTCACCCCTCACTCTTCTAAACTCCAGTAGAAAAACGCCCAGTCTGTCTAACATATCCGAATGGCCAAAAGGCCTCCTCCTGCTCCTATCTTCTATGTATGCTCGTAAGACAACCCACTCATTCCAGCTATCAATCGAGTAAACCTTCTCTTGACCCGCCTCAAGGATTTGCATTCTTGAATAAGGAGACCAAAACTGCACACCGTACTCTAGATGCGGTCTCACCATTTCCCTGCATAACTGAAGCACTCTATGTTCAATCCCTCTCGTAATAAAGGATAACATTCCATTAGCCTCCTTTATTACCTGCTGCACCTGCATACTAACATTTTGTGACTCCTGCATGAAAACACCTAAATCCCTCTGCACCTCGGCATTAAGTGACACTCTGCTTTTTTTATTCTTCCTGCCAAAGTGAACAACTTCACACTTTCCCACATTATACTCCATCTGCCAGATTATTGCCCACTTGCTCAACCTATCTATATCAATCTGCAAGCTCTATGTCTTCTTCACAACATACTTTCCTACCTATCTTTGTGTCATCTGCGAATTTAGCTATCATTCCTTCGCTCCACTCGTCTATCATTGATGTAAATTGTAAAAATTTATGGCCTCAGCACAGACCTCTGCAGGACTCCACTCATCACATACTGCCAATCAGACACGCCTATTTATGCATACTCAACATTTTCTGCTAGCCATCCTTTAGTGCAGGCTAATATGTTATTGCCTATACCATGAGCTTTTAATTTCTGCAATAACCTTTGATGTGGCACCTTATCAAATGCTTTCTAGAAATCCAAGTGCCATACTTCTACAGGCTCCCTTCTGTCCACAGCACATGTTACTCCTTCAAAGAATTCTAGTAAATTGGTTGAGCATTATTTCCCTTTCATAAAACCACGCTGGCTCTTCCCACCGCTCTGAGGAGGCGGTGGTAAAGTGGAATTATCACTGGGCTAGTGATCCAGAGACCCAGGGTAATGCTGTGGTGATCCAGGTTCTAATCTCACCACTGCAGATGTCTAGGGCAAAGTTAGTAGTGAGAGTTAGGGCAAAGTTACTACTGAGAGTTGGGGAAAATCTGTGGGGATTTTTTTTGGGGGGGAGAGTGGGAGAATAAAATAGCAGCCTGTGCTCTAATTTGCTGGGGCGGGGGGGGGGGGGGGAGGGGGAGCGGAGAAATTCTTGGGGGTGTATCGATTTACTCCATGTGATTTCAAGAAATGACTGAAGGCACTAAATACTGCCAACGGCCCGGGCCCTGACAACATTCTGGCAATAGCACTGAAGACTTGTGCTCCAGAACTTGCTGTGCCCTAGCCAAGCTGTTCCAGTACAGCTACAAAGCTGGCATCTACCAGGTTATGTGGAAAATTGCCCAGGTATGTCCTGTATACCAGAAACAGGACAAATCTAACTCAACCAATTACTGCCCCATCAGACTATTCTCGATCATCAGTAAAGTGATGGAAGGGGGTTATCAACAATGCAACTCAGCAATAACCTGCTCACTGATGCTCAATTTGGGTTCCGCCAGAGTCATTCAGCTCCTGGCCACATTACAGCCTTGGTTCAAACATGGATAAAAGAGTTGAACTCTAGAGGTGAAGTGAGGGTGACTGCCCTTGACATCAAGGCAGCAGTTAGTCGATTACAGCAAAACTGAGTCTGGGAATTAGGGGGAAACCATTTGTTGGTTGTATTCATATCTAGCACAAGAGATAATGGTTGTGGTTGTTGGAGGTCAATCATCTTAGTTCCATGACATCTCCATAGGAGCTCCTTCGGGTAGTGTCTTAGGCCCAACCATTTTCAGCTGCTTCATCAAGGAACTTCCTTCTTTCACAAGGTCAGAAGTGGGAATATTCACTGCTGATTGTGCAACGTTCGACACTATTCACGACTCCTCAGATACTGAAGCAGCCCATGTCCAAATGCAGCAAGACCTGGACAATATCCAGGCATGGGCTGTCAAGTGGCAAGTAAGATTCAGACAATGATCATCTCCAACAAGAGAGGATTGCCTCATGACATTTAGTGGCATTACCGCCGTTGAATCCTCCACTATCAACATCCTGAGGGGTCACCATTGATTAGAAACTAAACTGAACTAGCCATTGTGGCTACAAGAGCAGGTTGAAGTCTAGGAATCCTGTGGCGAGTAACTCCTCTCCTGACTCCACAAAGCCTGTCCACCATCTACGAGGCACAATTCAATAGTGTGATGGAATATTGTCCACTTGCTTGGATGAGTGCAGGTCCAACAAAGAAGCTCACCTCCATCCAGGACAAAGTAGCCCGTTTGATTGGTTCCCCTTCAACAAACAATCAACCCCTCCACCACCGATGCACAGTAGCAGCCATGTGAACTTGCCAATGCTTCTTAGGCAGCAGCCTCCAAACCCATGACCTCTCCCATCGAGAAAGATAAGGGCAGCAGACACATGGGACACCACCAACTGGAAGTTCCCCTCCAAGACACTCACCATCCTGACTTGGAAATATAAAATGGCGCTCCTTCACTGTCGCTGGGTCAAAATCCTGGAGTTCCCTCCCTAACAACACTGTGGGTGTACCTACACCTCTGATTGCAGTCGTTCAAGAAAGCAGCTCACCAGCACCTTCTCAAGGGCAACTGGGAATGGGTAATAAATGCTGGCCTGCTACCGCTGCCAATATCCTGTAAATGAATTTTAGAAAACAATTACCGTGAGTGGGTCTTAAGTGCCCAGCTATAATTTTAATGATCGATTCTAACACCTTCCCCACAACATATGTCAAGCTCATTCTCTATAATTTCTTGTTTTCTACCTCCCTCCTTTCTTGAATAGAGGGGTTATATTTGTTACTTTTCAGTATGATAATGGAACCGTTGCAGAATCTAATGCATTTTGGAAAATTAACACCAATGCATCTACCTCATAGCCACCTATTTTACAATCCTATAATGGACATTAGCATGGACCAATCCAAAAACAAGCAAGAAACCCATTATTATTGATTCAGTTGTACTATAAAATCTAGGAGATATGAGAGGAAATAATTGCTTTTTATTATCTTGATACTTAGCAAAGCCCCCATGTTTGACCTGTAGTCTATGCTGAGGTAGTTGTACAATAGCTATAATTGATCTTGTGTTAGCCATGGTTCAGTTGATAGCACCCTTGCCTCTGAATCATAAGGCTCCATGCTTGAGTCCTACTCTTAAGACTTGAGCACACAAGTCGAGCGTGACGCTCCAGTACTGAGGACTTGCATTCTTTCATGTGAGATGTTAAACCAAGACCCATCTGCCCTCTGGCGGATGTAAAATATTTCATGGCACTATTTTGAAGAAGTGCATGGGAATTGTCCTGGCCAATATTTATCCTTTAACAAACATCGCAAAAAGAAATTCTGGCCATTATCATATTGTGGGAGCCTACTGTGCAAATTGGCTGCCGTATTCCATATAAAACCGCAGTGACTACATTTGAACAGGACTTCATTGTTTATAAAGATCTTTGAAATGTGTGGTGGTCGTGATAGGTGCTAGATAAATGCAAGGCTTTTTTTTCCTTGGGACCCCCTCATACTGTGCATGAATCCGGCTGTAAAATGCTGAGTGTTTATTTTGGAACATTGATAGTCCTCAGTTGTGCCTTTTGTGATTAAATAAACTTGTCAGTTCTCTTCTGTTGAGGCTCGCACATGAATAATGACCACTTCGGTGAGAAGATGGGTTTCACCTTTAGAATCAAATCCCCAAAAATAGACTTCATATTACTGCTGTAGCACAGAGAAATACAAGAGAGACCTTTGACTTTGTGATCATAAATTGATATAAAATCTTGTTTTGCGTATCAGTCTTTTTTTTTAAAGAGCATCACCAGGAATATCATTTTAAGTTCCAGAATATTTAAATCGATGCAGTATGACAGCTGGTGCCATTGACACGGAAACCACATGTATTGTAAGGATAATTGTTTCTCTGCTAGTCAGCCCCATTCAGAAATCTAGTTGTCCCAACTGTAAATTATTTCAATATTTTCTCTTGTACTCTGTTGGCTTGAAGTATCTTATCTAATCCCGTTTTCGCAATCTCAAAAGAACTTGGCAATACATTTGTGCCATGCTATTGATGCAGGGAACTACCTATATGGTCCAGAAAGCTGGTATCCACACCCTGTCATCAACCTGCTAATAAAGACATCAAATAAACCACTACATTATATTGAATTTAGAACAGACACAAGATGTTTGGGCCAGCCAGTGTATGCTGGTTTTATCCTCCGAGCAAGGATTATTTTTAATCTATCTGTCCACCCTGTTTCCACAGCCCTTTCCTTCAACCGCCTGTTAAATCTATTCTTGAATGTTAACATGGCCTTGCTTTAGTCATTAACTCTGGTATTGTATTCCACAGCCTTAAAACTAGCTGTGTTTTAAAAAAAAAAAAGTTTCCCCTGCTCTCTAAATGTCTTAGTCTCCTCATTTTAGATCACACAATCATCGGAAGCAGTCTGCTGTTTCAACTCTTCATGATTTTAAGCATCCCATTAAATCAGGTTGTATAGACCACCTACATCCAAAACGGCCCTAGTTACATGGATATTTACCGAATAAAAGCAGCCCCTCTGGCCCAACTGTGATGATGCTCCACAGGAGCTTTCTCCACCATGCTTCATCTTAACCTGTAAACATTTTTCTTCTAATTCTTTCCCTGTCAGGTACTTATCCAACTTCCCCTTTAATGTTTCTACAATGTTTGCCTCAATGGCTACATGTGGTACTGAATCCAAATTATCACCACTCAATCTTTCACACCTTCATATTTATATATCCTTATACTAGACTGCATCTGATGAACCTGTACCCTGTAATGCCTCGACATTCTTCCTCTTGTGGAATCCAAAACTGCACAGTAGCACAAGTGATTAGCACTGTGGCTTCACAGCACCAGGTTCGATTCCCTGCTGGGTCACTGTCTGTGTGGAGTCTGCACGTTCTCCCCGTGTCTGCGTGGGTTTCCTCCGGGTGCTCCGGTTTCCTCCCACAGTCCAAAGACATGCAGGTTAGGTGGATTGGCCATGATAAATTGCCCTTAGTGACCAAAAAAGGTTAGGAGGGGTTATTGGGTTACGGGGATGAGGTGGAAGTGAGAGCTTAAGTGGGTCGGTGCAGACTCGATGGGCCGAATGGCCTCCTTCTGCACTGTATGTTCAATGTAGTACTGCACCCGTGGTCTTAATTGGCTTTTATAGATTCACCATTACACTTTGGACTTTTTTATTCGATACTTCTTGCCATATAACACAGTTTTCCATTAGCATTTTTAAAATTGCCTGTCCACTTGAAGTGCTGCTTGATGACTCAGAACCCCTTAAAGCCTCTGCTCTAATATGGGGGTGGAGTTTTACTGAATAATATCACCTTACTGATATTGAATTTGATCTTTTCACCATCACATCCATATCCCCTTACAGCCTCCTTACTCCTCAGAATGATTTACTTTGCAATTTGGCTACCTTGTCTAAATCGTTGATCTACGGGAATTAAAGTGATCTCAGAATAGAACTATGGGACACTGCTCCCTGCCTTCATCCACTATGAGAAGCTGTTCTTAAATTTTATTCTTTGTCCCCCTTTCTGATCACTTTTAACCAGGTTTGCTACCCTTTCCTTAATTTAATATCCTTTAATTGGGTGGCACGGTAGCACATTGATGTTTCACAGCGCCAGGGACCCAGGTTCAATTCCCGGCTTGGGCAACTGTCTGTGCGGAGTCTGCATGTTCTCCCTGTGTCTGCGTGAGTTTCCTCTGGGTTTCCTCCCACAAAAGTCCTGAAAGACGTGCTTATTAGGTGAATTGCACATTCTGAATTCTTCCTCTGTGTACCCAAACAGATGCTGTAGTGTAGCGACTAGGGGATTTTCACAGTAACTTCATTGCGGTGTTAATGTAAGCATACTTGTGACACTAATAAAGACTATTATTACCTCCTCCATTAAAGTCTAATGTGGGACCTTGTCAAAGGCTTCTTGCAAGTTTTATATACCACTTCTGCTGTTTTTTCCCATCTGTCATTTAGTTCATTGGGGATGTGAGAAACATCATGTTTGTCAAGCATGATTCCTCTCTCTATGTTGGCTGGTTCTAATTATTTTAATCTAGAAATTTAATAAATTGACCTTTAATTTAAGATTTCAAAATGTCCTCTGAAGTTAAATTGCGTGGCCTGTAATTACACTTGCTTTCTGCCTGACAGTGGATATTGCTTGGCCGTTCTTCTGTTGGCTAGCTAAAATCCACACTCTAGGGAAACCTAATTTCTAAGCTCTGCTGTTTCTTTCCCTTGCTCTCTTATGTCCTCCTGTAACTGAATTCATTTCCCTCAGTGTTTTCCAAACTTTTTTTCCTGAGACCCACTTTTGCCGACCGACCTTTGCGACCCACGCTGGCTGACCTTCGCGACACATGGCATGTTCGCTATGCGAAAGTGGAGCCTGCTTTGTCCTCACAATCTCACTCCAATTTGATTTGCAGGGGGAACGGGCAATGCGCATACCAGGTGCAGACTTCAGCCAGTTCCTTTGTGCAGTCTTCATCTTTGTGATAACTGGAAAATCCTACCTCACACACGTAGGTCGTTGTGAAGGGCAATAGCAAAGCAATGCTTGTTTTAGTCAGCACTAGATACATGTGGGAGATGTTATTCCCGAATGCGGGCAGCCTCACGGGCTTTTGGCATGTTTTTCACATGTCAGGTATAGCAGCGTAGTCTTTTCATTTGGGGTCAGCTGTAAGTTCATAACTGACTCTAGGGTTTCAACTTCAAACGGAATTTTTCACCCACCACTTCTCTTTCAAATTCTGAAACTTCTCCCCTCATTTGCCTGTACCTCCCTGCAATTAACACGCATTGGCACAATTGACAAAACCATAACTCAGGAAATCATCTTTATACTCCTTTGTTCCCAAGTTAAGTTTCTTCTTTGTAGGCTGGTAACCAGAGGCCCTGGAACTCTGTACAGGGCTAACACTAGCACTGCTCTATCCTCCCCTGGACTCTCCTGAGAAGCTCTCTCCAGCAGATTCAAATATAAGATCCTGGCCTGAAGGTACTCTGCCTATTTGTTTCTCTCTCCTTCTCTATCTTGTAACAAAAGGATTAATCTTCACAGTCCTTTTGCCTTGCTTTGTAGTAGCTAGAAAATGGATGAAGCTCTCTGCTGTGATTTTGGTGTCGAAAGTACATACATACAGGGCACTTGACGTCAACTGTGCGTTCAGGATGTGTGACCTGCTCACTGCTGCCACTTATGGTATTCCTCCTTGTTTTATGCGCATAGCCTCATTTTGTTCTAATTTAAAAGGCAGCAGTGGTTGACAGTCTCAATAAAAATGCTGGTAGTGGCTGTTGGGCACCTCTGCAATTGGGACCACCACGGGAATGCTACCACCCTCCCAACACCCACCCATGGGTCGTGACCCGCGCTTTGAAAAACCCTGCCTTAATATATAATTAGCAATATAAGACCAGAAAACGCTGAGAATATTCAACAGGTCTGGCAGTATCTGTGGAGCGAGGAGCAGACTTAATGTTTCAGGCCTCTGACCTTTCATCAGATTCTAAAGGAGGAAATTATCATGTGTTCTGCGGAAAGGTCTCATGCTTGAAGCATTAACTCTGTTTCTCTCCCCATGGATGTTGCCAGACCTGTTGAATATTTCCAGCATTTTCTGATTTTATATAACATTTTCAACATCTGCAGTATTTTGCTTTTGGTATCACATCATTAATTGATAATCGGGACTTGGTTTCAAAGTTTACAGATGACATGAAGCTTGTAAATGTAGTAAACATAGGAGTACATTTCAGGCAGAAATGGGCACTCTGGGCAGATGAAATTTAATGCAGGGAAATGTGTATGGCAGGGTGAATGGCCTTTTCCTGTGTAGTATGATTCTCTGATTTGAAGTTTGAAGTGATACTTTTTGGAAGGAAGAATTAGGAGAGGAAATATCAACTAACTGGTACAAATTTTAAAGGGGGTGCAGGAACAGAGAGACATGCGCAAGTCTTTGAACGTGGCAGGAAAAATTCAAGTTGAGAGGGCTGTTTAAAAATAATACAGAATCCTGGGTTTTTTGAATAGAATACAAAACAAAATGTCTGCTAAACCTTTATAAATCACTGGTTAGGCCTCAGCTGGAGTATGATGTCCAACTTTGGGCACCACAATTTGGGAATGATGTCAAAGCCTTGGAGATGATGCGGAGGTGATTTCCCAGAATGACACTGGGCTGAAATTAATGCAGTTGTATATGGAGAAGGGTTGTTCTGCCTTTGGACAGAGAAGGCCAATGGGAGATTTAATAGTGGTGTTTAAAACTCTGATGAATTAAACGGAGAGGAACTATTTCCATTGGGAGAGGCTCAACAACCAAAGGAGACAGATTTAAGGTGATTGGCAAAATATTGAGGGGAGGAAATGGGAATTGTTTTTACATTACGAGTTCGAATGCGCTGCCTAAAAGAAGGTGGTGAAAGTAGATTAAATAGTTACCTTCGAAGGGAAATAGGATATATAATGGAATATTTGCTGGGCTATGGGGAAAGAACATAGGAGTGTGACTAATTGGATAGCTCTCTTTGAAAGAGCTGCCACAGACATGACCTGAATGGTCTCCTACTGTGCTGCATGATTCAATGGTTCTAATTTATTATGACATCTAATTTCATGATTTATCTTCTCCCCAATATCCTATTTTCTAAAGTTCTCATTAAGTATCCCTACCAATTTTCATATACCATCTTGCTAACACACCATCCTTTCTTAGAAGGGACCTTATCTTCTAACGATTCTCTTTTCACTAATGTACTTCAAGAATATTTTCTTGTTTGATTTTTAAGATTCTCTTTGCTTATTCATTGCATGAGTAACCATTCAATCGCTTCTAACCCTTTTTATTATTGTCATTCCTACTGGCTCCATTTACCCTCTTCTTCATTTATAGCTTGTTTCTAACAATTCTTGACCATTGAATTGGGAGACCTGAAGTAGTCTCCTTTTTGTAATGCTGTATGTTTATTCTGCATCTTTGCAGTTCTTAAAATAAGTGCCATTTTTCTTCTCCAGTGGTGTGATAATTTCCCTAACCTCTGCAAACTTATTCCTTCTTGTTTTTGTAAAATCAATTCTAATTTGTACTGATATTCCCCTTTTTATTGGGACCTTAAAACGTATCCTATTAGGCTTACTACATTTCATTAAAATTACAGATTTGTCACTCATACCTGGATTTAGCAATGTCCCTTCCATTGTAGGCACACATTTTGGGAAGTCATTCATTTTTTTCTGTTTACTCCTTGCCTACCTCCCTGATTTATTTATAGATTCCCTCTTCTATTTTCCTTCCCCATTCAGTGATCGCTTGCTTTGTCCTTTTGATTATTAGAAGAGCTTTTGATGGTGAGATTCATTCATCAAAGGTTGTGCGAAAAATCCTTGTAATGCTGTTTCAGACCGTCTTAGTGACTGCAATAAGCAAATTCCAGGTTACAGATCTGAGATTCCCAGCACATGTTTTTCACCAGATATTTAACATGGGATTATGCAGGTGCAGTACAAAGAAACAACTGTTGTTGTTGGATCTTTGCTTGGTACATTGAAGGGGAAGATGAAATGTTTGGTCCATTGAGAGTGTGTGTGCGTGTTAATCTGCAGAGCTGTGCCATTGGTGATTCTACATTTGATGCATGTTACTCTAACCTTTAGTCGAAAATTTATTGCCACCCACTGCAATTGGTAGTCCTCCGGCAACTTCCAATTCTTCAAATGTGAACCATAAAATGTGACTATTGCCAGGCAATAGTCTGCAGTGGGATGGTGAGGAGGCTGTATTTTCCTGCGGGAGGAAGCTGTATTTTCCTGTAGGAAGAGGCACTGGATAATATCCGGAAGCTGGAACCCTGATCTGCCCTCCCCTTCTTTCCTTCTTTCCTATCAGTAGGGCTGTTGCTCATTGTTACTTTTGGCTTCTCCCTGGTGCAGGTTGACTAACCTGGCAGAAACTAGGAATAAAATCTGTAATGTAGTCTGTATAGTCAAGTGCTTTTACCCCATGTAAAACCCACAAAGTGGATTTTATATTTTTATTTCATTTCACAACTAAATAATATGCTTCTCATGATTCAGCAAGTTTATGCAATGAGTAATGTAAACATGGGAAGCAATAGTGGTGTGGTATTGTCACTCGACTAGTATTCCAGAGACCCAGGGTAATGCTCTGGGGACCCGGGATTGAATTGTACCCCACGACATGTGAATTAAGTATGATACACTCACGTGTGGCTTACATTCCAGATCCGCAGCAATGTAATTGACTCTTACCTGCCCTCTGGAAATTCCACATGGTTCAAGGGCAATTAGGGTTGTGCAACAAATGATGGGGGTTTGATATCTAGCCTATATGGAATTAGCCAAACTCCATAGGGGTAACAAGAAGCCATTATCGTTACACCGCAGGTTGCAGGGGGTTGAAAAATGGCCGTGCTGTCTTGAATGACGTGCTAGAAAACTGTGTAGTTTTGGATGATAACCGGTTTGAACTTTAATAATTGATGCTCTAGTCTCTGAATAGTCTGTTGTCCTTTATATTTGAGACTGTCACATGAATAATGTCCTTTTGAGCTAAGGTACTGGCATCTTTAGAATTGTGCTTCAGCAGACAAATCAATGCTTTTGGGAGAGGAGTGGAGCAAGAAATTTAACTGGGAGGGGTAATTTAAAGTAAAATATTTTTTGTTGCACAAGTGCCGTTGCCAACATGCTTATGTAATTGTGTTGTGTGGGTTAATTCGAGAACATCCCTAAGATATGTAGCAAAAAGCGCAAATTGAATTGTCTCTAAGTTTTCAGTAGCACTTCATTAAGATTCTACAGAGACTTAACTAAGATTCAAAACTGTATTTGGATTTTGGGGTTATTACTGTCATATTGTACAATATTCTTGGGTGAATTGGGCATTGCATTGTCCCAGATGGAGATTTATTCTTATGGATGCTTTCTAAATAAAATCCTGTCAAATTTATAGATTTTTAGTCTCCATGCTGCCACCCCACTCCCCCCTCCCCAAATGGTTCACCTGAGCCATTCCATGCTTTAACGCTGATGGTTTCTCTTTCTAGGGAATGGAATAATTGTGCCAAAAAAGATCTACAAGTGCCCGTTTTGCACCTACACGGCTAAACAGAAAGGAATCTTAAAACGACACATGCGCTCACACACTGGAGAGCGGCCGTACCCGTGCGAGACCTGTGGAAAAAGATTCACCAGACTTGAGCATCTCCGAAGCCATGCTTTAAGCGTGAGTAAAGTTTGCATATTCTTGCTTATAACCATCATTAGGTGAAACTTTAGCCCCACCCTTCACAATAGATAGGCTGTGATTGTTTCATCTTGACGCCCTAATTTCTAGTTAAACGCTTTAAATTATATAGCTTTGAGTTCAAGGCTCACTGCACGGACTTGAGTACACAATCTGGCCTGTCATTCATTTCATAGATTTTTACAGTGCAGAAGGAGGCCATTCGGCCCATCGAGTCTGCACCGGCTGTTGGAAAGAGCACCCTACCCAAGGTCCACGCCTCCACCCTATCCCCATAACCCAGTAACCCCACCCAACACGAAGGGTAATTTTGGACACTAGGGGCAATTTATCATGGCCAATCCACCTAACCTGCACATCTTTGGACTGTGGGAGGAAACCGGAGCACCCGGAGGAAACCCACGCACATACGGGGAGGATGTGCAGACTCCACACAGATAGTGACCAAGCCGGAATCGAACCCGGGACCCTGGAGCTGTGAAGCAATTGTGCTATCCACAATGCTACCGTGCTGCCCATTTGACTGCTGCAGTGCCGAAGATGCCATCCTTTTGATATATTAAACTGAAGGCCTGTCTGCCCTGTCAGGTGGACATAAAAGATCCAACGGCACTGTATCAAGGAATGACATGGGAGTTCTCCTTGTTAATAAGGGGCTGGTTTAACACAGTGGGCTAAACAGCTGGCTTGTAATGCAGAATAAGGCCAGCAGCGTGGGTTCAATTCCCGTACCGGCCTCCCCAAACAGGTGCCGGAATGTGGCGACTAGGGGCTTTTCACAGTAACTTCATTGAAGCCTACTTGTGACAATAAGCGATTATTATTATTATTAGTATTATTATTATTATTATTATTATTATTTTTCCCTTCCCTCACATCTAAAATCAGATCATCTGATTATCACTTGCTATTTGTTGGATCTTGCTGTATGCAAATTGACTCCCACATTTCAACAGTCACTCTTCTTCAAAAGTACGTAATTATTTGGCTGTAAAGTGCTTTGAGATGTCCTAATGTCATGAACGATTAACTTACTGTTGCAGTGAACCTTAATTCTGTGTTTAGGAAAATGCTTTGTTACCGTGGTTTACCTTGGCCAATATCAGCAAATATGTTCACAGGACAAAACGCACTTGTGCTCTGTCAATATGTTGTTTTCCTGTTTTTATTTCCTGCCCTTCTATCTTCCAGTATGCTCAGCTCCTCCGTTGAAGGCATTGCCTAATTCCTGGTATTCCACTTTTTTGTGCTAACCTTCGAAGCTTAGAATGTCATACCATTGTAAAGTGCTATTTTGACCCATATCTTTCCTTCAGTGCTGCTGTCTTTTTCCATCTAGTCTAGTTCCACTCTAGTGCTTGCTCCTGTACAATTTAATAATCTTGCTTTCACATATTCCTCTTTAAAATGATCTGTGGATTTGCTTCAGCAACATATCTGTGTGGAGTTTGCACTTCCTCCCAGTGTCTGTGTGGGCTTCCTCCGGGTGCTCCGGTTTCCTCCCACAGTCCAAAGATGTACAGGTTAAGTGGATTGGCCATGCTAAATTTCCCTTTAGTGTCCAAAAGGTTAGGTGCGGTTACTGGGAGCAGGCGTGGGCTTAAGTAGGGTGCTCTTTCCAAGGGCCGGTGCAGACTCGATGGGCCGAATGACCTCCTTCTGCACTGTAAATTCTATGATTCGGTAGAAGACTGTATTGTAATCACCTTTTGGTTAAATACTTTTTCCCCCTAACTTATGCTTTAGTTTTTATTGATAGCCTTGTGGGGAGAGGGATTGTTTGCAGTGAGACAAATCAAGGTGTGCGGTGGTAGATCATGCACTGGGTAAGCCTACCTCATGGCACCCCCACATATCTAGCCCGCCCCCAGGGACGACACCGGGGGTGGCATTCGACTGCCCTCGGGACCCTGGCCCGAGCCCATCTCCAACACCCATGCCCCACACCAGCGGCCTCTCATTACCCACCCTCTGGGACTGGGCCACACTCCTCTGTCTCTGGTTCAGGTCAGCCAACGCTAAACAAGTGCTCCCCATGCCCGCCGTCATGTCCTATTGTGGCTGGGCCATGCTCTGGAGCGGCGCAGCAATGTCCGTGTGGCCCTGATGCATGGTTGCTTGTTACATGGCGGCCCTGTCCTGTGCCTTGTCCACCGCCCTGACACTGTGCTCCAGGCCTTGGACGTCCTGATCCAAGGTCTCCACCACGTGCGCTACCTGTGTGGTGTTAGCCGGGTAGCACGCTTGGTTGGCACTGCCTCCTGCCCCTGCAAGCAGTTGGACTCCTCCAACTGCACCTGCAGGCATTATATCATTGCTGACAGTCCCTCATGTAGTCCCCGGCTCTGCGCCTGCATCCTCAACATTGATGGGACCGCCAATTCCGGAAGCCTGAGATCCTCTGGACAGCAGCTAGTCCCTGGGGTTGGGCCACCATCCGCCCCTCAGGAGTTCCTACATCCACCTGATATACTGCTGCATGTGTGTCATGCGCACCAGATAGTGCCCCAGGAGCCTCTTCACTAACATAACCAACCAAGATGAGTGTCTCTGGGATGGTGGAGAGTGTTGGTGACAGTATTGCCAAGAAGTCAGTGTTGTCCCCAGATCTGTGCTCTGGGGTATTGCGGTGTTGTGGTTGGGGGCGCAGGTCACCAGCAGGTCCCGCCTCATTGCCGGATGAGTTGTGTGGTTGCGGCTCGGGGTGAGGGACTCAGACGGACCTACTCGTCGTTAGGTGATCCTGCAAAACCAAAGACAAGACGCATGGTTAGATCGTGAGTGAGGGTGGTGGGGACTGCCGCACGTGGTATAGGGTCACCGCTATTCATTGCGGGCTCATTTTGATCTCCGATGCCGACCTCTGCTTCGGCAACTGCCCCTCTCTAACCCCCACAATGAGATGCGGGAAGCGCAGGGGTCCGCGGCTGGTGGCCTGTATGTGCAGGACACCCGGCTTTGGCGGACGGTGTGGGTGTTGGTATGTGGTGCAGGGTGGGATGCGTGTTGACTACCGGCGAGTGGGGTTCGATCGCCTCTAAGCGGCGGGGGAGGGGAGATGGGGTGCTATGGGGGTTGGTGCCAGGGGCACGGTGATGGAGGTGGCACACCCAGGCTGGCCTGGGATGTTGCTCAGTCTTGCCCAGCACTGCCTACCGGTAGGCCTGGGGGGGCCGCCGGAGGAGTGGGGGGAATTATGGGTATGGGGTGTGTGGGACGGGGGAGGTGCCAGGGACACGGTGCTGGTGATTCACCCTGGCTGCCCTGACGAGGTCGTGCAGCTTCTTCCTGCACTGCTGGCTGGTCCTGGTGGTGGGGCTCACGGCCTCTGCCACCTGTGCCAAATAAATTTAATACACTCCAAATATTTCATAACGAGTTTTAGAAAATGCTTAATTGTTCGTATATTAATGGAACTATCAACATCAAATTGTAAAAACAAAATAAATATTTATGCTTTGATTGGACACCGAGGGAGTGCACGACTCTCGCAGTAATTGTGTGTAATCAGCCGCATCTCACTTCACGTGGCCTGTTTTACGTGCGGACCACTTTAGTCATACTGGTAGGAAAATAAATTCCCAAATGGAAACCAGCAGAATGTGATAACACTGTGCGTGGGCAACAGTCAGCACTCTCAACCGCAGGTCGCTGACCACTTCTCTAACCCCTCAGCCCTGGAACCATTTGAGTAAATCTCCTTAGTACCCTCTTCATTGCCTTCATGTCCATCTATAGTGTGGTCCCCAGAATTGCACACAGTACTCCAGCTGAGGTCAAAACAGTGTTTATGAAGATTTTGCCTTTCTGGCTGTTGTAGTCTTTATTATTTTTCCGTTTTGAAAGCCCAAGATCTCGTATGTTTTTTAAAATTATTTTATCAGTTAGAAAGCCAGAGCTCTCTAGTTCGGACAGGGGCAAACCCCCAATCCAGCTCCCCGCCTGCTCCAAAAACCAATTCAAATTAAATCCAATTCATGGTCCCCACAAGAGAGACAGACCAGATCCAGGATTACACCTGACCTCGGCGCTCATCTTAGCCAAAAGGCCGAGAAACAATTTATGTTTTATTAACTGCTTTGTTACTTGTCCTGCCACCTTCAAAGATTAGTCCACAAGTAGCCTTGTGACTCTTCTTGCACCCCCTTTAACTATTCTCTATTTAAATATTTCCCATTCCTGATCGACACTTCTGTTTACTATCTTGCCATCCTGTTAATTTGGCTAAGTATTATTATTTTACTTTTTCAGCCAATTCTCAACCTATTGATATTCATGGATCCCCTGCAGTGCAGGAGGCCTTCCAACAGAGCACTCTATTTAGGCCCACACCTCTGCCCTATCCCCGTAACCCATGCATTGATCATGGCCAAATCCACCTAACCTGCACATCTTTGTGACTGACGGAGCACTGGGAGGAGACACAGGGAAAACGTGCAAACTCGGCAGACAGTCACATACCAGAATCAAACCCATGACCGTGACGCTGTGAGGCAGCAGTGCTAACCACTGTGTCATCATGCTGCATAGTTTCCCAAATGTACCCCTACTCTTGTATGATTTCCATGTCAAGTAGTAATTTCCTTCCCTGAGGTAACAAAATATTAACAGAGGAAACGGTCCTGAAAATACAATAGGGTTCTTTTTTTCACCACAAATGCTGTTCATATCCCAGTCTATTTTTGAACCAGTGTAAAATTTGCAATGTTAATGATTAACATTTTTTTCTTTTAGGTTGCCTACAAGTGCAGGCTTCTGTTTCTTCTCCATTGTTTGACAGTCCATAATGTACTGTCAGTAAAGTTATTGATGCCTTGTCATTTTTCAGTTGTATTTATTTGAGTTACTTATTTAAATCTTTCCTGCATGATGTTATCCTGCTTACTACCTCTACCCCATCTCACTTCATCTACACCTCCTGAATGACCTATCTGCAGGAGTATTCAATTTCCCAGGCAAATTTCAGAGACTGCTATTTAGTCATAACTTTGTTTTATTCACTTTTTGTGAATATACATTTTTAGTTTGAGTTTGTTGGTTTGACAGTTATTATAAAAAGATTGAAAGAGGTGAAGCAGGACCGGATAATAAACAAGTGCCCATTCTACGTGTGTGACTCACCACAATTAATGTCGCTGGTTATTTGACAGTATCGAGCTTCATAAATGATCATGGTCCTGTTTTCAGTTGCCCACATGAACTTTCTAGCAAGAATCACTGGATAGTGACGAGTTGTTGGTACCTCGTCCGTTATTTTTATACGCTTTATCTGGATGGGTGCTGATACCAATTGTGGTATCAGGTTTTGTGTTTGTCGTCTGCACTTTTCTTCAGAAATAGTTTGGGAATTAGTTATGTTTATTTCTTTAGAAACCGTTTGGGAATTAGGTATGTTTTAGTGTTATGTTTTAAAACCAAATTCACACCGTTTTTAATAAAAAGGCACTGACTTCAGGGGTTGAAATTTTGAAAGTTGATGATCTAGATTGTAGAATGTGATGGCTCACTGTTTCTTCAAGCTGAAACTTTGAGGGTCAGTTGTCTCATCCCAGGTCTATTAAACCTGTGTTTCGGACAGGAGGGGGGGGGGTTAATTTAAACAGCACTAATTTCTCCTCTCACCACCCATACGGAAACAGAAAGGTGTTTTGATTTGTATCTCTTCTAAGTTGTGCCGTATTTCCCAACCAGGTGGTAAAGAGAGGGATAGAGAAAAGAAAGGTTTACTGTACAGAGACCACAGAGAAAATAAATATTGTTCACTTGGGTTCCAGAGTGCTGAACCAAAGTCCAATCAGGTATTCCTGCGCCGAGGTCAGTGCGCTCAAAACCAGTGCTGAATAATTAACTTTTCCGATGGTGTTGACTTCACACGATGTGATAGGCATGCAACAATCAATCAGTCTTATAGGTAATAGTACAGACTTCCATCAGAGCAGGCTAGATGGGGCCAGGTGGCCATCCTGGGCCAGAGTTACTACGGTGTGGCCTGTTAGTCAGATAGTAAACAGCAGAATGATGAATGCAGCTCAGCAAGGCAATAATACCTGTTCCACAAGCCAGAGGCCCATGTCACATTACCTACCTCTCCAATCGCCCTTTGACAAAGGATGTTTATCCAGTGTTTGGAAATTGGCTTTGTGTTACAGGCTGCTAATGTCTTAAGTCTTATTGACTAAAAATAATTTTTGGGAGACTTTTGTCTTAGTGGACAATGAACGGACTGGATAAGCAACATGGGTGGGGGGGGGGGGGGGGGGGGGGGGTGCACTTCAGCCAACCAAAATGTCCACTATGGCACCCATCTGCAGAAGCCACAGGTTCGCGCCAGCCATGTTAGATGCCACCTTAAAGTGGTGGAGACAGGATGGGGGGACACTGACTGTTAGGGGCTTCTACACAGAGGACAGGCTAGCGACCTTAGAGGAACTGACAGAAAATCTACAACTACCCAACGAGAGCGAACTGCGACATCTACAGGTAAGAGCTTCCTCCGCATGGAGACGACAACATGCCCACGGACCCCGAGGCACACAATGTTAGAGGAACTATTGGACGCGGGCACTCTGGGAAGGGGGAACTGCGGGGTCCTGTATGGACGACTGCTCTGTATGTGCAGTAAAACAACTTGACCAGTAATATCTGCTTCTTCTCGTTTACAAGTTTCAGTCTGCCTTCAGAAGATTAGAGCAGTGTGTGTGGAAAGATACAACATTTAATTCAGTTCACCAGTTCCTATTGCTGTGGGTTATATAACAATGGGTTATAGTTGGATATTGGGCAGTATGAGCACACACTTGGACTGTTGTGGGCATGACAAACGTCCAGAGTATCTAGACAGACCCTTAACAACACCCGCCCTGTTGTACCAACTAACTCAACGTAGATTAAGAATCCTTCAAGCTCAGCTGTACACTGCCTTTACCATCTGAGGCATTGGGACACCTTGTGCTTCCTTCTACAACAAAGCTACAAGTCTAGTGAGTGAGTACTTGTGCAGGCAGGACTGGGATCAGTACCCTCTGTTCATGCCAGTCATTTTCTGACCCAACCTGTAGCTAGACAGCTGAGTCTGCTTTATTTACCAAAGCCATTCAGAAATGATATGTTCTATTTTTACAATATCCTATTCTTACAACATCTTTGTAAGTAATTTGAATTTTACACAGCTGATATAAAAGTGTTAGATATCTTTAAAAAAAAAAAAAAAATGTGTACTGACAAACCAACATGGCATTGTTGTTTTCAGCAATTCTGCAATTGTTGGTTCTCGACAGAGTGGTCATTTCTGCTTTCAATCCTTTAAAATAAGGTAATGATTTGAGTGACGGTGTTAGTGTTATATCACAAATGGAAAAACATTTCTACCTGACATAAAAGCTCTCAAACAGCAAGACTAACAGAAGGTTGAAGAGCATTACCCTTCAGTTTAAACATTGGTTGTCAGCAACACGTAAATTTGCTGTGCCCTTTGGACAAATGCAGAAGTCTATTGGTGACTGTTGCCACTTTTTCAGTAGTCTGTAGGCCACACCTGGACCAATTGCACTACCACAGACCCTGGGTTACTAGTAAATGTATTGGTTGCTATCCAGTTCTTCCTTTAGATTGGGTGTGATTCATAATTAGTCTTTGACATAAATGAGACCTTTACTCCGTTATTGTCCAGAAATATCTATTTAACCATTTGTTACAACAAATATTGTGACCTAGAGGTTAACTTTATTTTGATTCTCACTTTGAAATCCTATTGTGTTCCATTTGATTAAGATATCTTTGTATGGTCAAAGGTTGAACTATACATTTTAAATTCCATCTCTCTCAGGTACATCGTTCAAACAGACCAATTGTCTGCAAGGGATGCAGGAGAACATTTACCAGCAACCTACAGCATGGTGCAAGGCGGTTTGGCCTCTGTGATAGCTGCACATGTGTGATGACCACCAACGAGGAGACATCACCGGTCAATCTGAGCCAGACTGAGCAAGTTTTGGAGACCCAGGAGAAGGAGGACAAAGAGGCCAACTGGCCTGTGTACATAGAATCAAGTGAGGAAAATGAGTCTGCTGGAGACAATGTGGATGACAAGCAGCAGATTCAGAGAAGCTTGACAGATGGTGAAGGATTTATTTAGTGCTACCTTAACTATCTCCTCCAGGCAGTTTGCAAACACTCCCTTAGCATCATGTTGAACAGATGCAGTTACGTACCACTGTATATAGTTGGAAACCTCAAGGCCAAAGAAACTCCAGCCACTGCAGATCCCCCATTGATTTCTGAGTTGGATATGAGCAGTTTTAAAGAACCTCTGTCCAAGGAGTCCATTTGGAGGTCAGTTAACTGGAGAGAAGAATGCTACAGAATGCCTGTCGTTTTGAATGGAGGAAGCTGAGAAGCCTCTTTCTGTGACAACTTCTCAACTGGAAAGAGCCAAATATCTGCTGGTAAAACCAAAGTGAAGTCTTCTGCAGGAGCAGAAAATCAAGAGCCAATTTCTGTTCAGCTTTTGTTGAGTATTTCTGTTTGTAAGAAATACTTTATTTTCTTCCCAAACAATATTCTAAACAAATACAACCAAGCTGGAATAATTCTACTGTAAGCCACTTGTTATGGGAAAGTAAACATTAATAGTTAGTAAAAATCAGTGGGCTGTGCCACTGAAAAATCACTTAGAATTTCAAGATCAAGCAGCTTGAAATGCTGTGCATTGAATAACTATGTACATAAAGTTCTTTTTTTTAAAATAGCAGTAAAATATGGTAGTCTTGGTGTATTGAAGTATTCACTGTTGGTTAATATGTGGATGTGTTATAGCTTGTACATAGTGGATATTGTGTTGGTGTTCCTACAGTTGAGTAAAATCTGTTCTCTTAGAATTATTTTTAGGGGCCAAAAGCCAGAACCACTGGATTTCCCCAGCCCTCTGTGGGACTCTGAACATTATTTAACCAGGATATGGCACAGGTGGAAGGAGGTAGGGTGGATTCCAAAAAAATTAGGAAGGCTCTCCAGCACTTGACTATGTATTTATGATAATTGTATCCATTCTCATTGTTGTCTCTTTTTATTTTTTTTATTGTGTGATTAAATTTATTACCCATTCCTGGCAGCCTACAGGTTTGGCTAAACAGAGGTGGAAAATGAACAGCTGGAATGAGAAAAGAATTTGATGAACCCTATTCTTCACTTTTGGAAAGTGGAATTCAAGGGCTAGAAAATAGTATTTAAAGAAAACTTGTCCTACAGGAAACAAAGCCGAAACTTGTCCGTTATAAATGAATCAGAACTGCTTTAAACTGCAATAATTTTTTTAATTTACATTTGACCTGTCTAAAGGGTCAAGTAGCAGACAAGACTGCTCATCTATAAAGGAATCCTCAACTTTGTCTAGTAGGTTATATTGCTGTTTGCTAGCCCTGGCTTGATAAACTGTCATTGTATTATGTTGTATAATGGGGTGCTGTGTAATGGGGTGGAAACAGTGTCCCTATGTCCCGTTGACATTGTTCCTTTGGTGTCTGATCATTTCTGTTGGTTTGGGCACTGTTTTAAAGTTTTATCTTAATTACTTAGTAGATGTGATTTTAATGTACATGTGCATGTTGTAAAGTTTGTTCTCAATTATACTGAAACTAACATTGTCCTCGCTGACTGGAAACAGAGAATCCTGTTAAATTTAAATCAGGAGGCCAGAAATGATACAGCCATGGGCAGTTATCTCAAAGTATTAAAGCTATTGATTAATAACCAATATTGATTCACCTTTCTCTTCAACCCCATTCTTAGTGGTTTCAAGTATATTCCTCCCTGCGTAAGATCTCTGCATCATTCATCTGTGACCGATCAAACTAGCTCCTAAATTTATCTAGTGGCACTTTGGAGACAAACTGGCACATGCACACAAGCAAACCTTCCTTGTAGATTTTCTTTTTTACTTGTCAGCTATCCAAATTATACAAATAATGTGTTGGACTAATCTGTGCCCCTGGCCGCTTTCTGATCCCTCTTAAAAGTTGAGATTAAAAGGGATCAAGTGGTGAAGTGAGTTAGCACTCTGGTCTTTTAATTCAGGGACCTGGATACTAAATCCAGCCAGACTGGTGTTATACGTCTGCTCAATCTTGCAACTGCTCTAGTTACCTGTAGGTTTGAATACATTGCATGAATTATTCTTAATTTATTGGCATTCTTATTTAGGCTAAGGACATGGGCAGTATGGGAGAAGTTACACTTGCGTTAGGTGCAGCTAAAATTGGGATTAAATGTAGTCTGGTGGAGTAAAAATTAAATTACCTCTGCAGCTGTTGGGTAGAGCCAAGGTAAAGCTATAATGTGGGAGGGGAGTGGCTAGCTCAGTTGGTTGGACAGCTGGTTCGTCATGCGGAGGAAAATCAACAGCGCAGGTTCAATTCCTGGACCAGCTGAAGTTACTCATGAAGGCCTGCCTTCTCAACCTTGCCTCTCACCTGAGGTGTAGTGACCCTCGGGCAAATCACCACCAGTCAGCTCTCAAAGGGGAGAGCAGTCTTTGGTTCTTTGGGACTGTAGCAACACTATAATATGGGAAGTGAGAAGAAATATCTGATGAACTCCTGTGCTGTGGCTAGCAATATTGTCAGTGCTGGAAGCAGATCAGTAACAGTTAATCAATCCATGGCCAAAAGAGACTGACCCTGGAAAAAATTAGATCTCGCTTTGTTGGTGCAAAATAAAGGAAGCTTTACCAGTAACTGACCCATTTGATGCCAATACAGAGTAGGAACATGTTCCATTTCAAAGATCCCATACAACTTCAAACTCAGTGAAAAAAAAAAATGTTTCCAATCTGAAATTGTGGCTGTGTTAAATTGCCCGTACAAATTCTCTGGATAGTCTTTGTTTGCAGGATCATATTGATTGAGGCACCATATTTGGCATCGCAGAATTATGAACACAAGTGCAGTATTTGGATTGTTTGACAATCCAGTCAGCTGCTGGTAGGAAATGGAGGATGAGGGGAAGAAAAGACTGGGGTGGGGGGGGGGGGGGGGTGGGGGAGGAGCAGGACAGCTGAAATACTCTTTATTCTTGATGATCTTCTAATGATTGAAAAACTGAATAATGTTTTTGATTCATGAACATTCATCTCCAATGTGGACAGTAGCATATTGCAAATGAATAAGCACTCTCTTTACACAGGCTGCTGAGAGTAAGGCAGAATTGAACTATGCTCTGAAACAAATGTAGGATTTCAATTGTTGTGTTGTGTCAGAACATAACCCCTAGTTCCTTAATTGAAGCACTTTCCACCCCATTGGATGACACCATAACATTCAAAGATGTAAAATGGCTAATGTACCGTTTGAATGTTTGATTAAGTTTTAAGATGTAACTTAAAAATCTTTGAAATGCAGTTCTGTCTCAAAAATAATGTAATTACAAAAATGCATGAATTAGAATCTTGTACAATTTTTAAAAAATTCTATATGCTGAATTAATGTTAAAAGGAGTGTTCCTTTATAGTAGAGTTACAGTGGTATTGAGTGTTAATGTAGCAATATCACTGCTCATGAGTAAAAATATTATCTTAATACAAAGAAAAGGATTTTCTTTTTGTCTTCCTTAGCCCTCCCGTTTTGCAATCTTCTGGAGAATAAATGGAATTGATAGCTGTATGATTACTGTGTGTTCTGAAGCCTGCCAGCTGAATTAATTAAGTCGGTGACAGTAAGCTCCCTGTTGCGGTAACCGATGCTGGGTGACCTCTAATTGGTGATAGAACTGATGGAATTCAGGGTGTATAGCTTTTTCTAGATATAATTTTTTTTTAAATTTCTTCTGGTTCAGTTTTTAAAATATATTCTCTTTTGGGCCCTAATTTTCTACCTCTGGATCACATGTTACAGTGCTTTGTTTCCTGGCCAAAATAGCTCAACAGACAACCTCCCAGGTTCTTTCCGTTGTTGCTGCTCCTGAGGTGGCCGCTGGGATGTCTGCATGAGTAGCTTGTGGTGTCCAGTCATTTTTTTCAAAGGACTTTGCCTTCTCGCCCCCAGCAGATGAGAAACTTCCTGTATGGAAATTCACAGATTGAAAGGCCACATTCCACCACTTTCTGTGGTGAAGTTGCACCACTACACTGCCTATGAAAGATTTTTCAAAAAAAAGATGTAGTTAAACAGGATTGCATCTTTTAACTGCACAATTTGTTTTTTTTATGATTGCCATAGCACTTTTGGCAGTAGCAAAGATGCTGACCCCGGGCCATTTTATTTAATTTGGTGATAATGTGCACTTTGAGCTGCAATAAGTTTTCTGATCATGATTCAGTTCACCATTGTCATACCGGTAAACCAATTTTTAGATGATGCAGGGCAAATTGCAGAGTTTCTGCCATTGTTATTGTTTAGGACCCCGTGTGCTATTATGACTCGGTAAACACTTTTGGTGTAAACTTGTTGCTGCTGAGCATCTGTTACCTTTTGAAGAACATTTGATTCTTCCCTTTATGTTTACTGAACCATGTCTATTTTCATGCTTCCTCGTTGAAGTTCACAGATGGCGGTCCTGTGGACACTTGGTGTAAACTTTCCAATAGATGCAACAAAATTATAAAATTAAGTATTTTACGGCCAACCAATAAAATGGCAATTTTTTAACTACGTTTTTAGGTGATAATTTAATAACTATTTTTTAACTGTGTTGCAGATCCCAGACAAAAGTCAATACTCTGGCTTATGACATCTTTAACTCTTAGCCCAGAATGTTCATTGTCCCATCAGCACAACAATTGTGTTCTAGTTCTTAAAAGGTGAACTACACTGCAGCTATGTATCTCTACAGTGTTACTGTTATTAAAATGCATTTTCATATTGTATGTCTTTAAGGTATTTTGTATTATTCGGACATTTTCAGTTAATTTTGGAGCATAGGAAATTGAAGTAGATTAAGTCCATGGAGGAGGTAAAATTACATTTTCTGAATATTGTTACAAATTTGGAGTCTGTCTTAGATATTCCTTTTGGTGCAGTGGTGATGATCAATCTCTTCAGTAAGCTGAAAACCTTGCAGTCAGAGGTGTGCCCCTACTGCTATTTATCTAATTATATGATGATGTAACCTGAATATTTAACAATAGGATCCTTAGTTATAGTGTGTTTGACATTTGGACTGAACTTCTCTAGTCTATATCTTCACAATGAGAAACACTTTAGTGAGATGAGCCCTGGTTTGAATTGTTAAGCTGCTTTATTTTATAGACAGCAAGTGAATATTACCTTTGTAAGCAAATCTCCCTTTCTTCATGCAGTTTTGCTTCTCTTCTTGAAAATGAGGAAAAAAATAAAGATAAACCACATGCTCTGTCCTTTTTGTGGGCTGACTTTACTTTGGCAATAGCTTTCTCTCAACAACTGACTAACTGCAAGAACTAATCTCTGCATTTTAGCTCCCAGGCCTTCAACTTGTCATTTTGTTTAAAAAAAACAAAATGGCTGATTGCCCTCGTCTCTCCTTCCCCTCCATTTCCCACCTTGCATTCATAGGAAAAAGCAATGTCTCTGACTCATTCCCCATCAAGCATTTTCAAGTAAGCCTGGCAGCCAAACAAACTTATTGTCCCTCTCCAAAGAGATGTCCTCACAAGACATCACATGCTGGGTTCAATAATTAAATCATCCCAACCTTAATAGGTTCTGGATGTTCTGTTTGCCCATGAGAGGAAAATAAACGAAACGCTTAATAACCCCAGTTGTTATGGACACTTCAAATCTCTGTGAGGTTGCAGCCTATAGCTTTGTAAGTATGTTAAAATGAACCTTAATTTAAAGTTTAATGCTCTAACATTCATTTTTAAATCTTTCCTGTGACAAAGCTCACATCCCAAAACATAAGAATTACTATTGAACAGTAGATATGTCTTGCCAATTGTCTCGGGTGAGTAGTACGACTGTGCTGCTAATCCAGTCTGTCCTTTTAAGATCGCGACTGTTATTGGTGAGTAATCCAGGTAACTGATCTGTGCTGTTGTTACATCATCGGCGAGACTGATCACGTTTGTAAAAAGACATTTGAACTTCCAGTTACTTGTTGAAAGAATTATACAACTGATTTCAAATTTTAAAACTTTTAATATTACCAATGACTAAAAGCACTATTGACTAAACATTTTATTTTTGTATGTAACTTATACTTTAAACTACAGTGAGGAAAATTCCTGTTTTATACTTGTAACGTATTTCACTCTCCATGGAAATATATTTCACTCCCTATGGAAATACAGTCTGTGTAGCAGACAATTCACAGTTTCTCCCAGCTTCCAATGGATTCCTATGTTGCTGTTTCACTAAGTGGTTGCTTCATTAATCATCTCCAGGTGCTTTCCTCAGTTTTTGGAGAATTTCTTAAATGCACAACAGTAAAGCCTGTTCTGATGATCGTTCGTCCCCTGGCCATGCCAGGACAAATTTCTCAGCAACTTTAGATAGCTGCAGGATGTGTCTCTTTGAATAGAGACTGTCCTGTGGTAGTTTGCAAAGCCAAGCAGCCTTTTCTCTGTTGACCAGTGAAACATTGCTGCTGTCAGTGATATTCATTGATTATGTAGAGAAGCCTGTAACCTGATCTCAAAAATGGCTTCCTCTGCCCTCTTTCAAGCTGTGCATCTAGGAGTACATGGTGATTAGTTATTTTGACCCCAACTCTCTTTCACCTGAAAAGTAAATGGACAGTTTACTGCACAATTGTTTACAAACCCGATACTGCCGATTTTGGGAGACTCTGAGTCTACTAGACTGCTGCCATTGTGTGCAAGCTTAAATATCTTGCACTTTCTTCACAGTAAAATAATTAAGCCTTCCTTTGATCTCAAACAATCAAGCATGATTACTGTCAAACAGACTGCAACGGGGCCTCGGATATTAGGGGTACAGATGGTGCTTAATCACTAGCATTCATGCCTCCAGGAGACCCTGAGTTTAGTGGCCAAGTGGCCTGCCAATCTGGATGTTCATATCCAAAGCAGCCAATCTAGCACGTACCCACCCTGATTGACAGGCTAATTGGGCCAGTGATTGTTGTTGTTTTGAACAATAGCTATTATTGTCTGAGTAATGGGTTGTGCCAGATTCCTACTCTCCTTTTGTGCCTACCTCATGGACTTCTTTTTGGACCTTTATTGTCACTGAGTGCTGCTTCCTTGATCTTTCTTCAGATCTGGCTGGAGGTTGCTAGAGTGCAAGATAAGAGGTAAAGCACCTAATGACTCTTGTCTCCGGCCCTACCTGACCCCTCTCTGGCCATTACTCTTGGTGTTAATATGGATCTCCTCCAAGTTGCCATAGTTTGTGAAAAATTATTTCAGTTCCGTCTCATGAATATCTTGAGGCAGGTTCTCGACAAATAATTGATGACTATCCGAATATTAGATTATGCGCTGTATTTCTGTATCACCCGGGTAATTTTTATTGCCTTCTGGCCTGAGCCCTGCTGGTGACATACTCTGCCATTCTATCAATCACTATTCACAAGGACTTTGGGGGTGGAATCTGTTTCTGGCTTTGTCTCCGGTCAGGGCTGTGATGTAGGATGTTTGACAATATGATCTGAAGACCAGGAGAACATCCTTGAATCCTCAGCCAGAATGGGTGCTGGATTGACAGGTGGAGGGGATTTTACCACAGGATCCTCCTCCAATGCATGCTCAGGCTTTACTTTCTCCACAGGTGGTTCTGATTTTGGTTCTGAATGTGTTCTTCCAAGGGTTCTACGTTACTAATTTCCCAGCCAACTTCAGTCCCACTTCGATGGTGGGTGTGTGAGGGAGGGAGAACCGGAGACTGTGAGTGAATCAGATGCATGCGCAAAACCTTCTTCCCTCCCCAAAAACCTACCCACACTCCAGGCAGGGAGAGGAGAAAAACCCAGGCTGAAAGGCAACCTGGTTCTGTCCCCCACTTACTCTGAGCTGGCGTCGGCAGAATTTATATGTATGTGCTACCAGAGGTGACATAATGTTGGTGTTAGTTAAACCCAACTCCTTAGCTCAGCCCTGGTCCCCTCCCACTTCCCCGGTGACCAGGATTTGATACCTAATCTGTCCCTCTAGCTCTGCTTCTAAGTGTAACAACAAAAAAGGTTTTTTTAGGGGTACGTGTTTGAAGACTTTGTTGTTGGCGTCTTTGCCGGCTGGATAATTCACGAGCCAAGTGGTGATGTCAGCCCGAAGGGTGTGGGGGCAATGGAGGCAGCATTTCGGGCTGGATAGTGCCTCTAATGGCGCCTATCTGTAATAACCAAATGTTTGCACTGGCGGGGCTGGAGGCGAAATTTCAGGGGTGGCAGCAGGCGGGGATTCAGAGCTTCGGTGACTTGTTTGTAGGGGGAAAATTTGCGGGGCTTGAGAACCTGAACCTGAGGAGAATCTGCAGGTTCAGCACTTCTGGGGTTGCAGGACAAAGTGCTTTTGAAGGACAAAATAGGGGAGGGGAAGGTGTTGGATATCTATAAGGAGTTGATGGAGTGTTGGGGGCCCTGGTGGGGTATATAAAGTGTAAATGGAAGGATGAGTTGGGAGGGGAGATGGGGGCCGAGACGTGGGCGGAGGCTTTGCAGAGGGTGAACGTGTCCTCGTCATGTGAGGATAAGCCTTATCCAATTGAAAGTGATGCATCGGGCCCATCTGATTGGCGAGGATGAGTAGGTTCTTTGTGGGGGTAGAGGATAGGTATGGGTGGTGAGCAGGGGGCCCGCGACTCACGTCCCCATTTCTGGGTGTGTCCGAGACTGAGGGGGTTCTGGCAGGGGTTCTCGGACATGATGTCCGAGGTGCTGGGTGTGTACGTGGTTCCGAGTCCAGTGGTGGCGATATTTGGGGTGTTGGAAGACCCGAGAGTCCAGGGGTTGAGCTAGGCCAATGTTTTGGCCTTTGCCTCCCTGATAGCCCGGAGATGGAATTTGTTAGGGTGGCGGGACTCGGAGCTGCCTGAGTGTGGGTCAAGGGGCAGCACGGTGGTGCAGTGGTTCGCGCTACTGCCTACGGTGCTGAGGACCCGGGTTCAATCCCAGCTCCTGGTCACTGTCCGTGTGGAGTTTGCACATTCTCCCCGTGTCTGCGTGGGTTTCACCCCCACAACCCAAAGATGTGCAGGGTAGGTGGATTGGCCATGCTAAATTGCCCCTTAATTGGAGAAAAAATAATAGGGTACTCTAAATTTATATTTTAAAAAAAGTCAGTTGGAGAGTTTCCTGAGGCTGGAGAAGGTCAAGTTCACTTTGAGGGGGTCGGCACAGTGGTTCACCCAGAGGTGGAAGCCGCTTATTGATTTCTTTAAGGTGGATTATGGGGTCAGCAAGGGTGGGGGGATAGGGGGAAAGCAAGATGTGGTGGGGGTTGGTGTCAGAGGGGCAGGTGGGGTGTGGTTGTTCATTGAGTTTTTCTGTTCTGATTTTTTTTGTGTATGTGTGGAAATGCCTTGAATAAGATATTTTCTTTAAAAAAGGAAATGTTCAGCATGCCTAGTGGCATCAGTGCACGCCTTGCGGGATCTACGCAAGTTCTGAGAGGCATCGGAATCTGAAGCACAAAAGGGGGGTGACCAAACGACGCGTGCCTAAGTAGTGTTTAAACCTACTGCGTGGGTTTCACCCCCACAACCCAAAGATGTGCAGGGTAGGTGGATTGGCCACGCTAAATTGCCCCTTAATGCCCCTTCAATCCTTTTGGGATTTATCAGCAGTTCTGGTCCACCCAAACTTGGACAAGTGGAACAGTACCCAGGGGGTCACCTGGGCCATTGGAGATCATGGGGAGGTCAGGGATAGTGCAGGGTAGCTCCCTGGCCCTCCCCCTGGAATGCAGGCCTTGACTACAGAACAGGCTACATGATTCCCTTCATTTTCCCTAAATTCAAAGCTGCACTGCCAAAATATAATAATTGTATAAATCTCATAATTGTAACGTTGCTCAGATTGTACTTAACTAAGCAATTCTAAATGCTAGTATTTTTCACGCTCCAGATCAGTTTGTTTACAACAAAATATGACTCTTTGAAATGCAACATAGTCTTGTATATACCAGCTGATTTCCTGTAATACTGCTCATGGGCAATCTGGATTCATAGAATCCGTACAATGTAGAAGGAGGCCATTCGGCCCACCTTGTCCATGCCAGCCCAAGGACACTGAGGTGCCATTTCTAATCCCACCTTCTTGCACCCGGCCCTTAGCCGTGTAGATTTGAGCATTTAAGTTGTAGATCCAGATACTTTTTAAAAGAGTTTAGGGTCTCTGTCTCCACCACCTACTCGGGCAGAGAATTCCAGTCTCCCACTACCCTCTGTATAAAAAGGTTTTTCCTCATGGGCCCAGTTCAGCTCTAGTCAAGGATGTTTACAATGGGGAATTTGGTGATGGTAATGCCATTGGATCTCGAGGGGTATTGGTGAGGCTCTTGTTGGATATGGTCATTGCCTGGCACTTTTTCTCTCACGAATGTTATTTTTCATTTGTCAGCTGAAGCCTAATTGTTGTGCAGGTGTTGCTGCATAAGGGCATGGATTGCTTTAGTGTCTGAGGAGTTGTGAATAGTGCTGAACATTATGCAATCATCAGCAAACAGCCCCACTTCTGACCTTGTGATGGAGAAAAGATCATTGATGAAGTAGCTGAAGATGGTTGGCTAGGTGGGTTCCCTTTCGGAGGGTGATGCAGACTTGATGGGCCAAATGGCCTCTTCTGCACTGTAGGGATTCTATGACCTAGGAATTCCTGCAGTGATGTCCTCGTATTAAGATTGATCTCCAACAATCACAACCATTTTCCTATGTGCCAGGCATGACTCTGACCAGTTGAGATTCACGCCCGATTCCCATTGCCTCCAGTTTTAGTAGGGCACTTTGATGCCAAGCTCAGTCAAATGTTGCCTTGATGTGAAAGGCAGTCACTCTGACCTCACCTCCTTGAGTTCAGCTCCTTTGCCCTGAGGTCATGAGGTCACAAGCTCACAGCACTAATGTGGGCAAAGGGGTTTCCCAGCGGATCGGAGGCCCCCGGGTGATTGGCCTGGATCCGGGCACGATGGCACCCAGGCACTGGTGCAGCATGGCACTGCCAGTGTACCAGGCTGGCAGTGCCAGGTTGACATTGTGCCCGAGCCAGGATTTGGGCTCTGGGGTGCCCTGACTGAGGTGGGATTTGGGGGGGGGGCCCCCAAGGACCTCCTCATAGGTGAGTTGGGGCTTTAGTAGGCCCGGCAGTCGTGTCAGAGGGGTGGGGGGTGGTCGAGAGGTTGAGGCGCCAATTTTTCTCCTGCACTGAGGGATTCAGGCAAGCGGAGCTCCTCAGTGCAGGAAACGGGACTAAGTGCAGCCTCAGCAGGAAATTCCCCGCTGACGCCCTGGATTGCAACAATTTCAGATTGCAACTGCAAGCGGCGGGAAACACCCGGCTAAATGTGCTTGACACGTGACTCTGTCGCAATTCACTTAGAACACGCCCATTATGTCTGCAAAGACAAACGGGCCCCAGACTGCTTTGAACATCTCAAGATTCCAGACCTGAAAAAATAAAACCTTTTGTCTAAAACCCAGGAGAAATGGAAGGCATGTGACATGGCCTCCCCCAAGCTGCTAAAATCCGTAATGTTACCGTTTGGAACAGAACCCAGGCAGTCTACCATTTTATCATTTAATAGGTAATAGCAGAAAGAGCTCTGTCCAGGTAAATTGCCTGGCCCTCATCTACACTGTGTACTAGTGGAACATCAGAATTCCTGTATCAATGCCTATTCATCCCGGCATGCTTTTTTCGATCGTGGAAGTCCTCGCTTCTGGAAAGACAAATCTCCCTGCAACAGCTTCAGCCTGCTAACCTCTAAAGGAATACATCATATTGATTTTGGGACTCGCGTGAAAACTGAACTCTTATTTTTTTCATGGTCTTCCCTGTACCCCTTTCCCTTCTCCCTCTTTTATTGTATGAGTGCTAAAAGGATGAATTGCGAAACCCCATCCCGCGTACTGTTTGTATGCAAAATAAAGCAACCCTCTTATTTTACCTTATCTCGAGATTGCTGTGAGGTTATTAATAGCGGATCAGAACACTCCAAATTTAAGGGTTGGGGAAAATATACCACCAATTATAAAGGGGGAAATTTAAAACACCTTTCTGTTACAGACAGGTAGTGAGAGGAGAAGTCGGGGCAGTTTTCATTAATCCATCTTCTGTCTGTAACACTACTCTCCCCAGACTCCCGTCAAGGAAAGACAAGCAGTAAGAAGCAGGCACACCCATCTCTGATATCTGACGCCTTCAAATTATTGAAACAATCTTTACATGCAGCACTTTCATATTATAAGAACTAGGAGCAGGAGTAGGCCATATGGCCCTTTGAGCCTGCTCCGCCATTCAATGAGATCATGGCTGATCTTTTGTGGACTCAGCTCCACTTTCCCGCCCGAACACCATAACCCTTTATTCTTCAAAAAACTATCTATCTTTGTCTTGAACACATTTAATGAAGGAGCCTCAACTGCTTCACTGGGCAGGTAATTCCATAGATTCACAACCCTTTGGGTGAAGAAGTTTCTCCTAAACTCAGTCTTAAATCTACTTCCCCTTATTTTGAGGCTATGCCCCCTAGTTCTGCTTTCACCCGTCAGTGGGAACAACCTCCACACATCTATCCTATCTATTCCATTCATAATTTTATATGTTTCTATAAGATCCCCCGCATCCTTCTAAATTCCAACGGGTACAGTCCCAGTCTACTCAACCTCTCCTCGTAATCCAACCCCCTCAACTCGGGGGTTTACCTAGTGAATCTCCTCTGCCCACCCTCCAGCGCCAGTACGTCCTTTCTCAGGTAAGGAGACAAAAACTGAACACAATACTCCAGGTGTGGCCTCACTAACACCTTATACACTTGCAGCATAACCTCCCTAGTCTTAAACTCCATCCCTCTAGCAATGAAGGACAAAACTCCATTCGCCTTCTTAATCACTTGTGAACCAACTTTTTGTCACTCATGCTCTAGGACACCCAGGTCCTTTTGCCCAGCAACATGTTTTAATATGTTATCATTTAAATAATAATCCCTATTGCTGTTATTCCTACAAAAATGGATATCCTCACATTTGTCAACCTTGTATTCCATCTGCCAAACCCTAGCCCATTCACTTAAACTATCTAAATCCCTCTGCAGACTTCCAGTGTCCTCTGCACTTTTTGCTTTACCACTCATCTTAGCGTCACCTGAAAACTTAGACACATTGTACTTGGTCCCCAACTCCAAATCATTTATGTAAATTGTGAACAATTATGGGCCCAACACTGATCCCTGAGGGACACCACTAGCAACTGATTGCCAACCAGAGAAACACCCATTAGCTCCGACTCTTTGCTTTCTATTAATTAATCAATCCTCTATCCATGCTACTACTTTACCATTAACGCCATGCATCTTTAGCTTATGCAGCAACCTTTTGTGTGGCACCTTGTCAAAAGCTTTCTGGAAATCCAGATATACCACATCCATTAGCTCCCCGTTGTCTACCGCACTGGTAATGTCCTCAAAAAATTCCACTAAATGAATTAGGCATGACCTGCCCTTTATGACCCCATGCTGCGTCTGTCCAGTGGGATAATTTCCATCCAGATGCCTCGCTATTTCTTCCTTGATGATAGATTCCAGCATCTTCCCTGCTACAGAAGTTAAGCTAACTGGCCTATAATTGCCCACTTTCTGCTGACCTTTTTTAAACAGTGGTGTCACGTTTGCTCATTTCCAATCCGCCGGGACCACCCCAGAGTCTAGTGAATTTTGGTAAATTATCACTAGTGCATTTGCAATTTCCCTAGCCATCTCTTTTGGTACCCTGGGATGCATTCCATCAGGGCCAGGAGACTTGTCTACATTTAGCCCTATTAGCATGTCCATCACTACCTCCTTAGTGATAACAATTGTCTCAAGGTCCTCACCTGTCATAGCCTCATTTCCATCAGTCACTGGCATGTTATTTGTGTCTTCCACTGTGAAGACCGACCCAAAAAACCTGTTCAGTTCCTCCGCCATTTCCTCATCTCCCATTTATTAAATCTCCCTTCTCATCCTCTAAAGGACCAATATTTACCCTCGCCAATTTTTTTTGTTTTATATATTTGTAGAA
Organism: Scyliorhinus torazame; assembly: GCF_047496885.1. Lineage (NCBI taxonomy): Eukaryota > Metazoa > Chordata > Chondrichthyes > Carcharhiniformes > Scyliorhinidae > Scyliorhinus > Scyliorhinus torazame. The sequence continues at coordinate 176,667,168 of NC_092707.1, forward strand.
ACTTTTACTATCTTTTTATATTCTGAGCAAGTTTACTCTCACAATCTATCTTACTCTTTGTAGCTTTTTTAGTAGCTTTCTGTTGCCCGCTAAAGATTTCCCAATCCTCTAGTCTCCCACTAATCTTCGCCACTATGTATGATAGCCAGGAGGGAACTGAAGAAAGGGATTAGGAGAGCTAAGAGAGGTCATGAACAATCTTTGGCGGGTAGGATCATGGAAAGTCCCAAGGCCTTTTACACATGTGAGAAATATGAGAATGACTAGAGCGAGGGTAGGTCCGATCAAGGACAGTAGCGGGAGATTGTGTATCGAGTCCGAAGCGATAGGAGAGGTCTTGAACGAGTACTTCGGTACTTACAAATGAGAGGGGCCATATTGTTGGAGAGGACAGTGTGAAACAGACTGGTAAGCTCGAGGAAATAATTGTTAGGAAGGAAGGAAAATGTGTTGGGCATTTTGAAAAACTTGAGGATAGACAAGTCCCCCGGGCCTGACGGGATATATCCAAGGATTCTATGGGAAGCAAGAGATGAAATTGCAGAGCCGTTGGCAATGATCTTTTTGTCCTGACTGTCAACAGGGGTGGTACCAGGGAACTGGAGAGTGGCGAATGTCGTGCCCCTGTTCAAAAAAGGGAATAGGGATAACCCTGGGAATTACAGGCCAGTTAGTCTTACTTCGGTGGTAGGCAAAGTCATGGAAAGGGTACTGAAGGATAGGATTTCTGAGCATCTGGAAAGACACTGCTTGATTAGGGATAGTCAGCAAGGATTTGTGAGGGGTAGGTCTTGCCTTACAAGTCTTATTGAATTCTTTGAGGAGGTGACCAAGCATGTGGATGAAGATAAAGCAGTGGATGTAATGTACATGGATTTTAGTAAGGCATTTGATAAGGTTCCCCATGGTAGGCTTCTGCAGAAAGTAAGGAGGCATGGGATAGTGGGAAATTGGGATAGTGGGAAATTTGGCCAGTTGGATAACAAACTGGCTAACCGATAGAAGTCAGAGAGTGGTGGTGGATGGCAAATATTCAGCCTGGATCCCAGTTACCAGTGGCGTACCGCAGGGATCAGTTCTGGGTCCTCTGCTGTTTGTGATTTTCATTAATGACTTGGATGAGGGAGTTGAAGGGTGGGTCAGTAAATTTGTAGACGATACGAAGATTGGTGGAGTTGTGGATAGTAAGGAGGGCTGTTGACGGCTGCAAAGAGGCATAGATAGGATGCAGAGCTGGGCTGAGAAGTGGCAGATGGAGTTTAACCCTGAAAAGTGTGAGGTTGTCCATTTTGGAAGGACAAATATGAATGCGGAATACAGGGTTAACGGTAGAGTTCTTGGCAATGTGGAGGAGCAGAGAGATCTTGGGGTCTATGTTCATACATCTTTGAAAGTTGCCACTCAAGTGGATAGAGCTGTGAAGAAGGCCTATGGTGTGCTCGCGTTCATTAACAGAGGGATTGAATTTAAGAGCAGTGAGGTGATGATGCAGCTGTACAAAACTTTGGTAAGGCCACATTTGGAGTACTGTGTACAGTTCTGGTCGCCCCATTTTAGGAAAGATGTGGAAGCTTTGGAAAAGGTGCAAAGGAGATTTACCAGGATGTTGCCTGGAATGGAGAGTAGGTCTTACGAGGAAAGGTTGAGGGTGCTAGGCCTTTTCTCATTAGAACGGAGAAGGATGAGGGGCGACTTGATAGAGGTTTATAAGATGATCAGGGGAATAGATAGAGTAGACAGAGACTTTTTCCCCGGGTGGAACAAACCATTACAAGGGGACACAAGTTTAAGGTGAATGGTGGAAGATATAGGGGGGATGTCAGAGGTAGGTTCTTTACCCAGAGAGTAGCGGGGGCATGGAATGCACTGCCTGTGGAAGGAGTTGAGTCCGAAACATTAGGGACCTTCAAGCAGCTAGTGGATAGGTACATGGATTACAGTAAAATGATATAGTGTAGATTTATTTGTTCTTAAGGGCAGCACGGTAGGATTGTGGATAGTACAATTGCTTCACAGCTCCAGGGTCCCAGGTTCGATTCCGGCTTGGGTCACTGTCTGTGCAGAGTCTGCACATCCTCCCCGTGTCTGTGTGGGTTTCCTCCGGGTGCTCCGGTTTCCTCCCACAGTCCAAAGATGTGCAGGTTAGATGGATTGGCCATGATAAATTACCCTTAGTGTCCAAAATTGCCCTTGGTGTTGGGTGGAGGTGTTGACTTTGGGTAGGGTGCTCTTTCCAAGAGCTGGTGCAGACTCAATGGGCCGAATGGCCTCCTTATGCACTGTAAATTCAATGATAATCTATGATTAATCTAGGACAAAGGTTCGGCACAACCTCGCCCCCGTCAAGTGCGCTCTGTGGACCACCTTAAATTGTATCAGGCTGAGCCTGGCACACGAGGAGGAGGAATTAACCCTACCTAGGGCATCAGCCCACAGACCTTCCTCGATCTCCTCCCCCAGCTCCTCCTCCCATTTACCCTTCAACTCTTCTACCAGCGCTTCCCCCTCTTCTTTCAACTCCTGGTGTATTTCCGACACCTTGCCCTCCCCGACCCATACACCCGAGATCACCCTATCTTGAACTTCTTGTGCCGGGAGCAATGGGAATTCCCTCACCTGTCGCCTCCCAAAAGCCCTCACCTGCATATATCTAAAGGCATTTCCTGGGGGTAACTCAAACTTCTCCTCCAGTGCCCCTAGGCTCGCAAACGTCCCGTCAATGAACAGGTCCCCCATTCTTCCAATCCCTGCCCGATGCCAGCTCTGGAATCCCCTGTCCATCTTCCCCGGGACAAACCGGTGGTTACCCCTGATCGGGGACCACACCGATGCTCCCATTGCACCCCGGTGCCGTCTCCACTGGCCCCAGATCCTTAGCGTTGCCGCCACCACCGGGCTCGTGGTATACTTTGTCGGCGAGAGCGGCAGCGGTGCTGTCACCAACGCCCCCAGGCTCGTTCCTTTACAGGACGCCATCTCCATCCTCTTCCATGCCGCCCCCTCTCCCTTCATAACCCACTTGCGGATCATCGCCACATTTGCTGCCCAGTAGTAGCTCCCCAGGTTTGGCAGCGCCAACCCTCCTCGGTCCCTACTGCGTTCCAGGAACCCTCTCCTTACTCTCGGGGTCTTATTCGTCCACACAAACCCCATAATACTCCTGCCTACTCTCTTAAAAACGGCCTTAGTGATCACGATGGGAAGGCACTGAAACACAAACAGAAACCTCGGAAGGACCACCATTTTGACCGACTGCACTCTACCCGCCAGCGAGAGCGGTAACATGTCCCATCTTTTGAAATCCTCCTCCATTTGCTCCACCAACCTCGTCAGATTCAGTTTATGTAGGGTCCCCCAACTCCTGGCTATCTGGATCCCCAGATACCGAAAGCTCCCCTCCGCCCTCCTCAGCGGTAGGTCCCCTATCCCTCTTTCTTGGTCCCCCGCCTGTAATACAAAGAGCTCACTCTTCCCTACAATGAGCTTATAGCCCGAAACCTCCCCAAACTCCCTTAGAGTCTGCATGACCTCCACCATCCCCTCCATTGGATCCGCCACGTACAGCAACAGGTCATCCGCATAGAGCGACACCCGATGCTCTTCTCCCCCTCGGACCACCCCCCTCCATTTATTAGACTCCCTCAATGACATGGCCAATGGTTCGATCGCCAATGCGAACAACAGGGGGGACAGGGGGCACCCCTGCCTCGTCCCTCGGTACAGTCGAAAGTACTCCGACCTCCGCCGGTTCGTCACTACACTCGCCATCGGGGCCCTGTAAAGGAGCTTAACCCAATTGATAAACCCTACCCCGAACCCAAACCTACGCAGCGCCTCCCAGAGGTACTCCCACTCTACTCGGTCAAAGGCCTTCTCCGCGTCCATAGCTGCCACTATCTCCGCCTCTCCCTCCTCCGATGGCATCATTATCACGTTTAAGAGCCGCCACCCATTGGTGTTTAGTTGCCTGCCCTTTACAAATCCCGTCTGGTCCTCGTGGATTACCCCCGGGACACAGTCCTCAATCCTCGTGGCCAGCACTTTTGCCAGCAACTTTGCATCCACATTGAGGAGCGAGATCGGCCTGTACGATCCACATTGCAGTGGGTCCTTGTCCCGCTTTAGGATCAAAGAAATTGTTGCTTCCGACATTGTCGGGGGCAGGGTCCCCTCCTCTCTTGCCTCATTAAAGGTCCTCACCAGTAGCGGGGCCAACAGGTCTGCGTACTTCCTGTAGAACTCCACCGGGAATCCGTCTGGTCCCGGGGCCTTCCCCGCCTGCATACTCCCCAAAACCTTGCTCAGCTCCTCCAACCCAATTGGTGCCCCCAAACCAGCCACCTCTTGCTCCTACACCCTCGGGAATCTCAGCTGATCTAGGAATTGTCTCATCCCCTCTTTCCCCCGCTGGGGGCTGGGATCTGTACAGCTCTTCATAAAAGGCCTTGAATACCTTGTTTATTTTCGTTGCACTCCGAACCGTGGCTCCCCTTCCATCTTTGACTCCCCCTATTTCCCTCGCTGCCATCCTCTTATGGAGCTGGTGTGCCAGCATCCGACTAGCCTTTTCCCCATACTCGTAGGTCGCCCCCTGCACTTTCCTCCACTGTGCCTCCGCCTTCCCTGTGGTCAACAGGTCAAACTCCGTCTGGAGCCGTCGTCTTTCCCCAAGTAATCTTTCCTCCGGGGCCTCTGCGTATCTCCTGTCCACTCTCAAAATCTCCCCCACTAACCTCTCCCTTTCCATACCCTCTGTCTTCTCCCCATGAGCCCTAATGGAAATTAGCTCTCCCCTGATCACCGCCTTCAACGCCTCCCATACCACCCCCACCTCCCCGTTGTCGTTGGCCTCCAAGTACCTTTCAATACACCCCCTCACCTTCCCACACACCACCTCGTCCGCCAGCAGTCCCACATACAGCCGCCACAACGGGCGTTGGTCCCTCTCCTCTCCCAGCTCCAGTTCCACCCAGTGTGGGGCATGGTCCGAAACGGCTATAGCCGAATATTCCGTCCCCTCCACCCTCAGGATGAGCGCCCTACCCAGAACAAAGAAATCTATCCGGGAATAGGCTTTGTGTACATGGGAGAAGAAAGAAAATTCCCTGGCCTGCGGCCTTGCAAACCGCCATGGGTCCACTCCCCCCATCTGATCCATAAACCCCCTAAGTACCTTGGCCGCCGCCGGCCTCTTTCCAGTCCTTGATTTGGAGCGGTCCAGTGCTGGATCCAACACTGTATTAAAGTCCCCTCCCATTATCAGGCCTCCTATCTCCAGGTCCGGAATGCGCTCCAACATGCGCTTCATGAATCCTGCATCATCCCAGTTTGGGGCGTATACGTTTACCAACACCACCCACGTCCCTTGCAGCCTACCGCTCACCATTACATATCGCCCTCCATTGTCCGCTACAATAGTCTTGGCCTCAAATGACACCCGCTTTCCCACCAATATTGCCACCCCTCTATTCTTCGCGTCCAGTCCCGAGTGGAATACCTGTCCTACCCATCCCCTTCTTAACCTGACCTGGTCCGCCACCTTCAGATGTATCTCTTGGAGCATGGCCACGTCCGCCTTCAGTCCCTTTAAGTGCGCGAACACTCGAGCCCTCTTCCCCGGCCCATTCAGGCCCCTCACATTCCATGTTATCAGCCGGATTGGAGGGGCTCTCACCCCCCCCCCCCCCCCCCCCCACGCCCCGCCGACTAGCCATCTCCTTTTCTGGGCCAGTCCCGTGTCCACGCCTCCATCACCCTCCAGTCCCCCAGAGGGGGGACCCCCGTCCCGACCACCTCTTCTGTGTCCCATTCCCTTTCGGCCAGTGCAGCAGCAACCCTTTCCCCCCCCCTTCCCCTCCCCCCGCTAGACCCGTCTAGCTTTTTTGCTCCCCCCATGTCACTCCCGTAAGTCAGCTGACGCCTGCTGACCCCGGCTTGCCCCGCCGTCCCATTGACCTCCCCGCGTGGGAGTCTCCCAATCCATATGCATTCCTTCGTTCCCCTTCCCGCCTTTCTTCCCGCGCGCGGGAAAAAACCCCGCGCTTTCCAAAGCCCGCTCCGCCCCCTCTGGCGCAGCTCCTGTCGTGGCCTTGTCTCTCTCCCCCAGCCCATGTAACATTTCCTGCGCGTGATTGACCCCCTATATACAACAACCATCACACATCAAACCCCAAAACATCCCCCCCACCCTCACAAACCCTCAGTTAAGAGTCCAACTTTTCGGCTTGTACAAAGATCCACGCCTCTTCAGGCGTTTCGAAGTAATAGTGTTGGCCCTTGTATGTGACGCACAGTCGCGCTGGCTGCAGCATTACGAATTTCACTTCTTTCCGGTACAACGCCGCTTTGGCCCGGTTGAAACCCGCTCTCCGCTTTGCAACCTCTGTGCTCCAGTCAGGGTATATTCGGATCTCTGCATTGTCCCACTTACTGCTCCGCTCCTTCTTGGCCCATCTCAGGACCCACTCTCTGTCCGTGAACCGGTGGAACCTCACCACCATCGCCCTTGGCGGCTCATTTGCCTGGGGCTTCTTCGCCAGCACCCGATGTGCCCCGTCCAACTCCAGCGGCCTCGAAGGGGCCTTCGTGCCCATCATCGCCTCGATCATCGTGCTCGCGTATGCCCCGGCATCAGCCCCCTCCAGTCCCTCAGGGAGACCCAGGATTCGCAGATTCTTTCTCCTCGACCTGTTCTCCAGCTCTTCGAGTCTTCCCGCCCACCTCTTGTGTAGCGCCTCATTCTGCTCCACTCTCACCGCCAGGCCCACGAGCTCGTCCTCGTTCTGACTGACTCTTTTCTGTACCTCCTGGATCTTAGCTTTGTGGGCCTTCTGCGTGATCCCGAGTCCTTCAATTGCCGAAAGCATAGGCACCAACATGTCTTTGCGCATCTCCTCGCGCTGCTCCTCGAAGCAGCGCTTGATGAACTCCTGCAGCTCCCCTTTGTCCCTGGCCGCCGCCATTTTGTTTTCTTTCCCTCGCTTCTCCCGTTGCTTCAGTGCCGCTCCTTTGGCCGTTACACTTCTGGTCCGTTTCATAGAAGTTGGCAGTGTTTGCTTCACCAGTCTGCCCCAAAAAGTCTATGGAAAACTCCTGAAAAAGGTCTGAGAGTCGGCTCCAGACGGGAGCTGTTGAATGCGTGACCTACTCCTCCATGGCCTCCACCAGAAACCTCATCCCTGCTTCTTCAATGGCCCTGGTAGATCTTTTCACAGTTGTTCCCTCTGTTGCTAGAATTCACCTTTGATAGAGTCAAGCCAGATTGCAGCTTTAAGCTTTCCCTTCCCCCGCCTGCATGCTGGAAGAGGCCCTCGTCTACTGCTGCAGCTCAAGCCAAATCTTTCATTGTTTCTGCCGGGTCTGGTAGCCAAAAGACACAACACTCCTGGGGGACACTGTCAGGGGAATGCTGCAGCCTTCTTCCCACACCGGGAAATGTCAAACAAATGCCGTGGGGGCCCTGTAAAAGGGCCCAAAGGTCCGTTCCAAGCGGGAGCTGCCAAATATGCGACCTAGCTCTGCATAGCCGCACCCGGAAGTCGTATTTTTCTATGTTCTATGTATGCTTTTTCCTTCAATTTGATACTCTCCCTTATTTCCTGAGATATCCATGGTCGATTTTCCCTCTCGACCGTCCTTTTTGTCGGCATAAACTTTTGCTAAGCACTGTGGAAAATCGCTTGGAATGTTTTCCACTGTTCCTCAACTGTTTCACCATAAAGTCTTTGCTCCCAGTCTACCTTAGCCAGCTCTTCTCTCATCCCATTGTAATCTCCTTTGTTTAACCACAAAACACTAGCGTTTGATTTTATCTTCTCACCCTCCATCTGTATTTTTAATTCCACCACATTGTGATCGCTCCTTCTGAGAGGATCCCTAACTACGAGATCATTAATCAGTCCTGTCACATTACACAGAACCAGATCTAGGACTGCATGTTCCCTTGTAGGTTGCATTACAAACTGTTCTGGGAAACTATCGCGGATACACTCTATAAACTCCTCTCAAGGCTGCCTTGACAGACCTGGTTAAACCAATCAACATGTAGATTAAAATCCCCCATGATAACTGCTGTACCATTTCTACATGCATCAGTTATTTCTTTGTTTATTGCCCACCCCCACCATAATGTTACTATTTGGTGGCCTATAGACTACTTCTATCGGTGACTTTTTCGCCTTACTATTCCTGATTTCCGCCCAAATGGATTCAACCCTATCCTCCATAGCACCGTTGTCATCCCTCACTACTGCCCGAATGTCATCCTTAAGAAACAGAGCTACACCACCTCCCTTACCATCCACTCTGTGAATAGTTTGATACCCTTGGCTATTTAACTCCCAGTCGTGACCATCCTTTAACCATGTTTCAGTAATGGCCACTAAATCATAGTCATTCATAGTTATGAACATGATATAGTATAATTTACCTGGGGGTCCGTGATTACTACTACCTTTGAAAAAGGGTTCTTCAATTAACCTTTGAGAACCACTAGGTTAAAAGGCTTCAGTGTCTCTTCAAGTATTTACTAAATGCAATGATTCTGCCATCCTTTCAAGCAGTAAGCTCAGATGTCCATGACCCTCTGATCCATAGAATCCCTACAGTGCAGAAGGAGGCCATTTGGCCCATCGAGTCTGCACTGACCCTCTAAAAGAGCACCCTATCCCCGTAACCCCACTTAACCTTTGGACACTAAGGAACAATTTTTGCTAATTTCTAATCCACATCTTTAGAAAGTGGAAGGAAACGGGAGCACCCGGAGGAAACTCATGCAGACACAGGGAGAATGTGTAAACTTCACACATTCACCTAAGGTTGGAATTGAACCCGTTGCTGTGAGGCAGCAGTGCTAACCACTGTGATGGAAAAGATTCTCCTCAACTTCCTCTACTCCGACCAATTACTTGAAATCAATGTCCTCTGGTTGTTGACATCTCTGTTAAGCAAAATACATCCTTCCTATCTACTCCCATCTGGGTCCCTCAATCTTGTAAACCTCAATTAAATTTCCCCTCCATCTCTATTCCAAAGAATACACCAGCCTATAACCTTCTTCATAGCTAAAATTCTGCAGTTCTGGCAACATCCTGGTATATTTTCACTATACTCCCTAGTGCAGTCACATCCTAGCTACCATGCAGCGATCCGAATTGTATGTAGTACTCTAGGCCTAACTGGTGTTTTATACCATTCTAGCATAACCTGCTCTTGTATTCTGTGCCATTGGCTAATAAAGTAAAATATAAAGTCTTATTCAACTTATCTAGCTGTCCTGCTACCTTCAGGGTTCTGGGGACATGGACTCTAAGGTCCCTATGTTCCACTACACCTCTCTGTAACTTTCCATTTATCGTGAGTTCTGCTTTCTTGCTTGCTCACTCCAAAGACAGTGCCTCACACTTCCCTTGATTGAACTTCCATTTGCCACTTTTCTGACCCCATGACCTGTCCATTAATACCTTCCTGTAGTCTGCAACTTTCTTTCTCACTCAGTCACATGGTCATTTTTGCATCATTTGCAAACTTCTTAATCTTGACCCCCACATGCAAGTCTAAATCATTAATATATACCACAAAAATCAAGGGACTTTATAGTTCTATGGAATCCCACTGAAATCAGTCCCTTAGCTGCTAAACACCTGTTGACTGTTACTATTTGCTTCCTGCCACTGAGACAATTTTGGATCTAATTTGCCACTTTCACTTGAATCTCATGGGCTTTACTGCCCAGTCTGTCATGTTAGACATAGCAGGCATTTTGACTAAAATCCACGTATACAGCGAATGTTTTCCCGTACCAGCCTCCCCGAACAGGCGCTGGCATGTGGCGACTAGGGGCTTTTCACAGTAACTTCATTTGAAGCCTACTTGTGACAATAAGCAATTTTTGTTTCATTTTTCATTTCATCGACCCTCCTTGTTACCTCCTCAAAAAATCCAATCAAAAATGTGCAGGTTGGGTGGATAAAGCATGCTAAAATTTCCCCTTAATTTCCAAAAATGTGCAGATTAGGTGGGATTATGGGGATAGCGTGGGAAAGTGGGCCTAGTTAGGGTGCTCTTTCAGAGGGCCAATACTGACTCAATGGGCCGAATGGCCTCCTACACTGTAAAGATTCTGTGATTCTAAGATCCTTGGACACTATCTTAACAATGATTAATATGGTCCCTTGGTTTTTGTCCCATGATTTCCCCACCACTGAGTTTAGGTTTACTGGGCAGTAATTACGTGGACCATCTCTTTCTCCCTTGTACAATGGTACAATGTTAGCAGTCCTTCAATTTTCCAGCAAGCTAGAGAGCATTGGAAAATGGTCGGAGCCTTCACTATTTTCTCCCTTGCTTATCTAAACAGCCTGGGATGGATTTCACCTGGGCCCGGATATTTATCTACTTTCCAAGACGCTAAACTAAATATTTTCTCTTTCATTATGTTTATCCTCTCCAATATTGCACACTCCATCTTCTCAATTGTAATGCCCCCATTGTCCCTTTCTTTTTTGGAAAATATGCAAAATATTCAATTAAGAACCATGCCCACATCTTACACTCTGGGTGAAATGTGGAAGATATGATCGATATATCATTGATATGAAGATAGGACAGAAACCTGAGAGCCCATAATTTAACAAGACAGCAATTTGAAATATCAATTGCAGCGATAATGTGATTTAATGGAACATGGTTAGCTGTGAACATAGTTCTGGTGCAAGGGCATATGATGGGAACTAAAATTGTGTGGTGCAAATACTGTCAAAGGCTTGCAAAATGTCCTGGATATGAAGAATAGTACAACAAGATCACTGGAAAAGCCATGGCAAAATCACTGATTATAGATTAAGCTAAAGCTATCATGGTGATACATAATTTGAGAGTCAACAATAATTTAAAGTATCATAGGAAGTACTATTTTAAGGACAATGGTACGGTTGCTTTCTCAGGGATGGAGTGAACATAAATTTCCAAAGAAATATGGTAAATGAGAGATTATATATTGGATGTAGTAAATTTGAAGGCTTACAACTTGAATTCAAGTGGATAATACCAGTACTGCACAGGAAGGACTAGCAAAGAGGTGAAATACTGTCATTAAATGAGATTCCACAGTTGGAAGGACAGACATCTTTGTAACTGTCATTCCCCACATGTTGTTTTGCCTCCCTAGTGCCAGAGTAAAGGATATCATTAGAAAGGGTAGAGAATATTCTGTAGGGGGAAGGGTGTGAGCCAGAGGTTGTGGTACACTTCGATAGCAATTACATAAAGAGGGGACGTAATTACATAAAGAATCCCAGGTTCAATTCCCGGCTGGGTCACTGTCTGTGCAGAGTCTGCATGTTCTCCCCGTGTCTGCGTGGGTTTCCTCCGGATGCTCCAGTTTCCTCCCACAGTCCAAAGACATGCAGGTTAGATGGATTGGCCATGGTAAATTGCCCTTAGTGACCAAAAAGGTTAGTAGGGGTTATTGGGTTACAGGGATAGGGTGGAAATAAAGGCTTAAGTGGGTCGGTGCAGACGCGATGGGCCGAAGGGCCTCCTTCTGCACTGTATGTTCAATGTTCTATTGAGGTCCTATGGTCATACTTTCGGGAGCTAAGGTGGAAGATAAATTAAGACCTAAAAGGTCGTAACTCTCTGGAGTAACCCAGTGCAAAGCGTTAGCAATAATAGAAATAGGAAGATAAGATAAAGCGGGAGGGCTTCAGATACTGGAGGCATTGGGACTAGTTCTGGGGCTGGAGGCACTTATTCAAAAGGGATGGGTTGCACTGCGTCCAATGTCCTCATGGGGAGGTTCATTTGGTTGGGGCAAGTCTAAATTAGCAGAGGGATGGGCACCAGCATATAGAAGTAGAAATGAGCAACAAGGCTCATAATAAACTGTGTTGGATGATACTAGAGAAAGGAACTAGAAATGGGAGACTTAAGGACCTCAGTACTTGACAATGAACAAATTCCAAATCCAAGTGAGAAGTTGGCCAAATACAAAAAGCTGAGGGGTAATGGAGAGTAAAATAAGACTGGCAAAGAGTAGGCTTACATTAACACTGCAATGAAGTTACTGTGAAAATCCCCTAGTCGCCTCACTCCGGTGCCTGTTCGGGTATAGTGAAGCACATGTTTCGGGACTTGTGGGAGGAAACCAGAGCGCCCGGAGGAAACCCACGCAGACACGGAGAGAACTTGCAGACTCCGCACAGTGACCCAAGCCAGGAATCGAACCCAGATCCTTGCTGCTGCGAAGCGACAGTGCTAACCACTGCGCTACCATGTATGCAATGCTTTGATCCCATTCAGCCCTGACAGTTCATCCCAGTCTGGTTCGAGGAACCAGACTGGGATGAACTGTCAGGGCTGAATGGGATCAAAGGATTGCATACAAGGTAGCACAGAACCTAAATATGTAAATAGTAAGCAGGTATGAATGTATAGGTGAAGTGAGTCCCATTATGGGCATAGAAAGGGATGTGTGCAATGAGGCACAGGGCAATGCTAGAATAAAATGCATTTTTGTATTGGTGTTTCCTAAGATGCTGACAAAATATTGGTAGAAGTGCAAGTGGCACAGGTAATGGATGGATTGAAAATTGATGGGTGAAATGTGGGTAAGTTGTCTGGTCTGAATGGCTACCATCCCAGATTGCAAAGGAAAGTGGAGGTAGAGAAAGCAGAAGGTTTGACCATAATCTTCCAATTTTCTACAAATATGGGAGAACTGTTAGAGCAGGGATTCCCAACTTTTTTGAGCCACACAACCCTTTCGACTTCAAAGAATACTGATCGAACCCCTGAGAAATATTATGTTGAGATGTTTCTGTGCATTATGTACAAAAACTAATTTAAGAAAGTATTTTTTATATCTTTTCCAGTTATTATAATTTAAGTTATCTTACTCAACAAAGTACTTAAGTCTTATCTTTTTGTCATGGTTCATGGAGTGATGCTTCTGCTCACAAATTTGTTGAGTGTTAGGAGTGCTGCTGGAGAGCTGGATTCTCATTTCAGATACATACAAATTTCCACCTCTCTTGCAGACCTCTTACACACACACTAACACACCTCCCTCTCTCTCACACACATTCTCTCTTCCTTGATCCATGGCCCTTGCCCCTCCTGCTTCACCGACCTTGGAGGACAGACTTTCCTGCGGATTCCAGCTTGTCTTAATCACTAATGAGCCTATCAGCAGCCAATGCAGAGAGAAACCACCTTCTGATTAGACAGGTACCTTCATAGCACTGTTCAAATTTTATACATCAGGCTGGACTCCTGTGGAACTCTTGGATGTATCACGCAGTGGAAAACCCTGTGCTAGAGGATGGAGTGGAAAGAGGGTGCAAGCACACTCTGACTGGCCAGTACTTACTATTATGGTCAGGGTTTAGAGAATCCCAAAGTGTATCATGGAGTTCACCTGACCCACAACTTTTAATAGATTGTTGTATGGGGAGCACACGGCTCACTCTACAGGTATGGTAGAGCAGAAAATGGACCAGTGGTTTTTAAAACAAAACGTTTATTCTATGAAATCAAGTTAACCTTTCTAAAACAAGCAGTGAACATCTTAGCAACCAGTAAATCAAATACACGCCCCCAAAAAAGAATACAACGCTAAGTAATCTGTATGCTATTCTTTTAACATCCAAAAGACTTAACAAACCTCCAAACAGCACATCAGGGTTTACATTCAAGACTGAAAACATTTATACTTCTTCTGAATTCACCAAATGATCCATAGTTTTTGGATGGCAGAGATCAACAGCAGTGCAGCTCACTTTTAACTTCAGATTCAGCTCACTGAAAAACACACACACCCAAGCTTTCTCAAACTGAAACTAAAAAAGCAGTAGAGCTTAGCTCCACCCACACTCTGACATCACTCCAGTAACATGAGCAGCTCCATTTCTTAAACACCCATTTCTTAAAGGGTACTCTCACATGACACTATAACAGTCATAGTTTTAGAAACGATAATTGGGAATACAATCAACAGGCACAAAAAAGGGTTGAATTAATTAAAGAATGGATTTATTAAAGACATGACCTAACTGATGGATTTTTGAAGTAAGAGAAAGTTGATTAATAAATCTGAAGACCCGCACACGCAGACAAAAGAACAGCTTCTTCCCCACAGCTACAAGACTCAACAGCTCCCCCTCGGACTGATGTGTTCCTTGTAAGAACACTATTCACGACGCCCTATGCTGCTCTTGCTCATCTATATGCTTTGTTTCACCCCTGTATCCAATCACTGTTTTGTCGATGTACCATTTGTCAATGTTCTCTGTTGATTATTCTTTTGTCTACGATGTACGTACTGTGTACGTTCCCCCTTGGCTGCAGAAAAATACTTTTCACTACTTCGGTACATGTGACAATAAATCAAATCAATCAATTAAAGGAATAGAATACACGTTGTCCATATAGATTTTAAGAAAGGTTGAAAAACCTAACCTTGTCTTAAAATCCTGCAATGTTAATGTATTAAATTTACTTTGTTTCGAGCATTATTCAATACCATCCTGGTCCTGTATTCCTGAAGTTTGAAACCGAATACAAATAGTCCACAATTTGTGAACGATTTATTGTAATATGCTCTCCTGAACTACCTTCGTTGGGCGTTACACCAGGGAGCTGAAGACCCCAAGTCTTTTTCAGCTTTGTGCTTAGGTTTGTAGTCTTTTTTGTTAATAGCCCCACTGGATATATGTGCATGAAGGATAATGTCCTCTGAAATAGCTATAAAATGCCAACTATCCAGCTCTAACAGCCGTTACTCCTGCAATGTAAAACCAACCTGGAAAGTCCGCAGACCAATGCAAAATAGCGGCTGGCTACCGTTTTCAAGATTAACCCTTTAAAAAAATATTATAACCTCGACATTGCCAAGAAACTCAAAAGCGGCCAGAACAAGTACAATCACTGAATCGGACTGAAAATTGCATTTGAATGGTTCGTGTTGTATTTCGCCTTTAAGTGCCTCCGGGTGTAAATCCGGGCGTTAAAAAGCACGTCCGGGTCGGACCGGGCGGAGTGCAGCGTCGGTCGTGGGTAAGGAAAGGGTTCGGGGAGGGTGGGGGAGCTTTCTGCTCGGGATTCATTGAGAAACATTCAGGGGAAAACAGCCCCCGGGTCGTCTCCATCAGTCACCCCCATCGGCGGCTCCCGTGCAGAGGGGTCCGTTGCCACCGCCGCGGTGACTCCGGGGGTGGGGGAAGAGGGGGGGGGGGGTGTTTCAGTCAACGGGCGTTTTGGTTTGGGGCTGGCCTCGTTTCAAGCACGGGCGGAGGCGGGTGGATGGTTGCGGGCGAGCGGATGGTCCCGGGCGGGCGGTTGGTGCCAAGCAGCGCTGAGGAGGCGGCAGTTAGTCTCGAGCGCGGGCGGTTAATCCGGGCTGCGCGCGCTCTGAGCCGGCGGGCTGGATCCGGGCGTTCCGAGTTATTGTCATCCATTGTCTGGCTGTTGCTTGATTGGCACCTGAACCGACCAATTACAATCGGATGCAGAAACCGGGCGGGTTCTCAGCGCGACGCTGCGCGCGCAATGAGTTTGGGCTCCCCGCCACATTTGCAATTGGAGCTGTGCGTTTTGTTTTTACTTCGTTTTGGGGTAGATTGTATTTTGGGATAGGAACATTTTTTTAAAAACTGCATTCCCCGCATTGAGCAATCACGGCTTTCAGGGCACCAGTCACTCCAAGTGCTCCTCAAGTGATTGTGGTTAATGTGTAGGCTGTTTGTGTGTGGCGGGGCATCCCAGCAAAGGCAGTCCTGCCCCTGAGCTGCTTTCAAATCAGATGGGAGCTGGGAACCTGAGCCCAGTTCACAAAAACTGAGTTGAGACGAATAGGGAAATATGCTGGTTTACCTAAAGCTAACAATCGATTTCATTGCTTTTAAAGTGTATGCTTTATTTTTAAATATCTTGGGAGGACGGGGCTACCTATTTTAAAATATATATATGTGTGATGTTGCATAGAAGGATTTAAGATCGCCTGAAGCGAGTTTGGAGGACAGAGGATAGAACAAACAAAAGAAAAGTATAGCACAGGAACCGGCCCTTCAGCCCTCCAAGCCCGTGCCGACCATGCTGCCCGACTAAACTAAAATCTTCTACACTTCCGGGGTCCGTATCCCTCTATTCCCATCCTATTCATGTATTTGTCAAGATGCCCCTTAAACGTCACTATCGTCCCTGCTTCCACCACCTCCTTCGGCAGCGAGTTCCAGGCACCCACTACCCTCTGTGTAAAAAAACATGCCTCGTACATCTCCTCTAAACCTTGCCCCTCGCACCTTAAACCTATGCCTCCTAGTAATTGACCCCTCTACCCTGGGAAAAAGCCTCTGACTATCCACCAGATTGTGTAACTGAATTGAAGGTCTATTTCCCAGGACTTTTTCATTTTGCACGTTATTAGCTATTGAAACTTATCGTAATTTGGTAAACAGAGAAGTAAAGTTGATGGAGAATTGTAGTTTCTCTACTGCAGGTGGGGAAATGCTAAACTTGGGCAATCCAGCACTGTAAAAGTGGCAAGAGCGTAACTACAGTGTGATACGTTAATCAGTTCCCCCTATAAATGTGGATTGGAATTAATCACAATGAAGATAATAAGTTGGATTTTGTAGATGGTACAGAGGAAACGTTTGTCAAACTTTGTCACTATCCATCTTCAAGGAATGGAGAAATTTGGGATAGGCTCCAGGATAGAAATATAGATGCTTAGAATCATGCAGCAAAGACGGAGGCCGAAAGTCCATTGTGTCTGTATTAGGTCTTTGGGAGAACTAACCAATTTAACCACACCCCAGTCTTTTCCCCATAGCCCTGCAAATTAGTCCTCTTCAAGTATATATCCCAATTTCCATTTGAAAGTTTCTGTGAAATCTGCTTCCCCATACTTTAAAGTAGGGTGTTCCAGATCTTAAAAGCCCTCTGTGGACAAATATATGCTCCTTTCCCTTATAGTTTTGACAATTATTTTAAAGCTATAACCTTTGGTTAATGGTGTTCTGTTGCCAGAGGAAACAGTTTCTCCTTCAAAAGGCCTCATGATTTTAAAAAAATGTATTTTTATTGAAGTTTTAAAGTTTTTACAATTATCAATGCAAGCAGGTACAGCACACAATAGAAGTCATTGTAGCATTGGAACAAATAGGAATGGTTGAGTTGGGGACAAAATCTCCAACGGGTTCCCTCCACGGATACAAGATCCTACTGCATCAAAGCAGGCTACAGACAACAGCGCAGATTTACATCATACCCATAGCTTCAAAGGAAAATAACAGAGGACACCACCAAGAATCCCAGAGCTAAGGGAAAACTGATACCCACAATGCAATCCAACTCCCTTCCAGGCCCAGGACAGAGCAGACAATAATCTAATTACAAGAAGAGGACCAGGTACCACAAGCCCAAGGAAATCTCAGGCCTCACAGCCAGGATCTCCCATAGAAAATTAAAAGTAAGGGGCAAAGACCCGAGCTATCAAACCCCATCCACCGTGTCCCAGACCCAAAAGAGGAACAGGCCACTGGACCAACATCCCTATTGGGACACCAGGATAGCCAGGAAGCCCAAGGTTAGGAAGGGTATCATCAGATTCCAGCTGAAAAGGGGGAACCCCACATCAGGGGAACCTCCCCACCCGTAAAAAGGGCAGGTGCCCTGGGTGCCCAACTCCCCCAGCACTAGGGAACCCGCTCTAGAGGCCAGGACCACTCAGGAAAAAGGCATAGGGCTTCCATAAGACAACTTATCAGATAGGCCCACTCAATTAACCACAGTCTCAAGACCCGCCATCTTAGCAACACCACAAGTAGCTCGGAAGAAAATCAGGTAAAAAGTGAAGGGCACAGCAGAAGCCACATCTCCGGGGTCTCTCAGAAGGAAGAAAAAGGATAAAGAGAAAGAGCAAGAACTATCAGAAATAATCACTTGGATAACACGACTACCTGAGCTACCACCCGAGGAACTCCAAAATGGATGAGAGACTGCCAACTAAACCACACTGGGACCTCCTAACCCTGAGGGAGAAAGAAAAGGAACGATTACTCTGGCACACGCTGGGTCTGTCCCAAAATCATTGCGAACCTGGCTCCCAGACCCAACCACAACAGGATACCGACCATGGCACCGGGCCTGGCCTCGCCTAGCATCGTTTCAAAGAATCATATTATTATAACCTGACCCCAGGAACATCCACGCAGCCCCAACCGTTACACCCCACTGAGGTTGCACCAACCCAGTCCTAATCAGGACAGGGCACTCCTCCCCTACCCTACAAGAAAGGACATAGAAATTGACCCTAACCAATGGGGGACCCAGCCCCGAGGTAGAAGGACCGTCAAAACACCCACATCGCGGGCACCCTGGAGGAAAAAGCCGGTCCATTCCAACACCCCCTCCGTGACATCCAGGGGCCTCCCATCACGCCAAATCTGTACCAGAACCTGTTCCCTAAATGTCACCGAGACCAAGCAGGAAGCATAAAAGAGACGTGAGAGCAGCGATCGACAGATCAGTAGGGAGGATAAAGGAGCAGTGAGAGCAAATAACATGAGACCAGCATCGAGGATAAACCGGTGGTGACAGCAGCGAGATGGAGAGTAAGATCATCAGAGACCTGGTGCGATGCTTCAGAGTCCACAATCACAATCATCAAAGAGGCACTCCATCTAAGACTCTCCATCTAAACGGGTTATTTGCTGCGGGTCCACCCTGTCCCGTAGATAGAAGGCTGTCAACACAAGTGTTCCCCGACTGGCATTATTAAACTAACTGAACAGAAACAATCTTAAGAGTTTAAACAAAATGTTCACTAGCTGTCCAACAATCAGCTCCTCCCCTTGTGCTGATGTTGCCATCTTCATTTACCTCTCCTTGTTCTCCCTCACTACTGAACACTCAAACTCAACTTCAGTTTTAAACCAATTTCTGCATCTCTATGTTGTTAGACAAACTTAGAATGTTTACTGATATAATATGCCTCTTTGTTCATAGATGAATATGCAATGTATAAAATAAGAAATTGTAGTGTTATGTATTAAGTTTATTTTTTAATTAAAATTTATTTTTATTTTTTAATTAATCTAGCTTTTAGCTCGGGGCAGCACGGTGGCACAGTGGTTAGCACTGATGTCTCACAGCTTCAGGGATCCGTGTTCAAATCCTGCCTTGGGTCACCATCTGTGTGGAGTTTGCACTTTCTCCCAGTGTCTGCTTGGGTTTCCTCTGGGTGCTCTGGTTTGCTCCCATTGTCCAAAGATGTGCAGGTTAGGTGGATTGGCCATGATAAATTGCCCCTTTAGTGTCCAAAAGGCTGGGTGGAGTTATTGGGTTATGGGGATAGGGTGGAGGCATGAGCTTAAGTAGGGTGCTCTTTCTAGGGGCTGCTGCAGACTCAATGGACAGAATGGCCTCCTTCTGCACTGTAAATTCTATGATTCTATGACCACACCCACCCAGATGGGAGAAGAGAAGAAAAGAAGAAGAACCCCCCCCCCCGCCCACATTGAGGAGGGGACAGCCAGCCGGATCATGGGAACTAGCGTCATTAAAAAGGATACTCAAGGCTACCCTCGCCTTCAGTGAAGCCCCAACAACACGGAAACTGCCAGAGAGGGAGACCCATATCAGAAGAAAAGACTCATTCAACCCCATGGAAGAGTCAAATGGAACACAGTCATCGTCAGGATAACATGCAGTCTGCCTGGACACAAAAAGAAAAAAAGCACGGATGCTCTCCAAGAAAAAGAATGAAAAAAAGCCCCAAACTGGTTAGCTCTAACTGGGGGGACATTCTGAGATCACAGCATGGACAAATCACCACTACTAACTCCAACCCTTCACCCAGCTCCGGCTCCACTCATCTTCCATCTAAGCGAGACGGCGGGGGGGGGGGGGGGGGGGGGATACACACATCAAAAAGCACTCCCTTCCCTCAACCACAGGGTTTGTCATTCAATACAAGGCCCGAATACATTGAGGGTAAAGATTAAAAACTGCACAAATCTCACATTCAACATTTTGGCTTAACATGATATAAACTTGACAAATCAGGATATTCAATGGTACAGCCCATCACACCCACATTATTTACTTCCCTGTAAACAGAAAAAATTGATAACATCGAGCAGACAACAACATGATCAACAGGGAGCAAAGTCCAGGATAACAACCGAGATGGAGGCAGGCTCTCGCCAGAGACAGTGCTGTCTTGCAAGAACCTCCTCGTGCACCTCCACTGTCTCCATGAAAACACCCCACAACTCTTGGAATTGGGCCTCAACGACTTATACCTCTGAGCCAAGATTTCCAGCCAGACCAACATTTTCATTGGCAGCCATCATCCGTCGATGCCCGCCGCACTGTCAGGTCGGGAGCCCCCTAAAATCCAACTGCGTCACTAAAGGCAGGACCCCACCCCAACTCCTTCCAATCACCATGAACAAGGGAGGATTTAAACATTCTAACTCGATTCTTATCATGCCAAGACACTGACCAAGAATTCTTGGGACATAGTTTAACGATGTTCAGCTGCTTCATCACCTCCCTTCCATCATAAGGTCAGAAATGGGGATGTTCACTGATGCTTGCACGATGTTCACCATTTGCGACTGCGCAGGTAATGAAACAGTCCGTGTTCAAATGCAGCAAGACCTGGAGAGTATCCAGGCTTGGGCAAGTTACATTCGCGCCACACAAGTGCCAGGCAGTGACCATCTCTTCCTACAAAATAATAATAATCTTTATTGTCACAAGTAGGCTTACATTAACACTGCAATTAAGTTACTGTGAAAAGCCCCTAGTCGCCACATTCCGGCGCCTGTTCGGGTACACAGAGGGAGAATTCAGAATGTCCAATTCACCTAGCAGCACGTCTTTCGGGACTTGTGGGAGGAAACCGGAGCACACGGAGGAAACCCACGCAGACACAGGGAGAACGTGCAGACTCCACACAGACAGTAACCCAAGCTGGAAATCGAACCTGGGACCCTGGAGCTGTGATTTAGCAGTGCTACCCACTGCTACCGTGTACCACCGCCCTGGACATTCAATGGCATTACCATCACTGAAACCCCCACATACAACATCTGGGGATTACCATAGATCAGAAACTGAACTGGACTAGCTATATTAATACTGTGGCTACCAGGGCTGATCAAAAGCTAGGAATCTTACGGCGAGTAACTCGCATCCTGACCCCCCAAAGCCTGTCCACCCTCTACAAGACACAAGTAAGGAGTGCAATGGAATACTCTCCACTTGGCTGGATGAGTGCAGCTCCAACAACACTCAAGAAGCTCAACACCATCCAGGACAAAGCTGCCCGCTTGATTGTTCCCTCCACTCCCGACGAACAATGGCAGCCATGTGTATCATCTACAAGATGCACAGCAGTAACTCACCAAGGTTCCCTAGACAACACCTTCCAAACCCACGACCACTACCATCTGGAAGGACAAGAGCAGCAGATAGCTGGGAACCCCACCACCTGGAGGTTCCCCTCCAAGTCACTCACCACCCTGACTTGGAAATATATCGCCGCTCCTTCACTGTCGCTGGGGCAACATCTTGGAACTCCCTCCCTAACAGCACAGTGGGTGTACCTACACCTCAAGGACTGCAGCGGTTCAGGAAGGCAACTAACCACCACCCTCTGAAGGGCAACTACGGATGGGCAATAAATGCTGGCCTAACCAGCGAGGCCCACATCCCATAACTTAATTTTTAAAAATTATGTAAACCAAGAAAAGACAAAAGAAATGCAAGGCAGTCCTCAGGATAACGACTTCTTCATGATGCACAAAGAAAACCAAATTCAAGGAAGAGGCAGGATCAAGATCAATGACCATTCTTCAGGATCTCTCTAGGCTTCCAACGATTGAAGCATGGGACACATTACTTCCACCATACCATCTCACCGGAACCCAGGTGGTTAACAATTTAGGCATGGCTTGGGGGGGGGCGGAAATCACTTGAATGGTTTGGCCAATCCCTCCTGATCGACATCCGGAACAGGACAACACAGGACCAGTGGTTGGAAGGCCATACCAACCTCAGGCCTCGAAGACAGGATTAGATGTGCTCAATCAAATTTAATTTGCCCAGCCTCCAGATTGAGATTCCCGAAATTTGACACCAAATTCTCGAACTCAGCTGGGAACATCTCCACCACCTTCCCTCAGAGACTGGGTTCAGCAGAGACTGGGTTCAGCAGCACTCCTCTCCTGTTCCCTCTCGTAACTCCCATCAAGACAGGCCATGCAGCAGGAACTCGATCGTATGGAGGCGGGCTCCCACCAGGACAGTGCTCTCTCTATTGCAAGAACCTCATCGTGCACCTCTATTGTCTCCATAAAAACACCCCACAACTACATGGACTCATACATAGTAAATAGAAGCAGGAGGAGGCCATTCGGCCCTTCAAATCGGCTCTGCCATTCATTATGATCATGGCTGATCATCAAGTTCAATACCCTGATCCAAGAGCTATATCCAATTCCTTCTTGAAATTACATAAATGTTTTGGCCTCAACTATTTTTTGTGGTCGGGAATTCCACAAATTCACCACTCTCTGGGTGAAGAAATTTCTCCTCATCTCAGTCCCAAATTCTTTACCCCTTATCCTCAAACTATGAACCCTAGTTCTGGACTCCCCCCACCATCTAAACATTCTTTCAGAATCTACCCTGTCTATTTTATAAGTTTCTATGAGATCCCCTCTCACTCTTCTAAATGAATATAATCCCAACCGACTTAGTCTCTCCTCATATGACAGTTCTGCATCCCAGGAAGCAGCCTGGTAAATCTTCGCTGTACTCCCTCTATTGCAAGAACATACTTCCTCCAGATAAGGACACCCAAACTGCACACAATACTCCAGATGTGGCCTCACCAATGCCCTATACAATTGCAGTAAAACATCCCTATTCCTATACTCAAATCCTCTTGTTATGAAGGCCAACATACCATTTGCCTTCTTTACTGCCTGCTGTACCTGCGTGCTTACTTTCAGTGACTGATGCACAAGGACACCAAGGTCTCGCTGAGTATCCACCTCTCTCAATTTACACCCAATCAAATAATAATCTGCCTTCCTATTCTTGCTACCGAAGCAGATAACCTCACCTTTATCCACATTATACTGCATCTGTCATGCATATGCCCACTCACTCAGCCTGTCCAAATCCTGCTGAAGCATCTTTGCATCCTCCTCACAGCTCACCCATCCACTCAATTTTGTATCATCTGCAAATTTGGAGATAAAACATTTTGTTCCCTCATCCAAATCATTAATATGTAATTTGAACAGTTGAGGTCCTAGCACAGATCCCTGTGGTACCCGACTAGTCACTGCCTCCCAATCAAAAAAATAACCATTTCAACTTTTGCTTCCTGTCTGCTACCCAGATTTCTATCCATCTGAAGACACTACCTGTAATCCTGTGCACTTTAACTTTACATAATAATCTGCTATGTGAGACCTTGTTGAAAGCCTTCTAAAAGTCTAAATAAACCACATCCACCAGTTTCTCCATGTCCATTCTACTAGTCACATCTTCAAAGAATTTGAGTAGATTTGTCAAACATGATTTCCCTTTTCAGAAAATCCATGCTGACTTTGTCTGATCATTACACTTTCCAAATACTGTGCTATGAAATCCTTGATAAGGAATCTAGAAACTCCCCTACTACTGACTTTAGGCTCACTGGTCTATAGTTCCCTGTTTTTCTCTCTACCTCCCTTTTTTGAATAGTGGGGTATATTAGCTACCCTCCAATCTGTAGGAACCATTTCATAGTCTAAAGAATTTTGGAAAATGACCACCATTGGATCTAATGTTTCTAGGGCCACTACCATAAGTGCAGTCTGGTGAAGATTATCAGGACCTGGCGATTTATCCGCCTTCAATCCTATTAATTTCCCGAAAACCATTTCTCTACTAATACTAATTTTCTTCAGCTCCTCACTTAAACTTGTGTTTCTCAGAACTTCCGCTACATTATTCATGTCTTCCTCTTTAAAGACAGAAGCAAAGTATGAATTTAGTTCCTCAGCCATTTCTTTGTTCCCCGTTATGAATTCCCCCATTTCTGACTAAGGGCCCTACATTCGTTTTTATCGATCTTTTTCTCTTTACATACCTATAGAAACTTTTACAGTCAGTTTTTATGTTCCCTGCTAGCTTACTTTCATATTGTATTTTCCCCTTCATGATCAATCCCTTGGTCTGACTTTGCTGAATTGAAATTTTTTCCAATCTTCGGGTCTATTGCTTTTTCTTGCTAATTTGTATGCCTCTTCTTTGAATCAAATACTATCTCTAATTCCGCTGTCTGCCATGGTTTGGTCACAGTTCCCTTTTTACTCTTCCGTCAAACAGAAATAAAGAACTTTTGGAGTTCGCCTATTTGTTCCTTGAATGCCTGCCATTGCCTGTCCCCTGTCCTTTCAATAATGTTTCTCAGTCATCATAGCCACTCAATCCTCATACCGTCACAGTTACCTTTATTGAGATTCAGGACCCTGGTCTCAGAATCAACTACCTCACTTTCCATCCTGATAAAGAATTATATCATATTATGGTCACTCATCCCCAAGAGTTCTTTCGCAACTAGGTTGCCAACTAATCCATTCTCATTGCAGAACATCCAGTCCAAGAAGGCCTGTTCTCTTGTCGGTTCCTCAATGTATTGGTCCAGAAAACCATCCCGTATTCACTCCAGAAATTCCTCTTTTGTACCGTAATTAATTTGACTCACCAAATCTATATATAGATTAAAGTCACCCACAATCATAGATATTTGGGTTTGGATTAATTGTCAAGTGTACCGAGGTACAGTGAAAATTATTGTTCTGTATACCGTCCAGACAGATCGTTCCATACATGAAAAATATAGGACATACGATAAATACACAAAGTAAATACATACACATTGGATGAAGCATACAGAGTGTAATGCCACTCAGTAGAGAAGGTGCGTGGAGAGATCAGTTCAGTCCATAAGCGGGTCATTCAGTAGTCTGGTAACAGCGGAGAAGAAACTGTTTTTGAATCTGTTGGTGTGTGTTCTCAGACTTTTGTATCTCCTGCCCCATAGGAGAGGTTGGAAGAGCGAATAACCCAGGTGGGAGGGGTCTTTGATTATGCTGCCCGCTTTCCCAAGGCAGCGGGAGGTGTAGACGGAGTCAATGGATGGGAGGCAGGCTCGTGTGAAGGACTGGGCTGTGTTCACGACTCTCTGTTGTTTCTTACGATCTTGGGCTGAGCAGTTGCCATACTAAGCTGGGATGCAGCCAGATAGGATGCTTTCTATGGCGCAACTGTAAAAATTGGTGTAGTCAATGTGTTGAATTTTCTTAGCTTCCTGAGGAAGTATAGGTGCTGTTGTGCTTTCCTGGTCGTAGCGTCCGGTGTGGGTGGACCAGGACAGATTGTTGGTGATGTTCACACCCAGGAATTTCAAGCTGCCAACCATCTCCACCTCGGCACCATTGATGCATAGGGGTGTGTACGATACTTCGCTTCCTGAAGTCAATGACCAGCTCCTTAGCATTCACATGCATCGTATGCATCTCTGATTTCCTGTCTAATGCTATCCCCAACATTCCCACTGCAGTTTAGCGATCTGTATACCACTCCTACGAATATTTTTTGTCCCTTGGTGTTTCTTAACTTGACCCATACAGAGTCCATATTGTGCTAATATCTTTCCTCAATATTTTCTTTAATCAACAATGCAACTCCACCACCTTTTCCTTTCTGTCTGTCCTTCCTAAAAACTGAATATCCCTCAAAGTTTAGTTCCCATCCTTGGTCACCTTGGAGCCATGTTCCTGTAATCCCAACTATATCATACTCCTTTACATCTATCTGCGCAACTAATTCATCCATTTTATTTTGAACGCTCCGAGCATTCAGGTACAAAACTTGGGCTAGTCCTTTCAACATTCCTTGTTGTCCCGACCCTACTTTTTTTTTTTTTTACAGTGTCATTATCTGATCCAGGCCCTTGATTCTTCTGTCTATTACCTTTCTTATTCTCCTTGCTGTCTTTTTCTCTTGTTCTTGATTCCCCCTGATCTGAATCCTTATACAGGTCCCCATCCCTATCCTCCAACACTCTGACAAGTACCATCCCAAGGACGTCCGAACAGGTCCCAATGCTCCAGGAATCTGAAACCCTCCCCCTCACACCATCTCTTCAATCATGTATTCATCCGACATATCCTGCTATTTCTACTCTGACTAGCACGCAGCACTAGTAGTAATCCTGGGATCACTACCTTTTGGGGTCTGATTTCTCAACCTTCTTCTTAACTTCCTATATTGTGCTTTTAGGACCTCATCCCTTTTTTCATCTATTTCGTTTGTACCAATATGCACCACGACCACAGGTTGTTCACCCTCCCCCTCCAGAATGTCCTGTAACTGGTCCGAGACATTCTTGACCCTAGCACCAGGGTGGCAAAACACCATCCTGAGGTCTCGTTTGGGACCACAGAAACGCCTATCTATTCCCCTTGCAATTGAATCCCCTGTAACTATTGCATTCCCACACCTTTTACTCCTCCTCTTTGCAGCAGAACAAACTGTGGTGCAAATCGCTCTTCCTTATTACCTAATATGGATTTTTTTAAGGATGTTACTTGGAATGGATTGGGACTTAATTCTATCCTTAATAAAATGATGTTCTTCATGTCCACAGCAGGCCAAGGTCACTGCAGACTGCTCTCAAAATGGAGATCTCCTCTCACCAAGCCCGTTTGCTTCAACAGTTAAATGAGCAGCGCAAACAAGAAATGTTTTGTGACTGCAGCATCATTGTGGAGGGAAGAGTGTTCAAGGGTCATCGTAATGTTTTATTTGCCAGCAGCGGCTACTTTAGAATGCTTCTCCTGCATAATGCACAGGATGTGGGACAGCCCACCGTAGCCACTTTTGACGTCTTTTCTGCTGATGCCTTTATGGTTATTTTGGATTTCATATATTCAGGGAGGCTATCCCTCACGAGCCAAAATGTGATTGAAGTGATGTCGGCTGCCAGCTACCTGCAAATGACTGATGTGATCAGTGTCTGCAAAAGCTTCATCAAATCATCCCTGGACATCAGTGAGAAAGAGAGATACTTCAATTATTCCAGTAATGGTGAGACTAAGTGTGGGGATCTATCATCACTGTATACCAGCAGCCGAAATCTGGAAACTAGCTCTGGTCATGTTCAGAAAAACACAGATCTGGGGGGCATTGTTGGGCACTCCTGGAGAAACTTTAACTTTCACCAGCCAGTCGCCAACCTTCAACATTCTCCCAGAGATCAGCTGACAAACTCTCTTGTTAATAATCGAGTGCATCAGGAAATCCCTGAACTCTCCGTTTTCAAAGTCAGTAGTCTGTGCGGTTCTGGTGTGAATGCAAGAGCGTCTGGAAACATAGACACCGTTTCCCAAGCCGAGGAGAAGAGGACGCTGGATTCTGAACTGAGTGGCCCTCATGTGAGTTATCAGTTCAGGCATGAGCCAGATGTTTTGCCCAGAGACTGGCCTTTGCCACGAAGAAATGGTGACTCAATACGGCAGCCATCTCGAGGTAGAGGTCGAAAGGCTGAAGACTGGTATCCTCCAATGCCTACAATTCTGGAAGTTGTGGGCGACTGGAGTGGAGAAGGTGCAGGTAAAAGCGCTGCATGTCCTTCGTGTGGGAATGGAGTGGAGGTTACAGTTCTAGGGTGTTATAATGTATTTTTGTCTCCTTGTGTAAAGCTGCTTTATCTATTTCCTTTATTATCTGAAGACAGTAAACCCCACATATGAGATCAATTCTGTGTAAGTTCTGGCTGTGTGTAGGTATTTTAATAGTTCAGTCAGTTGAAAGGTCCTTCTGCTTATTTTAATTGATGTCTAATTGTAAATTTCAGATATACAGGAAAAACAGGTAAGATGCTATGTATTGTCTCTTTTTGTGTATGAATTCAAAAAGTGCAAAAGATTAGATTGAGAGTACAGTTTTAAATGTAGCATTAAGACATTTTCCTTATTCCAAGATTATCAACAACTTAAATGCTGCTTACCAGCTTTTTAAAAATATAAGCTTTACATTTGCATTCTCTCACCTGGTTAATATGTTAATTTTTGTATAATTGTAAACATTTGCATTTTTTCTAAGGAGACTGCAATATGTTACCAAAAATGAGATTTAAGTGCCCCTTCTGTACGCATACAGTGAAGCGGAAATCTGACCTGAAGCGGCATCTTCGATCACACACGGGGGAGCGTCCTTATCCTTGCGACTCCTGTGGGAAGAGATTCACACGACTTGAGCATCTCCGTAGCCATGTTCTAACTGTGAGTGTGAAATCACCTTGAATTCCTATAACTTCTGTAGGGCCAATCTCTTTTGTACAATAGCATAAACAGCAAGTTTCCGCTGGTTGTATAAAACCTGGCACAAAGGTAGATGGGTGTGCTGGTTGGAGGTCAATCACCTCAGCTCCAGGACATCATTGCAGGAGTTCCTCAGGATGGTGTCCTAGGCCAAGCCATTTTCAGTTAGTTCATCAATGCCCTTCCTCTCATCATAAGGTCAGAAGTGGGGATGTTCACTGATGACTTCACAATGTTCAGCACCAGTTGCGACTCCTCAGATAATGAAGCAGCCCATGTCCAAATGTAGCAAGACCTGGACAATATCTAGGCTTGGGCTGAAAAGTGGCAAGTAACATTCGCGCCACACAAGTGCCAGGCAATAACCATCTCCAATAAGAGAGGATCTAACTATCACTAATTCCGTGGCATTACCGTCACTGAATCCCCCACAATCAACATCCGGGGGTTACCATTGGTCAGAAACTTAACTGGACTAGTCACATTAATACTGTGGCTACCAGAGCAGGTCAAAGGCTAGGAATCCTGCAGCGAGTAACTCACCTGACCCCTCAAAGTCTTCCCACCATCTACAGGCACAAGTCAGGAATATGATGGAATATTCTTCACTTTCCTGGATGAATGAAGCTCCAATAACACTCCAGAAGCTCAACACCATCCAAGACAAATTGGCCCACTTAATTGCTACCCTTTCCGTAAATATTCACTCCCTCCACCACCACCAGCGAACAGTGGCAGCCGTATGTACCATCTATAAGATGCACTGTAGAAACTCACCAAAGTTCCTTTAGGGAGCACCTTCCAAACCCACAACCGCGATCATCATGGAGGACATGAGCAGCAGATACCTGAGAACACCACCGCATGGAAGTTCTCTTCCAAGTCACTCACCACCCTGACTTGGAAATATATCGCTGCTCTTTCACTGTCATGGGTCAAATTCCTGGAACTCCCTTCCGAACAGCACTGCGGGTGTATTTACAACCCAGGGACTGCAGCGGTTCAAGAAGGCACCTCGCCAACACCTTCTCAGGGACAACTAGGGGATGCAATAAAAATGCTGGTCTGGCCAGTGAAGCCCACATCCCGTAAAAATGAATTCAAGAAAAGCTGAAATGGGGAGAAGTATTACTGATCAGTACCAGAATGATCACTTGGTTGCAATCAGGCACTGAATTGTGAAACTCCTTGGGCGGGATGCTCCGCCCCACCGCGCCACATTTCTGTCTCATCACGCCGGCGACCGTTACGCCGGCGGGTCAATGGGGTTTCCCATTGTGGGGCAGCCCCACGCCGTCGGGAAAATCCCGGGCGCCGGCAAAACGGAGCATCCTGCTTTACCTCCTTTCATCTTCTTCCTCTCATGTACAGGATTTTACAACCCAAATTTAATGTGAAGAAGCTACTATGACCCTCACTCCTGTGACCCTTTTCATGACGTTGGATTTTCATTCTTATTTCTTAATTTAAAAAAGCCTGACTTCACACGATTCATTCATTCATGTGTGTTCTGCCCTTGGCTCATTCTCTGCTGATGCTTCATCATGAACTGTTTTCTTGGCTGTTTTTGTCAGTGGTGGTTTGCCATTGCCTTCCAATTCCAAGGGCAGAGAGAAGAGGCAGTCCCAAATCTCCCTCAACTGGAACAGGAATCAAACCTGTGTTATTATAAATCACATTCTAGTCAACGGAGTTAACCGGACCGCTGCTTAACTTTATATATCCATACAAAATGACAGACTATAGTAAATTCATTATACGTTCCTTTGATTACAGACAATTTATAATTAACTCAAAGCTACTAAATCTGATAGAACTCTGCTAATATTCACCCCCTTGCATTGTGTTTCAAAGCTGCTGCTCTATACAGTAGAGCCACTTCCATTTAGCAGAGGTGGAATTGAACTTGAAGACTAGCTTGTTGATTAGAAAAAAAATCTTAGTATTGCATTACTGATGAGTACTTAATATGATCAGTGGGCAGTGTTTACATCCATCGCTCATTGACTTTCCACATTTTCTCAGAAACACATCACTTTGTTACAATTGTGCAATGAACATAACATAGAACATAGAACAGTACAGGCCCTTCAGCCCACGATGTTGTGCCGACCATTTATCCTAATCTAAGATCAACCTAACCTACACCCCTTCAATTTACTGCTGTCCATGTGCCTGTCTAAGAGTCGCTTAAATGTCCCTAATGACTCTGACTCCACCACCTCTGCTGGCAGTGCATTCCACACATCCACCACTCTCTGTGTAAAGAACCTACCTCTGACATCTCCCCGATACCCTTCCTCCAATCACCTTAAAATTATGTCCCCTCGTGACGGCCATTTCCACCCTGGGGAAACGTCTCTGGCTATCCACTCTATCCATGCCTCTCATCACCTTGTACACCTCTATCAAGTCGCCTCTCTGCCTTCTTCGCTCCAGTGAGAAAAGCCCCAGCTCCCACAACCTTTCTTCATAAGACATGCCCTCCAATACAGGCAGCATCCTGGTAAATCTCCTCTGTACCCTCTCCAAAGCATCCACATCCTTCCTATAATGAGGTGACCAGAACTGGACACAATATTCCAAGTGTGGTCTAACTAGGGTTTTATAAAGCTGTAGCAAAACCTTGCGGCTCTTAAACTCAATGTTAATGAAAGCCAACACACCATACGCCTTCTTAACAATCCTATCAACCTGGGCGGCAACTTTGAGGGATCTATGTACGTGGACCCCAAGATCCCTCTGTTCCTCCACACTTCCAAGAATCCTGCCTTTAACCCTGTATTCAGCATTCAAATTCGACCTTCCAAAATGAATCACTTCACATTTATCAAGGTTGAACTCCATCTGCCACTTCTCAGCCCAGCTCTGCATCCTGTCAATGTCCTGTTGTAACCTGCAACAACCCTCAACACTATCTACAACTCCCCCAACCTTCGTGTTATCGTCAAACTTACGAACCCACCTTTCCACTTCCTCATCCAAGTCATTTATAAAAACCACAAAGAGCAGAGGTCCCAGAACAGATCCTTGCGGGACACCACTGGTCACCGACCTCCAGGCGAAATACTTTCCATCCACTACCACTCGCTGTCTTCTTTCAGCATGCCAATTCTGTATCAAGACAGCCAAATTTCCCTGTATCCCATGCCCCCTAACTTTCTGAATGATCCTACCATGGGGAACCTTATCAAATGCCTTGCTGAAATCAATGTACACCACATCCACTGCCCGACCTTCATCAATGTGTCTCGTCGCATCCTCAAAGAATTCAATGAGGCTTGTGAGGCATGACCTGCCCCTCACAAAGCCATGCTGATTATCTTTAATCAAACTATGTTTTTCTAAATAATCATAAATCCTATCTCTCAGAATCCTTTCCAATATTTTGCTCACCACAGACGTATGACTGATGGGTCTGTAATGCCCAGGAATTTCCCTATTCCCTTTCTTGAACAGGGGAACAACATTCGCCTCCCTCCAACCATCTGGTACTACTCCAGTGGAGAGTGAGGACGCAAAGATCATCACCAACGGCGCAGCAATCTCGTCCTTCATTTCCCGTAGTAACCTTGGGTATATCACGTCAGGCCCAAGGGACTTATCTATCCTGATGCTTTTCAAAATTTCCAGCACATCCTCCTTCTTAATATCAACCTGTTCGAGTCTATTAACCTGGTTCACACTGTTCTCATGAGCAATAAGGTCCCTCTCTCTAGTGACTACTGAAGCAAAATATTCATTTAGTGCCTCCCCAATCTCCTCAGACCTAGGCACAAGTTCCCTCCACTATCCCTGATCGACCCTACTCTCACTCTGTTCATCCTCTTATTTCTCACATAAGTGTAGAACGCCTTGGGGTTTTCCCTAATCCTTCCCGCCAGGGCGTTTTCTTGCCCCCTTCTAGCTGTCCTCAGTCCATTTTTGAGTTCCTTCCTGGCTACCTTGTAACCCTCTAGAGCCGAGTCAGATCCTTGCTTCCTCAACCTTACATAAGCTTCCTTCTTCCTCTTGACTAGAAGCTCCACTTCTCTTGTCATCCAAGGCTCCTTCACCTTACCATTTCTTCCTTGTCTCAGGGGGACAAAACTATCCAGCACTCGCAGCAAGTGCTCCTTAAACAACCCCCACATTACTGTTGTGCATTTCCCCAAGAACAATTGTTCCCACTTTATATTCCTCAGCTCCTGTCTAATAGCAGTATAATTTCCCCTCCTCCAATTAAATACCTTCCCATACTGTCTGTTCCTATCCCTCTCCATGACTATGGTAAAGGTCAAGGAGTTGTTGTCACTGTCACCGAAATGCACTCCCACCGAGACATCTGTCACCTGGCCTGGTTCTTTGCCGAGCAGAAAGTCCAATATGGCCTCCCCCGTAGTCGGCCTATCTACATATTGAGTCAGGAATCCTTCCTGTACACACCTGACTAAATCTGCTCCATCCAAACCATTTGCACTAAGGAGGTTCCAGTCAATATTAGGGAAATTGAAGTCACCCATGACAACAACTCTGTTACTTCTGCACTTTTCCAAGATCTGCCGCCCAATCTGTTCCTCTATCTCTCTGCTGCTATTGGGGGATCTATAGAAAACTCCCAATAGAGTGACTGTTCCTTTCTTGTTTCTGACTTCCACCCATACTGACTCAGTAGACAAACCCTCCTCAACTACCTCCTTTTCTGCAGCTGTGGTGCACTCCCTAATTAACAGTGCCGCTCCCCCTCCTCTTTTACCTCCCTCCCTATTCTTCTGAAAACATCTAAACCTCGGAACATCTAACAACCATTCTTGCCCCTGTGAAATCCATGTCTCCGTAATGGCCACAACATCGTAGATCCAAGTACTGATCCATGCTCTTAAGTTCATCTACCTTATTCCTGACACTCCTTGCATTGAAACAGACACACTTTAATCCATTCCACTGAGTGCAACTTTGCCCTATCAACTGTCTATCCTTCCTCACAGATTTGCTGCATACTATTTCTGCCTGTTCGACAGCTACCCTATCCTCTGATCCATAGCTCTTGTTCCCATCCCCTTGCCAAACTAGTTTAAACCCTCCCGAAGAGCTCTAGCAAACCTCCCACCCAGGATATTGGTGCCCCTCCAGTTTAGGTGCAATCCGTCCTTCATGTACAGGTCCTACCTTCCCCAGAAGATATCCCAATGGAACTGAAGTTATGAACAATCGACTCATAGAATGATAACAGCACCAAAGTGGCCATTCAATCCATTGTGCCAGTGCTGGCTCTTTGGCAACGATATCAATGTCATCTTGCTTCCCTGCTCTTTCTGCACAGGTCACATTTTAGTCCCTTCAAGTATTTATTCAGTTTCTTTTGCAAAATTAATTTCAAATGTCCTTCCACGACCCTGATCACAACAACATTAAAAAAATGTTTCCTCATTCTGCCTCAGCTTCATTTGCAAATGACCTTAAATCAGTGTCCTCTAGTTATTCTGCTACTAGGTGGATATCTTGACCAATCCCTGATATTCGGTATAGCTTTAGTTTCATTCGTGTTCATCTTTTGTTTGAACTTTTCCCAGATCCACAAATCTGGAAAGCTTGTTATCTGCAAAGTCTGCAGAAAGCCATTCACTGGACTTGCAGCTAAAATTGTGCAACATGACGGCAAGTGCTACGGGCTGTGCAATAACTGTGCATGTCTGATGAACTCTGGTCATGATGATGAGCCTATTGATCTGGATGCACAGCCGGACCAGGATTTGGAATTTCAGGAAAGTGACAAAGAATCTGGATGGATATCAACGGAACCAGATGGAGACACTGAGGTCTTGAGCTCAGGAGGAGAAGGTCCAGAAAACAACGAAGTTCATGCAGTACAAGAAATCCTAGACGATGCAGATGAAAAAGCCCAAATTTATGAGAAAATTGAGAACAGTGACTGAATAACATATCTATCTTAAGACAAACTTTTTTTAAAAGAAGGAAGAGGTGATCTTGAGTCACGTTCCAGCAATCTCTACATTTGTTTGCCTCTTAAAATTTTAAAGGCAACAATTGTGATTGTTGTTTCTCATTCCTGTACCAGTGGTGTGGGCTTAATTCTTATATAAAATGTCCAGTTACAGTTTTGAAACTTCAATTATTTTAGTGTTTTATGATGAACATACATTTTTTAATTACAAGGCACTCAGTTCTACAGTGGAGAGCCTCTTGGCCAAGTTTTGTTTGTTAAAGAGAAAATGGATCCTCAGGATTTGATCTGAATAAATCTCTGGGTTTCTTTCATGCTGTGATATTGAACAAATATTTCACTACCAGATGTTCAGTTTGTTTGGTGAACTGTCTTGTATAGTATTGTATATAGGCTGGAATTATTCAGCATCAACATTTTGTACTCCCAAGTGGTCCTGCAATTGTATTTTTTTTAATTCTTTTTTATTCATGGAATGTGAGCACCATTGGCAAGGCCAGCATTTGTTGCTTTTGAATTGTGTCAATCGCCTGACATGGCCAAATACAAAGCCCATATTTTGGCTTGTCCTGAAATGAAAAAATATGTGGAACATATTACTATCAAATTAATTCCAACTAGTTTAGTGGTGCTGCAGGCAGCCCTGATTTGTTTGTCTATCAAAATCTCTCTCTCTGATCAATCATTTCAAAAGCAGGAGTAAAAATAAAACCCATTTTGATTTGCTTATCACTGTTGCCAAATCAACCTTTGTCAGCATAGTCTGCCAAAGGTTCACTTTGAAACCATATTATTTGTTTTCTGGTAATTTGAAGTGTAGAGGATTAGCATCCCATGTCATTAGCTATTTTTACTCCTTCGTTTGTTGCAAGTACAGATCCTTCAATCTCTTGGGCTCATTGATCACGTTAAGATATATGGAACTTTACAAAATGTCCTTGGTTTTTGGACTCCTTGGAATTCAGAATTATAGTATTCACACACATAACAACAATGCAGCACCTTTAGATCATAGAATTTACAGTGCAGAAGGAGGCCATTCGGCCCATCGAGTCTGCACCGGCTCTTGGAAAGAGCACCCTACCCAAGGTCAACACCTCCACCCTATCCCCATAACCCAATAACCCCACCCAACACTAAGGGCAATTTTGGACACTAAGGGCAATTTATCATGGCCAATCCACCTAACCTGCACATCTTTGGACTGTGGGAGGAAACCGGAGCACCCGGAGGAAACCCACGCAGACACGGGGAGGATGTGCAGACTCCGCACAGACTGTGACCCAAGCCGGAATCGAACCTGGGACCCTGGAGCTGTGAAGCAATTGGGCTATCCACAATGCTACCGTGCTGCCTAACAAGGTTAAACTAGGTTTGCCTTCTTAATCAGTAACTCATTCTACAAAGATCGTTATTGACTGATTTATTACCACTACCCTCAATTCCTCTTCATGATCCAAGGTTATCAAGGTATTATCAGTTTTTCTGCCACCTCCCAGATGTAGAAGATTGCTAGAAGTGGTCTCATGCCTAACCTTTCAATTCTGGTGCAGGTTCAGGTGACACTTTGAGCACCAGTGTGCAGTGTCTACTGACTCACTGGCTGCCTTCCACGACCAGTAGGCACTGGGTTATATGTTTTGTATAATTTATTAAATAGCCTTCGTGCCAAGAGGAACCAGTCACAGAGGTGTGTGAAAAGGAAGACACAGGATTTGCTTCTAAATGATCATGGGTTAAAATGTCACGGTCCAAATTTTTAAATAAGACCGATCCAGAATAGTTGTATACTATTGAAATGAATGGAATTTAAAAAAATGTATTTTATAAATGTTTGGCACGTTCGATTTTAAAAGCATTGATAAGCTTGCTCCACTACAAAATGGTTTATTACTCTGTGTGACTGTACTTTGTTCTGAATTTAAATCTTCAGAATTAAAAGTAAGGTTCGGTTGTGGGACTGATTATTTAATTAAGGTATGGATCGAGTGGGTGATATGTTTTAAATGGTTACATACGTATGAGTTTAATAGCTGAGACTTGTAATGTATTATATTAGCTTAAGAACAACAGTGTTTTCAAATCATGTCCAAGTTGTAAGTCCCAAATGATTTTCTTTGTACTTTGTGGACCAGGAAATAATACAACTGTAAATACCAGAAATGAAATAAAATGGAACACTTTTCACAAACTGTTTCAGTCACTGGAAATTTTCTGTACTTTGGAGATGACACTTTTAAACCAGCAAGTGGACAGGGAAACATTTTAGAGTAAACCTCATTCAAATTTATTTTAGTGCCGCTTTCCTTAATCCTCTGTATATACCAACATATGA
This sequence comes from Scyliorhinus torazame, assembly GCF_047496885.1. Taxonomy (NCBI): domain Eukaryota; kingdom Metazoa; phylum Chordata; class Chondrichthyes; order Carcharhiniformes; family Scyliorhinidae; genus Scyliorhinus; species Scyliorhinus torazame. The sequence continues at coordinate 176,703,844 of NC_092707.1, forward strand.
ATTAGTAGCAGGTGTAGGCAATTTTGCCCATCGAACCAGCTCCCCCATTCAATAAAATCATGGCTGAGCTGATTGTGGCCTCATTGCCACTTTCCTGCCTACCCCGATACCCTTTGACCCCCTTGTTAGTGAAGAATGAATCGATTTCTGCCTTTAAAATATTCAATGACCCTACCATTCTCTTGGGAAGAGAGTTCTACAGACTTATGACTCTGAGAGAGGAGCATTTCTCCTTATCTCCATCTTAAATGTGAGCTCCCCGAGGGCAGCACAGTGGTTAGCACTGCTGCCTCAAGGCACTGAGGTCCCAGGTTCGATCCCGGCTCTGGATCACTGTCCATGTGGAGTTTGCACATTCTCCCCGTGTTTGCGTGGATTTCGCCCCCACAACCCAAAAGATGTGTAAGGTAGGTGGATTGGCCATGCTAAATTGCCCCTTAATTGGAAAAAATTAAAATTAATTGGGTACTCTAAATTTAAAAAAAAACCATGAGATCCCTAAATTTTAAACAGTGCCCCATTGTTCTGGTGCTGGATTCTCCGGCCGCCAACGCCGAAATCGCTTTCGGCGAACGGCTGCAGAATCCAGGTTTTTGACCAAATTGTGGCAGCGCCACTTTCGCGATGCGCCGCCCCCTCCAAAGCGGTGTACTCTGCGAGTACGCCGTGCCACGTATCGATGGCCTCAGGACATTGCCTCGCCCCCGACCGGCCGAGTTCCCGACGTTGTGGGTCTCTCATGGTCTCACCCGTCGGGAACTCAGCGTGGCTACGGCAGTCCAGCGCCGCAACAGTCGGGGGAGGGCCGATACGCGGGGCAGGGTGGGGCATTATTCGGGTCTGAGGACACTGTGAGGGGTTGGTCCGGGGCGCGTGAGCCGGCCGAAGGGAGGGACCATTTTGCGGGCTGGGTCCGCGGGCTTCACCCGCCATGAAGCACGCAGGTCAGCTGTACGCTGCCGTCCTGCTAGCCCCCAGCAAAACGGGGAATCGGTGGCCGTTTTGTGCCAGTTTTCCTGGCGTTTCCACGCTGGCTTGGGGACATAGCTCCAGAATAGGAGAATCCAGCCCCGATCGTTCCCACGAGGGGAAATGGCCTTTCAGCATCCACTCTTTAATCTTTTCTCAGGATCTTATATATTTAATTCAGATCACCTCTCAACTTCTGAACTCCAATAGACACAGGCTCAGCCTGTCTGACCTTTCCTCATAAGATAACCTCCTCATCGCAGGAATCTGATGAGTTAATCTTCTCTGAACTGCTTATCATGCAATTCTGTCTTTTCTTAAATAAGGGAGTCAAAACAGTACACCGTACTCTAGTTGTGGTCTCACCAATGCCCTGTACAACTGTAGAAAAACATTCCTACATCGTTAGCCAATTTTCCTTATTTTAAATTACAACATTCTACTTAACGTCCTAATCACTTGCAGTACCTGCATACTAACATTTTGTGATGTCATGTACCAGGACATGCAGAGTTCTATAAAATCTCTCTCCATTTAAATAATATGCTGCTTTTCTATTCTTCTCAGACTTTCTCCCCAACATCCCCCTAGGAAACTACTATGGCAGGGGGGTGGGAACCGATGCAGGAAGTCAGAGGGAAGCAAGGTGAGGGCATAAACAAAAGGCAGTAAATGGAAAAGTGGAAGGCAGAGAAACTAAAGACAAAAATCAAAAAGGGCCACATTATATCATTAATTCTAAAAGGGCAAAATAACAAGCCTGAAGGCTCTTTGACTCAATGCGAGGAGCATTTGTAATAAGGTTGATGAATTAACTGAGCTGACAATCATTAACGGATATGATGTCATTGGGATCACGGAGACCTGGCTCCAGGGTGACCAAGGACGGGAACTCAACATCCAGCGGTATGGGCAGCAGGGTGGCGCAGCGGTTAGCACTACTGCCTCATGGCACCAAGGTCCCAGGTTCGATCCCGGCCCCGGGTCCCTGTCTGTGTGGAGTTTGCACAAAAGAATGTTGTGCCTTTGACAAGGTCCCACACAAGATATTCGTGAGCAAAATTAAAGCACGTGGTATTGGGGGTAATGTATTGACGTGGATAGCGAACTGGTTGGCAGACAGGAATGGGAATAAACGGATCCTTTTCAGAGTGGCTGGCAGTGACTAGTGGGGTACTGCAGGGTTCAGGGACCCGAGCTGTTCACAATATACATTAATGATTTGGATGAAGACCTAAGTACTGCCACTCCACCCAGTCAAAAGCCATCTCCGCGTCCATCGAGACCACTACCTTGGGTACCCATCCCTTCGATGAAGTCATGATCACACTGAATAACCGCTTAATGTTGCTGGAAAGCTGCCTGCCCTTTACAAAACCCCATTTGGTCCCTTGCGACCAATCCTGATTGCATCCTTCTATCCTATCCGCCACTACTTAGCCAACACTGAGGGTGTTATACCTAATTTCGTGCAGTGTACAAAACAAGGTAAATGAGCTGGTTGCACACATTGGAATTGGCGGGTACGATGTTGTGGGCATCACAGAGACGTGGCTGCAAGGTGACCAGGGCTGGGATCTAGAGATCATGAAAACAAATTTGTGGAATGTCTACAGATGCTTATTTAGAGCAGCTTGTGATAGAGCCCACTGGGGAACAAGCAATTCTGGATTTGGTGATGTGTAATGAGACAAACTTGATTAGGGAACTTAATGTGAAGAAACTCTTAGGGAGCCGTGACCACAACATGATAGAATTCACCCTGCAGCTTGAGAGGGAGAAGCTGCAATCAGATGTAATGGCTTGACAATTGAATAAAGGTAACTTCAAAGACATGAGGGAGGAGCTGGCCAGAGTTGATTAGAAGGGGAACATCAGTGGCAGATGATTTTGTGGGTTATTCGGGAGGCACAACAGAAATTCATCTCAAGGAGGAGGAAACATGCTAATAGGAGAACAAGCCAACCATGGCTGACAAGGGAAGTCGAGGACAGCAATTTGGCTCTCTGGATACAGAATTGGCTGGCCGAAAGAAGACAGCGAGTGGTAGTAGATGGAAAGTATTCCCCCTGGTGGTCGATGACCAATGGTGTCCCGCAGGGATCTGTTCTGGGACATTTGTGGTTTTTATAAATGACTTGGATGAGGAAGTGGAAGGGTGGGTTAGTATGTTTGCCGATGACACAAAGGTTGGGGGAGTTGTAGATAGTGTTGAGGGCTGTTGCAGGTTACAACAGGATATTGACAGGATGCAGAGCTGGGCTGAGAAGTGGCAGATGAAGTTCAACCTGGATAAATGTGAAGTGATTCATTTTGGAAGGTTGAATTTGAATGCTGAATACTGGGTTAAAGGCAGGATTCTTGGAAGTGTGGAGGAACAGAGGGATCTTGGGGTCCACGTACATAGATCCCTCGAAGTTGCCACCCAGGTTGATTGGGTTGTTAAGAAGGCGTATGGTGTGCTGGCTTTCATTAACAGGGGGATTGAGTTTAAGAGCCGCAAGGTTTTGCTGCAGCTTTATAAAACCCTGGTTAGACCACACTTGGAATATTGTGTCCAGTTCTGGTCGCCTCATTATAGGATGTGGATGTTTTGGAGAGGGTACAGAGGAGATTTACCAAGATGCTGCCTGGACTGGAGTACATGTCTTATAAAGAAAGATTGAGGGAGCTGGGGCTTTTCTCACTGGAGTGAAGAAGGAAGAGAGGTGACTTGATAGAGGTGTACAGGGTGATGAGAGGCATGGATAGAGTGGATAGCCAGAGACTTTTCCCCAGGGTAGAAATGGCTGTCACGAGGGCACATAGTTTTAAGGTGACTGGAAGGAGATATAGGGGAGATGTCAGAGGTAGGTTCTTTACACAGAGAGTGGTGGGTGCGTGGAATGCACTGCCAGCGGAGGTGGTGGAGTCAGAGTCATTAGGGACATTTAAGCGACTCTTGGACAGGCACATGGACAGCAGTGAATTGAAGGGGTTAGGTTAACCTTAGATTAGTCGGCACAACATCATAGGCCGAAGGGCCTGTACTGTGCTGTGCTGTTCTACGTTCTTCAAAAGAAGTGTGGTAATATAATCAGTTTTAAGGCCGATTAAATTGGATATTCTAAATTAAAGAATCGGGCACTTTAAATTAAAACTACAGTCCGCTCCAGCGAGAATCCTGCAGAATATCCAACTCTAATCTGAATGTCCGAATGTACCAGAACTCAGACAAGCTGCGGAAAATGTCTGAAGCAGCCCCTGATAACTCATCAAGTAATTATCGCTCCTACTTCAGATGCATTGGCCTATTGTCCACAGTTCCTGATAACCCATCAAGCAATCATCGCTCCTCTTAGGGCGGGCTCAGATGCCCTGTCAACAGGTCATCAACTAGACCATTGGGCGCTAAGACCCTGCCTCCCGAAACTCCATTGGCAGAAGGCCAAGGGCTGTTGAAAAGGAGGTGGGTGGCGACAGGGGGGTTAAATATAGGCAGTCTGAACATCCAGGAAGCGAAGATTCGAAGCAGAGGCTCGAGGTGGGGGGGGGGGGGGGCGTTAATCAGCCTTAAAGCTTGTTCTCCTATTAGGGGCGGGGGGGGGGGCACATGACCGAGAGCAGACCACACCAGAAAGGAAAGAAGGAAGCAAGCAAGGAAGAAACAGCCATGGAGAATGACCTTTGCAAAGAGGAATCAGAGGGATTCGGGGATCGGATCTACAGGATACCAAACCACCTTTGTGAGTAGTATAGTCGAATCCTGGGTATTTCTTGTATATATGGTGGGTAATTTACGGGTTAACTATATTTAATAAAGTGTGTTGCATTATATCTATGTCCGTACTTTGTTCTCCTCATAAATAAAGACACCTGGGTAAACTTTGATTAAGGAGCTGATTGAAGTATCTGAATTGGACAGATACAACAGAATGTTTGCCCTTATGTCCATGGAAGCCACCTACACTGTGTGTTTTTTCATTGTCTTCTTAAAATCCCTTTAAATATCATTTTTTTCATCATCGTTCTCGTTAAATAGATTCCACCTTTAATTTCATCCCGCTCTGTTCAACCATTGTCCATCCTGTTCTTGGCTCTTCTTTCACTCTGACGTAACCTGTTGTCAAACAGTGTCACAATGGTCTCCTCTAATCGCTCTTCTGCTACTCTCTTCAATTCCTCAACTCCCCTTGAGCCATTCTACAACTGAGATTTCTTTTTCAATCTTCCCATGTTCAGAATCTGCACTAAGGGATGTTCTGTATGTATTTCCTATATCCAGCAGAAACTGCTGATTGCCTGTTGGAGCAATAGAGTATGTAGTGATCTGTATATCTGAGAGTATGTAAAGGGCTAACATCCATGAGCAAGTGCTCTTACCCACTAGGTGGCAGCACCACATATAGGTATAAAAAGTAAACTCAGAGAGAGTTCCCGCCTCTTTGTATTAGGAGTGACTAGTGAACAGAGTTAGAGAGATAGCTTAGTGTGCAGGTGTAGTTAATCATCTTTTTATATATATATACATAAATAATCTTATGAATCTCATCTACAGCTATAGTTATTGAAGAGTGAACAAACTCATAGTTAATTTATTATCGTTACTCAATAAACAGTATTTGCTTTATTTGAAGACTTCAAGTGTTACTGAACATCAAGCATACGACCATTCTGGCAGAAAGCAAATGAGTAACAAGATATTTAAAAATGTAGTATAACATGTGTGGTGGTATGTATTAGGGGTAGTATGGTACCTGTGAAGCCGAGAGGCTATTGGCTGACAGGTCCCGGGTCCTGGTTGGATCTGCCGCCTGCTGGCTCCGCCCTGAAGGCGGAGTATAAGAGCTTGAGTTCTCCCAGCAGCCGCATTCTGTGACTGAGCTGCTGGGGAACAAGTCTTGCTTAATAAAGCCTCGATTGATTTCATCTCTTCTCGACTTGAGTGAGTAATTGTTGCGCTACAACATGGTACCAGGTCTTGGCTTCAGAAAAACTAACTAGTTTGATTAGAAAATTCAAGAAAAGAACAAATTCATTGCAACTATTCAACTGGGGAAGCTTCGCAGCAATCGGATTCTTCACAGAAAAACTCACCTCGATGGACCAAGCACAAGCTCCACGTCAACTCAAGACAACCGGTAATCTTAACTCCAATTGGAAATTGTTCAAGCAACAGTTTCAAATTTAGTTTGAGGCTACTGATTTAACCACCGCTACTGATGCTAGGAAGATTGCATTGCTTTTATCAATGGCAGGGCAACATGTAATTGAAATTTATAATTCATTTCTATACTCTGAAGGAGAGGACAAAAGCAAATGCGATGTTAAAGTAAACAAATTTGATGACCACTACAAAATTTAGATGAATGAAATCTTTGAAAGATTCAGATTCAACAAACGTTTGCAGAAAAATGGGGAATCGTTTACCAACTTTGTCACTGATTTAAAATTACTAGCACAATCTTGTAACAATGCAGCATTGCATGACTCGCTAATCTGTGATCAAATTGTGTGTGGCATAAGTGATGAGAGTTTAAGAGAGAAATTATTAAGACAGCAAAATCTTACGTTAAAAATCGCTATAGAAAAATGTTTAGCTCATGAACAAAGTAAAAACCAGTACAACGAATATTATCACCGTGAAAATGGTGCAAAAATCCACCACGAGGTTGAGTGTATTAAAATGGTGTCGCAAGCAATGAAAAAGCATGTTTTGGATGGCAGCCATCTTGCGCGCATGCACTCGAACCCTGCACATGCACACTTCGCCAGAAAATGTGAGACGGAAGAAAAAAGATCTGCGCATGCGCATACGTGTCTCATGCGTCAGAGAGATGATGTCATGACGTGATACCGATGTGGAACTGCCCACTTAAAAAGGAAATGTCCAGCTCAAGGCAAACAATGTTTAAAGTGTGGAAAACTCAATCACTATGCATCACAATGCAGGTCTTCAGTACAATTTCAAACCCTAAAACAAAAACACAGGAACATCAACGTTCGAAGTTTGGATTCAGTGGAGAAGAAAACCAAAGCAAATTATTCGTCAGAAGAAGACAACTTCTCACTCGAAAATACATTTTTCATGGGAATCATTGAAAGATGTGAAGCAATCCTGAACCAGTCAACACAATAAATTCCAACAATGAATGGAATTCTGTAGTTCAAGTTAACAATTATCTCATAATGTTTAAGCTTGACACAGGAGCTTCAGCCAATCTACTGACAAGTTTGGATCTCAATAAGATTCCAGGAGAACATGAGATGCTTCCAGCTGCATGTAGACTAAATGACTACAATGGTAATCAGATCGCTTCAATGGGATCATGCCATCTGAAAGTCACCAACAAAAGAATTAAGAAAACACTACGATTTGAAATTGTTACGATTGAAAAATCTTCATTGTGAGGCGCACAAGCTTGCAAAGACTTGCAGCTTGTTCAAAGAATATACACAACTACTCAAGATACATCAAATATGGAGGAAGAAATCCAGCAAATCCAATAACGGTACCCTGATGTATTTAAAGGTATGGGCACATTACCGTTTCAGTATAAAATTTTACTCAGGAAGGATGCCAAACTAGTAATTCATCCGCCTAGGAGAAATCCTGCTCCTTTGCAAGAAAGGTTAAAAATAGAACTTGACCGACTTCAATCACAAGGTATTATATCTCGAGTCGCAAAACCAACTGACTGGGTTAGCTCATTGGTTTGCGTTAAAAAACCGTCTGGAGATCTTTGAATCTGCATAGATCCGAAAGATTTAAATAAAAATATTCGTTGGGAACGCTATCCACGAAGAAATCACAAGTGAGATGGCGAATACTCGCATCTTCACAAACCTCGACGCTTCACGGGATTTTGGCAAATGCAACTTGACGACTCGAACAGATTATTATGTACTTTCAACACTCCATTTGGACACTTTTGCTTCAACCGTTTGCCGTTTGGAATGATATCCACATTCGAAATATTCCATAGGATCATGGAACAAATGACAGAGGGAATTGAAGGTGTGAGGGTGTACGTTGACGACATCATCATTTGGTCCACGATCAAGGAAGATCACATCGATCGCTTAAGAAAAGTTTTTGAGAGAATCAATAAGTTCGGATTAAAATTGAATCAGGCAAAGTGCACATTTGCACAATCCTCATTGCAATTCCTGGGAGATACAATATTCTCTCAAGGTGTCAAACCTGATGATACAAATATAGCAGCAATTCAAAATATGAAAGCGCCAGAAGATAAGAAAGCTGTTCTGAGGTTTCTGGGTTTGGTCAATCTTTGGGCAAGCTTTTTTAAGTAACTTTTTTTCCAATTAAAGGGCAATTTAGCGTGACCAATCCACCTACCCTGCACATCTTTGGGTTGTGGGGGTGAAACCCACGCAAACACTGGGAGAATTTGCAAACTGCACACGGACAGTGACCCAGAGCCGTGATCGAACCTGAGACCTCGGCGCCAAGAGGCAGCAGGGCGAACCACTGCGCTGCCCTTTTTTTAGGCAAGTTGATATCAAACCTGTCATCAAAAACATCTGCATTAAGAAATCTGATCAGAAAATCCACCACTTTTAAATGGACACAAAGTCATCAAAACAAATGGACAGATCTAAAACAACAACTTATGACTGCACCAATACTCGCTTTCTTCGACCCAAAAAGAGCAACTAAAATATCCACTGATGCAAGTCAGGATGGAATAGACACAGTTCTCTTATAGCAAGATGAACACTCTGATTGGATTCCTGTAGCATATGCTTCAAGAGCTATGACTGCAACAGAGTGCAGATATGCACAGATAGAAAAGGAATGTCTCGGATTACTCATGTGAATACTTAAATGCAATGACCATGTTTACGGACTTCCAACCTTCACTGTGGAGACAGATCATAGGCCGTTAGTCCACAACATTGACACCTCGACTCGAGCCTATCTTGATGAAATTCCGAAGGTATGATTTCAACTTGATATATACACCTGGGAAAGAGCTTATCATTGCAGACACTCTATCACATTCCATTGCCACAGAGAGCACACCAATGGAATTCATCAGAGACATAGAAGTTCAGGCTCAACCATGCACGGAGAATCTTCCTGCATCTGATGAAAAACTGAAGTTAAGACAGCAAGAAACAAAGAAAGATGCAACTCTGCTGAGGGTAATGCACCATTTACAACATGGGTGGCCGAAAGAGCGTTTTCCTCAATACCGCAATATTCAAACAGATTTAACAATAGTTAATGGTCTGATGTTAAGACAAGATCAAATTGTTATCCCGCAAAATCTTCATTCAGAAATCCTACAGAAAATTCATGAGGGACACCTCGGTATCGAAAAATGTAAAAGGAGAGCATGAGATCAACAAGGATATCATTGACATGGTAATAACATGCAAAACCTCTAAAAGACACCATCCTGCACAATGCAAGGAAACACTTCAACAACATGAACTCATCACATCACCATGGACAAAAGTAGGGGTCGACCTCGTCCATGCAACTGGTCGTGACTACGTTCACATCATGGATTACTATTCAAACTACCCAGAGGTTATGAATTTTCCAGATCTTGCATCGTCTTCAGTCATCAAGGCGTGTAAAGAAACATTCTCGCGACATGGAATTCCGGAAACAGTAATGTCGAATAATAGTCCATGTTTTGCTAGTTGGGAATGGTCTGAATTTTCAAACAACTACAATTTTCGTCATGTGACATCCAGCCCACACTACCCACAATCCAATGGAAAGATAGAAAAAGGTGTTCACATCATTAAACAACCAATCAGTAAAGCGAATGATTCGCAATCTGACATACATTTAGCTTTATTATCATACTGAGCAACTCCATTAGTTTCAGGACCTTCACCAGCTCAAATGTTATTCAACAGAGATATTAGAACTACATTACCAGCGATCAAAATCCTGATCATCTACCAGTTCAAGAAAATCAATGAACAACGTACAAAACAAAGATTATATTATGACCAACACACAATTCAATTAGACCCACTGACAAAAGATGACATTGTCAGAATCAAGAATCCAGAAGGAGGATGGTCTGCTCCAGCTACTATAATAAGGTAAGCAGCACCAGGATCCTACACCGCCAAATCTGCCGATGGAGCAATTTTTCATCACAAGAGATGAGATTTGCTGAAAATTAAACTTCAACCACAGATTTGTCCGACCTTAACTGTCAATGAATCACTTTTTCAACAACATCTACTTCATGACAAGAAACCAGATGACATGCACAAAAATATCAAAATTTCAAACTCACCACTTCAACAACTGAGAAGATCAACAAGAAGGAGACGACAACCCAACAGACTTAACTTATACATTATGAACTTATAAATATGATTTCACTATGTATAGTCATCATTACCATTATGTTTGTACAGATACATACCATTCTTTATGCTTAATTTGTTATACAATTTTCTTTATAACATAGAAAATGTGTTGAAAAAAAAAGGGCGGATGAAGTGATCTGTATATCTCAATGTATGTAAAAGGTTAACATCCATAAGCAAGTTCTAGATATCCACTAGATGGCAGCACCAGATATAGGTATAAAAGGTAAACTCAGAGAGAGTTCCCGCCTCTTTGTGTTAGGAGTGACTAGTGAACAGAGTTAGAGAGAGATAGCTTAGTGTGCAGGTGTAGTTAATCATCATGACATATATTTAATCTTTTTAATCTCATCTACAGTTATAGTTATTGAAGAGTGAACAAACTCATAGTTAATTTATTATCATTACTCAATAAACAGTATTTGCTTCATTTGAAGACTTCGAGTGTTACTGAGCATCAAGCATACGACCATTCTGGCAGAAAGCAAATGAATAACAAGATATTAAAAAACATAATATACCCGATTACAGGTCGCGTATAATCTCTATATTGTTGGTTCAGTACTGCAATGTTATGTACTGCAATTATTCTGGCCATAAGTGTGGAAGGGGGCAAGTCAAATCTGGCGACCTTAATGCTGAGGATGTTGCTAGGACTTGTCTAAGAATGGTGAATGCGATCTCACACTTCTCCATCTATTTTGTCTTTAATAACTGCTCACTAAATGCCCACCCACCCCTCCCCTTTCACTAAATGTTAAGTCAGGCAGACTATTGCTGCAAAATTGAAACTCTTACAAAGGTTGTGGCACGGTGGTTAACACTGCTGCCTCACAGTGCCAGGAACCCCGGCTCAACTCCAGCCTTGGGTGTCTGTCTGTAGGGAGTTTCCACTTTCTCCCCATCCTGTGTGGGTTTCCTCCCATAACCCCAAAATGTGTAGGGTAGGTGTATTGTCCATGATCAATTGCCCTATAGTGTCCAAGGATGTGTAGGTTAGGTGGGTTTATGGGTCACGAACGGGGGAGCGGGCCTTGGTAGGGTTGTTGTATCTTCTAAACCACAGTGTGTATTTAACCCGTATACGATGGACAAATGACCACAAGTTGCTTAATACAATAATATTTATTGCACACACACAAAGTTAATATTAGTCAATCATGCACACATACAAGCTGAACTCTAACCTAATACACTAGAAAGACCTTAACTTAACTTCCAGGTGACTGGCAAGTACAGAGCAGATATGGCCTTATCTGACTCCTGTAATCTGGCAGTCCTGGATGTCTGTTGCTGGTCGTCTGTGTTCTCGGCTCTGGTCTCTCTGTGGATGGCATAGATGGTCTTCCTCTTGGCTGGTGAAGGGTTCACCATTGTTGTTGGCTGTTGAAGACTGCAGTCGAGAGAGCGAGTGGTGGGCTGCGCAGCACCTTTTATCCCTTAGGAATTTTGCGCGCTTTAGGGTGTCCCAGGTGAAGGTCCAGTGGATCGATCAAGTCTCCATCACCCTGATTGATCTCAACCAATTGGGGGCAGACACCTTGATGGCTGGGCGGGTCCCGTTCGGCCATGGTTGTTGGTGTCCGAGGCGTGTAGGCCTTCCCAAATAAGGAAAACAGGATCCACCGATACTTATTGTCAGTTTCTACCTGGAGCTCATTATGCCGGGATGGCCTTTTAATGGCCCTTTTCCTGTGTCAGTTTCTGCATATGTTTGAGCTGCAGCTTTTGTATATTTGCAGACTGCAGCCTGTCTGTGCTCTGACTTTGGCCAAATTTCCCATCGATCTCCACGGGCGGCCATTTTAGGTGGCCACAGAGTACTCTTTCAGAAGGTCGGTGCAGACCCGATAGACCGAATGGCCTCCTTCTTCACTAGCGATTCTATGATGTTATGATTCTATGAAATAAATTATCAAATTCCTGAAGCTGCTGCAAATCTTGTTGCACTTTCAGTTACCTGTAAAACAAAACACAAAGATCCATTCTACTTGGGGCAAATTGGGTTAATTAATTGGAACATATCTGATAATTCCAACTTAAAATTTGTAATTCCCAATTCCTGTAAAAATATGAATATATCCTCAGCTGATGCCAGGCAAGGGTTAATCGCTGCTCGTTTGAAAATGAGTGGAGTAAAACGTTTCAACTGGACGTCATTACGTCATCCTCTACCTTTCTGTTTCGACCCAAGCAGCGATTCAATCGGGGTGGACCCCTTTATTCAATATTCTCTATTTTACACTTTTCCTTTCGATCTCAGAATTGTTTTCCCCCTTGTCTTTCTTTCTTGTTGAGTCAGCTTTGTCAGGAATAATTTTTATTTGAACCTGTCAAGAGGTTTTGGCACAAGATCACTCCAACACAGGATTGGCCACAATCATTTTAGATATCCCAAATTCCAATCAACACTATTGAATTAAAAATATCTTTGTTCTTACATGTGTGAATTTGCATCTGGATTAAAATCCCCACAGGTTTATCAAAAATATCCTGGAATCGTGCCTCAGGGCAGAAAAACACTCCAGGTTTTGTCAACTGTTTGATTTCAATCTCTTAAACTATGATCTCAAGGATCACAATTTCAGACAGAAACATTAAAACTTGAAACAAACACACAAAATCATTCATACACAAGCAGCAAAACATATCAACTGCTTTAAAACATCAATCAGCAAAATTGAATTATGTAAGCGTCCTATGGTTTTGTTGTAAATTTCAGTCTGTAATTAAAAACTCCAGACAAGGTTGATTCCCCAGAAAGATGAACCTTAACAAACGTAGCCCAAAACAATGGTAACACAATTATATGACCGCCCGCATAAAACAAATGAAACACACCTATTCTTTTTTTAAAATAAATTTAGAGTACCCAATTATTTCTTTTTCCCAATTAAGGGGCAATTTAGCATGGCCAATTCACCTATCCCGCACAACCTTTGGGTTGTGGGGGTCAGACCCACACAAACATGGGGAGAATGTGCAGACTCCACACAGACAGTGACCCGGAGCCGGGATTGAACCCGTGTCCTCAGTGCCGTGAGGTAGCAGTGCTAACCACTGTGCTGCCTAACACACAGATGTTTACTGCTCACGAATTTCAAACAGTTAATCATCAGCTTTCTCTCGCAGCTACAGACTCTTAACGAGACTGAGCGCTGCAAGCTCACAATCTCTTTACTAAAATAAAAAATAAAATCCTCCATTCTACTTCATTATAAAACTTAACTTAATCCAATGTCGGATTTGTGAGCATCACTTATTCTCTGTTGATTGAAAATCTCAAAAATATTCTCATGAAAACACATCACTACCGACAGAATCTTTGTTCTCCAACTGGGGTGATTTTGATAACACAATAAAATTCTCTCAAACTGGTTGCGCCTGCGGGTCGTACATGGGGCGCTGGGGGGGGGGGGGGGGGGGGGGTTGGGGGAGAGTTAGAAGCGCGCAGGAATCCTTGTTCGCCGGGGACAGCGGCGACCTCCCGGGACCGGCACACAGCCGCGAAATGGCCCTTTTTCCCGCAGCTCTTACAAATCGCTGCGCGGGCCGGGCAGCGCTGCCGGGGGTGTTTCGCCTGGCCGCAGAAATAGCAGCGGGCTCCCCCGGGACGACTTGGCGTCTGAACCGCGCAAGCCTGTGGGGTGGGGGGGGGGTTTGTCGTGACGGGGGTCCACGGAGCCCAAGGGGCTGCCGCGCGGTCGGGGCCGTAGGCGCGGGCGTTTCGCGCGGCCACATCTAGTGAGGCTGCAAGGGCCCGTGCCTCTGAGAGTCCTAGCGACTCTTTTTCTAAAAGTCTTTGGCGAATTTGGGAAGAGTTCATACCAGCCACAAAAGCATCACGCATCAACATGTCCGTGTGTTCCATCGCGTTTACCGGTGGGCAGCTGCAGGCCCGTCCCAAAATTAGTAGCGCGGCGTAGAAATCATCTAGCGATTCTCCGGGACTTTGCCGTCTCGTTGAGAGTTGGTAGCGTGCGTAGATCTGGTTCACTGGGCGAACATAGATGCTTTTTAGTGCTGCGAACGCCGTCTGGTAATCCTCTGCGTCTTCGATGAGAGGGTAAATTTCCGGGCTTACCGTCGAGTGCAGGACCTGTAGTTTCTGGTCTTCTGTGACCCGGCCGGGGGCCGTTCTGAGGTAGGCCTCGAAACAAGTCTGCCAGTGTTTGAAAACTGCTGCTGAGTTCACTGCGTTGGGGCTGATCCTCAGGCATTCCGGGATGATCCTGAGCTCCATAGTTCTTTTAAGCACGCTTAATAAATTGTAGCGCACAAAGACTCACGAGAGACGAATAGAGATGAAGTCGATGAGGCTTTATTAAGCGTGACTTGTTCCCCGATGTTCAGTAGCAGACTGGCCTGCGGGGGAGAACTCCTGGTTCTTATACTCCGCCTTCAGGGCGGAGCTAGAGGTCAACAGCCAACCAGGACCCGGGATCTGTCAGCCAATGACATCACGGCTTCACAGTCCCACATGACCCCTAATGCATACTACCACAGTTATTTAACCGAGTTTAAAAGAAATCTTCACAGTTCACTTTTAATTTGTTTTGAAAATTGGGCCGCCGCTGTTTATAATCTGGCCTTGACTCAGAACTGAATTAAAGAATATTTTAACATAAGCTTGATTTCATCTACAATTTAATTAATTCTGTACTTGATCAATTTTGTTTTGACATTTGGCACTGTTTCGACCCTTCCTTGTCTGGGTATGTTTGCGCAGAGCTTTCACCACCAGTTGAAAAGGGGCTATGTGTACCAAGGGGTAGAGACCGGCTGCCTCTCCCTCAAAGTCATAATCATTGGTATTTCTGGGAGGAATCATTCAACTGCGGGGACCCCAAGGAGAACTGCATCACTAGATATTCCTGAAAGGGCTTGTTTGTGTTTTCTAGCCCTTTTTAAAATGTGCACAGTGGAATGTTTGTTGGAATCCACCCTGTTTTTTAAATTTTATCAATTAGAATGATTTCAGAAAAGGGACAATCGCAGACATAAGTTCTACCTTTCCGGATTTAGCTTTTGCTGACTCTGACATGTCTATTTTTTTTCACTATTCCCAGTCAAAAGACCAAGCAGTATCTAACAGTGATAGAATGATTTATAGAAAAGGAAAGGTTGTGCGCATTTGGGGCTTCCCCTTCACAGGAAACCTCACCACTCTATCTCGTTTCTCTAGGCAGAGCAACTCACTCCCCCCACCACTCTAGAGAGGAGCAGTACGTCGCTCCCTTTGGGGTCTCACTTGTTTCTCTCGGCAGAGCATCTCACTCCTCACAATGTTCTAGGGAGGAACAATGTGTCGCTCCCTTTGGGGTCCCTCGAGATAATGCACTTCTCTCTACACACAGTCCCTTAATCTGGTCTGGTTTACTCTGAGTTTGGATCCACCCATCAGTTAGCAAAGCTACACGCCAGCACCCAGTCAGCAGTCCTGTTGTTACACATAGTGTGAGTAACCTTAGACTGAAGGGATGATCCTTTAAAACAGCGAACAGAAAGAATTTCTTCAACCAGAGGGTGGTGAATCTGTGGAACCCATTGCCGCAGAAGGCTGTGGAGGTCAAGTCACTGAGAGTCTTTAAGATAGAGATAGAAAGGTTCTTGATTAATAAGGTGATCAGGGGTTATGGGGAGAGGGCAGGAGATTAAGGATGAGAAACATGTCAGCCATGATTGAATGGCAGAGTAGACTCGATGGGCTGAGTGGCCTAATTCTAATTCTATGTCTTATAGTCTAAATGTGGAAAGTCGAATCATTTTGCTAAATGCTGCAGATGGAAACCACAACAACCTTCCTCTGCCATCAATGGCCACAGCAGCCGGTCAGTCTTCCAGGTATAGGAGGGTCAGCAAGGTGAATGAACTGGAGACAAAGCAGCAAAACCACAGATCCTCCTACAGCACTCTATTGGAAGAACATAAAATAAGAATTAGGAGCAGGAGTGGGAAATTCAGCCCCTCGAGCCCGTTCCGCCATTCAATACGATCATGGCTGATCTCATCTCGGCTTCAACTCCACTTTCCTGTCCGTGCTCCATAATCCTTCATCCCATTACAAAGTAAAAATCTGTCTATCTCTCTTTACATTTACTCAGTGTCCCAGTATCCACTGCACTCTGGGGTAGTGAATTCCACAAATTCATGACCCTTTGAGACAAGTAATTTATTATCATCTCTGTTTTAAATCTGCTGCCCCTTATCCTACAACTATGACTTCTTAATCTAGATTGCCGCACAAGAGGAAGCATCTGTTCTAGGTCTACTTTGTCAATACCTTTTATCATCTTACATACCTCAATTAAATCTCCTCTTATTCTTCGAAGCTTGAGAGAGTTTAGGCCTAAACTGTTCAACCCTTTTTAAAAGACAAACCCTTCATCTCTGGAATCAATCTAGTGAACCACCTCTGAATGGCCTCTATTGCCACTACATCCTTCCTCAAATAAGGGGACTAAAACTGTACACTGTACTCCAGGTGCAGTCTCACCAATGTAGTCTACTGTTGCAACAACAGTTCCTTACTTATATACTCTATTCCTTTAGAGTGTCAACACTGTTGTAGAAAGGGTGAGACCTTCATCACTCTCAACATGATTTGGAGCAACACAAGACTGAAGGTAAAGATTGACACTGGAGCAAAGGGTAATGTATTGACCAACCGAATGCCATGGGAACTAGACCGATATGCAGCACCAAGTGGACCTCATGGCTTATGGCGGACAAGCAATCCGCAACCAAAGTTATAGCCAGTCTCCACTGCACACAGGGCAACTTCAAGTTTCTATATAGTTGACCAGAACGTAAGGTCACCATAAGGTCTTTGGGACAGCATTACATTGGGGCTCATTCTACTTGGTCCAGAAATGCATGCTTAACAACACCAGGATGCAGAAATGGTAGCATACAGAGACCTCTTCAACTGTGACATCATTGGTCAGCTACCAGTTGGATACAACATGAGACATGATGATTCGGTACCACCAACAGTAGTTGCAGAAATTCGGCAGCGCCAACCCACCCTCCCCCCGACTGCGCTACAGCAACACTTTCTTCACTCGCGGGGTTTTACCAGCCCACACAAAGCCCGAAATAACCTTATTCGCCCGCTTGAAAAAGGCCTTTGGGATGAAAATGGAGAGGCACTAAAAGACAAACAGAAATCTGGGGAGGACCGTCATTTTCACGGTCTGTACCCTTCCCGCCCATGATAGCGGGAGCATGTCCCATCTCTTAAAGTCCCCTTCTATTTGTTCTACCAGCCGGGATAGGTTTAACTTGTGCAGTGCCTCCCATTCCCAGGCCACCTGGATTCCCAGATACCAAAAGTTCTTTCCTACAATTCTAAGCGGCAGCTCGCTCAGTCTCCTCTCCTGTCCTCTTGCTTGGATCGCGAACATCTTGTTTTTCCCCATGTTCAATTTATACCCCGAAAAATGGCCAAATTCCCCCAGGATTTGCATTACTTCCCCGATCCCCTCCAACGGGTCTGCAATATACAAGAGCAGGTCATCTGCGTAAAGTGAGACCCAGTGCTCCACCCCCCCCCCCCCCCCCCCCCCCCCCCCGAACCAGCCCTTTCCAATTCCGAGAGGCTCTTAACGCCATGGCCAATGGCTCTGTGGCCAGGGCAAACAGTAACGGGGAGAGGGGGCACCCTTGCCTCGTCCCTCGGTGTAGTTTAAAATACCCCAACCTCAGCAGGTTCGTACGCACACTCGCTACTGGTGCCTGATAGAGCAACCGCACCCAGTCAATAAAGCCCTCACCAAACCCAAACCTTCCCAGCACCTCTCACATGTAATTCCACTCCACCCGATCAAAAGCCTTCTCTGCATCCATTGCTACCACCACTTCCATCTCCTCTCCTTCTGAGGGTATCATAATAACATTCAAAAGCTTTCACACATTGGCCTTCAATTGCCTGTCCTTTACAAATCCCGTCTGGTCTACCCCATCACCCCCGGGACACTGTCCTCTATCCTTGTGGCCAGTATCGAAGCCAGCAGTTTGGCGTCCACATTCAGTGGAGAAATTGGCCTGTATGACCCGCATTGCTCCGGATCCTTCTCCCGTTTCAGGATCAATGAAATCGAGGCCTGCGACATTGTTGGGGGGAGGACTCCCTTCTCTCTTGCTTCATTAAATGTCCTCACCAGCAGTGGACTCAATGGGCGCGATTCTCCGCTCCCGCGAATAAGTGCCCACGCCATCATGAACGCCGTCGAGGTTCACGACGGCGCGAAACGACCCCGATCTCGACCGATTCAGGGCCTGAAAATGGGCTAGGATCTGGGCCACGAGAAACTCGGGGGGGCGTGTCACGAAAGCAGTGTCGTCAGCGCGCGCCGGGCATTGGCGCCGCATAAAAGCGGTGCCGCCTCATCCGCCGCGTAACTGGTCACCCGCGCATGCGTGGTTGCCGTCCTCCCCGAGGCCGCCCCGCAAGAAGATGTCGGATGGATCTTGCGGGGCACGGAGGAAAGGAGGTCCTCCTTCAGAGAGGCCGGCCCGCCGATCGGTGGGCACCGATCGTTGACCAGACCCCTTTTGAGTCCTACCACGGTGAAAGAACCCCCCTCGCCCCCCCACAGGCCGCCACCCCCAGCGTTCCTGCGCTGTTCCCACCGGCAGTGACCAGGTGTGGATGGCGCCGGCGGGAAGCCGTCGTTTTGGGCAGGCCGCTCGGCCCATTCGGGCCGGAGAATAGCGGTTGTAGCAGAGAATCGCTATTTTGGGTGTCCCGGGCGATTCTCCGGCCTGCGCCGTGCAGAACTCGACGGGGCCGTTTTCGCCGCTTGGGTGAATCGCGGGAGGGCGTCGGACCAGCGTCGCGGGGAAAAATGGCGCGCCAGGCGATTCTTCCAACCGGCGCGGGAGTGGAGAATCGCGCCCAATTTCTCAGAAAACTTCTTATAGAATTCCACCAGGTAGCCGTCAGGCCCCAGGGCTTTGCTCGATTGCATGCCCTCCAGCCCCTCGATTATTTCCTCAATCTCAATTGGGGCTCCCAGCCCTTCCACCATAGATACATAGGATAGGAGCAGGAGGCGGCCGATTGGCCCTTCGAGCTTGCTCCGCCATTCATCACGATCATGGCCGATCATCCAACTCAATAGCCTAATCCTGCTTTCTCCCCATAGCCTTTGGTCCCAATCTCCCCAAGTGCTACATCCAGCCGCCTCTTGAATATATTCAAATTTTAGCATCAACTACTTCCTGTGGTAATGTATTCCACAGGCTCACCACTCTTTGTGTGAAGCAATCTCTCCTTATCTCTGTCCAAAATAGTTTACCCTGAATCCTCAGGCTGTGACCCCTGGTCCTGGACACACCCATCATTGGTAACATCTTCCCTGCATCTATCCTGTCTAGTCCTGTTAGAATTTTATAAGTCTCTATAAGATCCCCCCTAATTCTTATGAACTCCAGCGAGAACAATCCCAACCTAGTCAATCTCTCCTCATTTGACAGTCCCGCCATCCCTGGAATCAGTCTGGTAAACCTTTGCTACACTCCCTCGAGAGCAAGAACATCCTTCCTCAGAGAAGGAGACCAAAACTGCACACAATACTCCAAGTGTGGCCTCACCAAGGCCCTGTACAATTGCAGCAATGCATCCCTGCTTCTATACTCCAAACCTCTCGCAATGAAGGCCAACATACCATTAGCCTTCTGTACCGCCTGCTGCACCTGCATGCTTACCTTCAGCGAATGGTGCACAAGGACACCCATGTCCCTCTGCACACACCCTCTCCCAATTTACAACCATTCGGGTAGTAATCTGCCTTCCTGTTTTTGCTTCCAAAATGAATAACCTCACACTTATCCAAATTATACTGCATCTGCCATTGGTTTGCCCACTCGCCCAACCTGTCCAGATCTTGCTGTAGGATCCTTGCATCCTCGTCACAATTCACCATCCCACCTAATCTGGTATCATCTGCAAACTTTGAGATGTTACATTTTGTTCCCTCATCCAAATCATTAATAGATCCTCATCTACCCTTGGAAACCTCAACTGATCCAAAAACTGCCTCATCCCCTCCACCCCAGCCGGGGGTTCCGGCTCATATAATTAACTATTAAAGTCCTTAAACACCTCATTCACCCCCACTGGGTCCAGGACAGTATTCCCACCTCTACTCTTTACTTTACCTATCTCCCTGGCTGCCTCCCTTTTCCTGAGCTGGTGCGCCAACATTCTGCTTGCCTTTTCCCCGTACTCATAAATCGCCCCCCTTGACTTCCTCAACTGTTCCACCGCTATCCCTGTGGTCAACAGCCCAAACTCCGCCTTTAACCTCTGCCGCTCCGAGGCTCCCGTCCGGGGCCTCCGAGTATCTCCTGTCCACCTCCACTAACCTATCCCTCTCAGCCCGTTCCGCCTTTTCTCTGTGGGCCCATATCGAGATTCATTCCCCTCTGACCACTGTCTTCAAAGCTTCCTAAACCGTCGCTGCAGCGACCTCCCCCAGATCATTTGTTTCCAGGTAGTTCTGGATGGACTTGTTAACCCACCCACAGACCGCCTCGTCCGCTAGAAACTCCACATCCAGTCTCCACAGCGGGTGTTGCCCTCTCTCCACACTAACCCATAGATCCACCCAATGTTGGGCATGATCCGACACTACGATTGCCAAGTACTCCGTATCCACCAGCCCCGGTATTAGCGCCCTGCTCAGAACAAAAAAGTTGATGCGAGAGTATACCTTGTGGACATGTGAGAAGAAAGAAAACTCATTCGTCCTTGACTGTGCAAACTTCCATGGGTCTACTCCCCCCATCTGTTCCATATACCCCTTCAATTCCTTTGCCGCGGCCGGCCTCCTCCCTGTCCTGGATTTTGACCGGTCCAATTACAGATCAATGACTGTGTTAAAATCTCCTCCCAGTATCAGGTTATGTGACTCTTAACACCCGCCTCACAAATTCCACATCGTCCCAATTCGGAGCATATATGTTCACGAGTACCACTCGCACCCCCTCCAGCTTCCCACTCGCCATTATGTACCTACCCCCCCTTGTCAGACACAATTCTCCCTGCCTCGAATGCCACGCGCTTGTTGATCAAGGTCG
Source organism: Scyliorhinus torazame (assembly GCF_047496885.1). Classification (NCBI taxonomy): domain Eukaryota; kingdom Metazoa; phylum Chordata; class Chondrichthyes; order Carcharhiniformes; family Scyliorhinidae; genus Scyliorhinus; species Scyliorhinus torazame. The sequence goes on from NC_092707.1 coordinate 176,725,243, forward strand.
CTACTCCCTCTGGTCTTTCAGTCCAGCCCTGAGTGGAATACTTGGCTAATCCACCCCTTTCTCAATCTCGTCTGGTCTGTAACCTTTAGGTGTGTCTCTTGTAGCATTGCCACGTCCGCCTTCAGCCCCCTCAAATGCGCAAACATGCGAGCCTTCTTGATGGGCCCATTCAACCCTCTGACGTTCCATGTAATCAGCCTGGTCGGGGGCACCCCCCCCCCCCCCCCCCCCCCCCCCCCCCCCGCCGACTAGCCATCCTTTTTAGGCCAGCCTCTAGCTCGCACCCTCCGCCTCCTCGAGCCCCCCCTGGGGCATTCGCCGTTCCCGACCCCCCATTTGTCCCCTAGTAACAGTTCCTCCCCTGTCAGCAAAGCAGCTCCCCCCACACTCCCTCCCCACCTAGCAACAACACTAGAAACCCAATCCCCCAAGTCAAGCTCCAGCTTAACACCTGCTCGCCCCCCACTGTGCTTCCGTGAGTCAGCTGACCCATGCTGACTTGATAGCGTCCGCCCATGGCACCAAGCAGTCTGTCTCCCCATTGTTCTCTCCCCCTCCCCCCACTTGGACAAACATATTAAAAGCATCACATTCCCCAGTAAACAAACATCAGAAAAAACAGTGAAGAAACAGCCACTTTAGAATAAAAACACCCAAAAACAGAACCAGCCCCAAAGACCACCCCCTCTCTAACCAGCTCCCTGCAAGACAAAGTTACCTTTAGCCATCCAAACAGCCCCTTATTACACATAACACTACTTATACTTATACAGCCCAGCACAACAAATCGCCACCACAGTACTCTCCAAGGCTTCAGTGTCTTTTAGTTCGCTTCCAGCCTCTTTTCTTTAATAAAAGTCCATACTTTGTCTGGTGTTTCGAAGTAGAAGTCCCGTTCCTCATGTGTGAACCACAGACAGGCTGGGTACAACATCCCGAACTTCACCCCCTTCTTAAAGAGGGCCGTTTTTGCCCGATTAAACCCAACTCGCCTCTTGGCCAAATCCGCGCCCAGGTCCTGATAAATGCGCAGCTCACAATTCTCCCACTTGCTGCTCCGTTCCTTCTTGGCCCACCGCAGAACGTGTTCCTTGTCCAGGAATTGGTGCAAAGGTACCACCATCGCCCTCGGTGGTTCGTTCGCTCGGGGCTTTTTCACGAGGGCTCTGTGCGCTCTATCCACTTCCATGGGCCGAGGGAACACCTCAGCCCCCATCAACTTCGCCAACATGTCCGTCACATAAGCCCTCGCATCCGATCCCTCACTGCCTTCAGGGAGGCCGACAATTCTAATATTCTGCCTCCTGGACCTGTTCTCCAGGTCCTCCAGCTTCTCCTGCATTCTTTTCTAGTGGTCGTTCATCATCTTCACCTTGGTCTCCAGCACGGTTATGTACTCCTCGTGCTGGGACACCTTTTTCTCCACCTCCTGAATCGCTCTTCCGTGGGTCTCTTGATTCTGCCAAACATGACAAATACCACAGTCATCATCAAGCTCATTTGCCACATATGGCACCCCGCAGAGACTCATGACAGACGACACTCACCAACTCACCTCCACAGAATTTCAAAGCTTTACACACACATGGGACTTTGAGCAAATGAGTAGCCCCCTATACCCACAGTCAAACGGTCTGACATAACGGGCAGTATGCCCAGTTAAGCATCTTCTAGAGAAATGTGCACAGGTTCGCACAGGTTACTCTGCTGCACTTCTCAGCTTGTGAAGTCTACAATGACAGGGCCTGCTCTCGTCAGCACAATGACTCTTTTCCAGGCGCACCAGGACCACGATCCCTATTGCTAAGGTTCTGCTACGGCCTAAACTTGAAACTAACATAAATGATGTCCTCACGCAACACTGATTGAGAAGCAAAATGCAATAAGATCAAGATGCTCACAGACATGGCCCTCTAACGGTCAGATGGTCAGAATTCAGACTGTATGTGGCCAAACAAAACCATAATGGGAGTTATGCACAGGCCTCCTAACAGTGGTCAGGACCGGGGGCACAAAATGCACCACGAAATAGAAAGTGCATGTCAGAAAGGCAAGGTCACAGTGATCATGGGGGACTTCAATATGCAGGTGGACTGGGTAAATAATGCTGCCAGTGGACCCAAGGAAAGGGAATTCATTGAATGTTTACAGGAGGGCTTTTTTGAACAGCTTGTGATGGAGCCCACGAGGGAACAGGCCATTCTGGACTTAGTGTTATGTAATGAGCCAGACTTAATTAAAGATCTTAAAGTAAGGGAACACTTAGGAGGCAGTGATCATAATATGGTAGAATTCAATCTCCAATTTGAAAGAAAGAAGGTAGAATCAGATGTAAAGGTGTTACAGTTAAATAAAGGTAACTACAGGGGCATGAGGGAGGAACTGACGAAAATCGACTGGGAGCAGAGCCTAGTGGGAAAGACAGTAGAACAGCAATGGCAGGAGTTTCTGGGAGTAATTGAGGACACAGTACAGAGGTTCATCCCAAAGAAAAGAAAGGTTATCAGAGGGGGGATTAGGCAGCCATGGCTGACAAAGGAAGTTAGGGAATGCATCAAAGCAAAAGAGAAAGCCTATAATGTGGCAAAGAGTAGTGGGAAGTCTACAAAAACAAACAGAGGATAACAAAGAGAGAAATAAGGAAAGAGAGGATCAAATATGAAGGTAGGCTAGCCAGTAACATTAGGGATGATAGTAAAAGTTTCTTTAAATACATTAAAAACAAATGGGAGGCAAAAGTAGACATTGGGCCACTCCAAAATGACGCTGGTAATCTAGTGATGGGAGACAAGGAAATAGCTGAGGAACTAAATAAGTACTTTGCGTCAGTCTTCACAGTAGAAGACATGAGTAATATCCCAACAATTGAGGAGAGTCAGGGGGCAGAGTTGAATATGGTAGCCATCACAAAGGAGAAAGTGCTCGAGAAACTAAGAGGTCTAAAAATTGATAAATATCCAGGCCCAGATGGGCTACATCCTAGAGTTCTAAAGGAGATAGCTGAAGAAATAGTGGAGGCGATAGTTATGATCTTTCAAAAGTCACTGGAGTCAGGGAAAGTCCCAGAGGATTGGAAAATCGCTGTTGTAACCCCCCTGTTCAAGAAGGGAACAAGGAAAAAGATGGAAAATTATAGGCCAATTAGCCTAACCTCGGTTGTTGGCAAGATTCTAGAATCCATTGTTAAGGATGAGATTTCTAAATTCTTGGAAGTGCAGGGTCGGATTAGGACAAGTCAGCATGGATTTAGTAAGGGGAGGTCATGCCTTACAAACCTGTTAGAGTTCTTTGAAGAGATAACAAATAGGTTAGACCAAGGAGAGCCAATGGATGTTATCTATCTTGACTTCCAAAAGGCCTTTGATAAGGTGCCTCACGGGAGACTGCTGAGTAAAATAAGGGCCCATGGTATTCGAGGCAAGGTACTAACATGGATTGACGATTGGCTGTCAGGCAGAAGGCAGAGAGTTGGGATAAAAGGTTCTTTTTCGGAATGGCAACCGGTGACGAGTGGTGTCCCGCAGGGTTCAGTGTTGGGGCCACAGCTGTTCTCTTTATATATTAACGATCTAGATGACGGGACTGAGGGCATTCTGGCTAAGTTTGCCGATGATACAAAGATAGGTGGAGGGGCAGGTAGTATGGAGGAGGTGGGGAGGCTGCAGAAAGATTTAGACAGTTTAGGAGAGTGGTCCAAGAAATGGCTGATGAAATTCAACGTGGGCAAGTGCGAGGTCTTGCACTTTGGAAAAAAGAATAGAGGCATGGACTATTTTCTAAACGGTGACAAAATTCATAATGCTGAAGTGCAAAGGGACTTGGGAGTCCTAGTCCAGGATTCTCTAAAGGTAAACTTGCAGGTTGAGTCCGTAATTAAGAAAGCAAATGCAATGTTGTCATTTATCTCAAGAGGCTTGGAATATAAAAGCAGGGATGTACTTCTGAAGCTTTATAAAGCATTAGTTAGGCCCCATTTAGAATACTGTGAGCAATTTTGGGCCCCACACCTCAGGAAGGACATACTGGCACTGGAGCGGGTCCAGCGGAGATTCACACAGATGATCCCAGGAATGGTAGGCCTAACATACGATGAACGTCTGAGGATCCTGGGATTATATTCATTGGAGTTTAGGAGGTTGAGGGGAGATCTCTTACAAGCTAATGAATGGCTTAGATAGGGTGGATGTAGGGAAGTTGTTTCCATTAGCAGGGGAGACTAGGACCTGGGGGGCACAGCCTTAGAATAAAAGGGAGTCACTTTAGAACAGAGATGAGGAGAAATTTCTTCAGCCAGAGAGTGGTGGGTCTGTGGAATTCATTGCCACAGAGGGCGGTGGAGGCCGGGACGTTGAGTGTCTTTAAGACAGAAGTTGATAAATTCTTGATTTCTCGAGGAATTAAGGGCTATGGAGAGAGAGCGGGTAAATGGAGTTGAAATCAGCCATGATTGAATGGTGGAGTGGACTCGATGGGCCGAATGGCCTTACTTCCGCTCCTATGTCTTATGGTCTTATGACAAGTTGGCAGTGGTACACAGACATTCCCTACAACTGAACAGTTATGTGACAGCCTCAGAGGGTGCCCACTCTGTATGCAGCTGCCATCACCTCCTACAGGTATTGGAACCAGCACCAACAGATACCACAGCACCGCAGTTGTCTGGCCTACCTCACAGGCCCCCTACATCAGTGGACATGCAGACTCCTCCAGAGGCCAACACAGCGAGCCCTGCACCCACCGATCACACTGACAGAATGCTCCAGGTCGTCCACACTGAGGACATAAGTCTATTAAAGACTATAACAGCTCCAACCGGCATAAGCACATGCTCAGCGTACATGAGCAAACTGAACACAAGGTTCCAGGATAATATTACCACCTAATCTAGAACTGATCTTTGAATCTGGAGCTCTGGCATCCCACTGCTGTCTTCCACCGTGAAGACTGAGTAAAGTAACTATTTAGTTCCTCTGCCATTTCTTTGTTTCCTATTATTACTTCTCTAGCCACAGTTTCCAGTGGTCCAATGTCTATTTTTGCCTCTCTCTTACCTTTTATATATTGCAAAAAACTCTTCCTATCTTCCTTTATATTACTAGCTAGCTTGCACTCATATTTCATCTTCTCCCCCCTTATTGCTTTTTTAGTTGGCCTCGGCTCGCTTTTAAAGGCTTTCCAAAACTCTGCCTTCCCACTAATTCACGCCACTTTGTATGCTTTTTCTTTTGCTTTAATGCTGTCCTTGACTTCTCTCATCAGCCATGGATGCCTTGTCCTCCCCTTAACATGTTTCCTCCTTCTTGGGATGAATTTCTGTTGTGCCTCCCCAATAACCCCCCAAGACTCCTGCCATTGCTGTTCCATTGTCTTCCCTGCTAGGCTCCTTTTCCAATCAACTCTGGCCAGTTCCTCCCTCATGTCTTTGTAGTTACCCTTATTTAATTGTAAGACCGTTACATCTGATTGCAGCTTCTCCCTCTCAAACTGCAGGGTAAATTCTATCATATTGTGGTCACTGCTCCCTAAGGGTTCCTTCACCTTAAGTTCCCTAATCAAGTCTGCCTCATTACACATCACCAAATCCAGAATTGCCTGTTCCCGAGTAGACTTTGTCAGATGTTGCTCCAAAACGCCATCTCTTAGACATTCCACAAATTTTTTTTTTTGGATCCACTACCAACCTGATTTTCCCAGTCCACCTGCATATTGAAGCCCCCCATGATTACTGTAATATTGCCTTTTTTACATGCCTTTCCTATCTCCTGATTTATTTTCTGCCCCACACACTGACTACTGCTAGGGGGCCTGTACATAACTCCCATCAGGGTCTTTTTACCTTTACGATTCATCAACTCTACCCACAGAGATTCTATGCCTTCTGATCCTATATTGCTCTTTGCTATCGATTTAACTTCATTCCTTACTAACGATGCAACCCCGCCCTCTTTGCCCATCTGCCTGTCCTTTCGATAGGACATATATGCTTGTATATTTAAATCCCAGCCCTGATCCCCTTGCAGCCACGTCTCTTGTGATGCCCATAACATCGTACCAGCCAATTTCAATGTGCGCAACAAGCTCATTTACCTTGTTCTGTATACGGCGCGCATTTAGATACAACACCCTCAATCCCGCATTGATCACTTCCCTTCTCACACTTTTCACCTTTTTTGCTCTGCCTGAGGGTGATGTTGTTCTCTTATTTTTGTTCTCTATTTCCCCTTCAGTTATTACACCTTCTAAGCTAACACTCTGGTTCCCATCCCCCTGCCATACTAGTTTAAATCCTCCCAAGTGACTCTAGCAAACCTCCCAGCCAGGATATCAGTGCCCCTCCAGTTTAGATGCAACCCATCCTTCTTGTACAGGTCCCACCTGCCCCGGAAGAGATCCCAATGATCCCAAAACCTGAAACCCTCCCTCCTACAGCACCATTTTAGCCACATGTTTAGCTGCACTACCTCCTATTTCTAACCTCACTGGCACGTGGCACAGGGAGTAATCCTGAAATTACAACCCTAAAGGTCCTGCTTTTTAGCTTACTGCCTAACTCCCTGAACTCATTCTGCAGGACCTCATCACTCTTCCTGACTATGTCATTAGTACCTATGTGTACTACGATCTCTGGCTGTTCACCTTCCCCCTTCAGGATGTCCTGTGTTCGTTCAAAGACTTTGTTGGTAAAGTTACACTTCTTTGTCATTGTGCATTGAGGAGTTAATGTGCAACAGAATATGGGATCAGGAATAGGTCAATCAGTCCCCTGATCCTGCTCCACCTAACAATTAGTTGATGATTCATAGGAGAACTGCAATCATCTACATTGCTCTAAATCTCAATGTCATAAAGAAAAATCTGCATCATAACCATCATTCCTGAAACAGAAGGTTCCTTCACTGCTGAAGTCCAACGCTGATTTTCTGTTTCTGTGAACGTATTTTTTTACATAATGGCATCAGTAGAAATCACAAATCGAAAGCCCTCGGTGCTGGGACTGAAATGCAAGAATGATCGGTAGTAAGGGGGGAAATATCTCCGGAGCAGGGTTAAGTTTCTGATAAAATGGGGGGGGGGGGGGGGGGGGATGAAGCACACAACATAATTATTTACATCACGCTGAAATCAGCAGGGTGTAACTTAACAGTGATATCATTTATGTTGAGAATATGAGATTCCCCCTCGCCGAGGAAGGCATTACCACTTTAAGGCTAATTTACGTCTGACGATCATAATTCGTTACAAACATTCAACGACGATAACAATCGCCGCCAGAATACTTGCGAGTATGGGGATGGGTGTTACACTCGGAGTTTGCAAATAAACAACGGAAATTCTACTCATTAAAACCGCAACATTTTCTGGAACAAGGGTAGCCTTTAGAGGGTAATAACCCGGCAGACGTTTCCGCATAAGCTCTCACAAGTTGCCGATCATGGGGTGGAGGAGTTTTGTCAGCTGTATTTGTGTAACTGGGATTTTATGGCCCGGGGTTGCTCCGGATCGCCGTTACCAGCCGGACTGGAAGAGTCTGGACAGCAGACCCCTGCCCTCCTGGTACGACGAGGGTAAATTTGGAATTTTCATCCACTGGGGTGTCTTTTCCGTGCCCAGCTTCGGCAACGAGTGGTTCTGGTGGAACTGGAGAGCCTTGCATCAACTCCAATATGTGGACTTTATGAAAAAGAACTACCCAGCGGGGTTCACCTACAGCGAGTTCGCCCCACAATTTACCGCAGAGTTCTTCGATCCGGATCAGTGGGCAGAGGTGCTCCGGAGATCCGGAGCCAGGTACAAATGCACAACTTCCCAAACCCGGGAAATGTTATAAATCTGGGCCAAAGTTAAGATTTACTGAGCGGTGTTGTAAATAGAGCCGATAGACATCAAAATTAGTCACAAATTTAAATCAAAAAGAGTGTCACTTTATTGACGGTGATGCTCGACATACTGTCAGTGTTTTAATTGTTCTGGATGAGGCTAATAGCCGCATAGACATTTTAATGCCGCTTTCAACACGGCTGCCAAACTGGTTGGTGGGGTATGTTCAGGTTTGATCACGTGATGCTCGGATCACATGACACTTCACAATGTATCCACATGATCACTTGACACAGACCAGGAGATATTACCCCTGCGGTTGATTATCTTTGCTCCTTTCCTGTCAGCTTCCCCTCACTGGTAATCCTCAGTGTGAATACTGAAGCACATTCCATGAATTATTTCTTCAGACTTGGATCACAGTGGTGACAGAAGTAAAAACTGGACATTTGAATTGTAAGCAGAAAATGTTTGATGCGACCATCAATTCACATGAGACGGAGAGTTGAAGCGAACAGTGGCTTTAATCAACTAGAACTGTGCCTGCCTGCGACTGCTCTGTACTGAGAGCCGCCTGCAGGGCAGCAGCTCTATATACCTCCCCCAAGGTGGCGGAGCCAGGGGCAGAGCCCACAAGGGCACCAACATGATACAATGCGGTGTAATACAATACAATGGTCCATAGGTGGAGCCCACAAGGGCAACAACATAATACAATGCAATACAGTGGTGAATGGCTGCCATAATACATTCGCCACATTCACCCCCTGTTAAAAAATTGAAGTCCAGCAGGGGTGAAGTGGCTCACAGGTTGAGTCTGTCTGGCGCCCTGATCGTGCGCTGCGATCGCCTGAGCTCTGGTTTCGCTGCGGGCACTGGTGTTGAACTCGACGGTGCGGGCACGGGTGTTGAACTCATCGATGCGGGCACGGGTGTGGACTCCGGGAGCGTGTCTTCTGGAGCTTCATCCCTGTCGGTCGGCGATGGGGAGAGGGGGTGTAGGGGGAGGGGCGGGGGTGCTGTTCGGTGTAGATTGGGGGGGTAGGTGATGGTCATAGGACATCCTGCGGGTGCCAGGTCCCGGACAGAGACTGTACCTTGTCGGCCGTCGTGGGGCGCTACGTAGGCATACTGGGGGTTGGCGTGAAAAAGCTGGACCCTCTCGACCAGGGGGTCGGACCTATGGCTCCTCACGTGTTTTCGGAGGAGTAAGGCCCGGTGTCATCAGCCAGGATGGAAGCGAGACCCCGGAGGTGGATTTCCTAAGGAAAACAAATAGGCGGTCATGGGGGGTCTCATTCGTGGCTGTGCAAAGAAGTGACCTAATGGAGTGGAGCGCGTCGGGGAGGACCTCCTGCCAGTGGGAAACTGGGAGACTCCTAGACCGTAGGGCCAGGAGTTCGGCCTTCCATACCGTCCAGTTCTCCCTCTCCACCTGTCCGTTTCCCCGGGGGCTGTAACTGGTAATCCTGCTTGAGTTGATGCCCTTATCGAGCAGGTACTGACGCAGTTCGTCGCTCATAAACGAGGAGCCCCGGTCACAGTGGATGTAAGTGGGGGAACCGAACAAGGTGAAGATACTATGTAGGGCCTTAATGACGATGGCCGCGGTCATATCGGGGCAAGGGATTGCAAAGGGGAAGCGAGAGTACTCATCAACAACGTTGAGAAAATAGGCGTTACGGTTGGTAGAGGGGAGGGGCCCTTTGAAGTCAATACTGAGGCGCTCGAAGGGCCGGGATGCCTTCATCAGGTGGGCCTTATCTGGTCGATAGAAATGCAGCTTACACTCCATGCAGATTTGGCAGTCCCTGGTCATGGCCCTGACTTCCTCTGTGAAGTAGGGCAGGTTGCGGGCCTTGATGTAGTGGAGAAGCCGGTTGACCCCCGGGTGGCAGAGGTCGTTGTGGATGGCCCGGAGTCGGTCATCTTGCGTGCTGGTGCATGTGCCGTGGGACAGGGCATCTGGGGGCTCATTGAGCTTCCCAGGACGATACACGATATCGTAATTATAGGTGGAGAGTTCGAGCCTCCACCTCAGATTTTATCATTCTTGATCTTGCCCCGCTGTGTGTTGTCGAACATGAAGGCTACAGACCGTTGGTCGGTGACGAGGGTGAACCTCCTACCAGCGAGGTAATGCCTCCAATGCCGTACAGCTTCCACAATGGCTTGAGCTTCTTTTTTGACAGGAGTGTCGAATCTCGGAGGCGTTGAGGGTATGGGAGAAAAAGGCTTCGGGCCTGCCTGCCTGGGAAAGGGTAGCGGTGAGACGACCTCTGACGCGTCGCTCTCTACCTGGAAGGGGGTGGACTTGTTCACCGCGCGCATCGTGGCTTTGGCAATATCTGCCTTGATGCGGCTGAAGGCCTGGCGGGCCTCAGCCGCCAGTGGGAAGATGGTAGCTTTGATCAGTGGGCGGGCTTTGTCCGCATAGTTGGGGACCTACTGGGCGTAATAGGAAAAGAACCCGAGGCATTTTTTCAGGGCCTTGGGGCAGTGGGGGAGGGGGAGTTGCAGGAGGGGGCGCATACGGTCGGGGTCAGGCCCTAGGACTCCGTTTTCCACACAACCGAGGATGGCTAGTCGGGTTGTGCGGAAAACGCATTTCTACTTGTTATAAGTGAGGTTGAGGGCTTGGGCGGTTTGGAGAAACTTCTGAAGGTTGGTGTCGTGGTCCTGCTGGTCGTGGCCACAGATGGTGACGTTGTCCAAGTACGGAAATATGGCCCACAGCCTGTACTAGTCCACCATTCGGTCCATCGTTCTTTGGAAGACCGAGACCCCGTTGGTGACACCGAAGGGGACCCGGAGGAAGTGGAAGAGGCAGCCGTCTGCCTCAGAGGCCGTGTAGTGGCGGTCCTCCGGGCGGATTGGAAGCTGGTGGTATGCGGACTTCAGATCTACCGTGGAGAACACCCGGTAGTTGCAATCTGATTAACCATGTCCGCTATGCGGGGAAGGGGGTACGCATCGACTTGCGTGTAACGATTTATGATCAGGCTGTAGTCTACAACCATCCGGTTCTTTTCCCCGGTCCTGACGACCACCACCTGAGCTCTCCAGGGGCTATTACTGGCCTCGATGATCCCTTCCTTCAAGAGCCGCTGGACCTCTGACTTGATAAAAGTCCTGTCCTGGATACTGTACCGCCTGCTCCTGGTGGCGACGGGTTTACAGTCGGCGGTGAGGTTCGCGAAGAGCGGGGGAGGGTCGACCTTCAGGGTCGCGAGGCTACATACGGTGACAGGGGTGAGGGGGGGTAGGGGCCCGTCGAACTTCAGGGTCAGGCTCCTGAGGTTGCACTGGAAGTCCAGTCCCAACAGGAGAGGGGCGCAGAGATCGGGGAGTACACATAGTTTACAATTTGCGTACTCGCCGCCCTGTATCGCGAGGTTCGCGACACAGTACCCCCGGATCTGCACTAAATGCAATCCGGAAGCGAAGGAGATTGTTTGAGATGCGGGGGAGATTTGGAGAGAACAGCGCCTTACCGTGCCTGGGTGTACAAAGCTATCCGTGCTCCCGAAGTCAAACAGGCAGGGCGTTTCGTGCCCATTGACCCGGACGGTCATCATGGAGTTCATGAGGTGCTTTGGGCGTGACTGGTCGAGGGTAACCTCGCCGAGTTGCGGATAGCCGACGTGGTGGGGTGGTCCCAAGGTGGCGGCCTCCGTCGGTCGCACGTGTCAGGCGGCAATGAAGATGGCGGCCAAGATGGCGGCCCCCATGAGTTGCACATGGCGGGCTGCGTAGGGGACGGCGGGCGGGCTGCGTAGGGGACGGCGGCCAAGATGGCGGCCCCCGTGAGTCGCACATGTGTAGAGTCGAAGATGGCTGCCCCCACGGACAACACGAGGCGGATGACGCGTCCGAAGGGGGCGGAGCCGGCAGGCACGCAGCCACGCTGCGGGGTCTGCGGGCCTGGGAGTCTGCGAGTCGGGCCTGTGATTTGGAGGACCTGGGCCTGGCCAGGCAAACTTTGGCAAAGTGTCCTTTCTTGCTGCAGTCGCTACAGGTCGCGTTCCGAGCCGGGCAACGCTGCCTGGGGTGCTGGTGCTGGCCATAGAAATAGCAGGATAGCCCCCCCCCCCCCCCCCCCCCCCCCCCCCCCCCCGGGTTGGGCAGAAAGCTGCACGGCACAGGCCTGGGGTACTCTCTGGTCGGGTGTCCACGAGCGGGTCGCGTGGTCGGAGGGGAAAGCGTTGAGGCTCTGGAACGCTACTTCTAGGGAGGTGGCTAGTTTTACCGTCTCTTCTAGGTCGAGGGCGTCCTTCCTGAGCAGGCGCTGAGTGACGTAGTTGGACCGGACTCCAGCCACATAGGCGTCCCGGATGGCGGGTTCCATGTGTTGTGAGGCCGTGACGGCCTCGTATTTGCAGCTTCGCGCGAGTACTTTCAGGTCACATAGGTACTCCTCCAGCGCTTCCCCGGGGCGTTGGCGGCGAGTGGTGAGGAGATGCCGCGCAAGCACTTCATTCACCAGCCTCACGTATTGCCGCTTCAGGATCGTGAGCGCGTCTGCGTATGTGGTCGCTTCCTCGATTTGCACGGAGATTCGATGGCTCACCCGGGCGTGAGCTTCTGTTCCTCGGTGACGGAGGGCGAGGGGGAGGCGGCAAGGTAGGCCTCAAAACAGCGGAGCCAGTGCAAAAAAATGCCTTTGGCTTCAGCGGCCTGTTGGTCGAGTTCCAGTCGGTCAGGTTTGAGGGCTGCTTCCATCACGATGTTGTAGCTGATTAAATTGATGCAACCATCATTTCAAACGAGACGGAGAGTTGAAGTAAACTGTGGCTTTAATCAGCTAGAACTGTGCCTGCATGCAACTGCTCTGCACTGAGAGCCGCCTGCAGGGCAGCAGCTCTATATACCTTCCCCAAGGGGGCGGAGCCAGGGGCAGAGCCTACAAGGGCACCAACATGATACAATGTGGTGTAATACAATACAATGGTCCATAGGTGGAGATCACAAGGGCAACAACATAGTACAATGCAATACAGTGGTGAATGGCTGCCATAATACATTCACCACAATGTTGAAAAGAGAAAAGCTGTTCTGGCAGAAATCAGTCAGCACTTCTGATCCCTGGTCCCAAAACAAATTTAATCTGAATTGAAATTCATCCAATCCCTCTGGTCAGTTCTCATTAACATAGAACTCCTAAAGTGCACTCGGAGGCCATTTGGCCGATCGGGTCTGCACTGAAAGAGCACCCTTGCTAGGCCCTCTCCCCTGCCCTATCCCCGCAACCCCACCTAACCTGCACATCGTTGGGCACTAAGGGGCCATTTAGCATGTCCAAACAACCTAACCACATCTTAGGAGTATCATTATTGGATTCAAGAGTATAATTTATCGATGGTGGAAGTGTGCAGTACAGGAAAGTACTTTTATAGAACCAAAGATTATTGCATCGGAATCTTTTGCAGAGTTTTCAAAATATAAATTAGAGTACCCAATTCTTTATTTCCAATAAGGGGCAATTTAGCGTAGGCAGTCCACGGACCAGGCACATTATGTTGGGTTGTGGGGGTGAGACCCATGCAGACATGGGGAGAATGTGCAAACACCACACGGACAGTGACTCGGGGCCGGGATCGAACGCGGGTCCTCGGTGTCGTGAGGGAGCAGTGCTAACCACCACGCCACCATGCTGCCTTGCGGAGTTAAGAGTACTTTTCTTTGTAATCAGTTGTATGTGTCCCATTATTTTTACAAGAACGTAAAATAAATAGGAGCAGGAGTAGGCCATTCAGCCCTTTGAACAATTATTGATCTCACTCTTGAACATACTCAACCACTGAGCCTCCATAGCTGTTAGGGAACATCGCAGCTATCCAGCTACCATGTATTTCATACCCCAAGAGTGACCAGACAACACAGAGTTCTCAGTTAAGATCATTATCCAAGCTATAGTAAGGAAGCCTGTCATCATCATGTGGCTCACAGGTTTCCCGAACAGAGGAATACAAGGGCTAAGATATTGCTAAGCTCAGTTACAGGTAATTTAGATATACAAATCATTCTGAAGTAATCAATACTTAATTACAACAAAGTGAATCCCTGACCTGTTATCAGTTAATTCTGGAGTCATGAGGTTCATTGTTCCTTGTGGAACAGGATACAACTGGGAGTTCCTGACTAACTATCAGCTAATTATGGAGTTTGCTGTTCTATCACCATTCCTCCTTGTCCATTGTTCTGTGTGTTCCTGCTGGCTGGAATTACTTTAACCCCATCAGTCCCCCATTTTGGCCCTTGGTTTTACCCAAACTGGCCAAGTTGGTGTTGAGAATAGTCAGTCTTCCTAAACTATCCTGCTGTAAAAATCAGCTTCCATTTTTTCTCCCTGTTTCCTGTTTGCGAGGCGCCATCAGTATTTATTGGGGCGCAATTAGGGGAGTGAATTTGGCAGCTCTACATTGGTGACAACACATCATGGTTACCCATAAAAGCATTAAGCCTGTGCCTGTGGTCATCCCTATTGTAAAAATCTCCAACCAGTTGGTCAGCCGATTCCCTTCGGATCCTGGCATAAAGATATCCTACCGGTGATGAATCCCAGATTGCCTTAATGGTAGATTAGATGGCTCGGTTCACTTCTATATGTCCTTTGTGGGTGTGCTCTTCAGATATGACATTTTAGAGCGATTTTAGGAGCTTACCTAGCTACCTTTTCTGGGGGTTTCATCGGTAAACAATGAGCCGTCTCACCCAGTGCCAAACAAGTAACCCAAGGTTTTCCCCAGCAGATGGAACTCACCCACAGTTAGACAATCCATTACTTGAAGACAAAAGATATGATTACTAATGCTGATCAGGTCCCCAAAGATGATTTCCCTTTTACACTGAGTAGTTTCTGCCTGTACAGCTTTAAATATCCCGGCAATGGCAGGATATAAATGCTATAATTCTTTCAGGGCTCAATGGTTCCACATACACAATGTAATGTTCTGATTCTGTGCAGCAACCTCCGGTACTGCCAGATGTTAGGCCTCCTTGGTGGGTCAGGTATCGTCGTGACCCTGTTCGGCAGACCCAGCCTCCCAACTCTACACGCAATGATTCAAAGTTTCTTTAAAAATACCAATGGCGTGATTTTCTTGTGGGACTGCCATTATAAAGTTGCTCAGTCTGCATGAACCTCACAGTGTCGGGTGACCACTCGCTTGTGTCAGTCTTGATGTACATTGAGGAAGTTTGGTTGGTATAGGGAAGTGACTGGTTCCTCACCGTCGGTTTTTAATATTGGACTTAACCTTTCCCGAGATTTAATGGGCGGAGTATCACATGCTCTCCCCTTTGCGGCTCAGCTCACATGATTATCCCTTTGACAATTTGGTTAAGCGTCTGCAGAAGCTCCTCACCTCTTGTAAATCTAAAGTGGTTAAAGTATATTCTGTCCCATAAGCCCCATATTGTAGCCCTTTCCAACTTCTGTGGATACCTAAGAGGAATAACTATTCAACTCGGCTAGCTGCACCGAATTGTAATAATTACTTTGTATGACTTGTGCCACCACGGTTGGAGGTGGCTACACTCACGACGACTTGGGGTACCTTTTGATTTTTCAAATTACTGATCTCGCTCCAAATCCGAATTGCCTATTGGTCCCTGACTTCCTTCCTGATCATGTGTCGCTGCTTGCTTAATTCTCTCATATATTCTCAGATCCTACCTCTGAGGAACCTCACATTGATCCCTCCGGAAATTACTCCTTCGGGCACATTAATGAGCTGCAAGAAGCTCATGCCATAATTCAAGTAAAAGTGGGTAAGGGGTCCTGGGATACAATAGATGGATAAAATGGAAAAATGAGGTTGCCCAAACTGTAAATGAAATACAGGCTTGTGTAAACGGTAGCACAGTGGTTAGCACTGTTGATTCACAGCGCCAGGACCCGAGTTTGATTCCCGGCTTAGGTCACTGTCTAAAGTTTCTTTTGAAGAAAAGATGAAATAAACATTAATGGAATCTGTCTTCCCAACAAGACTGTTGTTTAAATTTGGGACAATTCTGAGATGTGAAAAGTGCGCTGTAATTTAGCAAGTTAGATTTTAAAATAATAATGTCATAATGTCATTTAAGATAAAGAACAAGCAATCAAAACATGTTGCTGCCTGGAAGCAAATAGAAATGTTTTATTTCTGTTTGAGAATATTGTATTGGACTGCAAAATGTCTCCAGGACTTGTGACTGGGATAGGATAGGATGGTGACTCGTGGGATCCATCAAATTAGATATAATTAATTAATTAATTGAGGGTAGACGATAGAGACAGGAAATCAAAACCACAAATGGGAATTGGGATAGTGGGTGCTATTCAATAGAATATTTCAATCTGTCATTGGTGTATAATGTAGCAAAAGCAATTCAGGAAACCAGGGAAGGTTGGGCAACGAGCGACACCAAAACAGAGCACCAGATTTACACCCTTTGACACTCCTCCTTGCCCATTGTTCCTTGTGCTTCTGTTGCTCCAGCAGTTCCGTGCAGACTCTGTGCTGCAATGATTTTAACCCCTTCAATAGCCCTCTGGGGCAGTGAATTCCAAGATTCGTCACCCTTTGAGTGAAGAAATTCCTCGTCATCTCTGTGCGAAATGACCTCTTATTCTGACACAAGTGTGTCCTGGTTCTAGAACCCCCAGCTCCGGGAACTATCCTTTCTGCTTCTACCCTGTCGAGCCCTGTAAGAAATTTGTATATTTTGAATGAGTTTGCCTCTCATTCTTCCAAACTCCAGGGAATAAATGCCCAGTCTATTTAACCTTTGCTCATAGGACAATGTCTCAATTCCAGCAATTAATTTGGTGAAAGTTGCACTCCTTCTTTGGCAAGCATATCTTTCCTTTGGTAAGAAGAAGAAAACTGCACAAAATGCTCCAGTATGGCATCACCAAGACTGTATATAATTGCAATAAGACGGGTTTACTCCTATGCTCAAATCCCCTTGTAATAAAATTGTTAAAACCTATTGTAAGAGCTAAAGTCTGTCTGACTTGTATATAGAAGATCATCTCTCTTTATGTCTCCCCATGATAGCTTGAATGTAATGTTAATGTATCTGTAATGTTCTGACAGAAACATTATATTTGTGACACACTCACTGCAGGATTGATTTTTATAAGCAAATAACATTGCAGTCTTTGAGGTCAGAACTTACTGTCGTTATATCCCCGGACAGCATATTCCTTATTATGGTTATTTCTAAATCCGATTCAGTTCCCAAAATAGATCCAAAAATCACATTAAATCTGTTTGTTTGCTAGATGCCTCCTGCTGATTTGTTGCTCTGCATTGAAAATACTCTGAACTCCACCATGGATTCCAATGCATTACTCTAATTTATAATACCAGAACCGCTTTGGAAGTATTCCACTTTGTGTTTCTTGGTGGAGTGCAGCTTTGTGCTGCATTTGAGTGCTTAAATTGGAGTTTGGTGACTAATGGAGTTTGGTGACAATTTAGGGTTAGGATAAAGAAGAGTGGCAGCCTTAGCAAGTAGGGCCTGGTGAGTATTTCTCCTGTCTTTAATATTCTCTAAATAGAGGAAGTAAATGTAAAGGGTGTAATTTAAGGGTAATGCATTGCAGAGCAGCTTGGCCACGTGGAATGCTCCTCCTGTATGCTGTGGGACGTTAGGGACACTTCAAGTGTCCAGGCTGACCATCCACATGTCCTGGAATTGTCTCCAATTGCAGCTAGTTGAAATCTGCATTTTGGAGTTGGAACTGCGGCTGGAGTCACTGTGGAGCATTTGCAAGGATGAAATATTTGTGGGTAGCACATACAGTGAAGTGCTCTCATTGTAGGGAAAATGTGCACAGGCAGCAAGAAAATGGGTGACCACTAGACAGACCAAAATCATTAGTCAGGTCATGCAGGAGTCCCCTGGGTCCATGTCCCTTTCACTGCTGGGGGAGAGGGTTTCTCAGGGGAATGCAGCAAGAGTCAAGTCCGTGACATCACATGTCGCTCAGCTGCATAGGGGTGGGACAAAAAGGAGTGGGAGGGCAATAGTGATCGTAAAGGGCACAGATACGTTTCTGCGGCCGCAGGTGTGACAGCAGGATGCTATGTTGCTTCATTGGTGCCAGGGTCAAGGATGTCACTGAGTGACTACAGGACGTTCCAAAGGAGGAGAGTGAACAGCTAGAGGCTGTTGTCCATATCGGTACCAACATCACAGGTAAAAAGAGGGACCAGGGATGGGAAGCTAGGAAGTAAATTGAAAGCAGGACTTCAAAGGTCGTAACCTCAGGATTATTCCCAGTGCCATGTGCTAGTGAGAACAGGAATAGGAATACTCTGAGATTACGAGTATTCTCAGAGTATTCCTATTCTGAGGGATGGGTAATAAATGCCCAACAAACGACATGACACCCACACCCCATGAATAATGTTTTTAAAAGCAGGAGCACAGCTTAGTTTTACCAGACTGATTTCTGGGATGACTGGATATGATTAGAGATTAGGCCAACTAGGGAGTTTAAAAGAATGAGAGGGGATCTCATTAAAAGGTATCACATTCTGACGGGACCAGACGGATGATGTTTCATCTGGCTAGAACAAGGGGTCACCGTCTCAGGATATGGGGTAGGTCATTTAAGACTGAGTTGAGGAAAAACGTTTTCATTCAGAGATGGTAAACCTGTGGAATTCTCTTACAGAGAAGGCTGTGGAGGCCAATATCTGAATTTGTTTAAGTAGGAAATAGAGAAAAGCGTCAAGGGGTATGAGGAGAGTACGGGCGCATGTCATTTAGATCGAGGATTTGCCATGATCATATTGAATGTTTGACCAGGCTTGACCTGCTCCTGCTTCAAGCTTCTATTTTCATTGTTTGAAAGTCACTTGTGCGCACTGAGAAACTATATACTAATAATCTTTATTGTTGTCACAAGGAGGCTTATTGGTAAGAAGAAAAGCTTTACAATACTTGCCAAAAGCCAATTCAGAAAATCTCGATGGAAGAGCAAATGCAGTAGTTTTTGTTTGAATCTTTTGCTTCTTATAGAGCTGACCTGCAGCACGGTAGCATAGTGATTAGCCCAGTTGCTTCACAGCTCCAGGGTCCCAGGTTCGATTCCCGGCTTGGGTCACTTCCTGTGCTGAGTCGGCACGTTCGCCCGTGTCTGCGTGGGTTTCCTCCGGGTGCTCCGGTTTCCTCCCACAGTCCAAAGATTTGCGGGTTAGGTGGATTGGCCATGCTAAATTGCCCTGAGTGTCTAAAAAGATTAAGTGGAGTTACTGGGTTACGGGGATAGGTTGGAGGTGCGGGCTTCCGTGGGGTGCTCTTTCCAAGGGCCAGTGCAGACTCAATGGGCCGAATGGCCTCCTTCAGCACTGTAAAAATTCTATGATCTATGACCTTGCTTTGAAATGATCTAGAATATCCAGAAGTGTTGGGGCAGTGGTATTGATTCTCAAACGGCTTTCTTGTGGTTTGTGATTTCAGGTATGTGGTTCTGACAGCCAAACACCATGAAGGATTCACAAACTGGGGATCACCTGTGTCATGGAACTGGAACTCTGTTGACACGGGTCCTCATCGAGATTTGGTGGGTGACCTGGGAACCGCTGTTCGAAAACGGTTTGTATTTGATTCTATGTATTTGGGGAAATTGCAATGTATTTACAATCACATGATGCATCTTGACAACTAAACCCATGTTAAGCCCACAGAATACAGGCAGAGTGGTACCAAAATGTACCATTATGAATCAAGTCAGGATTTGTTCAATAATGCTTCACAATAGTTTAATTCCGAACCGGAAACGCATTGAGAATAATTCCAAATTTTCATCGACTTTCCCGTGTAGGGAATCCCTCCAACTATTCCACTGTCCTAAAGCAAGTTTTGTGATGATGTGATTTTGTTTTTATCTCTATATTTACAGAAATATTAAATAAAGTTAAAGCAATGTCTTCTAATCATTATTTTACTTTCTGTGACATTTTCTAAATTCGACAGGAATATCCCATAGTGATGGTGGGAATTAATAATAATAATAATAATCGCTTATTATCACAAGTAGGCTTCAATGAAGTTACTGTGAAAAGCCCCTAGTCACCACATTCCGACGCCTGTTCGGGGAGGCTGGTACGGGAATTGAACCCGCGCTGCTGGAATTGTTCTGCCAGCTGTTTAGCCCATTGTGCTATAAAGTTTGCCAAAAGTTGTAGCATTTCTGTTTTTCAGCTTTTGAAACTTCAGGTGGCAAATGTATGCGAAAATAAATGCTTATCATTTAGTTATGGGAAAAAGGAGAAGGCTGTGTTAGGAGGAACGTTTAGCTGAGGTTTCTATTCTCAACAAATGAGGATTATTTGGTGAGCCATTGAAATGCACTGCTACAGATGAATAGTGGCAAGTCCCAGAAAAAGCCCATTCACCTATCCTTCTCAATGTTTACCTCCTCCCTCAATAAAGTCTCGGCCAGTGCATTTGAGGCATTCATTCCCTCATATTGTTGTTTTGCACCTTTATTAGTTAAAATCTTGTGTATTCTCAAATGCTCTGTGACCTCCAGCTTTTCTTCATGAAGTGCCTTACCTATCTTGTAAAAAGAATAAGAATTTTGCACCTGAGGTTATTGTGTAAATAACTACAATAGTTATTTCACTTTAATCTTGCGCTGTTTGGTGTTTTATTTCTAATATCTGAATGTTGTGAAAGTGAACGGTCCATTTTGAAATTTAACATATCAAACATGTTCTTCTGTTGCAACAGGAATTTAACTTATGGAGTGTATCATTCCCTCTTTGAGTGGTTTCATCCTCTCTACTTGTATGACAAAAAGAACCATTTCAAGACACAGAAATTTGTTGTGGAGAAAACATTACCAGAGCTGTATGATTTGGTCACGAGGTAATGGAATATGCACTTCTACAATATTGTCTGTGAGCTCACCTCATTACTGAATCACAGTGACTGCGATTTTCCACTCCTCGTCAGTCTGGTGGGTTGGGTGACAGGAGTGGACAATTTTGCAAGAAGGCCAAAGTTGCATTTCATGACGACGTCAAACCAGGAAGCAATTGCCCCTTCCCCATCAGCAACGGGCCGCATTTACCTCACTGTAATAAATAAACATATTTATCAGGCCATAATGCCAGAATCGTCCCCTCCCCCCCCATAACAAAAAATCCAACCATTGCAGCATTATGGCAGAACTACGACGGGTCTCAGAAGGCTTGCACCTGGCGAGCTGTACTCCCAGGGGTGTTCGGAGGTGATTTCAGTGCTCGGGGGGAGAGAGTGCCAGGGTCGTGTCAGCTTGATGACTGGTGGGTATAAGGGGGTGCACCCAGGTGAATATTTTGTCCTGATTTGCCAGCCGTACACCTTTAAAATGGCCCCTGGATCATCGAGTGTCTGATTTGATGGCAGGCTGGGTGAATCCGGGGCCACCTGCCAGCGATACGTTGTGAAACCTCATGTGACTTTAAAAAAAAAAATTCTCCCAAGTGCTGCGCTAAATGGTGGAGAAAGCCACCATTTCCGTGGAGGCTTAGCGGCACTTTTCCTGCCAAACATCGGCCTTTGCTGATATTGGAGAAAATGTCGGTCAGTATATATGCACAGAGTGATGGCATTAACTTCAGACTCCACTCATTTCTCTGACTTTACCATTTAGACCGATCAAACCCTACAGTTCATTGGGAATATCGGTTTAAATGGTTTTGAAGGCAGGGATATGTCCGGTATGGGAGGAATTTTCAATCAGAATTAATTCTAAAATTGACAATTATCCACTCTACCATCTCAATTGAAAGGTCACTGTGTTGCCCCCAAGTAAGTAAACCTGCCTGGAAATGATGCAATATGATATTAGTGTGTGGAAGCATCAAATTCCTTTTTTTTCCAAATGGCTGAAGAACGCTGCTAAGATAACAGCAGAATCATTTCAGACTTGTAATGTGGTGTTTGAACAATAATGTTGCACAACATAATTTCCAAGCTCGTAGCTTAGGTAGTATAGTTTTTTTAATGTAATTCCTTCTTGTTAATTTTTAACATCATCCAGGATAGACACTAAAAGATGGCACTAATTTCCCAGTATCAATCATTTTGTTACAAGCCAGTAAACATTGTGTGTGTCTTTAAGGAAAGATATAAAAGTTGCATTTAAAGTTAGTTAAACTGCCTTCACAATGAATGATCAGAGGAGACTGCATTTGTTCTTGATAAATTGGTTCTGTTTATACCTGGTCAAGCTCTGAATAGCTGGGTGTTATAATCCCAGCTGATGTTACTACTGAACAAGTTAGATCCCAGGGTGGAACCGGACTTGAATGATCCTAACTTTTATATTTGTTTAAAAACATTGCGGGTAGATCCTGGACAAGGCCACAGGAGTTTGCTGATGAACTTTCAACAAAAGAATAAACATTTGTTAAACAAGAAAGGATCAACGATATTACACTACTCCTTCACCTGAACTATACCCTTACAGATTCATAAGGACAACATAAGTTACAATGTCTAACTTATACACCAATGTTCACAGAAATACAGTTTATGTAAACCAATAGATGACCTGTGACCGGACAAACCACACTCTGTAACCAAGTGACAGATGCCACCTAAAGTAAATTCTCGGGATTTCTCAATCCACCCCCAAATGCTTGTCACACTTTTTGCCAACTGGTTTCACAGAAACTCCATCTTGGGTTTCCAATCTCCACCTTTTGAAGAACTCACCTAGTAATTGCCTCCCAAACTATGCTTTCAGTTGGACATCTTCAAGGATCAACCTCCATGGTTTCAACCTTTCCTACTGATGTTCTCCTCCCCTGAATCGTCGTGTCCATTCACTCTTCACCTTCAATGCACACTCTAAGATACTCAGCTGTGCCAACAGAATTCAACTGCTTCACTCTCCCATAGTAACGTGTCACCGACCTTTGGTTGTCTCCTCAGATTCTTCTGGCTTCCTGCAAGCCCACTTTTTCTTGATTCTGCTCCCCGCAGTTTTCTCTCTTTAATTTGGAGCCTTTTCCAAGGCTCCTTGCTTCAATTTCACTGAACAGGGACCTTGTTCAGATTCCTGTTTTTGTTCCTTGATTTAAATGTCATCTTGGGCCATTCTCTTTATCCCATTTCTGGAACTTGCTCATATTCTTTTGGGAAATCTACTTCCTGCAGTCAGCTCCTTCTGGCACCTGCTTCCAACTCAACTAAAACTACTTTCTTGTTTCTCCCGTCTCTTTGGAACTTCTGTTTCGAGGCAACAGCACAGTTTTTCTCTACGTTTGTGTGTGTTCTAACTTCTCCAAACATAACATAGCCTGTCACTTCAAAGGCCATAAAATGTCATTAAAATACAGGCATATAAACCAACCCCTGGACTTCTAGGCAGCTCTTCAACTTGGAACCAAAAGTCAGGCTCCTTTTTTTTAACACAATTGCTGAATTAAAAATTAAACTTTGGTATAAGATATAGCTTTAAGTTTAACACCGGCAACACCAATATAACTTGCTTAAAATCATCTCTATTTCCTAACATGTGACTTTAGATTTTTTTTTTTGATCCCCAATAGGTATAAACCAGATATAATCTGGTCAGATGGAGACTGGGAAGCACCAGATACGTACTGGAATTCTACTGGATTTTTGGCCTGGCTTTACAATGATAGTCCTGTCAAAGTACTTCTTAACAATATTCACAAGATCATTGCAGAGGATTATAATTACCTCACTTTTAATTTGTTAACCTATTTGGGATGGGATCTGTTGAACTGTTCTTTTGTACCCTGCATATTCAGCATTACACCTAAAGGTTGTTCCACTTCCCGTGTGAAACAACGGCCCTTCCTCCCACTATCCACATGCTTTATTTGTGCCCTCATGTCATTGAATTTAGCTGGGTTAAAATTATGGGCGGGAGTTAACTAACTGGGAACAAAGTCCTATAGCGAGCACGTTTAGCCTCATGTTTCCTGGCACATGCAGCGCCGATAAACACAATGCTATAAAACTGCACCCGGGTTAGATGGGGGCCTCAGTGGTGAACGCGCGACTTTGGCTGCAAATAGCCCATTTTGTGCACTGAGGAGCTCCACTCGCCGGAACTCCTCAGTGTAGCAACAGATCAAAATGGCGTCCTGATCTCTGGAGCCCCCAAGGCGACCACACACCCCAATGCACTATGGGAGGATCCCCAGACCAACCAACACCCACACAAGGCACCCCGGCTCGATCGCCACTGAGCACAAAAATGCCATCTGGCATCCTAGTGGCACTGCCAGGGTGTCAGGCTGGCACTGCCAGGGTGCCCAGGTGGCACCACTCTGCCCAAAGGGCATGCACCAATCCCCTGGGAGACACACACGAGTGCTGTTCCGTCTAGTCCCCGTTTGGGGAGACCAGTACTGAACGGCACTTGCCCGAGTTCCCCGACGCAATGGGGATAGATCCCAATGCCTAGGGTACCTCGGGAAACTGCATATTAAAATGAGACTAGTTGTCTCGCTGTAATATGCAGAATTGCCAAAATGTGATCCTACCCACAATGGGATGGATTTACATCACAATCTCGAGATTGTATTAGATCTCGTGAGGCGAGGCGAGGCGAGACGGGTAGGTCCTGGGAGCAGGGTCTCCCGGCTTCTTTTGGCCACACTGCATCGCGATGCTTTTTGGGGCGCAACATGGGCATTCGATCACGCTCTACGTATTTGTCTTTTGGCCCTGTGTGTTCCTGACTGCAGCTCATGGCCACTGTCTCCCTCCCCCACACCCAGGGATGGTATAACCTCCACCTTCTATACATTTTGTAGAGTCATTGTGGTAGACAAGTATCCCATTCTGCCTACTGAATTGATGCTGCAATTCTGGATCATTGACAAATACCAGTTGTTGCGATCCCAGTTGATGTTATAACTGAACGGGAAGATCCCAGAATGGAACCCTGGCCCAAAAGACCGTAACATATTTTTTTTGAAAGGAAATGTGGAGGAACAGAGTCACAGTGACTATAACTAGAGTTGTATCCTTCCTTACGCAAAAACACTAAATTAAATCTGTACCTTATTTCTAATATTTAACAATACAAATAGAGATCACTTAACCCACAGCATAAGGTGACTGTCTCTTGTGATTGTCTCAGTGAACCGGGTTATGAACTGCTTGAATTTTCCAGAGTTTGTATTACGACGATAGAAATGTCCAGTTCTAAGTGCCCTTCCTATTTCTTTGGCTTGCCTCCATACTTATGCTCACCTGGTTGTGTATTACAACACCCTTTTTGTTAACTTGGGGTTTTCTCCACATTAGAAATGTTCACTTTGTAGCTTCCTACCATTAGCAGGATCCACTGTTTTTTCTTTCCAAGGTGTCCCTCTTATATTGAGACCACAGCTGTCTGCTTTTTGTCCACATCATCTGTTCTTTGAGTGCTGTGTAACCTCCTCTCTCTCTCTCTTCTCCTCTCAATCTCTCTCCTCTCCTCTCTCTCTCTCTTCTCTCTCTCTTCTCTTCTCTCCTTTCCTCTCTCTCTCTTTCACTCTTCTCCTCTCCTTTTTCTCTCTCTCTTCCCCCCCCTCCAAAGCGATGATGGTGCAAAGTGAAGGAGATGGTAATGGGAGAAGTAAAGAAACAAAGAAATGTGTCTGGAGGAGGTGTAGGTGGGAATGATAGAATCATTACTAACTGCAATGCTCCAATAATAATGGGCAGACATCATGATCAAAATTGTTGAACTCAATCTCGCAACCAACATCACGAAAGTAGAAAACCCCACAGGTTATCTGGTTATTATCACATTTCTGTTTTGGGATCTTGCTGTGCATAAATTCTCTGCCATGCTTCCTACATTTCAACAGTGACTACACTGTGTTGCATATAAAAGGCTTGGTGATGTCTTAAAGTTGTGAAAGACACTATACAAATGTCTGTTCCTTTATATCTCTGTGCTAGGATACTGTGGTAACCAATGATCGTTGGGGAGCTGGTTGTGCCTGTAAACATGGCGGGTTCTTCAACTGTGCAGACAAATACAGCCCGAGCAAGATGCCACACCACAAATGGGAGAAGTGCACCACAGTCGACACACACTCATGGGGATATCGCAGAAACATGCATTTGATTGAAGTGGTGGATGTGCAATCCATTATCCGTGTATGTACTCCTAATTAGTCAATAGTGAACAGCACCAGAATGATAAATTCAAGTGAAGGTGCCTTGGAGCTTGGTGCGTGCTTTGTGTGCTGACAAGTGAATCAGAGTTTATCTAAAGGTTGCTGAACCATTCCGAGCAGGAAGATTCCCAGGTTGATACACAGTCTATGCTGAGATATTACAATTGGCCTGAATCTCGTTGAATTTGGGAATGGTGCTTTTGATGACTAGTAAGCATCCTATGTTGAAAGTGCATGGATGTTGAGTGCAGCAATGATGCCTCTGTGGTAAATAGCCTATTGACATGGCATGGTAGGACAGTGGGTAGCACAGTTACTTCACAGCTCCAGGGTCCCAGGTTTCATTCCCGACCTGGGACACTTTCTGTGCGGCGTCTGCACGTTCACCCCATGTCTGCGTGGGTTTCCTTCGGGTGCTCCAGTTTCCTCTCACAGTCCAAAAGATGTGCAGGTTAAGTGGATTGGCCATGCTAAATTGCCCTTAGTGTCCAAACAGGTTAGGTGGGGGTTACTGGGTTACGAGGATAGGGTGGAGGTGTTGGTTTGGATAGGGTGCTCTTTCCAAGGGCTGGTGCAGACTCGATGGGCCGATTGGCCTCCTTCTGCACTGTAAATACTATGATTCTATGATGCTCCATATTACCACTAGCACATAGCTTTAAGGCTTTTGAAAGTTCCTATCGATCCAACTGATGCAAGGAGCTGAGATCTTAGAGGGGAGAAAATTAATGAGCTGTAATAATTAGCTGCAAAAAGTAATTCTGTATATTTAAATGAGGATTATTTGAATCGGGAAAAATATCGGCAAACCATTTATTTTTTATTTGTGGAGAGAAAGCTGTAAGAAATGAAAGAGCATTTTGGTCACTTGTGTTTTGACGTGATTTATATCAGTGACAACAAAATGTGGCAAATGTTTTTCCAATGTTAATCATAAGAAATTAGGGATATTTATTCAGTCAAAAATGAAAGGGTGTAGATAATGGTAACACAGTAAATTCTCTGTGTTGGATACTGTAAAACTGCCAAAAACATGTATGTTCCATTACTGTGATGAGGCCAAAATTTAAAACCGGACCACAGACAATATGGACCGTAGTTTATCTCATTGACTTTTCTTCCTTTGGTAGAATTTGATGGATGCCGTGTCTTTTGGAGGCAACTTGCTGCTTAATATTGGTCCAACCAAAGAAGGCACGATCCCTGTCATTTTCCAAGAAAGGTTGGAGGCCATGGGACAATGGTTAAATGTTAATGGTGAAGCAATATACGCATCAAAACCATGGCGAGTTCAGAAGGAGAACTCTACGAACATCTGGTAAAGTCTGTCAGGGTTAAATATAGCACAGCTGTTTCTCTTCACTTTATTGCACCATTCTTCATTGTTCCGTTTAGTTGAACGTCCTGCTTGAAAACAAAGCGCGAAACATAGAACAACTTTGATACTGCTGATATTCAGGGATGGTGATGGACAAAGAGTAGATACTAAGCAGAAGGGGGGGAAAGAGAAAAAGAGAGGCTCTGGGAGGGAAAGAAGTGAGGGGTCAGATGGCTGGGAGCTCCAGAGGCCAGGTGCACAGTGATTGAAGGAGCAGACATCAATGATGGAGTGGAGAGTGTGGGGAAACGGGGTGATTTCAGAGTGGCGGAGGGTGTAGCTGCCTCTGATCATTGTGGTAGGTTCATACCAAGAACAAGAACCATGGTCAACAAAAGTATAAAAGCAACAAATATTGGAAAAAGACACTTTCACAGCCCTCCCTTGCCCCCCAGCCCCATCCCCACACCAGCACCGTGGGTGTCGCTACACAACAGGAACTGCAGCAGTCCAAGAAGGCAACTTGCCACCACCTTCTCAAGGGCAAATAGGGATGGGAAATAAATGCTGACCTAGCCAGTGATGGCCACACCTTGTAAGTGGAAAAGAAAACTTACTCTTTAATGTCAATATCAAAATTCAGTTCTAATATTGTGTCTTAGTATAGCAATTGAATATCAATATTAGGATTTTAATGATCTTGTGGTCTTTCACACCAGGCAATGTAGTTACTAAACAGCCAGCAAGAGAGCTCGCATGCAGCTTTTCATACAAATGCTGTATGTGTAGTGTCATGTGAGAGTACCTTTAAGAAATGGGTGTTGTGTTTATAAAGTATCTGTAGTGGATGTACCTTTAAGAAATGGGTGTTTATCAGTGATGTCAGAGTGTGGGTGGAGCTGTGCTGTCTGTCCGCTTTACTTTCGCTTTAGGCTGTTTGCTACAGAGTGTGTTTAGTTTTGGAGAGGCTGCAGTCACAGCAAGATGTGTATGAATCTCTGCAAGCTTATGAATGTCCATTTGGTGATTTCAACGTGGTAACTATTCTCAGTAGTGAAGTTAAACCTGATGTCTTTATGTACAATGAGTTATTTTTGTCTTATGGATAAGGAAAGATTAAGAGTTACTTATTGCGTACTGTACTCTTTGTGGGATTTATTGGTGTTGATAAGATGTTTACTGTGGGTTTATAAAGTGTTAACTGGTTTCATAAATATACATTGTTTTAATTTAAAAGTACTTTAACTCTCTGTTCACTACACCTGTAAGGTAAGCCCGTGTGCTCCCCATACCACAATCTATTAAAAGTTGTGGGTCAGGTGAACTCCATGATACACTTTCGGGTTCTCTAAACCCTGGCCCATAACAGCAGAAGCAGGTTCTGTGATGCTACCTGTTTCCAAATGTTCAGCTCTTTTGAAGGGAATTTTCCAATAGTCATTCTTGCCATGGGCCAACAAAATAATAGCCGTGGCTTATTTTCTGAGTATTCAAAATGCCCTAAGGACAGGATTGAATTCTGTAGTTACTGTAGCTGCGTGCAATTGATAAATATTTTGTGAAGGTAATATTACTTCCTAGGATCCAGTGTCTAACTGTTGCATCAAATGTTGATGCAAATTTTAGAATTTCAACACTCATGTTCTTCATGAGATTAAAAATGTTCTGTGTTCATGTATGATGGGTATCTAAATCCTAAATCCAGTAGAGATTATGCTGAACAATGAATAATTTTCAATCACATTTCCCACAAGCCTTTGCTTTTAATTCAGTGTTTATCTGTGTGCTGTGTTCTTTCCTCCAGGTACACTAGTAAGGGATCCTCAGTTTATGCAGTGTTCATAAAGTGGCCCACTGATAATATCCTAAAGCTGGAATCTCCAAGGAGCTCACCAGACACCAAAGTAAGTGCCTAGAATTTGTTTCCTGCTGTGGCTGTTTCTTCGCCTTTATCTGACCTGTTCACAGTTGTCTCCTCTGGAACCTCGGGAGGAGCTGGACATACAAATTTATCCGACATCGCTGTTAATCCTCTGCAGACTGTGAAACTCCAGTATTGATTTTGTTTCTGGTAGTTATCAAGAAAGTTGCTAACTATGCAACAACGTTACTCTGGTTCTGCAATTATTGTCCTGTGGTTGAATAGAAAAAAAGCTGATATTCCTTCTTCATTTTATCTTTCTTTGTTTCTTTTTGTCTAGTTTAATCCATTTTTTTGGATTTTTTACATGCTCTACTTAACCTCGTCTGTTCCTTTGTCTCACTTTTACATTTTAATCTTTGAATATGTTCCTCTCTTGCCACTCGAAACATCCCTTATTCTCAAATTCTACTTTCCACAAACTAGATATCATCCAAGACTCTTCTCACCTAGTTCGCACCAAGTTTTCTTCACATATCTCCCACTTTGCTCGCTGATCCACATCACAACTTTGAACATTAAGCGACACGACAACTTTTGTTTTCAAATTCATCCATCTCCTCCCACTTCATAGCCCTCTTTAGATATCTGCACTTCTAGCCTTTGGAAAATCCCCAGTGTTAACTGCTCCATCGCTGGGAACTGTGTCTCGAGCGGCAAGGACCTAAACTCTGGTATTCCCTCCCTAATTGACCTCACTTCCTCTCTTTCCTCCTTAAGATGCTACTTAAAAACTTATCTCTTTAACCTAGCTTTTGATTTCTACCCTAATGTTATGTGGCTCAATGAGATTTTGCTTTCTAACGCTTCTGTGAAGCATTTTTGGACCTTTTGTATGACATTAAATGTGCAGCATAAATACCAGTTGCTGCTGTCTCCAGTTGTCTACTGTTCTGTTAATGACTTTTGGAATTTGCACATTTGTTATAACCGGCTTATAATAATTTGTAATTTACTTTAGGAAATTTATATAATAATTTTTTCTTTGCTTACATTATTAAGGGCACTCCACCCTGAAATCATCCCCACACTCGTTTTCCACTCTAATATCGCTTTCTCTTCTGTTCTCCTCCCCTTCCCCCAATATCCCTTCCTTGGATTGAACCAGTAATTGCAAAGTAATCATTTAGTCATTCTGCCACTTCCCTGTCCTTGGTCACTCTCACCCTGCTGCTGATGAGTGATCCGATATCTCTTTCTGAGATGATTGGAGTGATTGAATGGTCATACTGCTCCCAAAAAGCAGCTTGCGCGGCAAGAAGCTGGGAGATCCCACTCCCAGGATCTACCTGGCTCGCAACGCCTCACTTGATCTAACGCGATCTTGCGAGACGTTGCAATGTAAATCCCACCCATTGAGGGTTTTGGGGAAATTCTGCATATTAAAGACAGCTAGTCTCACTTTAACATGCAGTTTCCCGAGGTATCTGAGGAGTTGGGATCTATCCCCTTCGCCTCGGAGACCTCGGGCGAATGCCGATCAGTCCAAGTCTCCTAAAACAGGGACCAGACAGAACAGCACTTGGGGTCTCCTAGGGATTGCAGTCTCCCAGATGCATGTCCTTTGGGAAGGGTGATACCCTGGCGGTGCAACCTGGGCACCCCGGCAGTGCCATGTGTGTGCCAGCCTGGCACTGGCAGGGTGCCCAGGTGGCATTGCAAGCTGGCAGGGGAACTGCCAGGGTGTCAAGATGTCATTGTTTTGTGCTTGGCCTTGCGTGGGTGTTGTGGGGGAGTGAGGGAGTGGGGGACCCAACCATAGTGCATTGGGGCTGGGGGGCTGGTGTTAGGGATCACTTCAGGGCTCCAGAACTCACGGTACACTGAGAAGGGATATGTGTGGTCTCGGCCCACTGAGGCCCCCTATTTAACTCGGGTGTCATTTTATAGCATTGTGCTTCTGGGCGCTGTGAGCGCCGGAAAACATGCGGCTAAATGCGCTCGCTGTGGGACTTGGTTGCCAATTGGTTAAATCCCTCCCTGTATCTAGTTATAAATTCATCAAAACTCAAGTCCAGAAAGCGATGTAAAAAGCTGCATGAAACTTGGATGGCTTCATCAGCCATCGTCATCAACCACCATAATATTGCACTGAGAAATATGGAGCACAGGTTCGAAGGAATATTGCAAATGCTGGATTTCCTTGTGGGAAATATGAAATGAATGAAAATGAAAATCGCTTCTTGTCACAAGTGGGCTTCAAATGAAGTTACTGTGAAAAGCCCCTCGTCGCCACATTCCGGCGCCTGTTCGGGGAGGCTGGTATGGGAATTGAACCGTTCTGCTGG
Organism: Scyliorhinus torazame; assembly: GCF_047496885.1. NCBI lineage: Eukaryota > Metazoa > Chordata > Chondrichthyes > Carcharhiniformes > Scyliorhinidae > Scyliorhinus > Scyliorhinus torazame. The sequence continues at coordinate 176,756,734 of NC_092707.1, forward strand.
CCTGCCTTGGTCTGTTTTCAAAGTCAGTGATTTAGCCCTGTGCTAAACCTGCCCCTAATAGGGAAGAGACTGACAAAATTTTCCTTAGGAAATTAAATAATTTGTGTCGACTGTGTTAAAGTGGGTTAAATCCAGTCCGGGGAAGAAATGATCTTTATGTGTTGAATGTTCTTGTGTTCCCTCTCTAGGTGACGATGTTGGGAATTTCCGAGCCTCTGAAATGGAGGAATTATCCTGGACAGGGCATCTTCATCGCCTTGTCCTCTATTTCTCCGTTTACTCTCCCATCGGAAAATGCTTGGACAGTGAAGCTCGAAAGAGTTTCATAATCAGGGGAAGCAGCTTGGCCCTTTGAAGCAGCTCTCTGGGTTTAAAGAGGTTTTTCAGGGGCTTTGCTGTTATTTGGCCAAACTATTGGCTTCAAAAGTTTTGATGTAACTCAATATGATTCCATTTGTTCTATTATGATTATAGATGAATGTGATTTTTTTTCATATTTTGTTAACTTGATCATAAGTTTGCTTCAATGCTCCCTTTTGAAATGTCAGGCTTAGGATTTCACAGTGCCAAGAACAAAGTGCCAAGAACAAAGAACAAAGGCCATCGAAGCCCATCCAAGAGGATGGGTAAAGATGGTGGTGATAGGCTATAGTGCAGATTGTAGCTTATGTTGCCCGACAAACCATTGCAGGGCTTGGTAGCGGAATTTGACACTCGGTTTTGGGGCTGTTATTTGGTGTTCAGGGGCCCTTTTTTTTATTCTCACTTACTCATTTATTAAATCATGCAGAAACACAGAAAACCTACCTACTGTATTTGTGTCAATTTTTAGAAAAGGTTTTCCTTTACATGGATAAGGTAGCATAAATACCAAAGACAGTGGGGTGATCTTCCAGCCTTGTTAAACTCGGGCTCAAGCGTAACGAGGCCGGTGAAAAGCGGGAGGCCAAAAATGAGATCCGTACCGGGAGCCAAACAGTTTGCGATGCAACCGGCCTGCTCCCGTAGCATGGCGGGAAACCAATTATCACCACTTAAGCCCCATTTCTATACAATCAACGAGAGCGACCCCATAACCACCAGCCTCCCGTCATTCATCGGCCTCCCCCCGCAAATGCTCACGCTGGCGCCGATTAGTACTCCTTTTTCAAAATGTGGACCTGGCAGAAGGACTTCCGTGGGGAGCTGAGGTGAGTAGAAATCTTTGCTCACAGGCAAAAAGCCCGGGTGTTCTGGGCTTGCCACCCCAGTGCTCGGTGGGGGTGGGGGACCCTCCTCAGGGGTGGGCCGCCATGGATGAATGGGGGGGAATCACTCACAGCACCACCATGCCAATCCCTGGATCCCAACCCCATTCCGTGGGCAACCCTTGTCCCTGCACATCTGCCCCACCGATCACCCTTAACCCCCTGAGGACTCTGGCTGCCCGGCCGAAGGCTATCGCTAATAGGGAATTGGCAATCGTGGTTAAGTGAGCACTTCACACGTGCCAAGTGCATTCCCATGGGTAGGCGGGCCATGTAGCATGTGGGAGTCATTGCCCAACATTCCAATCGCACCTTGATGCCTGGACATTGTGCCTGAACATTGCGGAAGGCAACACCACACCATCCGAACATCCAGGGGATGGGACACAGCTCCGGGACATGACCACGGCCGGAGAGGTGAGTGGGTGCCACAGGAGGGGGGTTGCCTGGAGAGATGGGCAAAGTGTCCGGGAGTCAGCCCGCATTGCGGGAGAAAGTGACAGAGGCATCATAACGGGTGTGCAAACGTTTTTTAATGTGCTGTACAATACCCCATTCCCGATAGTGCCAAGCTCTGCAGGAGAATGGACATGTGGTCAGTGGGAGGGATGTGTCAGCCAGTAAGGTAATCACTACTCGCGTTTGACAGGCCCTCCGGGTGGATGCCGGTGGTTCCTCACCTCTGTGGCGTCCGCCAGCCTCCGCGTTGGTGACCGCCTTGTCCTCGGCCATCCCAATCACTTCCAGGACCCCTTCCTCAAAGGAGGTGAGGATTCTCAAGTCCAGCACCCCTCCGCCAGTCTGGGCCCTCTCCCACCAATTGTGGGATAGCTTTTCCTGAGGAGATACAGAGAGAGCATTGTTAGCCATACGCATGGTTCACTGTGATGGGAGAGGGGTGTGTGAAGGTGGGGTTGAGAGGGAAGGGGGAGGGAGAGTTGTGGGGTGGATGCTCCCTTGGGGGCGGGGGTGGTGGTGGTGTCTTCTCACTCGTGCTGCCCAATGTAGGTCGTTGACCTTCTTCCTGCACTGAAGGCCAGTCCTCTTGGTCATCCTGTTGGAGCTGGCTGCTGCCGCCACATCATCCCAGGCAACACTGGCTGCCTTGTGGTTCACCCACCGGGACCCCCAGGGGACCAGGACATCCCTCCTGGTCTCCACTGCATCCAGAAGCCTCTCCAGGTCAGCGTCCCAGAATCTTGGGGCAGGTCTCCTCGGCGCCACTATTGTGAGCTGGCTGGGGTTGGCTGAGCAAGTGCAGTTTAAGTGCTGCTCGACCTTGTTAGCGGGGGATCTGGAGCGCGATCCCGGCGAATCGGCTGACGAGGTGTTATTCGCGGCGAGAAGCAAACTGTGCAAACTGTTATGTGAAGAGCTGAGAAGAGTGTATTTAAAATTGTCCCAGCTCCCTATATGTTACTATAGATATTTGGAATGGGGATATTTGAGCTCATACAAAAGCACAAATAGGACAATTATTCTACCTCTCCAGTAATCAACATCCGCCATTAAACTTAAAGCCGCACACTGGAAAAGTGTTAATTTCCTAGACATACAGACCGGGATTATCTGTTCCCTGCTGCTAAAATCGGGAATCTCGTTCCGGGGGGGAATCCTCTCGTAGGGCAAAATGGGGATTAGCGCCGGGCGGCAAACCGGTCATGATTCTCTGTGCCCTGCCGGCCATAGCAGGTTTCCGACCTCCCAGCCAGGCTTCCTGCCCCGACTCGGCGGGACCATGTTTCACATGCCATTGCCAGGCGGGACACATCATTCATTGCCAGCTGGGATGTTCTTGTCATGATATCCATATTAACATATCATGGTGCAATCACACACACACACTGATGGACAGGTAGACGGACCGATCAACACACACGCAACATCACAGCCAATCACCAGTGAGAGCACACGCACTATAAAACAGGGAACACCACAGTTCCCACTCATTCCACCAGGAGATAGCTCAGAGCACAGAGCTCACAGCATGCCACTCAGACATACACCATGTGCTGAGTGCCTCTCTAAGATAGTGCTAGGGCTGAGTCGACAGGTTAACTGGTGAAGTACGAACCACAGCCAGAAGTTAACAGTAGTTATTGTACAGAATAATAAAACAGAGTTGTACCATCTACAACCGTGTTGGTTCGTTTGTATATCGGAACACCCAACACAAAAGTTCTGACCCCCCATCCCCACCCCCCAAGCTGCGAGACCCGCTAGCGTGAATTGGGACAAGTGTTGAGGAGCATGGACCTGGCGGCTTACAGTCTGAAGGATGGAGAGTGGTAAGTACTTTCCCAAAAATTGGCAGCAGGGTGCCAAGGGGGTCTTTCTTGGGGAGGTGGGGGCCAGGGGGCTTGTACTGGGCCGATGAGGCTCAGGTTGGGGGGTCTTACTTGGGATGTGGCTCCTTTGACTGTTCTCTGTCTGCATCCTGTAAATGAATTTTCAAAATCCATTAAACAGTCTAAAAGTAAACGTTAAAGTTTTCTCAGAATAAAGTGAAAATATGCTCACCTGTACTCCTTAAACCATTTAGACAGTCACTCATTATCTAATAAATACACATCTCTAATAATAAAGTGAAAGTGTTTTTATCTGCATCCCGAAACCCGGGGAAGGTCTGTCAGTACGCCAAATTTAAAAGTCTGTGAGATTAAGGTAAAATTAATCCCTTTTAATGTGGTGGAAACCTTTGAAGTGGTTTTCACAGTCAATTTCATTGCCTTTTGAAGTATTGAAGTCCAGGTGCATGATTAGGATGCTAAATGCTTTGAACTGGATTGTTTACATTGAATTTCACACTCCATTGCTTGCTAAAAGCATCGTGATTGATAGCTGACTCGGGTAGAATCAGAATATGTTTACAGCTCTGCAGGGATCCATTCAGTCAGGGTAGCAGCTATTTCTCTAGCCGCAATATATTTTATGATTCTTGCTCCTTGTTCTCGAGAGCTTCATAGAAAGTGAAGGGGCTGTTCTTTCCTTCTAATTGAGACTGGAGCGCCCTTTTAAAATGGTGCTCCAATCGCAGAGGTGCGGGACCTGTTCGTGAGATTGGGTCCTGCCCCTCTCCATTGCAGCGCAGACCCTGGTGCGCCTGGAATGGAACGAAGAAGCAGATTTCCAAAACATACTTTTTTCCAAGTGCAATGGCACCTAGCGCCAGTGTGGACCAGTCCCGATTCTCCACTGGTTGGAGCACTTGGACTCTGGAACGGAGAATCCCGGCCACAGTATTTAAATTGGCAGAAGAAACAACTGACATAACTAGCAACAAAAGATTTTTTTTCAAAATAGCTGACACCCCCTTCTGGGCACAAAAAACCCAAGACCCAAAGACATCTTCTGCTGACCGGTGAGGCCACAGCGAATGTGTTATCATCGCGTGCACAAAGCTGGCAGATTTCAGCCAGTAGTTGCTACCCTTTTTACTGCATTAAGGTGAGGAGGAGAGGCAGTAAGGTTCCTCAGACATGAGTCTAATTGTTTTGACAAAGCTGGTCAACCCACCATTGCAAAATAGGTTAACAGCAAGCCCACTGTTAATTGCCACACACCCTACAATGACCCTATGAATAAATATAGTGGTTAAGGATCATTTTGAAAAGTTGAGTGGATGTCAGTTCACTGAGCCAACACAATATAACATCAGCTTTTAAAAGAAGCAAAATGTAAAATCCTCTTCACTCCCACACACCGTATCAGGTCAATTCTTTCATTGATGTTTCTGGGAGCTTGCTGTGTGATTGCATTTTCTACATTACAACAATGATTACACTTCAAAAATAATTAATTGTCGTAGAACTTATGGTGACATTATATAAGTTATATAACTGATAGTCTTTCTTACCTCCTTTCTTGCTATAAATCAGTATGCCTTTCATCAGTGTATCTTTCAGGCAGTCTTTCAGGCAGATCACGTGTATCTTTCAGGCAGTCTTTTCTGTATCTATTCTGAAGATGCTAAGTCATGCTTTGGTGTGCCATCGAATTGGCTATTATGTGTGTAAGATCCAGATGAATGTTTCTCGATAGCAGCAATGCTGGTAAATTCCATCTTGTCCTTACCCAGCGTTCACACCCTAGTAACAGGGGCTACAGGATAGTGACTGACCTTTCAGCTCAAGGACACTGCTCTCAGTTTTTAATGGGAGACACGAACAATGTGTGTGATCCTAATGATGTGTTATGCAGGTCGGTTCGGTGTGGACTGCACTTGATGCAGTGATGCAAGAAACAGACCTCTAACACTGTAGAAGATCCAACACGGTTTTATTGAACGATAGAACTAACATACATCTTTAACTGTGGGTCGACACTATACTGAACTGACTGGAGACCTTGGGCGTCATTCTCCGACCCCCCAGCGGGTCGGAGAATGGCCGTTGGCCGCCGTGAATCCCGCCCCCGCTGGTTGCCGACGTCTCCGGTACCGGATATTCGGCGGGGGCGAGAATCGGGCCGTGCCGGTTGGCGGGCCCCCCCGCTGGATTCTCCGGCCCGGATGGGCCGAAGTCCTGCCGATAAATTGCCTGTCCCGCCGGCGTAAATTAGAGTACCTATTTACCGGCGGGACAAGGCGGAGTGGGCGGGCTCTGGGGTCCTGGGGGGGGGGGGCGCGGGGCGATCTGGCCCCGGGGGGGTGCCCACACGGTGGCCTGGCCCGCGATCGGGGCCCACCGATCCGCGGGCGGGCCTGTGCCGTGGGGGCACTCTTTCCCTTCCGCCTCCGCAACAGTCTCCACCATGGCGGAGGCAGAAGAGACTCTCCCCACTGCGCATGCGCGGGAAACTGTCAGCGGCCGTTGACGCTCCCGCGCATGCGCCGCTCCGACATGTCATTTCCGCGCCAGCTGGCGGGGCAACAATGGCCGTTTCCGCCAGCTGGCGGGGCAGAAATCCCTCCGGCGTCGGCCTAGCCCCTCAATGTTGGGGCTCGGCCCCCAAAGATGCGGAGCATTCCGCACCTTTGGGGCGGCGCGATGCCCGTCTGATTGGCGCCGTTTTGGGCGCCAGTCAGCGGACATCGCGCCGCTTGGGGAGAATTTCGCCCCTTGTACTAGCCTGACCAGACTTACTAGCTACCGCACGGTGTTTGCACTGTGCTAGCTCGTGGACTCTGACTGTCTGTGGCTGGGTCCAGAGAGAGCGGGAAACCTAGTGCCCTCTGGCTTTATAGTGGGTGGTGTCCTGTCTGGTGATTGGCTGCACTGTGCTGTGTGCTTACTGGTCATCCTGTGTGTCAATCACTGCCTGTCTGCACTTCATTATATACATGCGTGGATATTATGACACCTAACAGTGGGTCACAAATTAGCACTGTTCAGGTGGGTAGATGCCCGACCAATTTTAACAGTAGGTCTTCATTTACTGCCTGGTCGGTGGGTGGGAGTGGGAATTTTGTGGCAGGAGGCCACAGCTGAGGGCCTGTGGGAACTGTTTCCAGTAGCCCCTTGGGTTGGGGGGGGAAAAACAGCTTTGTAGATGATCAGATTGTGGTTGAAGCTGGGGAGGCCCAAGGTTCCATGGATAGCCTGGGGGAAGCACCTCCTCCACCTGTCCTAGCAAAAGGTATTAAAGTCAGAAAATTGTTAAAACTTACTGTGGCCTCTTCCAGCCAGTTGGTGCCTCTCATCGCAACTCTGCAGCTGGAGCTGGAATGGGAGACTCGTTTTGACGCAAAGTCAACATTGCGTCATGGGACCAATAATGTCATTGGGCGTGATTATTGAATATTATGTCAGCCCTGCCTTTCTTTAGCACACTGTTCATAGATCATAGAATTTACAGTGCAGAAGGAGGCTAAGCCCATCGAGTCTGCGCCGGCCCTTGAAAAGGGCACCTTACTTAAACCCACACCTCCACTCCATCCCCGTAACCCAGTAACCCCACCTAACCTTTTGGACCCTGAGGGCAATTTATCATGGCCAATCCACCTAACCTGCACATCTTTGGAATGTTTGAGGAAACCGAGCACCCAGTGGAAACCCACGTAGACATGGGGAGAGATTGCAAACTCCACACGGACAGTCACCCGAGGCTGGAATTGAACCTGGGACACTGAGAGGCAGCAGTGCTAACAACTGTGCTACCAGCTGCCCACTTTGTTTCAAACATTTTTGCCCGGGACACATTTTTACCAACCGGCCATTCTTCGTGACCCATGCTGCCCAAACTTCACAACCCACTATTTTCACTTACCTTTAATGTGACAGGTGAGCCTGCTTGGTCCTCACGATCTCACTTGCTTTGTCATTCAATGTTATATTTCTGCGAAGGACTTCTGCTGATGATATAAGTTCTCACTCCATCCGTTGAAAAAAAAATCAAGAGGTTTGTTCTCAAACTCACCCTGCTTAGTGTTTAAATGCCTTTTAAGTTTTGAGGGATTTAATCTTTAATTTGTCAGTTCTTCCCTCCATATAACACACATGGGGTTTTCATCCTGATTTGCAGTGGCACAATTAATAAACCCATATCTCAAGAAAACTTCTTTATACTGTTCCTGATTTCAATTTCTTAATGGTTGTTCACCAGAGGCCTTGGAGCTCACACCAGCACTGCTGACATCTACAAAATGGAGGAATCTTTCTCGCTCATGTGGCGGCATTGTAGGGGGTGCATGGCCTGCTCCCTGCTGTGGCTTCTGGAGAGAAGACTCCATAGATTTTTAAAAATAATCTGTTCCTGGGTCAGCATACTGACATCAGGAGAAGGTGGTCTGCCTCGCTGAGCTCCAGGCCGCCACACTGTTGAGGGTCCATGCATGTGCAGGCATTCTGAAAGCCACTCGCGGCTGTTCGGCACTTCTTACCACGATCGGGAACACCACAACCGATGGCCCAATGACCCAACACTCACCCTCGGGTCGCAACCCTTCGTTTGAAAATGACTGCTTTAGAAGAACCCTCATGTTGAATTTCATGATATAAAAATCATGGCTGGAAAGCTGACAGGTTGGACCTGCCACCCCACCTGTGCTCAGTGGGGGGGGGGGGGGGGGGTTGAGGGCAAGTTTGTCTGCCAACCCTACTTTGAATAAGAAACTTCAGATGTTGATGTTAACAAAACAATTGAACCGTGAATTTTGAAACTCTATTTCATATTACATCATATTAAAGGGCAGCACGGTAGCATTGTGGATAGCACAATTGCTTCACAGCTCCAGGGTCCCAGGTTCGATTCCGGCTTGGGTCACTGTCTGTGCAGAGTCTGCACATCCTCCCCGTGTGTGCGTGGGTTTCCTCCGGGTGCTCCGGTTTCCTCCCACAGTCCAAAGATGTGCAGGTTAGGTGGATTGGCCATGATAAATTGCCCTTAGTGTCCAAAATTGCCCTTGGTGTTGGGTGGGGTTACTGGGTTACGGGGATAGGGTGAAGGTGTTGACCTTGGGTAGGGTGCTCTTTCCAAGAGCCGGTGCAGACTCGATGGGCCGAATGGCCTCCTTCTGCACTGTAAATTCTATGATAAAATTCTATGATAAAATTCTATGATATTACATCACTTGTAATTATAAAAAGCACATTGATGTATTTCTATCACCAACTTCTTTTTGAAATCTCCCCCTAAACCTAAGGGTCAAAAAGACTCTATATGGTGCTAGGATTCACTCCGAGACTCCTTATACAGACTTTGGTGGGTTCTATTCAGGGTCAAACTAATATTTCAAGTTATTCCTGGTATAACCTATATCTACAAAGAAGATTTTATCTACTTACCACTCAGTAGCTTCGATCCTGGGTCCTGCTTTGTTGAGGTAATGGTATAGTAGACTTTCTCTATTTTGTAATAAGCACTATTTCAGGTTGGGGTAAATGTTTAGTTTACTTTATATTTTTCAAAAGATAAAATTACTGTTTTACAACAAGTAAAATGACAATCTCGCTTCCTCTTTGTGTGTTCAGTAGTCGCTGTCTCTGTTCGGCTTCTGAGTCCAGCTGTTCTCATGTGCCGAAGATGGTGCATAGCTCACACACTGGCAACCAGCGAATCAAGGCTTCTTTTTTGTTTAAAAAAATAAATTTAGAGTACCCAATTCGTTTTTTCTAATTTAGAGGCAATTTAGCGTGGCCAATCCACCTAGCCTGCACATCTTTGGGTTACGGGGGTGAAACCCACACAAACACGGGGAGAATATTCAAACTCAACACGGACCGTGACCCAGAGCCGGGATCGAACCTGGGACTTCAGCGCCGTGAGGCAGCAATGCTAACCACTGCGCCACCGTGCTGCCCCGATTAAAGGTTTTTATACTTTTTAATTACCCTTCTAGATGCCGTGGTGTCAACATAAGCGTGCTGTAGTGTTAACGTGAGGGCGCTGTGGTGTTAACATGGCCTTGGCTTGTCAGACTTTTAACTAAAAGATACATCTGGTTGCCGTGGTGTTAACATGAGCTTGGCTTGTCTGAACATCGGAAAGGAGGCTTGGCTGAACATTGGCAGGGAAGCTTCCTGCTAATAATAATAATCGCTTATTGTCACAAGTAGGCTTCAATGAAGTTACTGTGAAAAGCCCCTAGTCGTCACATTCCGGCGCCTGTTCGGGGAGGTCGGTACGGGAATTGAACCCGCGCTGCTGGTCTTGTTCTGCATTACAAGCCTGCTGTTTAGCCCGCTGTGCTAAACCAGCCCCTAAACTGATCACTGTGCTGTATTTTAGTCTTAATCCTTTATCATTTTTAAGCATTTTATTGCATTTGCGTTTATGGGATCTTTTTCTATTCCTCTTACTTCACTTTTCTCATGTTCCTTTGGGTTATCATCAGATCCATGTTTTAAATGACATTCTTCCCATTATCTTTCACACTGAAGAAGTAAGATCAAGGATTGAACATCTTTGATTAAAACAGAAAATGCGGAGAATGATGAGCAGATCTGACAGCACCTGTGGAGATAGGAGAAACAGAATCTAATCAGTTCTGATGAAAGGTCACAGGCCTCGAATTTTGTTGTAAAATACAGTTTGTATAATCAACACAAAAAATCACTATTTTCCAGCCACAGTTTATGAATTGAGACAGAAATGCAGAGCGTTTGTGATGTGTGTTACTGTGTTAGTCATGGAGAGCTGGGACCATTGTTCTAGCCAATTATAAAACTAAGGCTATGGACGGGGCTTTAAACGAACAGTGGGGGGGGGGGGGCGTTGTGGAAGGGGTATTTAGAAATGCAAAGAGAAAGGCTGAGATAATATGGATAAAGACAAGCACAGTGGGACAGGGAGGGATGGAATAGAGCCTAGCAAAAGTTGTACGTTGGCAAATAAGGTCTTTGTAGGCCCAGTAATACTAAAAGGAATAAAATGGGAGGTATAAACATAAATGGAAAACGAAGCAACAGGTTATTAAATGAATATATGGGTTCAACGATAAGGAAAATTAGGAGAAAAGTTAAAAGGAAAAATTACTTAGGAGAGGTTACTGATAGAGGTGTCAAGTTTCAAAACGGAGGTATAAAAGCCAACATAAGTGTACTTTAGCTGAATGCTCATAATATTCGGAATAAAGTAAATGAGTTGATGGTGCAAATCATCGTGAATGACAATGTTTTAGTAGCCATTACTGAAACATGATTAAAGGATGGTCATGACTGGGAGTTAAACATCCAAGGGTATCAAACTATTCGGAAGGACAGAGTGGATGGTAAGGAAGGTGGTGTAGCTCTGTTATTTAAGGATGACATCCAGGCAGTAGTGAGGGACGACATCGGTGCTAGGGAGGATAAGGTTTACTCCATTTGGGTGGAAATCAGGAATAGTAAGGCAAAAAAGTCACTGATAGGAGTCGTCTATAGGCCACCAAATAGTAACATTATGGTGGGGCGGGCAATAAACAAAGGCAGCCTTGAGGAGGAGTTTATAGAATGTATCCATGATAGCTTCCTAGAACAGTATGTAATGGAACCTACAAGGGAACAAGCGATCCTAGATCTGGTCCTGTGTAATGAGATAAGATTGATTAATGATCTCATAGTTAGGGATCCTCTCTGAAGGAGTGATCACAATATGGTTGAATTTGAAATAGAGATGGAGGGTGAGAAGGTAAAATATAGGACAGATGCCAGAAGTAGGTTCTTTACTCAGAGAGTAGTAAGGGCGTGGAATGCCCTGCCTGCAACAGTAGTGGACTCGCCAACACTAAGGGCATTCAAATGGTCATTGGATAGACATATGGACGATAAGGGAATAGTGTAGTTGGGCTTTAGAGTGGTTTCACAGGTCGGCGCAACATCGAGGGCCGAAGGGCCTGTACTGCGCTCTATGTTCTATGTTCTAATCAACATTAGTGTTTTGTGCTTAAACAAAGAAGATTACAATGGGATGAGAGAAGAGCTGGCTAAGGTAGACTGGGAGAAAAGACTTCATGGTGAAACAGTTGAGGAACAGTGGAGAACCTTCCAAGCGATTTTTTACAGTGCTCAGCAAATGTTTATACCAACAAAAAGGAATGACAGTAGAAAGAGCGAAAATCGACCGTGGATACTAAGGAAATAAGGGAGAGTATCAAATTGAAGGAAAAAGCATGCAAAGTGGCAAAGATTAGTGGGAGACTAGAGGATTGGGGAGGGGGCAACAGAAAGTTACTAAAAAAGCTATAAAGAAGAGTAAGATAGATTATGAGAGTAAACTTGCTCAGAATATAAAAACAGATAGTAAAAGTTTCTACAAATATATAAAACAAAAAAGAATGGCTAAGGTAAATATTGGTCCTTTAAAGGATGAGAAGGGAGATTTAATAATGGGAGATGAGGAAATGGCTGAGGAACTGAAGTGGTTATTTGGGTTGGTCTTCACAGTGGAAGACACAAATAACATGCCAGTGACTGATAGAAATGAGGCTATGGCAGGTGAGGACCTTGAGACAATTGTTATCACTAAGGAGGTAGTGATGGGCAAGCTAATGGGGCTAAAGGTAGACAAGTCTCCTGGCTCTGATAGAATGCATCCCAGGGTACTAAAAGAGATGGCTAGAGGAATTGAAAATGCACTTGTGATAATTTACCAAAATTCACTAGACTCTGGGGTGGTCCCGGCAGATTGGAAATTAGCAAACGTGACACCACTGTTTAAAAAAGGAAGTAGGCAGAAAAGTACTAATTCAGTGGAATTGTTTGAGGACCTTACTAGTGCGGTAGACAACGGGAGCCAATGTATGTGGTATATCTGGATTTTGGAACATCATTTCCCACATCTACATCATGTATAGCCATTTTAGTACTACCCAACTTATCTCCACAAACTTGCCCATGAGATATTAATAACTCTTTCAGGTCAGTTCATTTTTCCTCTGGAAGGTAATTCAACAATTTAGCGCAATTTTTAAGAACATCCTCGTTATCCAATTTAATTTGAGGAATGTCAAATTCAGAGTCATCTGGATTTGGTTTGTCACTTTGAGTTAAACTTACTAAAACCTCCGCCTTTTGCTCTCCTTCCCTTTCAAAGTACCTTTTAAGCATATTCACATGACACACTCGGTGAGTTTTCCTTCTATCTGGTGTTCTTACCTCATAATTCACCTCAGTTAATTTCCTTTCAATATGATAAGGTCCACAAAACCTTGCTTTTAAAGGTTCACCTACCACTGGTAACAATATTAAAACTTTATCTCGACTTGCAACACTATGAACTTTTGCTTTCTTGTCCGCTACCCGTTTCATCACATGTTGTGTGCAACTTTTAAATGTTGTCTAACCAATTCTCCTGCTCTATTTAATCGTTCCCTAAAATTTGACACGTAATCCAATAATGTAAGTTCCGACTGCTCACTCACCAATTTCTCCTTAATCAATTTAAGTGGTCCTTTTACCTCATAACCAAAAATTAGTTCAAAAGGACTGAATTTGGTTGACTCATTAGATGCATCCCTAATTGCAAACAGTACAAATGGAATTCCTTTATCCCAATCCTCTGGATAATCTTGACAAAAAGCCCTCAACATTGTCTTTAATGTCTGATGGCACCTTTCTAATGCTCCCTGTTATTCTGGATGGTACGCAGTTGATTAAAATTGTTTTACTCCTAAGCTATCCATAACTTCTTTGAATAACCTTGAGGTAAAATTTGATCCTTGATCCGATTGTATTTCTGTGGGTAGTCCATATCTAGTAAAGAATTTAAGTAACTCCTCCACAATCTTTTTAGCTGTAATATTGCATACTGGAATGGTCTCTGGAAACCTAGTACGTACATCCATTATAGTCAAAAGATACTGATTCCCACTTTTCATTTTAGGAAACGGTCCTACACAATCAATTAAGACCCTTGTAAAAAGTTCCTCAAATGTTGGAATGGGTATTAAGGGCGCTGGTTTTATCACCGCTTGAGCTTTGCCTATCACTTGACGTGTGACATGATCGACAAAATTTAACTACACCTTTATGTAGCGAAGGCCAATAAAAATGTTTTTGTATTTTAGCTTGAGTTTTCCTTACTTCCAAATGACCTCCCACTGGTACCTCATGTGCTACGCACAACATCTCCTTTCTATACTCTACAGGCAATACCACTTGATGAACTTCTGCCCACTTTTCATCCGCCTGCATATGTAAAGGTCTCCATTTTCTCATCAGGGCATCATTTTTAAGGTAATAACATTCTGGTATACACTCAGATTCCTCTTCCGTGTATGCTTTCTGATACATCCGTTTTATTTCTATATCTTTCTGTCGTAACTCTGCAAATTTTCCTGAACTAAAAATATCCGCCTCATCCTCCACCTGTTCTTGTCCTTTTCCAACCATCTGATCAAAAATCGTTTCTAATAATTGAACTTCAACTTTTATCTTCATTCTTTGACTTCTCCTCTTGTCTTAAACTGCGAGTCTGCGACCTTGTTATGACACAATCTGGAAAATCCCAGGATATTCGTCCTTCAACACTTCAGTTGTTTGATTTTCCACTGGCTTATCAACTACAGTAGGCATCACCCCCACCTGCGATCCAGCTATATCATTACCCAAGATAAACTGTATTCCTGGACAAGATAATTTCTCTATTACTCCTACTACCACTTCACCACGCTTCACTGGACTTTCCAACCTTACCTTTATATAATGGAACACTACTCTTCTCACCCTGAATTCCACATATTACAACCTTTTCTGGCAATATTCCTCCCAAACTTCATAACTCCTCATCTCTTACCATCAAAGATTGACTAGCTCCCGTATCTCTTAAAATTCTGACTTCTTTACCTACTCCTCCCGGTACACATGAGCAAGATTTACCCACACAAGTAAATTCTTTAAAGGGACCTGGCACCTGCTTATCAATCACCTCTTGATCAGGCTGTACAATCTTTTGCACCGCCTTCACTTCACTTGGGCTTTCCTTTACCACATTAATAAACCCCACTGTCTTACCCTGTTTTACCACATCAGCCTTCCCAGTGCTTTTCTTCAACCACCAACACTGTCACTTCACATGGCCTAGTTTATTACAGTGAAAACATTTGAAACTTTTCATTTCTCTTCCACCCTCCTGGATTTCTTTTTTAATCTGAGGTACACTCTCCTTATTATCTCCCATCAGATCTCTTTTACCTCTACCACTTGAGTATTTCTCTTTTCCCCAGTTTCTATCCCTCACATGCTGAAACTGATGTTGGAAACCAAGCTTTGATTTATGAACTAATTCATAATCATCTGCCATTTCTGCTGCTAACCTCACAGTTTTAACTCTCTGCTCTTCCACATGAGTTCTCACTCCATCAGGAATTGAATTTTTAAATTCCTCCAAAAGTATAATTTCTCTGAGAGCTTCATACGTTTGGTCTATTTTCAAAGCCCTTATCCACCTATCAAAGTTACTCTGTTTGATCCTTTCAAACTCCATGTATGTTTGACCAGGTTCTTTCTTCAAATTTCTAAACCTTTGTCTGTAGGCTTCAGACACTAGTTCATATGCACCTAAGATGGATTTTTTCACCTCCTCATACGTCCCAGATAACTGCTCTGGTAGTGATGCAAACGCTTCACTAGCCCTACCTACCAGCTTTGTCTGAATCAGTAATACCCATATGTCCGGTGGCCATTTCATTTGTTTAGCCACCTTCTCAAATGAAATGAAAAAGGCCTCTACCTCCTTCTCATCAAACCTTGGCAATGCTTGGACATATTTAAATAGATCCCCACCAAGCCTTCGACTATGACGCTCTTTCTCTTTATCCTCATCACTATCCTCGAACTGTATGTTTCCCTTTACATCTGCCATTTTTAACTGACTGACATGTTTCATGTCCATTTAAATTCAAATTCTCTCTCTTTTTCCCTTTCCTCCCTTTCTCTTTCTTTGTTTCTTTTTTCTCTCTCCTTTTCTTTTGCCCTGATCTGTATCTCCCTTCCTCTCTCTCTTTTCCTTTTTGTTCTGCTAGGGCTATTCTTTCTTTTTCTCTCATTTCGTATTCAAGCTGCTTTAATTGTTCTTCGTGTTCAAGTTGCTTGATTTGTAACTGAATTTTTGCCATTTCTAATGCGTCAGACTGTAATTCAGGCAATTTTAAATGCTCAGCTAGTGCCATAAGTACCTCTTTATTTCGTGTGTTGTCAGATAACGCTAACTGCAATGTTTTTGCCAAATTGGCCTTTTCTTAGTCTCTGTTCGTAAGGTACTGCGTGTGACCTTCTCCACCCCAAAAAACTTCCGAGCCTTTGAAAGAGCCATTGTCCACAACACACTCCCTACTTAAACTGATATACCAGACCTGAAAAGCAAGCAAAATTATCTCACCCCTCACTGTCTTCAAGTTCACTAAGCCAATCCAATCATGAAAGATCGACTTTTATCCAGGATGAGCCCCCCAATTTATTACAGGCCAGGGTTTAGAGAACCCCAAAGTGCATCATGGAGTTCACGTGACCCACAACCTTTAATAGATTTTGGTTATGGGGAGCACAAGAGCCCACTCTACAGGTGTGATGCAACAGAGATCTAAAGTACGTTTAAAACAAAATGAATCCAGTTAACATTTTATAAACACACAGTAAACATCTTAGCAACTATCAACTCAAATACGTCCCCCAAAGAATATAGTACTCTATAAGTTGCCCTTAATCTTTCCTAGCAACATCCATAAGACAAATACCCTACAATGACAGCAGGTTAGCAGGTTTAAATTCTCTACTGAGAGTAGTTATCACTTTTAAATTAGCAAATGCTCCGAAGACATTCTTTTCATACAGAGACAGATCAAAATTACACCTTGTTTGGCTGGTTGCAGCTCCAACTCTGAAAACTAAACGAAACACACACTGTAGCTGCCAGCTCAAAAACAAAAGTAAAAACAGTCAGACAGCCCAGCTCCACCCACACTCTGACATCATTTCAGCTATTTGATAAACATCCATTTCTTAAAGGTACACCCACTACAGCTATTTGATAAACACCCATTTCTTAAAGTTACTCTCACATGACATGGCCCTGATGAACTGCATCCCAGAGTGCTAAAAGAGATGGCTAGCGAAATTGCAAATGCACTAGTGCTAATTTACCAAAATTCACTAGACTCTGGGGTGGTCCCGGCGGATTGGAAATTAGAAAACATGTCACCACTGTTTAAAAAAGGAGGTAGGCAGAAAGCAGGTAGGCCAGTGAGCTTAACTTCGGTAGTAGGGAAGATGCTGGAATCTATCATCAAGGAAGAAATAGCGAGGCACCTGAATGGAAATTGGCCCATTGGACAGACGCAGCGTGGGTTCATAAAGGGCAGGTTGTGCCAAACTAATTTAGTGGAATTTTTTGAGGACATTACCAGTGCGGTAGACAACGGGGAGCTAATGATGTGGTATATCTGGATTTCCAGAAAGGTTGTGACAAGGTGCCACACAAAAGATTACTGCATAAGATAAAGATGCATGGCATTAAGGGTAATTAATAGAAAGCAAAGAGTGGGGATTAATGGGTGTTTCTCTGGTTGGCAATCGGTAGCTAGTGGTGTCCCTCAGGGATCAGTGTTGGGCCCACAATTATTCACAATTTACATAGATGATTTGGAGTTGGGGACCAAGTGCAATGTGTCCAAGTTTGCAGATGATGCTAAGATGAGTGGTAACGCAAAAAGTGAGAGGATACTGGAAGTCTACAGAGGGATTTGGATAGTTTAAGTGAATGGGCTAGAGTCTGACAGATGGAATACAATGTTGACAAATGTGAGGTTATCCATTTTGGTATAACAGCAAAAGGGATTATTATTTAAATGATAAAATATTAAAACATGCTGTTGTGTAGAGGGACCTGGGTGTCCTTGTGCACGAGTCACAAAAGGTTGGTTTTCAGGTGCAACAGGTGATTAAGAAGGCAAATGGAGTTTTCTCCTTCATTGCTAGAGGGATGGAGTTTAAGACTAGGGAGGTTATGCTGCAACTGTATAAGATGTTAGTGAGGCCATATCTGGAGTATTGTATTCAGTTTTAGTCTCCTTACCTGAGACAGGACGTACTGGCACTGGAGGGTGTGCAGAGGAGATTCACTAGATTAATCCAAGAGTTGAGGGGGTTGGATTACAAGGAGAGGTTGAGTAGACTGGGACTGTACTTGTTGGAATTTAAAAGGATACGGGGGGATCTTATAGAAACATATTAAATTATGAAGGGAATAGATAGGATAGATGTGGGCAGGCTTTTTCCACTGGCAGGTGAAAGCAGGTGGCATAGCCTCAAAATAAAGTGAAGTAGATTTAGCACTGAGCTTAGGACGAACATCTTCACCCAAAGGGTTGTGAATCTATGGAATTACTTGCCCAGTGAAGCAGTTGAGGCTCATCCATTAAATGTTTTCAAGATAAAGATAGATAGTTTTTTGAAGAATAAAGGAATAAAGCGTTATGGTGTTCGGAAGGAAAAGTGGAGCTGAGTCCACAAAAGATCAGCCATGATCTCATTGAATGGTGGAGCAAGCTCAAAGAGCCAGATAGCCTACTCCTGTTCCTAGTTCTTATGTTCTTATGTACTGGAGGAGGAGGCTTCACACATATCCCCATCCTCAATGATGAAGAACCATAGTACATTACTGCAAAAAACAAGGATGAAGCATTTACAGCGACCTTCGGCTAGAAGTGCCAAGTGGATAATTTATCATGGCCTCCTCCGGAGGTCTCCAGCATCACAGATTCCAGTCTCCAGTCAATTTGATTCCCTCCACTTGATATCAATAAATGGCTGAAGGTGCTGGATACTGCAAAGGCTCTGAGCCCTGACAATATTCCAACAATAGTATTGAAAACTTGTATTCTAGACCTAGCCAGACTTCCAACCAAGCTGTTCTAGTGCAGCTACAACATTGCCATCTATCTGGCAATGTGAAAAATTGCCCAGGTATACCATGTAAGCCCAGTCCACAAAAGGCAGGACAAATCCAACTCTACTCTCGATCATAACCAAAGTGATGGAAGGTGTCATCACCAATGCTATCAAGTGACACTTACTGCTCACTGATTCTCAGTGTGGGTTCCGCCAGGACTACTACTCTCCTGATATCATTACAGCCTTGGTAGAACAAGGCCAAAAGAGCTGAACTCCAGAGGTAAGATGAGAGTGACTGCTCTTGATATTAAGACAGCATTTGACCGAGCATGGCATCAAGGAGCCCTAACAAAATTGGAATCAATGGGAATCAGGGGGAAAACTCTCCACTGGTTGGAGTCATACCTAGCACAAGGAAATTTGGTTGTCAAAGGTCAATCATGTCAATTTCTGGGCATGACTGCAGGAGTTCCTCAGGGTAGTTTCCTAGGCCCAACCATCATCAGCAGCTACTTCATCAATGACCTTCCCCCTTCATAGTGTCAGAAGTAGAGCAATTTGCTGATTATTGCATAAGGTTCAGCACCTTTCATGATTCCCCAGGTACTGGAACAGACCATGTCCATATGAACCAAGATCCAGACAATAGTCAGGCTTAGGTTGACAAGTGGCAAGTCACATTCATGGCGCACAAGTGAATGATCATCCCCAACAAGACTAAAACTAACCATCTCCCTTGGCATTCAATGTCATTACCATCATTGAATCACCCTCTATCTGTATTCTGAGGGTTACCATTGATCAGAAACTGAATTGTACCAGCCATATAAACATGTTGGTGACAGGAGCAGGTCAGAGGCTGGGCATTCTGTGGAGAGCAACTCACCTCCTGACTCCCCAAAGTCTGTCCACCATCTACAAGGCGCAATTCAGGAGTGTGGTAGATTATTCCCACTTGCCTGGATGAGTGCAGTTCCAACAGCACTCACTCAACAAACCTGATATCATCCAGGACAAAGCAGCCCAATTGATTGGTATCCCATCCACCACCTTCAACATTCACTTCCCCCACCACAGTGGCAGTAGTGTGTATCATCTACAAAATACCATCTACAAAATGCACCGCAGAAACTCACCAAGGCTCCTTCAACAGATTCTTCCAAACCCATAACCTGTACCGCCGAGAAGAACAAGAGCAGCAGATGCATTGGAACGCCACCACCTGCAAGTTCTCCTCCAAGCCATGCACCAAGCAGACTTGGAGCTATATTGCTGTACCTTTGTTGTCCCTGGGTCAAAATCCTGGACCTCCCTCCCTAACAACAATGTGGGTGTACCTACACCACATGGACTGCAGCAGTTGAAGAAAGCAGCTCACCACCACCTTCTCAATGGAAAATTAGGGATAAGCAATAAGTGGTGGCCTAGTCAATGATACCTACATCCCATGAACGAATTTTTAAAAAAATTCCAGATAGTGATTGAACTGATTTGCGCATCCAATATTTTGGGCATTTCCTACGTGCACAAGGCCAAGGGGAGGAGGCTGTGAAGAGTGCAATTTTGGTGGTATGTAACAACTCTTGAGCCCCATCCTCACCAAAGAGACTGGAAGTAACAGTCTAGGCTGTTCAACCTGGTGGGTCGCCCTGCCTCCCTGAAAGGAGAAGTGACTGCACTCAAAAGCCCCTTGCACAAGGTTTGCTTGTGGATGTTAAACCCTGGATATTAGGGATCCAGGCTGTGATGCCGAGGACAGCCCGGTTCTGTGTTAATTTGAAACTAAACGTATTTGCTGAATTCGAAACTTCCATCCAATTAAACCCATCGCCAGATTGTACAAAAATCCACAGAGGCAAAATATTGCAGACATTTGTCATCGAGATATACAACGAAAGAGCTAGAATTCAATATTTCGGGGTTAATTTTAAGTACTTGCTGCAATTGACAATATCTGGATTTTCTGAGTTAATTATTTTAATACAACATGTTCTAGTTAAGGTTGAAAACCTGCCTAGAGTGGCACGGTAACACAGTAGTTAGCATTGTTGCTTCACAGCGCCAGGGTCCCAGGTTCGATTTCCGCTTGGGTCACTGTCTGTGTGGAGTCTGCACGTTCTCCCTGTGTCTGCGTGGGTTTCCTGCGTCCGGGTGCTCCGGTTTCCACCCACAAGTCCCGAAAAAGACGTGCTGTTAGGTGAATTAGACATTCTGAATTCTCCCTCAGAGTCCCCGAACAGGCACCGGAATGTGGCGACTACGAGCTTTTCACAGTAACTTCATTGCAGTGTTAATGTAAGCCTACTTGTGACAATAAAGATCATTGTTGTTAAACTGACTTATACCCAATGGCTTATTGGAGACAGAACATGGTACAGCAGAGAAAGTAAATTAGATACAACACATATCAACGCTGCAAATTCCTTACTTCAGTGGCACTGTGGTGTGTAATGTTCTGCTTAAATTTTATTACATTGGTCGATCAGCATAAAAGTTGATTGAAACTAGATAGTTTAAATGAGTTTGAGGCATAACTTCCTCGACCAGCTCCCTCTGGAGTGATAAAGGTGACAGAGACAGAATATGTTGGGCACACTCAGCAGGTCAGCCAACACCTGTGGGGCGAACAGACAAATTAACACTTTGCATATCATATTCAGAACTTCGCCAGACCCTTCTGTTCTAACAAAAGATCTGTGCTGAAAATATAAACCAATCTGTTCTGTCCAATGCTGCCCAAGTGTTTCCAGCAATTAATTTTTACTTTTGTTTCAGATTTCCAGCATCTTCAGAATTTTACTTTTGCCTTGTATAATTAAAATTGCAGCCCCCCCAAAAAATGTTCCAGCACCACCAACTCTCCCAAACAATTAAATCGCTATTGTCTCCTCTGACTCAAGTTTGTGGGCAGGACTCAGTTTACTGGTGAACGCTGGTGCATTCTCTACTTCCTGAAATTGAAACATTCCTAAGGAAGTGGTAACCCAAATTACTTGAATACAAGGTTTAATTTCCTCAATTTATCAAAAGAAACATTTTTTAAAATTCTCTGCTATGGAATGAAAGAATTCTTATTCCATTCAATCGATTTTTCATGAAATATGCAATTTACACTACTAGGTTCAGATCAGAATATGAGACAGTTAGGATGGCAATGCTTCATTACTTCGACACATATATATATGCATATGTTTATGGGTGGCAACAGAGCCTGATTATCATCACTCCAGCATTGGCGACCATGCCTTCAGCAGTCTATGCCCACACTTCATTCGGGAATTCCTTCACTAACCCTCTAGGCCTCTCTATCTCTTTCTCTTTGATTAAATCACCCCTTATAACGCACCACTTTTACCAGTTTCTTTGGTCCTTTGTCCTAATATCTCTTTATGTCGCTCGACTTCAAGCTTTGTCAGTGAATGTGAAGCATCCTGGGATATTTATCTCTGCTGTATAAAAAAATGCAAGCTACTGTATACAGTGAAAAACAAAATTTAATCATTTTATTTTCATGAATGCAACCAGAGGGAAAGGTCACTGTCATCATCTTTACAGATGGGCAAGCGTCTTATTAGAATATAATATTTGTTGGTAATTCAGTGGCCTCAACACATTCACATAGCTTTGGACAATACCTCAAAAAAGAATGGGCTGTGCGTAGCCATGTTACTTTCAAAAATAACTTGGCACAATAGAAACGGCACAGATCAAGTTCAGGCCCCGCAGTGAGACCTTCTCCACTGTCAACCACGGGGGTTGGGGGGGGTGGGTGCTTCTCAATGATGACAATTTTAAATGTACTCACTATCATCACATAAATAAATCCAATTCTGAAGGAGAGTTAGGAGATGGCAACATATTGGTTTCTTCTTCTAGGTTTGCCAGTAGAGTAATGCTATCATTGCCGTCGGGCAATTTCTACATACTTTACCACACCTTAGTCAAGTATGGCTGAGTCAGTCAAAGTGAATGGATATACATTTACCTAAATAGATAAAAAGTGTACTACATGGTAAAGCATAGTGGCCTTGCAAATACATCCCTACAATTTTACAATATAATTCCGTTCCCCCAGCCACACATACAAAATAAGTAGTTGAACACAAATACCATGGCTATTGGTAGGAAAGAACATGCAGACATTCAAACCACTGTCAGATGCTCTTGACCTTTTGCCTAAATTAAGCTTCCTTTTCAGAGACAACATTGTTTTGTTTTTGTATTTTCTAATGATGACAGATATCTAAACCAAGGAATAGAATAAAGATCAACCAGTTGCAGGCAAAACCAAGCATGGGTAAATCTAGAGGCAATATGGAAACCAAGGTCTCTTTCATCCCATTACATTACCTTAACACCAATCTCAGTAAAAAAATGTCTTATCTATTGTTGGAACTTTTAATTTTTCACTTTGTTTATCATTATGGCATTCAGGGCCATTACCAATTTAGTCCAATATATTATGGATCTTCAACTATTGATTGCTCCATCAATCTTCCCAAACTCATTTCATATCAGAACCTCGCAACAGATGTGACTTTCATAGTATCGGACTAATCTGGCTTCCTAAACCAAAACCCAGAATTAAAAAACACAGCACGTTAACTTACCCTACTAACCAATCACCTACCATGCCCTTTAACCTATGTTTGGTTAAAGAAAGTCAATGGTATCAACATTTGAAGCTATCTTGTCTACTTCCTGAAAAATACCTGCCAACTAGTGGGTCGCCAGATTACAGACACCCTCTTTCACTTACGGATCACTATTGAGCACTAAATAGAGAAACCACTTTGCAATGAAGAAGTAAATCTGAAGATGCTAGAAATCATGGGATGTTCAACAAGAATAATGGCACGGTATTGCCACTAAGAACAAGCGTGGTCAGTATGGGGGGGTCACATATTCATGGCGTAGCAGTGACTCCATTAGGTGCAGGCTGTCATGATATTCAGGTAAACATCATGGTGCAAACATACATACATACCAATGGACAGATCAACGGACCAATCAATACACACACAACACCACAGCCAATCACAGGCAAGAGCATACACACTAAAAAACGGGGAATACGACACTACCCGTTCATTCCAGCAGGAGACAGCTCAGGGCACAGAGCTCACAGCAAGCCACTCAGACATCCACCATGTGCTGAGTGCCACTCCAAGATAGTATTAGGGATAGGTCCACAGATTCAAGGGTAATGAACGAACCACAGTAACCAGTCTACCATTGTAAATATTGTTAGTAATAAAACTGAGTTGTACCATCCGCAACCGTGTTGGTTCGTCTGTGTAGCAGAGCACCCAACACGACACAGGCCATACCTATACGTCGTGGCAAGATAAACTGGAAGCTTCTTAATAATGTTTTGGTCCAGAAATCCTAATACCCTGGAACATGAACTGTGTGTTTGCTTGTGGTGTACGACAGAGTAAGGAATATCAGTTAAACTACCAAGTAATGAACCACACTTACAGTTCAGTGGCTTTGGCGTATAGGCTTCAGTGATTCATAGGGAATTTGAGCAACAGAATAGAAATAAATGCTTACACATAAAATTAATCCAAGGTGAGAAAATAAAACAGAATCAAAGAAATGTAACAAAGTAGGGAGAAAAGAAAAGGAGGAATAACTAGGAAGAGAGATAGCAAAAAAAAGGTATGTCTCACATTCTAGTACAAAATTGGTTATGTCATTATTTATTCCTGGCCAATATACAGCCTGTCTCACTCGGCGTTTGTACTTTTCAATTCCTAAATGACCTTCTTGAACCTTCTGGAGTAACATGGGTCTTAGTGTCATAGGAATAACAATACGATCGAGACGAAGTAGAAACCCATCTACAACAGTGAGGTCAGATTGAATGTTTCTGAATTTAGAACAATGTCCTTTCAGCCAACCATTTTTCATATGGCTAATGACTCTTTGCAACATTTCATCTTTTTGAGTCTCCTCTCTGATGAGCTTGACTTTTTCATCAGAAACAGGAAGAGTTTCAGCTAAAAATTGAACTTGAGCTTCAATTAATTGAACTATCTCAGGTTGTTGTTCATCTGTGTCTGTAGCACGAGACAATGCATCGACACTCACTCTACTCACTCTTCCAACTTCTCCCATCGGGCAGGAGATACAAAAGTCTGAGAACACGCACGAACAGACTCAAAAACAGCTTCCTCCCCACTGTTACCAGACTCCTAAACAACCCTCTTATGGACTGACCTGATTAACACTGCACCCCTGTATGCTTCACCCGTTGCCAATGTTATCTAGTTACATTGTGTACCTTGGGTTGCCCTATTATGTATTTTCTTTTATTACCTTTTCTTTTCATGTACTTAATGATCAGTTGAGCTGCTCGCAGAAAAATACTTTTCATTGTACCTTGGTACACATGACAATAAACAAATCCAATAAGATCTTTACCTGGAGTGTAGACCAGTTGAAAGTCGTACCTTCATGGTTTAATGAGAATTTGTTGCAGTCTTGGAGTCATATCATTCAAATCTTTCTGAATGGTGTGAACTAATGGTCGGTGATTTGTTTCGACTGTGAACATTGAAAGTCCATAGACGTTAGACGTAGTCATGGAATTTTTGTATTCCGTAAGCAAGCCTAAACACTCTTACTCGATCTGAGCATAGCATTGCTCTGTGGTGGTCATAGATCTAGATGCATATGAAATTGGCGTCCAAAAAGTATCATCATTCCTTTGAAGTAGGACAGCCCCAATTCCATTTTGACTTGCATCTGTGGAAATCTTAGTTTCCCGCCCAGGGTCAAAGAAGGAAAGGACAGGTGCGGTAGTCAATGCTGACTTGAGATGTAGCCATTCTTTGCTGTGCTCTGCAGTCCATCAGAATAATGTGTTCTTCTTAATGAGGTTATGCAAAGCTGTTGTTCATGAAGCTAGGTTGGGGATAAATTTTCCTTGGAAATTTACTGCACCAAGGAATCTCAAAACTACTTTTTGTCTTCTGGGACTGTTATCTTCTGAAGGGCAGCAATTTTATCATTGTCTGGTTGCACACCATGTTCTGAGATTTGACCACCCAGAAATGTTAACGTTCAGATACCAAAGTTGCACTTAGATTGATTTAGCTTCAATCTGAATTTGTGTATTCTCTGCAACACTTACACGTGTCTTGCATTATGTACTTCACAAGTAGATGAACATATTATAATGTCATCAACATACACCCAAACTCTATCTATGCCTTCTGTTATCTGTTCCATGGCACGATGAAGATGCTGAGATTATGCCAAATGGCATTCTGTTAAAACAGTAACGACCAAACGGTGTGTTGAATGTACACAATTGTTTGCTTATGTCATCCAGTTGCATTTGCCAAAAACCTCTGGAAGCTTCTAGTTTAGAGAATATCTTGGCATTAGCCATCTCACTTGTAATCTCTTCACATTTTGGTATAGGATAGTGTTCACGTCTGATGTTCTTATTCAGATCGTTCGGATCAATACACATCCTTAACACACCATCGAGCTGACCCAATCTATCGGTTCTGTGATTTTGAAAATGATTCCAAGGTGCTGCATATGTTCCAGTTCTTGCTTGAGATGGTCACGTAATGGAGCATGAACTCTTCTTGGAGGGTGTACCACTGGTTTGGCATTCGCTTTCAGTTGAATCTTGTATTGAAAAGGAAGAGTACCCATACCTTCAAATACCAGAGGAAATTTAGTGAGGGATGCTTTCAATATCTTCCTGCACTGGTGGAAGAGGTTTGCTGGTGCTGTAGATTCGTTTCACAAAATGGAAATCCTAACAGGCTTGTGCACCTAGTAGTGAAGATCTATTGGCTTCAACAATCTCAAACCGCAAGGATATCACCGTGTCGTTGTTGTCACTAAGAGGTGGCATGACCTTAACGAAAGTGGGGGGTTTGGTGAAGTCCGAAAATAGGGGATCTGAATGTGTATACCGGAGTGCGGTAGGCTTTCCTCCGCCATTTCCTAAGTCTTAGTGTCTGAACGACACTGCAGAGTATTGCAATTACTAATAGTGCAACTGCAACGTAGGAAAGGGAATACCAAGTAATTAACTTGTCACACCAGGTTGGTGTATCGGTTGCTATCTCTGGGTAAAGTGTGTGGCAGGGATGGGAAACATTTACGGCCTGTGTGGTAGGGGTCAGGGGGATCGTGTCCGCGTGCAACTGTAGGGATCCCGTGAAGATCCAAATGTAGACCATGATGGCTGTCTTCATGCTCTCTTCTTTCTTCCTTAGTCTTCCTCAGGCTTCTGTGGTTCTGGATTTCTGTGGACACAAGCATAATACCTGTTATTATTTTGTTTAAGATCTCGTATGTCTGTCTGTCCTTTTATGCCAATTACCCATTATAATTGGTCACCATCTGTGACTTCCTCATTTTGTTTTTTTAAACCAAATATTTGTGACAAGACATCCAAGAAGAAAATACTGACACAGCGCGAGCAGTCTCGCAGCCTGTGTGGACGATACAGTGAATGTACCATCCCAGTGTTTGAGGATGTAAATAGCATATGGAAAGCAACCTAAGGGTCGCTGTAAAACAAACAAAAGAGTTTTGAACTAAAAGTTCCAAATGGGGTGCGTATGGGCCGCGGCGGGTAAGAATGGGTGGAATCCCCGGGTAGGACGGTGCCCAGTGCTGTATGTGCATTACCCGAACGTAACTGACCAGATGGGGGTCCTCAGGCAGGGTGGGGATTAGTGCCGTTACTCCACTGCCTGAGTGACCGGGCAAGAATGGTAAGAATTTGTGATCGTCGTGGGGGTTGCCTTTTGTGGCTACCTTCAAAACAGAAGAGTAGTTATGATCGGTTATCTGCTGACAAACTAGTTCCTTTAACTGCCAGTGGGCGTTAAAAGAGTGGTGGCGTGGGGCCATGAAAACGTTAAGTGGACCAACAACATTCAACATTTACAGTAACAAACATTTAACGTAACACACAAGTATTACAAAAATTGTGCAAGTTCCATCAGAAAGGACATCGTAAATCTCCATCGGTTCCTTTTTTACCATCATCTGGACACCTCATTGTTCAGTCGCGAACAGATTCGCAAAGGGGTTCATTTGGTGGGAGTCAGATTCTAAGTCATCATCTTCTCCCGGTTGTCATACTCGTGACTGGAGTAGCTGTGCCAAAGCTGCTTGGGGCGAATTGGGGTCCATCTCATCATTCCGGATGAGTCTGAACGAATTATCTCGGTGCCAGTGTTTTGTGTCGAGGTTGGAGCTGCAAGGGGGCAATCCATAATCGTCGGGCGGTGGGTCCGGATCAGGGGTTTTAATGTACGCGATCTCAAAGGGGTCGCTGGAATCGTGTTTGGAGTCGCTGGGAGTGGGGCCTGGTGCAGGGGTGTAATCGTGGTGTGGTGTGCTGGGGCTGTCGCTATCGCTATCACTGCCGCTGTCGCTGAGGAAGGTTGGAGGAAGGGAGAGGCGGAGTCGTGCCTCTGGGGGTGGAGTCAAAGTAGTGTCTGAGGATGGGCTGGACAGGTTGGGGGAGTGTAGGAATAGGTCGTTCATGGGTGGGGCGTGTTCATCTGCTGTTGCAAGTGAGATGTGGCATGAATGGTTGTTCTGCGAGCCACAGACCTTAGGCTGGTTTATGTGGAACCACGCAGACTTGCCATTAGGATAGGTGATTTTGTATACAGAGGGGCTGACTTTATCCGAGATGGAGTACGGTCCTGCAAATTTGAGGGAAAGGAATGAACTGGGGTTGTATAGGGATAGCATGACTTGCTGCCCTACTACAAATTCTGTGGCGTGTACTGTCTTATCAAAGCAAATTTTGCTTTGCTTCTTGCGTGTCCCAAGTCTAACAGCTGCTGCAAGCTGGGCTGCTTTTACATTCTCTATAATCTGTTGAACTGCTTTCTCATGGGTAAGGGTGGTGACTGTGGGGCTGGCCAAATTCAGTCCTAACAAATATTCATGGGTCGTCCGGTCATGAGGATATGGGGGGTGTATCCTGTCGACGTGGATACTGTGTTTCTTATGAACATCAGTGCAAATGGGAGAACTGTGTCCCAGGTGCTATTGTGTTGTTGTACCATTTTTCTGAGGGTTGTTTTTAAAGTCCTATTCATTCTTTCTACTATGCCACTTGACTGGGGGTGGTATGCAATGTGGAATTTTTGTTTGATTCCGAAAATTGTAAGGACGCTTTTCATCACTTGTCCTGTAAAATGGGAGCCTTGGTTGAACTCTATGCTGAGTGGAAGTCCCCATCTTGTAAAGATGTGCTGAGTGAGGATCTTGGCTGTTGCTTTAGCCATGTTTGTTCTGGATGGAAAAGCTTCCACCCATTTTGTGAAGGTGTCGATGACCACCAACACATACTTGAAACCATTCCTGCAGAGAAGTAGGGGTAGAGGTCCTATGTTTCAAGTTTGCAAGTTTGTCCCGGGGCCATTAACGGGGTGGGTGGGGCTAAGATGACATTTTCTTGCATATCTGTCCGGATTGTTTTGGCACAGATTAAACAGTTCTCAATGTAGTGCGTTACATTGGCTTTTAAATCGGACCACTAGCAGAGAGGTCTGAGGTGGGCTAGGGTAGCTTCTATGCCTTGATGTCCATGGTTGTTATGGAATTGGCAAATAACCTGATTCCTGTCCTGGCTGGGGACTGCATAAATTCCTTCTTTTAAAATCACACCGTCATGTGTTGTTAACGCGTTCTTGTATTTATCATGGGGGCTGGGAGGTTGCCTTTTAAAACTTCCCTGAGCTGTGCATCTTCTTTTTGGGCCTTTGCTAAATCCTGAATGTTGATCTGTGAGACCTGAACCGCGTGTACTGGGGAGCTCTTGGTGGGGTTCCAAAAGTGACCGTGTCTGGAACCTGCCTTTGCTAGGGCATCTGCCTTAACATTACCGGGGGGGGGAAGAACGATGGTGGCTACGAACTTTAATAATGCTATATTTCCGATCTCTTGCTGTCTTTAGGATATGCTGGAGTAATGGGGCTGAGGGTAGGGGTAGGAATTTGGTCAAACTGTTACAGACCTATAAACTGTCGGAATATATGTTTGCTGGGGTCGGGAACGAGTCGGGGTGCTGTACAATATACGCTACGGCTGCTAGTTCTGCTGCCTGTGAGCCTAAATGTCCTGGCAATTTTAACGATATTTGTTCTAGCGCGCGTCCCTGCGCGTCCTCTACATAAATACCACAACCGGTAATCCTTTTTCCATTTAAAACTGTGGAGGAGCCATCCACATAAATCCTAAGGGATGCACCAATGTCTGTGGGCTGGGGTCTCTGGGGTGTCGTTCCTGGTTTTGGGGGAGCTGACTTTGAACAAAGGGGCCTGTGTTGTGTTTTGTGGTCATTATTTCACACTCATGTGGGGTGCCTGCATAGTGTAAATTATCGGCGAGGAAAGTGTGGGTTTTTGTCCTCTTCACTGTAATGTCCCGTCCCTGTAAGAGGAGGATCCATCAGGCTGCGCGCATTTGGCTGACTGTGCCGTACTTAGGTTTACCATCAAGTAGGAGTTGTGTTGGGGTGTGCTCGGCAAAGTATTGTACTGCCCTAAAAACTGCGAGCAAGTGCCTTTCGCAGGCAGAAAATCCTTGCTCCACTGGATCAAGTACTCGTGAGGCATATGCCACGGGGCCTAATCGATCATGTCTTTCTTGGAGGACGAAAGGGTTCGGAGGTGGTTGCAACTTCAATTGCGTACGGGGAGAGTGGATCTGGGACCTGTAACGCAGGGGCTGTGCTGAGGGCTCGTTTTAATGCATCCACGGCATCCATTTGCTGTGGAAGCCATTCCCAAGGTGCTTGCTTCTTGAGAAGGTCGGACGGGGGGCTGCCTTTGTGGCAAAATCGTCGATGTGATTCCTACAGTAGCCAGCCAGTCCTAGAAATGACCGGAGGGCTGTGACATTATGGGGCAGGGGTAATTTGATGATCAAGTCGATTCGTTTCTGCTCGATCTCGCGTTTGCCATGTGTGATCACTGTTCCTAAGTAAATCACTTTTTCCTGTAAAATCTGGGTCTTTTTGGGGTTCATTTTACAGCAAATTTGTTGAAGGAGTCCTAATAGTTTGCCAGCTGTCGGTGGAAAATGGAAGGGGAGTTGTGGAAGCCTTGTGCAAGGCACGTCCACGTATATTGCGGTCCCTGGCACGCTTTATCCAATGGAATGGACCAAAAGCCGTTGCTAATGTCCAAAACCGAAAGAAACTTTGACTGTAGTCCCCGTTTGAGCATTGTCTCGGGACTCGTGGCTACTGGGGTTACTTTGTTTAGTTCCCGGTAATCAATAGTCGCCATGATCCATCGGGTTTCCTGACGGGCCAAATTGGGGCACTGTTCGTGGAGGCTACTGATCGGAGTACGCCTTGGTCAAGCAAATGCTGTATCACCTTTGCGATTTCTCCCTCTGCTTCTTGGGGAAAACCGTACTGCTTTTGGGGTCTGGAGTCGGGACCTGTAATGTTCACCAAGCCAGCGATCTAGCCACAGTCGTGTTTGTGCTGTGCAAATGCTGTTTTGTGTCGCTGCAGGACTTCCCTAACTTCTTTATTCTGACTAATGGCTCGGGGGTCGAACCAAAAGTCTCCTACTGCGCTAATTCTATTTTCATAGTCTCCAACTGTGAGCATGGCGGGGGCTCGTGCTGCCTTTGCCATTCTCCACACACATTTGTTTACTGGATCGAATGATAGATTGTGGGAGCTCATAATATCGATACCTAAAATATGTTCGGCTGTCTGGGATAGATCAACTAGAACTACGGGGTGTTTAGTTTTAATGTTCCCTATCTGAATCGCGACAGGGGCTGTGATGTGTCCCTGCTGTAAGTGCCCTGTAAAACCGCTGAGAGTAATGGTGTCTGTGGTGGGCCATGTGTCTCGCTGAAACATTGTGAAGGAGTTTAGCGTGGTGCAGGACCCTCCTGTGTCCCAAAGAAATTCTACGGGGCATCCCCGGACTGTGCCTGCCACTACCGGCCTTCCGGATTTGTCCCAAAGGGTGTCGCAGACCCAAGTTGGGGAGTCTGAAGGTGCCTGTCTGCTGGTTTCGCTGCAGCTTCTGGGGCGCATTGCACTCTCGTGCGTAGTGTCCTAATTAGCCGCAATTATAACACTCCTGGGATTTAGTTTGCTGTGGGCTGTTTCTTCCCTCGTTTACCCATGCGGGGTACTGATGTGTCCTAACTGGATGCATGTCTGCCTGCTCTTCCTCTGCTCTACCATAAGCTGATTTACCTTGAACGGACTGTTCCCAAGCACGGGACAATCTCTTTAAAACCCATTTCTCATTGTGGGCCTCGTCTGAGGGGTCGTAATTTGCGCAAGTTCTCTCTGTCCTGCTTCTGTTGCATGAGAGACTAGGATGCGGGTCCATTTGGCCATATTATCTGGGTTCAAATGGGCGCGGGCTAACTCTCCAAACACCGCTGTAAAATGAATCCACAAGCGTTCAGCAAACGCTGTGGGGTGCTCTGTCTTTTTCTGCCTACATTTGTTTAGGCCTTCTACGGGGTCTCCTTTGTTGTAGCCGATCGCATCAAGGATCGCTGTATGCATTTCTTGGAGGGTGCCTCCTCCTACATTTTGTGGGTCGGGAAGGGATACCACGACAGAGGGGTCGAGGCTCAGAACTGTGAGCTTCACTTGCTCCTTTTCACCGAGGCCGTACATGGTCGCCTGTTGTTTTACCCTTGCAAAGTAATGGTGGGGGTCCGATGTGGGTCGGAACGGTGTAATCTTGTCGCACGCGTCCCTTAATTGAGTGACGGTTAACGGGGTGGTGTATAGAAAATCTGGGTCTCCTTCTGTTGTGGCCCTGCGCTGTGTGGTGACAGGGTTCATAGGATTGTGTTCTGCCTGTGCAGTCGGGGGTGGGGGTGCTTTTCTCTTTTGTGGTTTGTCCTGTGTACATGTTCCATGTACATATCTATGGGCAGTCTCATTTAACTCCTGCCAGTCGGGGCCATTTTCTTGGTCTAATTGTGGTCCAAACGTGTTCTGGAACCCATTTTGGACAGAAAGCAGCGATTGCAGTTCCGCAATTTGCTTCCGGCATTTTGCGTGATCTACCGAGCTCTGCCTTTGTTCCGTCGTGGAAGTGTGGAGTGCTCGTGGGGCTGCTTTTAAATCGTTACACTGTTTCTGTAACTGCTCAACTTGGTGTTCCGTTTCCTCTCTTACCAACACCGTGTGTTGCGTGTCTTGGGAGGCCTTGTCGTATTGCGACTGGAAGCTGCTTAAATGGGCGAGACAAGATTGGTGTCTGGAGTAAAGCCCGTCTTACGTGAATCAGAGTCGGCGTTTGGTTGCTCCCCATCTGGAGTCTGGTCTGTTTTAACTGAGTCAGTGTTGGTTTGTTGATGCTCCCCGTCCGGAGACTTAGCAGGTTCACTGGAGTCAGCTGAGATTTCTTGAAGCTGCACGTCTGGCTTTAGAGTGGTTTCACAGGTCGGCACAACATCGAGGGCCGAAGGGCCTGTACTGCGCTGTAATGTTCTATGTTCTATGGAGTCGGAACATGCAGGAATGCATTGACCTGTGGAGAGGTTCGAGCGAATGAGGGTGGAAGTATCGTGGTGTCACCGGAGTCACCAGTGGTCTCACAGTGATCGCCGAGTGCCTCTGTACACACTAACTGAGGTCTGTCACTTTGCACATCTTGCATGGGAAGTGGGATGCTGTCGTCACTCGTCTCACATACTGTGGGTAGAGCCTCAGTAGCTGCTTGTCGTTCACTTGGGTTGGGTAAATTGTCAGAGTCTTCATCTGGTGGCGCAAACAATGTGGGTGAATTGTCATTGTCTTGCCGTTGTCCTTCATTTGGGCTTGGACTGTCATCGTTGCTTTGTTCTTCACTGTAGCATGATAGACCGTCATGGTCGTCCTGCTGTGCACTGGAGCGTGGTAGACTGTCATAGTCTTCTTGCTGTTTACTTGAGCATGGCAGATTTGCATCGTCTGCCGCTAGTTGGTCAGAGGAGGTTGCTAGACCCTCATGGTCTTGTTCCTGCAAGGACTGCGCGTCGGAGTTTTGCGTTGCTTCTATCGTGGAGGCTGTCCACGAGCTCGCCGCGGAGGCTTGTGACACTGGAATCACATCTTGTGTGTGCAAGGACTGCACTCTGGAGTCTTGCGTTTCTTATATCGTGGAGTCTGGCCACGAGATCGCTGTGGAGGCTTGTGACACTGGAGTCACTTCTTGTTTGTGCAAGGACTGCGGTGTGTAGTCTTGCATGTCTTCTTTCGTAGAGACGGGAACCCTGAGCAGTGTGTGGACCACGCTCTGTGTGGCAGCAGGCCGCTCTTTGTGGGCTTGTACCGCTCTCTGTCTCTTGGTTTCAGGCCGCAGCATAATCCTGCACTCACGATTCGGGATGTCATATCT
The DNA here is from genome assembly GCF_047496885.1 of Scyliorhinus torazame. Lineage (NCBI taxonomy): Eukaryota > Metazoa > Chordata > Chondrichthyes > Carcharhiniformes > Scyliorhinidae > Scyliorhinus > Scyliorhinus torazame. The sequence continues at coordinate 176,790,610 of NC_092707.1, forward strand.
GCTGGGCTGAAGATCCTCAAATCCGAAGAACTCGTCGTCAGGGTCGTCAATGTGCAACATGTCTAGTTGCGGTTCAGATTTGGTACTGGAGTAGCCTCCCAAGGTGAAAGGTTCGTCTGAGTCGTTGTCTTCTAGGACCATATCATCACTGTTTGCGTCAGAGCTGGCATTGGGCCCGCGAGGTCCAGAGAAAATGTAAAGGTCGGTTACGAAGTATTCAAGGTCGGAATCATTGGTTTGGGCGTAGGTAACTGCTTGTTGCAGGGTTCTTCGGAGGTTAATTTCATTTTCTGGTTCAATTTGAGGCATTGTGCTTGTCATTCCAGGTGAAAGAAGGTTGTTTTACGGCTTTAAAATATGTTTTCTTTGTTTTGGGACGTTTCCCCTTTAAATGGGCGTGGTCTGGGGCCTCTGATGTCATGACGCATGTGACAACATATGTTGGAAGCGTTTGTCGCTGTTCCTGTACCGATGGCCGTTTTTGTGATTGCGCATGCGCGGCGTCTCGTGCATACTGTTTTTGAAAACTCACCACTATTCTTAGAAGTCCCCCGATACCAAAAAGGGCCGACATTCTAAATGGTGATCAGGGATTCTCACTCCCCGACTCCGATGCAAGCTTCAGTGGGTGCTATTCAGGTCAAACTATATTTCCAAGTTATCCCCTGGTATCACCCATACCTTCACCGAAGATTTCATCTACTTACCACTTAGTAGCATCGATCCTGGGTCCCGCATGGCTAAGTAAGTAAAGTAGACTAATAACCACTGTTTCAGGTTAAAACTTTTAAGTTATTTTATTATTATATATTTTTTTTCTCTTTTTAAAAGATGCAATCACTGTCTTTACAGAAAGGAAAAAGATCTTGCTTCTGGATCCTTCTGGTTGGTTGAAGGGACCTTCAGGCCCAACTTGACAATCAATCTTCTTTAAAGTCTCGTCTTCTTTAGATGTATCAGCTATTTTAGCTCGGCTGCTTTGCTCTGACTCTTTCCCATGACCGAGTCTGCTTCTCCCTCTCTCTCTCTCTCTGAGCTCTGGTTGTCGTTCTGAATCTGATAGTTCCTGCCCTGGTCTCGAGGTTTATATTTGCTTTCTAACAATTAAGTTTTTTGATGTTATTGTAAAGTAACTCTTATTTTCTTTGATTGTAAAAAGGAACTTTGATCTAAACCTTTTAATCCAACTAAGTATACATTTTGACATGACTTCATCTCATAGATCTGATTACATTGTTTCCTTTGTGATGTTCAAAATGCTTTGTTTTCAAGAGGTGTTACTTTTAATTCCTGTCATTTCTATAGTTTTATTTTCCAATTGTGTCCTCAGCTCAATTTTGACTTTGATTTTGGCTTTGAATTATGTTTCTCGTAGACTGATAGCCTCCAGTTTTCTTTAATTTACCTGGTATTAGCAAATTTTCACACTTCGAATTATCACAAAATTCAACTGAACCTCATCCATTCTTTTCCAGATTCTTACTAAGATAGTTACTTTCAATGAAGGTGTGAGCCATTGTCTTTGGCTTCATTCAAAATCCTGTTTGTCTTGTTTGCTTGACCAAGGATATCTGCATTTTACAATCCTTCCCTGGTAGCTGCTGTTAACCCTTTGTGGGATCTTTCCCTACATTCTCTCATGTTTCTCTCAGGCCAGATATTGCCAGACTTCCATGTTTCAAATGACACATCTTTTCATATTATCAATTACAATACGCAAACGGACCTTCCCGTTCTGTGCGCTTCTCGCGCAACTGCGCAAGTGCAGTCCCTTTAGAAAGATGGCTGCCGATCAAATCTGTTCTCTACTCCGGGATCTTGGTCTCGTGGTGAGTACTGGTGCTTCTCTTACCTTTTCTTGCTGGTTGGAGTGTGTTTTCCTCACAATATTTGCCGAATTTGTCCAGGACTGCCTGGAAGTCGCTCCTGTTTTGCCCCTTGGAGAACTTGAATTTTTAAAAGATTTCTTCTGCTCTGGCACCAGCGATGGTGAGGAGAAGCTATGTCTTTTCAGCATTGGCCACGTCTTCTAGTTCGGCTGCTACCAGGAAGATTTCAAACATTTGCCGGAATACCCGCCAGTTTTCGCGGAGATCGCCGTGGCACTGGAGCTGCTGCGGAACCCGGATCTCGAACATCTTGCCTGGGTATTGTTGCTGGTTGTCACTGTATGCTGAGGTATGGCTATCTGGATTGAAACAGTTCAGTCCTGGTACCATGATTTGTTATGTTGTAGGTGTAACATAAGCGGCTTCCTTGTGGTGCACTTGACAAAGGAAGGTTCAGACGTGGAGATAACTTCAACACGTTTATTAAACTATTTGCACTTCCATTACTCGGGTTCGACACTACTGCTAATCCTACTATAGCTACCCAGACTGACTAACCAATTGCTGCAATCCACGTGGTGGGTGTGATATTGAATCAACCCTGTGTCTCTACTCACTGACTGTCTCCACTGGAAAGAGTCAGATCATGTGTGTGGTGTCCTTTATATATGGGTTGGTGTAATGCCCTCCTGTGGTGGTGTCACCTCTGTGTGTATCATGAATGTCCATTGGTCGTGTCCTATCTAATTGATCTATTAGTTGAATGTGTGTGTGTGATGTTTCTGGTGCTCCCTCTGGTGTCTTGCTAGCCTACATGCATTTACATTGATGCACATCACCACAGGAACAATGGCCGTTGTTCGGATCTGAGGTTGTTGGGTTCGAAGTGGTACAGGAGAACAGCTAAGGTCGTCCGTCTGGTAGCGAGCGTTGACCTTGGCCTTACTTGCTTCTGGTGCAGCTGGTGGACGGGTCTCTCTGCTTTGAGAGCCAAATCCAAGAGAGCGATTCTCGTGGGGGTTCCTTCTTATACCCGGAGGGGCTTCGCGCACTTTTAGGCGGGCCTTAAACTTGGCCCCAATTAATTGGGCCGCTTCTCGATCACTGGTATTGATCTTGACCAATAAAGGGGTGGGTGCCCTGATGGCTGGGTGTGTCTTTGGTGGCCGTTGGCCTTGCTTTGTTTGTGATTTCGGTTGGAGAACTGGCGCCAGGATGTCTGAAACAGTATCGGTTGCTTGAGTGTCTTTCCTTTGTTCCCGGAGATGGGCCATCAGTATGTTAATTGACCTCTAGTTTCAATTCCGTCTGGGAGCTGTTTCTCCAATATGCATACAGGCTCTGTGCCTGCTTGTTTTCCTAACATTGTCCAGAGTTCCCTACATTTATGTTCTATGTTCTTTGCGAGCGTCCATTTTGTATTCTGGAAGTGGCCATCCCAGATGGCTACAGTAGTGCTAACTAAATTAATAAACGTGAGCTCAACAGCCAATTTGACTTTATAAGATTCACTTATACCAGCCTCCCCGCACAGGCGCCGGGATGTGGCGACTAGGGGCTTTTCACAGTAACTTCATTTGAAGCCTACTTGTGACAATAAGCAATTTTCATTTTCATTATAGAATCAGAGAATAGCACAGAACAGAAAGCTATTAGGTTTATGGCAGCTCTTTTGAAGAGCAAACAAATTAGTCCAATTTACCTGCTCTTTTCCCATATTCAATTTTATATTTTTTAAGCATTCCTCTATTTCCCTATTTCAAGCTACAGATTAATTAGTAGACACCTCTCCAGCCTGTGCATTCCAGATCCTACTAACTACTTGTTAGTCTGTGAGGCAACCTCAAATTTGGGGAAATGAAACAGACTCGTCATTAGTTACAGATTTGTATGTTTGTATCAAATTGCAAAGTACTTTTAAAAACCCTAATAAAAACTGGGAAGGATAGATTTCCTTTATTGGTAAAACTTTCCTCATTTTAGCAGGGAACATTCTCCACACCTCGCAGGAATCCCTAATACTATTTATCTTGAGTAGCCATGTTGTTGATATGTAGATGGTGTTCATAAACTCTGTCAACATGTTCACAGACTCTATTAAAAAACAGGTTGGTGTACCTGAGCATCGACTGTCTCACATGTGCTCCTTGAATCTGACTGCTTTCCAGGATCTAATATTTTGGTAATGTAATAGCACTCTCATGTGACCATTTTTATATGTATATATTTATAATCAAACCAGAATAAACGAGTTTTGGAAACTTTGGACTCCATGTGCTGCACACAGTCTCTTTTCTGTCATGCAAAGAGGGGGGCAATGAGGTGGGATTGTGAATGCGCCTAGCCAAACAAATTTGGATGAAAGCGGCTCCAAGTCTAGGGGCGCACGATGGCACGGTGGTTAGCTCTGCTGCCTCACGGCGCCGAGGTCCCAGGTTCGATCCAGGCTCTGGGTCACTGTCCGTGTGGAGTTTGCACATTCTCCCCGTGTTTGCTTGGGTTTCACCCTGGTGGCATTGCCAGGGTACCCAAGAGGCACTGTCAGGGTGGCAGTGCCAAGATGCCAGGCTGGCACCCAGGGGCCTCTGATCACCTGGGAGACCCCCAGGTGCTATTTTGTGTGGTCTCCATTTGTGGGGACCAGTACTGAACAGCGCCCGGCTGGGGTATCCTCAGTGAGGCCAGCAGATGCCAAGCGACTGTTAGATCTGGCGCATGTATGGCTAAATGGGTTCTTAAACTCCCTTAGCCATGCACAACTAGGTCCAGCCCATTGTGGGCGGGATCCAGATCTGGTTTGGTTAGATCTCACGAGGTAAAACTGCCATCAGGACGCCCGTGGAGGCCTCTCCCGGGATCTACCAGCCACGTCTCACCCCGGGTCTGGCGCGACGCAACTGTTAGATTGCATACACTGACTTTGATAACTTCATTCCTTCGCAGGTTTTCAAAAATGCAGATGAGTTACAGCAAAACAGGAAGCATGGGACTACGGTATAACAGTAGTTTATTGTTTAACTGAAATGAACAAAATAACTTCTCTTACCAGGTGTCCAACTGGTCATCCAGATGAAACATGTGATTTCTTTGCTCACAGGCCAAAATGAACTCAGAACCTTCAAAAACAAAACCAACAGGGAGAGTGTCCAAAGTTCAATGACCTCCCAATTTTCCCAAAAGCATGTTCCTACACCACAGGGTGGAATTCTCCATAGCCCGACGCTGAAATTGGGATTGGCAATCGGAGAATGGCTACCGACGCAGGATTCGGGGCAGCCGCCGGTTTGACACCGGTTCACGATGCTCTGACCCCTCCAAATCAGCATCATCGGGACGTGCGTCGCACGCAGTCGCAACACCGTTGGCAAGTCATCAGCCGGCCCACCCACGATGCTCTACCCCCGATGGGCCGAGTACCAGATGGCGCGGGTCTAGTGTGGTCCCAGCGGTCGGGGGTAGGCTGACATGCCAGTTGCGGACATTGTCCAGTGCCGCCACACTCAGCCAGGATCTGTGCAGCTAGGGCTGGGGGGAGAGCTGGGGGTGGCCCGGGGGTGGGCGGGTATGCGATCCAGCATGGCCGGCACCATGTTTTTCGGCGCGACCGTGCAGCTTGTCAGCCCTGCGCATGTGCGGCCCAGGCAATTCTCCAGCCATTTACCGTGCGATCCGCGGGTATTTAAGGCGGGCCGGTGCTAGCCTTTCCTTCCCACCCACACCGTTCCTTCCCACCCAGATTGGTATCATCAGTAAACTTTAATGCATTACTCTCTGACTCTTCATCAAAGTCATTAAGATAGATTGTAAACAGCGGGGACCCCAGCACTAATCCTTGCAGCATTCCACTATTCACTGCCTGCCAACTTGAAAAAACCCTATTTAACCCACTCTCTGCTTTATGTCTGTTAAGCAATCCTCTATCCATGTAAAAAAATCACTCAAAACTCCATGAGTCCATAACTTGCCTTTTAACCATTTGTGTGCCACTATATCGAATGCCTTTTGGAAATCCAGGTATACCATAAATATTGTTTTCTATTTTGCTACCCTATTAGTTACATCCTTAGAAAAAATCATTATTAAACAAGGTTTCTTTTTAGAAAAATCATATTAACTTGATCTAATCGTACTGACTTGTTCCAATCATACTTTACTTTTCAAAATGCATTGATAAGATTTTCTTGATAATAGATTCCAGCATTTTCCCAACAACAAATGTTAAGCTAACTGACCTGTATTTCATTATTTTTTTCCCTCCCTTCTTTCTGGAAAAACGTTGCAACATTTGGCTACTTACCGCTGAGTGGGACTGTTCTAAATCTAAGGAATTTTGGAAAATCATAGCCAGCACATCTATTATATCTGCCAAAGCTGTCTTACGCAGAATCGCGGGGCAGAAACTTATAGCCAAGTTCCGCACACATGAGTACGGCCTCAACCGGGACCTTGGATTCATGTCGCATTACATTCACCCCCCCACTACCTGGCCTGGGTTTGCAAAATCCTACTAACTGTCCTGCCTTGAGACAATTCACACCTCTTTAACCTGTGATTGTCCCTCTCTCCAGTTGCTCCGTCTGGACCAGTAAAGAGTTAATTACCTGCAAAGACTCGCATTTAAAGTGCCGTCTTGCATCATTGACTGTGTCTATATATATGTTTCTGGAACCCACCTCTTCATTCACCTGAGGAAGGAGCTGTGCTCCGAAAACTAGTGTTTCTAAACAAACCTGTTGGACTTTAACCTGTCCCCCCCAAACCCACAGCAGGCAACTCTGGCCCAGTTGCAAGGACTCACAAAATGCCAGCTTGACACATTGGTAGCACCAACCTGGCAGCACCCCTTCCGGTTGGCAGGGCCACCTGGGCATATTGGCATTGTCAGACTAGCACCCAGGTGGCACTGCCAGGGTGTCAGGCTGGCACTGTCAGGAGTACCCAGGTGGCGCCAGCAGTGCCAGGGCACCACCCATCCAAAGGGCATGCAGCTAGGGGCCTCCAATCCCCTTGGAGACACCCACGAGTGCTGTTCCATCTGATCCCTGTTTCTGGGGACCAGTACCAAACAGCACTCGGCCAAGGTCCACAAGGCAAAGGGAATGAATCCCAAAGCCTTAGTTACCTTGGGAATCTGCACATTAGAGTAAGGCTTACTGCCTCGCTCTAATATGCAGATTTGTCAAAATCTATCCTGCCCATTGTGGGCGGGATTCCCCTTGCAATGCAATCTCGCAAGGCATTGTGAACCGGGTAGATCCCAGGAGTGGGGTCTCCCGGCTTTCAATGGCCACGCTGCGCCACGGCGAGCTGCCTTTCCGGCGCAGCGTGGCTGGAAGATCACACCCCAGAAGTCTTAAAGATGGCTACCAATAGTCACCTGACCGTTTTCACTACAATGTAGTCAAGCATCCAGAAAGCTCCAAGTGGATTGCAGATAACATATCCAAACATGTGAAGACATTTGAAATTCAAGTTTGCATTTCCACCAGGGTAAGTAGAAACACATTGTGACTTCCCTGTAAGCAATAATAATAATCACTTATTGTCACATGTAGGCTCCAATGAAGTTACTGTGAAAAGCCCCTAAGTCACCACATTCCGGCACCTGTTAAGGGAGGCCGGTATAGGAATTGAACCCGCGCTGCTGGCCTTGTTCTGCATTACAAGTCAGCTGTTTAACCCACTGTGCTAAACCAGCCCCAAGTGTGAATAGCTCTGTTACACTTCTCAAACCTCGAAGAATGGGAACCATTGAAATTAATGAATGAGACCCTTAAAAGGCTAATTACCTTGGTTTAAAAAATAGAATGAATGGGCCTATGCCCTGCAAACTGACCCAATATGGAACATGGAAGGATGGTTTGACAGTTTGGGATTGCAGCAATTTTAAGATTTGGGACTGTAGGATCCAGGCAAAAGACCACCAGGAAACAATATTGGATATGGAACAAAAAGATTTAATATACAATGACAAGTTACATTCACCGCTCCCCGAAGGGTCTCCCGCACCAATCCACACCTGGGTCCGGATATTTTATGCCCACAGAGCTTCCTGGTATATTGTTTAGCTTCACCTCCTCATTGGGGAAAATTGTATTCAGGTGAGGCCATGGGGAACGGAATGGTCCAGACCCTGTGACCTCCATGCAGGAACCATGTAAAGTTTGACTGCAAACTGCCATCTGGTGTGCAGAACCTTCTTGAATAGCAGAAGACACATTGAAACAGAAACTGCTTCTCAACAGAGAGAGACTGAGGAAGGTTTGCAGAAACAGCTGTTGGACAGCTGTACTAAATCAGGCCCCAAGCCCCACCACCTGAACAACCATATAAGCGAAAATCGGAACACTCACTCACTCCCAGAACCTGTTCTGCTTGTTGAGTCCAGTTGCAAGGGCAAACTTCAACTCTTTGACTACAGAAGCCATCGCAGCTACGAAACGAAATGCCAAGATTCAACCCCTGCACTTCGGAAAGAAGGAATATAATAGTGATATCGCTCAGAGAGTAACCTGAAATCTTACCTTTAGTGTATTTTTATCTTTAACTAATTTTAATATGTATATTTGTATTTTAGTTAATAACTTCATCATGCTTACGTAAGTGACTTTAAGCAGTTGTTTTGGAATAAAATAACCGTTACTTTGTCTGCTGGGTTATTTTTAAATTGAACCATTCGTAAATTAAAAGAGGGCTACATACACACACTCGCACGCTCGTAGCTCACGGACCACTTTCAGGAAATACCTTTTATGTCGTTGTAACACCCAGCCTATATGAAGTTGAAAGTCCATAATTAATACATTTTCTGTGTTTGAATTTCCAATCATTTTGTCTTTAATGCTCTGCCCAACACATTTAGGGACCCTATAAGCTACTCCCACCAGTGTTTTCTGACTCTTGTTATTTGTAATTTCCACCCATACTGATATGATCTTCTGGATCCTTTCTCATTAATGTCCTTATGTCATCTTTTACAATCGGGGCTACCCTCCACTTTTGTCATTCTGGAATATTTCTTTCCCAATCTTGACCACCTTGTAACCATATCACATAAATGGCGATTAGATCTAAATCTCAGTTTGTACACTAGTTCATCCACCTTATTGCAGCTGCTTCACGCATTCAGATAAAATAACTTTTAATTTCAATTTTTTGGGGTGGGGGCGGCACAGTGGCGCAGTGGTTAGCACTGCTGCCTCACGGCGCTGAGGACCCGGATTCGATCCCGGCCCCGGGTCACTGTCCGTGTGGAGTTTGCACATTCTCCCCTATCTGCATGGGTCTCACCCCCACAAGACAAAAAGATATGCAGGGTAGGTGGATTGGCCACGCTAAATTGCCACTTAATTGGGAAAAAAAGAATTGGGTAACTCAAAATTTATTTTTAACAATTCATTTTTTTAAACTTCTGTTCCCTGCAGTGACCTTCTTTGCCAACATACAACTTTTGTTAGGCTCTATCCCTTCCCTTCCTGTCCCACTCTACTCGTCTTTATTCACATTATCTCAGCATTTCTCTTTGCATTTCTAAATACCCCTTCACGCAAACACCACCCTCCCACAATGACCCCCCCCCCACCCCGTTCAGTTAAATCCCCATTCATAGCCTTAGTTATACAATTGGCCAGAGCACTAGTCCCAGCTCTCCCTGACTAACACCTTGGGCTGGATCTCTGCCGGCGGGATGCTCCATTTTGCCGACAGCCCGGGGGTTCCCTGACGGCGTGGTGCTGCCCCACAATGGGAAACCCCATTGACCGGCCGGCGTAATGGAGCATCCCGCCGGCGGGGTGAAATAAAAATGTGGCGCGGCGGGGTTGTGTTCCAATGGTATATAGTGACGCATATCACAGACTCTCTGCATATCTGTCTCAATACATGAACTGTGGCTGGAAAATAGTGACTTTGTGTTGATCTTTAAATCTTAAAGATACTAACTGTATTTTACAACAAATTTCTAATAAGTTGTTCAGCCTTTACTTAAATTTGACTGCAACGTTTGAGAAATTAATTTGTACATCAAGTTAACTTATTTTTTCAAATGTGTAAACATTGATGTTGTTCCGGGAGTAGATGAGCTTTTGTTGTTGCTCAACAGTGCCACCTGCAGAGCTTTGTCACTTTCGATTTAAAAAAAAATTCAATTTATAAATGTTACTCTTCATGGTGGAAATTTGAAGTGGAATCAACAAATGCTGAAGACACATAGAACATGGAACATGGAACATGGAACATAGAAAATACAGCACAGAACAGACCCTTCAGCCCACGATGTTGTGCCGAACCTTTGTCCTAGATTAATCATAGATTATCATTGAATTTACAGTGCAGAAGGAGGCCATTCGGCCCTTTGAGTCTGCACCTGCTCTTGGAAAGAGCACCCTACCCAAACTCAACACCTCCACCCAACACCAAGGGCAATTTGGACATTAAGGGCAATTTATCATGGCCAATCCACCTAACCCGCACATTTTTGAATTGTGGGAGGAAACCGGAGCACCCGGAGGAAACCCATGCAGACACGGGGAGGACGTGCAGACTCCGCACAGACAGTGACCCAAGCCGGAATCGAACCTGGGACCCTGGAGCTGTGAAGCAATTGTGCTATCCACAATGCTACCGTGCTGCCCTTGAGAACAAACTAATCTACACTATATAATTTTACCGTAATCCATGTACCTATCCAATAGCTGCTTGAAGGTCCCTAATGTTTCCGACTCAACTACTTCCACAGGCAGTGCATTCCATGCCCCCACTACTCTCTGGGTAAAGAACCTACCTCTGATATCCCTCCTATATCTTCCACCTTTCACCTTAAATTTATGTCCCCTTGTAATGGTTTGTTCCACCCGGGGAAAAAGTCTCTGACTGTCTACTCTATCTATTCCCCTGATCATCTTATAAACCTCTATCAAGTCGCCCCTCATCCTTCTCCGTTCTAATGAGAAAAGGCCTAGCACCCTCAACCTTTCCTCATAAGACCTACTCTCCATTCCAGGCAACATCCTGGTAAATCTTCTTTGCACCTTTTCCAAAGCTTCCACATCCTTCCTAAAATGAGGCGACCAGAACTGTACGCAGTACTCCAAATGTGGCCTTACCAAAGTTTTGTACAGCTGCATCATCACCTCACGGCTCTTAAATTCAATCCCTCTGTTAATGAACGCAAGCACACCATAGGCCTTCTTCACAGCTCTATCCACTTGAGTGGCAACTTTCAAAGATGTATGAACATAGACCCCAAGATCTCTCTGCTCCTCCACATTGCCAAGAACTCTACCGTCAACCCTGTATTCCGCATTCATATTTGTCCTTCCAAAATGGACAACCTCACACTTTTCAGGGTTAAACTCCATCTGCCACTTCTCAGCCCAGCTCAGCATCCTATCTATGTCTCTTTGCAGCTGACAACAGCCCTCCTTACTATCCACAACTCCACCAATCTTCGTATCGTCTGCAAATTTACTGACCCACCCTTCAACTCCCTCATCCAAGTCATTAATGAAAATCACAAACAGCAGAGGACCCAGAACTGATCCCTGTGGTACGCCACTGGTAACTGGGATCCAGGCTGAATATTTGCCATCCACCATCACTCTCTGACTTCTATCGGTTAGCCAGTTCGTTATCTAACTGGCCAAATTTCCCACTATCCCATGCCTCCTTACTTTCTGCATAAGCCTACCATGGGGAACTTTATCAAATGCCTTACTAAAATCCATGTACACTACATCCACTGCTTTACCTTCATCCACATGCTTGGTCACCTCCTCAAAGAATTCAATAAGATTTGTAAGGCAAGACCTACCCCTCACAAATCCGTGCTGACTATCCCTAATCAAGCAGTGTCTTTCCAGATGCTCAGAAATCCTATCCTTCAGTACCCTTTCCATTACTTTGCCTACCACCGAAGTAAGACTAACTGGCCTGTAATTCCCAGGGTTATCCCTAGTCCCTTTTTTGAACAGGGGCACGACATTCGCCACTCTCCAATCCCCTGGTACCACCCCTGTTGACAGTGAGGACGAAAAGATCATTGCCAACGGCTCTGCAATTTCATCTCTTGCTTCCCATAGAATCCTTGGATATATCCCGTCAGGCCCGGGGGACTTGTCTATCCTCAAGTTTTTCAAAATGCCCAACACATCTTCCTTCCTAACAAGTATTTCCTCGAGCTTACCAATCTGTTTCACACTGTCCTCTCCAACAATATCGCCCCCCTCATTTGTAAATACAGAAGAAAAGTACTCGTTCAAGACCTCTCCTATCTCTTCAGACTCAATACACAATCTCCCGCTCCTGTCCTTGATCGGACCTACCCTCGCTCTCGTCATTCTCATATTTCTCACATATGTGTAAAATGCCTTGGGGGTTTCCTTGATCCTACCCGCCAAAGATTGTTCATGCCCTCTCTTAGCTCTACTAATCACTTTCTTCAGTTTCCTCCTGGCTATCTTGTATCCCTCCAATGCCCTGTCTGAACCTTGTTTCCTCAGCCTTACATAAGTCACCTTTTTCCTCTTAACAAGACATTCAACCTCTCTTGTCAACCATGGTTCCCTCACTCGACCATCTCTTCCCTGCCTGACAGGGACATACATATCAAGGACACGTAGCACCTGTTCCTTGAACAATTTCCACATTTCACTTGTGTCCTTCCCTGCCAGCCTATGTTCCCAACTTATGCACTTCAATTCTTGTCTGACAACATCGTATTTACCCTTCCCCAATTGTAAACCTTGCACTGTTGCACGTACCTATCCCTCTCCATTACTAAAGTGAAAGTCACAGAATTGTGGTCATTAATGAAAATCACAAACAGCAGAGGACCCAGAACTGATCCCTGCGGTACGCCACTGGTAACTGGGATCCAGGCTGAATATTTGCCATCCACCACCACTCTCTGACTTCTATCGGTTAGCCAGTTCGTTATCCAACTGGCCAAATTTCCCACTATCCCATGCCTCCTTACTTTCTGCATAAGCCTACCATGGGGAACTTTTTCAAATGCCTTACTAAAATCCTTGATTTTTTTCAACGGATGGAGTGAGAACTTATATCATCAAGAATACACGCAGCAGGTCTGGCAGCATCCAGGCCTGTAACCTTTTATCAGAACTGATAAGATTCTTTCTCCGATCTCCACACGTGCTGGCAGATCTGCTCATCATTTTCAGCATTTTCTGTTTTAAACCAAAAATCTTTAATCCTTGATCTTACTTATTCAGTGTGCTTTGTATAATTACAAGTGGTGTAATATGAAAATGAGTTTCAAAATTCATGGTTCAATTGTGTCATTAACTTCAACAACTGAAGTTTCTTATTCAAAGCAGGGTTGGCAGACAAATTTTCCCTCAAACCCCCCTCCTTGAGCACAGGATGGGTAGCAGGTCCAACCTGTCAGCTTTCTAGCCATGATTTTTATATCATGAAATTCAACATGTGGGTTCTGCTAAAGCAGTCATTTTCAAACGAAGGGTCACGACCAGCGGGTGGGTGTCGGGAGGGTCGCCGGGCCATCGGTTGTGGTGTTCCCAATCGCTGTAAGAAGTGCCCAATGGCCGCAAATGACTTTCAGAATGCTAGGCGCCCTACGCATGGATGGCCCTTCAAAAGTGTGACGGCCTGGAGCCCAGCGAGGCAGACCACCTGATGTCAGTATGCTGACCCAAGACAGATTCTTTTTGAAAATCTATGGAGTCTCCTCTCCAGAAGCCACAGCAGGGAGCAGGCCATGCACCCCCTACAATGCCGCCACATGAGTGAGAAAGATTCCTCCATTTTGTAGATGTCAGCAGTGCTGGTGTGAGCTCCAAGGCCTCTGGTGAACAACCATTAAGAAATTGAAATCAGGAACAGTATAAAGAAGTTTTCTTGAGATATGGGTTTATTAATTGTGCCACTGCAAATCAGGATGAAAACCCCATGTGTGTTATATGGAGGGAAGAACTGACAAATTAAAGATTAAATCCCTCAAAACTTAAAAGGCATTTAAACACTAAGCAGGGTGAGTTTGAGAACAAACCTCTTGATTTTTTTTTCAACGGATGGAGTGAGAACTTATATCATCAGCAGAAGTCCTTCGCAGAAATATAACATTGAATGACAAAGCAAGTGAGATCGTGAGGACCAAGCAGGCTCACCTGTCACATTAAAGGTAAGTGAAAATAGTGGGTTGTGAAGTTTGGGCAGCATGGGTCACGAAGAATGGCCGGTTGGTAAAAATGTGTCCCGGGCAAAAATGTTTGAAAAAAAGTGGGCAGCCGGTAGCACAGTTGTTAGCACTGCTGCCTCTCAGTGTCCCAGGTTCAATTCCAGCCTCGGGTGACTGTCCGTGTGGAGTTTGCAATCTCTCCCCATGTCTACGTGGGTTTCCACTGGGTGCTCGGTTTCCTCCCACAGTCCAAAGATGTGCAGGTTAGGTGGATTGGCCATGCTAAATTGCCCTCAGGGTCCAAAAAGTTATATGGGGTTACTGGGTTATGGGGAGGGAGTGGAGGCGTGGGTTTAAGTAAGGTGCCCTTTTCAAGGGCCGGTGCAGACTCGATGGGCCGAATGGCCTCCTTCTGCACTGTAAATTCTATGATCTACGAACACTGTGCTAAAGAAAGGCAGGACTGACATAACATTCAATTATCTTGCCCAATGACATTATTGGTCCCATGAAGCAATGTTGACTTTGCGTCAAAACGAGTCTCCCATTCCAGCTGCAGAGCTGCGATGAGAGGCACCAACTGCCTGGAAGAGGTCACAATAAGTTTTCATAATTTTCTGACCTTAATACCTTTTGTAGAACAGGTGGAATAGGTGCTTCCCCCAGGCTGTCCATGGAACCTTGGGCCTCCCCAGCTCCAACCACAATCTGATCATCTTCAGAGTTGTCACCACTCACCAACCAGGCAGTAAATGAAGACCTGCTGTTAAGATTGGTCGGGCATCTACCCACCTGAATAGTGCTAATTTGTGACCCACTGTTAGGATCACACACATTGTTCGTGTCTCCCATTAAAAACTGAGAGCAGTGTCCTTGAGCTAAAAGATCAATCACTATCCCAGAGCCCCTGTTCAAAGGGTGTGAACGCTGGGTAAGGACAAGATGGAATTTACCAGCATTGCTGCTATCGAGAAACATTCATCTGGATCTTACACACATAATAGCCAATTCGATGGCACACCAAAGCATGACTTAGCATAGGTTATCATAGAATTTATAGTGCAGAAGGAGGCCATTCGGCCCATCGAGTCTGCACCGGCTCTTGGAAAGAGCACCCTACCCAAGCCCACACCTCCACCCTCTCCCCATAACCCAGTAACCCCACCCAACACTAAGGGCAATTTTGGACACTAAGGGCAATTTATCATGGCCAACCCACCTAACCTGCACATCTTTGGACTCTGGGAGGAAACCGGAGCATCCGGAGGAAACCCACGCACACACGGGGAGGATGTGCAGACTCCGCACAGACTGTGACCCAAGCCGGAATCGAACCTGGGACCCTGGAGCTGTGAAGCAATTGTGCTATCCACAATGCTACCGTGAGCATCTTCAGAATAGATACAGAAAAGACTGCCTGAAAGATACACGTGATACAGACACTGATAGAAGGCATACTGAAAGAAAGACTGTCACTTATATAAATTATATAATGCCACCATACGTTCTACGACAAGTATTTTTGAAGTGTAATCATTGTTGTAATATAGAAAATGCAATCACACAGCAAGCTCCCAGAAACATCAATGAAAGAATTGACCTGATACGGTGTGTGGGAGTGAAGAAGAAGGAGGGTTGGAAAATGTGGCAGTTCTTGTCCTCTCTCTACTCCAGACTTTTTACATTTTGCCTAATTTAAAAGCTGATGTTATATTGTGTTGGCTCAGTGAACTGACATCCACTCAACTTTTCAAAATGAACCTTAACCACAATATTTATTTATAGGGTGTGTGGTAATTAACGGTGGACTTGGTGTTAACCTATTTTGTCATGGTGGGTTGACCAGTTCTCTCAAAACATTTAGACTCATGTCTGAGGAACCATATTGTCTATCCTCTTTACCTTAATGCAGTAAAAAGCAACTACCTAGCTAAAATCTGTCGGCACGAGATGATAACACATTCTGCTTCTCCGTTCCATTCCAGGCGTGCCAGGGTCCGTGCTACAATGGAGATGGGCAGAACCTAACCTCGCGAACAGGTCCCGCACCTCTGCGATTGGAGTATCATTTTAAAAGGGCGCTCCAATCTCAATTAGAAGGAAAGAACAGCTGTGGGGGCAGCCCCTTCACTTTCTATGAAGCCCTCGAGAACAAGGAGCAAGACTCAAAGTAAATTGTGGTTAGAGAAACAGCTGCTACCCTGACTTAATGGATCCCTGCAGAGCTGTAAACATATTCGGATTCTAGTCAGCTATTAATCACAATGCTTTTAGCAGGCAATGGAGTGTGAAATTCAATGTAAACAATCCAGTTCAAAGCATTTAGCCTCCTAGCCATACATCTGGCAATGAAATTGACTGTGAAAATCACTTCAAACGTTTCCACCACATTAAAGGGATTACTTTTACCTTAATCTCACAAACCGTTAAATTCGGCACACTGACAAACTCACGTTATTATTAGGGATATGTATTTATGAGATAATGAGTGATTGTCTAAATGGTTTAGGAGTACAGATGAGCCCATTTTCACCTTATTATGAGAAAGTTTTAACTTTTACATACTGACTGTTTAATGGATTTAATGGTTTTTAAAAATTTATTTACAGGATGCAGACAGAGAACAGTCAAAGGAGCCACATCCCAAGTAAGACCCCCAACCTGAGCCCCATCGGCCCAGTACAAGCCCCCCTGAAACCCCACCTCCCAAGAAGGACCCCCTTGACACCCTGACGACAATTTGTGGGAGAATACTTACCACTCTCCATCCTTCAGACTGTAAGCCGCCAGGTACACGCTCCTCAACACTTGTCCCAATTCATAGAATTGTGTTTTTTTTACAGTGCAGAAGGAGGCCATTCGGCCCATCGAGTCTGCACCAGCTCTTGGAAAGAGCATCCGACCCAAGGTCCACACCTCCACCCTATCCCCATAACCCAGTAACCCCACCTAACACTAAGGGCAATTTTGGACACTAAGGGAAATTTATCATGGCCAATCCACCTAACCTGCACATCTTTGGACTGTGGGAGGAAACCGGAGCACCCGGAGGACACCCACACACACACGGGGAGGATGTGCAGTCTCCGCACAGACAGTGACCCAAGCCGGAATCGAACCTGGGACCCTGGAGCTATGAAGCAATTGTGCTATCCACAATGCTACCGTGCTGCCCTAAATCTGAAATCACGCTAGCGGGTCTCGCAGCTTGGGGGGGTGGGGGTGGGGTCAGAACATCCCAGCTGGCAATGAATGATGCGTCCCGCCTGGCAATGGCATGTGAAACATGGTCCCGCCGAGTCGGGGCAGGAAGCCTGGCTGGGAGGTCGGAAACCTGCTATGGCCGGCAGGGCACAGAGAATCATGACCAGTTTGTCGCCCGGCGCTAATCCCCATTTTGCCCTACGAGAGGATTCCCCACCGGAACGAGATTCCCGATTTTAGCAGCACGGAACAGATAATCCCGGCCTGTATGTCTAGGAAATTAACACTTTTCCTGTGTGCGGCTTTAAGTTTAATGGCGGATGTTGATTACTGGAGAGGTAGAATAATTGTCCTATTTGTGCTTTTGTATGAGCTCAAATATCCCCATTCCAAATATCTATAGTAACATATAGGGAGCTGGGACAATTTTAAATACACTCTTCTCAGCTCTTCACATAACAGTCTGCACAGACTGGGGCAAATTCCTTACGCATGGCTGCCCCTTCGATTGGAGATAAAATTATTTCTTGAATTCAAAGTCATATTTTGATAAACCCAGGTGTACTAACTGGATTATAGCTTTATCTGGTCTCATCACCCTGGAGAAATGTATTGGAGATATTTCGGACAGCCAGCATTTTCTATATTGGTGTAAATGTATAAGTGTGTAAATGTTCAGTGTATGTAATGCATGGCATGGGTGGGTTTAGTTAGTGAGTTAACCGCCTCTATAAAGTGGTATATATCTTCAATTTAACTCGGGTACTTAGTGCTCAGCGGTTTCAATCTTTGTCTCATTGAAGCACGATGATCACATGAGAAATGCATTGAGTCGGGAAAACAAAATCACCAAAATGTGAAGTTTTTGTGAATTGAACCATTTGTTAGCTGATAATGCTGCAGGATTGAATTGTGTGTATTCCCCTTGTTGCACAGTTGGACATTGTGGAAGTCAGCATCCAGACGTGTTCACCAGCAGTCACTTTAGACAGACATATTGAGAGGAAAGAAACCTGAAATTGGCAGAACAACAAAAAATGCTGGAGTGCGCTAAATGCTTACCATTATTCTTTTAGAAAAGGCTGCAGATATGACATGAGACTCATTCCTAATGAGTTACCTTGTGCAAAATAGTTAGAATTTCCGTTTTGAAAATGGAGAATTAGCGATTATTTATAATAAATGAACAAAAACACCTAATTTATAGATTCCAAGTTAAAACTTCACGTATATTCATACACACACATATATATCCCTACACACACACACATATATTGTGGTAAACCACTGTTACACCTGTATTAGGTGATGTCAAGTAGGACCTGTACTACAGGTTCGCCGGTAGCCCCTGCCTGCTGGCTCCGCCCAGTAGGAGGAGTATAAATATGCGTGTCCTCTATTCAGCAGCCATTTCACCAGCTGCTGTGGGAGGCCACACATCTTACTGCAATAAAGCCACAGTTGTATCCAACCTGAGTCTTTGTACAATTGATCGTGCATCAATTTATTGCAGTAAGATTTTCTCGAAGATGGACCTCCGAATCAAACCCGATCGCCTGCAGCTGGATCCGCAGTCTAGCGACGCCAGAAAGGACTTTAATCACTGGCTAGCCTGCTTCGAGGCCTACATCAACTCTGCGACCACCTCTCTGACGGAGGCTCAGAAGATACAGATCCTGTACTCAAGTTTGAGCTCCAGCATGTTTCCGCTAATCCAGGACACCCTGAACTACACGGATGCCATGGCGCTCCTCAAAGAAAACTACGCACAGAAAGCGAACACACTCTTCGCCAGACACGCACTCGCCACTCGCTCTCAACTCCCTGGTGAGTCCATAGAAGACTTCTGGTGTGCCCTAATCCCACTCGTCCGGGACTGTGACTGTCAGGCCGTTATGGCCACCGAACATTCTAACCTTCTTATGCGCGATGCTTTTGTATCGGGGATTGGGTCGGACCTCATTCGCCAAAGACTGCTTGAAGGGGCCACGTTCGACCTAGCGGGGACGAAGAAGCTAGCACTCTCCATGACGGTCGCCTCGCGTAATGCTCAGGCCTACCCCTCCAGCCGCGCGGCCCACCCCTCCTATCCCTTGTGGACCCCACAAACGGCCGCCCCAGCCGGGCCTTTACCCAGCCAATACGCCTCCGCCACACGCTAATCTGCGCACCCCGGGGGTCCCCGATGTCGCTTCTGCGGCCAGCAGAGGCACCCTCGCCAAAACGCTGCCCGGCCCGTGCTGCTATTTGCAAGGCTTGCAGCAAAAAGGGCCACTTCACCGCGGTGTGCCAGTCCCGCGCAGTTGCCGCTATCACCCCCTCCCCCCTGACCCACACACAGTGGGCGCCGCCATCTTCCCACCCCGCAGTCCACGTGCGGCCCATGGGTGCCACCATCTTGTCCAGCCCCCGCAACGTGCGGCCCATGGGTGCTGCCATTTTGTCCCCCGCAGGATCTTCAGGTGCCGCCATCTTGTCTCCCCCACGGGGCATGGACGCCAACAACATTCCACGACCTGGGCCCCCCACGCTCTCCATCTTCGGACGCCAGCGACGACCAACCGCAGCTCGCCTCAATGACACTCGACCAGTCTCGTCCACACAACCTGGCCACCGCTTCGACTACGGTGAAAATCAACGGCCACGCGACCTCGTGCCTGCTGGACTCCGGGAGCACCGAAAGTTTCATACACCCGGATACAGTAAGGCGCTGTTCCCTCGCGGTTCACCCCGCCAATCAAAGAATCTCCCTGGCCTCCGGATCCCATTCCGTCCCGATCCGGGCGTTCTGTACGGTCACACACACGGTCCAGGGTGTAGAATTCAGCGGCTTTCACCTCTACGTCCTTCCTAATCTCGGTGCTGCACTACTACTCGGCCTGGACTTCCAGTGCAATCTCCAGAGCCTCATGCTCAAATTCGGCGGGCCCCTACCACCCCTCACTGTGTGCGGCCTCGCGACCCTAAAGGTCGACCCACTCTCCCTCTTTGCCAATCTAACTTCGGATTGCAAACTCGTTGCCACCAGGAGCAGATGGTACAGCACCCAGGTCAGGACCTTCATCAGGTCGAGGTCCAGCGGCTGCTTCGGGAAGGCATCATCGAGGCCAGCAACAGCCCTTGGAGAGCCCAAGTGGTAGTCGTTAAAACTGGGGAGAAGCACAGAATGGTCGTGGACTACAGCCAGACCATCAATCGGTACACGCAGCTCGACGCATACCCACTCCCACGCATATCTGACATGGTCAATCAGATTGCACAGTACCGGGTCTTCTCAACGATAGACCTAAAATCTGCCTACCACCAGCTCCCCATTCGTAAATCGGACCGGCCATACACTGCACTCGAGGCGGACGGTCGTCTCTATCACCTCCTCAGGGTTCCCTTCGGCGTCAATAAAGGGGTCTCAGTCTTCCAAAGGAAGATGGACCGAATGGTCGACCAGTACGGCTTGCGGGCCACCTTTCCGTGCCTAGACAACGTCACCATTAGCGGTCATGAGCAGCAGGACCACGACGCCAACCTTGCTAAATTCCTCCGCACTGCCACTCTCCTCAACCTCACCTACAACAAGGAGAAGTGCGTGTTCAGCACAACCCGCCTAACCATCCTCGGCTATGTGGTCCAGAACGGAGTTCTGGGGCCTGATCCCGACCGCATGCACCCTCTCATGTAGCTTCCCCTTCCCCACTGCCCCAAAGCCCTCAAACGCTGCCTGGGATTCTTCTCCTACTAAGCACAGTGGGTCCCAATCTACGCGGACAAGGCCAGCCCACTCATTCAGTCCACCCATTTTCCCCTTATGGCTGAGGCATAACAGGCCTTCGCCCATATCAGAGCTGATATAGCAAAGGCCGGGATGCACGCAGTAGACGAGACGCTGCCCTTCCAAGTAGAAAGCAACGCATCAGACGTCGCACTTGCCACCACCCTCAATCAGGCAGGCAGACCCGTGGCATTCTTTCCCCGCACCCATCATGCCTCAGAAATTCGGCACTCGTCCGTCGAAAAAGAGGCCCAAGCTATCGTCGAAGCTGTGCGGCATTGGAGGCATTACCTGGCCGGCAGGAGATTCACTCTCCTCACTGACCAACGGTCGGTAGCCTTCATGTTCAACAACACACAGCAGGGCAAGATCAAAAATGATAAAATCTTGCGGTGGAGAATCGAGCTCTCCACCTATAATTACGA
The DNA here is from genome assembly GCF_047496885.1 of Scyliorhinus torazame. NCBI lineage: Eukaryota > Metazoa > Chordata > Chondrichthyes > Carcharhiniformes > Scyliorhinidae > Scyliorhinus > Scyliorhinus torazame. The sequence continues at coordinate 176,811,991 of NC_092707.1, forward strand.
GATTCTGTATCGCCCCGGCAAACTCAACGAGCCCCCAGGCGCCCTATCCCGAGGTACATGTGCCAGCGCACAAGTAGACCGACTCCGGGCCCTACACGACAACCTTTGTCACCCGGGGGGGTCACACGGTTGTACCATCTTGTCAAGGCTCGCAATCCGCCCTACTCCGTCGAGGAAGTACGGACAGTCACCAGGGACTGCAAGGTATGTGCGGAGTGTAAGCCGTACTTCTACCGGCCGGCCCGTGCGCGCCTGGTGAAAGCCTCCCGCCCCTTTGAACGCCTCAGCGTGGATTTCAAAGGGCCCCTCCCCTCCAGCGACCGTAACACGTATATTCTCAGTGTGGTCGGTGAGTACTCCAGGTTCCCCTTCGCCATCCCCTGACGTCTGCCACCGTCATCAAGGCCCTCAACACAATCTTCGCTCTGTTCGGCTTCCCCGCCTACATCCACAGTGACAGGGGATCCTCATTCATGAGTGATGAGCTGTGTCATTTCCTGCTCAGCAGGGGTATCGCCTCCAGCAGGACGACCAGCTACAACCCCCGGGGAAACGGGCAAGTAGAGGGAGAATGGGACGGTTTGGAGGGCCGTCCAACTGGCCCTACGGTCCTGGAACCTCGCAGCCTCCCGCTGGCAGGAGGCCCTCCCGGATGCACTACACTCCATCCGGTCGCTACTGTGTACCGCTACGAATAACACACCCCATGAACGCCTTTTTGCCTTCCCCAGGAAGTCCACATAAGGGGTGTCGCTCCCGACTTGGCTCGCTGCTCCAGGACCGGTCCTGCACGTCCGACGCCACAAGGCGGATCCGTTGATGAATAGGGTGCACTTGCTCCATGCCAACCCCCAGTATGCCTATGTGGCGTACCCCGACGGCCGCCAAGATACTGTCTCCCTCAGGGACCTGGCACCAGCAGGTTCCACTCATACACACTTCCCCGGCCCGGCGCCACCCTCCCCCGGTGCTCCCAACATTAACCCTACCAGAATCATGCCTCCAACCCTGCCCACGCTAACCCAACCAGGACCATCCCTCCTCCCCCTGCCCACGCAAGAGGATGAAGAGGATTTTGGCATGCTCCCGGGGTCCCACACACACATATATATATATCCCTATACACACACACATATATATATATATCCACACACACACGTCCCTACACACACACCCCTACACACACATATCCCTACACACACATATCCCTACACACACACACAAATGTCCCTACACACACACAAATATCCCGACACACACACACACACATATCCCTACATACACACAAATATCCCTACACACACACACACATATCCCTACACACACACACACACAAATCCCTACACACACACACACATATCCATACACACACACACATATCCCTACACACACACAAATATCCCTACACACACACACACATATCCCTACACACACACACACACATATCCCTACACACACACACACATATCCCGACACACACACACATATCCCTACACACACACACACACACACATATATATAGCTCTACACACACACACATATATATCCCTACAAACACATATATATATATCCCGACAGACACACATCCTTACACACACACACAATATATATCCCTACACACACACACACATATACATCCCTACACACACACACACATATACATCCCTACACACACACACACATATCCCCACACACACACACATATCCCTACACACACACATCCCTACACACACAAATATATACCGACACACACACACACACACATATATATATCCCGACACACACACACACACACATATATCCCTACACACACACACCTATATATATATATCCCTACACACACACACACATATATATCCCTACACACACACACACATATATATATCCCTACACACACACACACATATATCCCTACACACACACACGCATATATATCACAACACACACATATATATATATATCCCTACACAGACACATATGTATATATCCCTACACACACACACACATATATATATATATATATCCCTACACGCACATATATATATATCCCTACACGCACATATATATATATATACATATATATATCCCGACACACAGATATATCCCTCCACACACATCCCTACACATATCCCTACGCACACACATATCCCGACACACACATATATCCCTACACACACGCACACATATATATCCCTACACACACGCACACACACACACATATCCCTACACACACACATATCCCTACACACACACACATATCCCTACACACACATATATATCCCTACACACACACACACAAATATATCCCTACACACACATATATATCCCTACACACACGCACATGTATATATCCCTACACACACACACACATATATAACCCTACACACACACATATCCCTACACACACACACACACATATATCCCTACACACACACACACATATATATCCCTACACACACACACACATATATATCCCTAAATGCACTGACATATCACTACACACACACATATATCCCTACAGATACACACACACACACACATATATCCCTACACACACACATCCCTACACACACACCTTACACACACACAACCTGACACACACACAATATATATCCCTGCACACACACATATATATATATCCCTGCACACACACACACACATATATATATATCCCTACACACACATAAACATACACACATTTATATCTATCCCTACACACACACACATACACATATATATCACAACACACACATATACATCCCTACACACACACATATCCCCACACACACACATATCCCGACACACACACATCCCTACATACACAAATATATCCCTACACACACATATATATATATCCCTACACACACACACACACATATATATATCCCTACACACACACACATATATATATATCTCTACACACACATATATATATCCCTACACACACACATATATATCCCTACACGCACATATATATATATATCCCTACACACACAGCTATATCCCCACACACACATCCCTACACACACACATATATATCCCTACAGACACACACACACACATATAACCCTACACACACATACACATATATATATCCCTACACACACACACACACACGCACACACATATATATCCCTACACACACACAAACATACATACATATATATCTATTCCCACACACACACACACACACATATATATCCCTACACATACACACACACATATCCCTACACACACACATATCCCTACACACACACATATATATCCCTACACACACACACATATCCCGACACACACACACATATCCCTACACACACACACATATATATATCCCTACACAGACACACACATATATATATCCCTACACACACACATATATATATATATCCCTCGACACACACACATATGTATATATATATCCCTACACACACACATATATCTCTACACACACATATTTCCCTACACACACATCCCTACACATATCCCTACACACACACATCCCTACACACACATATCCCTACACACACATATCCCTACACACACACACATATATATATCCCTACACACACATATATATCCCTACACACATATTTATGCCTACACGCACACACACATATATATCCCTACACACACACACATATATATATATCCCTACACACACACACACAGACACACACACATATATATCCATACACACACACATATATACCACTACACACACACACATTTATATCCCTACACACACACAGACAGATATCTATCACGACACACACACACACACACATATATATCCCTACACACACATATATATCCCTACACACACACACACATATAGATCCCTACACATATATATATATATCCCTACACACACACATCCTTGCACAGACACACATCCCTACACAGACACACCTCCCTACCCACACACATAGATATCTCTACACACACACACATATCCCTACACACACACACATATCCCTACACACACTCATACATATATCCCGACACACGCATACATATATCACTGCACACACACACACACATACATTTATCCCTACACATATCCCTACGCGCACACATATCCCTACACACATATCCCTGCACACACACACACACACATCCCTACTCACACACACACATCCCTACACACACACACACATCCCTACACACACACACACACACATATATCCCTACACACACACACACATATCCCTACACACACACACACATATATATCCCTACACACACGCACACATTTACATCCCTACACACACGCACACATATATATCCCTACACACACGCACACATATGTATCCCTACACACACACACACACACACACATATCCCTACACACACACACACACACACACACACACACATATCCCTACACACACACATATCCCCCCCCACACACACACACACACATATCCCTACACACACACACACACACACACACATATCCCTACACACACACATATCCCCACACACACACACACACACTTATCTATCCCTACACACACACAGACGCATATCTATCCCTACACACACACAGACGCATATCTATCCCGACACACACACACATCCCTACACATACATCCCTTCACACACACACACATATATATATCCCTACACACACACATATATCTATCCCCACACACACACACACACACATATATATCCCTACACACACACACACACATATACTTCCCTACACACACACACACACACACACATCCCGACACACACATCCCTAAACACACACACATATATATATATCCCTACACACACATATATATCCCTACACAGACACATATCCCCACACACACACACATATCCCTACACACACACACACATATCCATATCCCTACACACACACATATCCCTACACACACACACACAGAGACATATATATATCCCTACACACACAAATATATATCCCTACACGCACAGACATATCCCTACACACACACATATATATCCCTACACACACACACACACAGAAATCCCTACACACACACACACATATATATATCCCTGCACACACACACATATATATATATCCCTACACTCTCACATATACATATCCCTACACACACACACATCCTTGCACAGACACACATCCCTACACACACACATATACATATTCCTACACACACACATATCCCTACACACACACATATCCCTACACACACACACACACACATATCCCTACACACACTCATACATATATCCCTACACACACATACATACATCACTACACACACACACACCTACATATATCCCTACACACACACATACACATATCCCTACGCACACACATATCCCTACACACACACATATCCCTGCACCCACACATATCCCTGCACCCACACACACATCCCTACATACACACACATCCCTACACACACAGACACATCCCTACACACAGACACATCCCTACACACACACACACACATCCCTACACACACACACACATATATATCCCTGCACAGACACACACATATCCCTACACACACGCACACGTATATATCCCTACACACACACACACACACACATCTATCCCTACACGCACACACATATATATATATATCCCTACACACACACACAGATATATCCCTACACACACAGATATATCCTTACACACACATCCCTACACATATCCCTATTCACACATATCCCTACACACACACACATATATATCCCTACACACACATATATATCCCTACACGCACATATATATCCCTACACACACACACATATATATATCCTTACACACACACACAGATATATCCCTACACACACACACACTTATCTATCCCTACACACACACACGCATATCTATCCCTACACACACACATCCCTACACACACACACATATATATATATCCCTACACACAGACATATATATACATCACTGCACACACAAACATACATACATATATATATCCCCACACACACACATATGTATCCCTACACGCACACATACACGCATATCTATCCCTACACACACACATCCCTACACACACACACATATATATATCCCTACAGACACATATATATACATCCCTACACACACACAAACATACATACATATATATCTATCCCCACACACACACATATATATCCCTACACACACACACATATATCCCTACACACACACACACACATATACTTCCCTACACACACACACACACACATCCCCACACACACATCCCTAAAAACACACACACATATATATATCCCTACACACACATATATATCCCTACACAGACACATATCCCCACACACACACACATATCCATATCCCTACACACACACATATCCCTACACACACACACACAGACATATATATATCCCTACACACACAAATATATATCCCTACACGCACAGACATATCCCTACACACACACATATATATCCCTACACACATACACACACACAGAAATCCCTACACACACACACACATATATATATCCCTGCACACACACACACATATATATATCCCTACACTCTCACATATACATATCCCTACACACACACACATCCTTGCACACACACACATCCCTACACACACATGTATATCCCTGCACAGACACACACATATCCCTACACACACGCACACATATATATCCCTACACACGCACACACACACACACACATATATCCCTACACACACATATATATATATATATCCCTACACACACACACAGATATATCCCTACACACACAGATATATCCCTACACACACATCCCTACACATATCCCTATTCACACATATCCCTACACACACACACATATATATCCCTACACACACATATATATATCCCTACACACACACACACACAGATATATCCCTACACACACACACACATATATCCCTAGACACACACATATCCCTACACACACACACACATATCGCTGCACACACACACATATCCCTGCACACACACACACATATCCCTACACACACATATATATCCCTACACACACACACATATATATATCCCTACACACACACACAGATATATCCCTACACACACACACACTTATCTATCCCTACACACACACACACATGCATATCTATCCCTACACACACACATCCCTACACACACATATATATATATCCCTACACGCAGACATATATATACATCACTGCACACACAAACATACATACATATATATATATCCCCACACACACACATATGTATCCCTACACGCACACACACACGCATATCTATCCCTACACACACACATCCCTACACACACACACACATATATATATCCCTACAGACACATATATATACATCCCTACAAACACACAAACATACATACATATATATCTATCCCCACACACACACATATATATCCCTACACACACACACATATATCCCTACACACACACACGCATATCTATATCCCTACACACACACACATATATATATATCCCTACACACACATATCTATATCCCTACACGCACACATATATATCCCTACACGCACATATATATATATATATCCCTACACACACACACACACACACACACACACACACAGATATATCCCTACACGCACAGATATATCCCCACACACACATCCCTACACATATCCCTACGCACACACATAACCCTACACACACACATATATATCACTACACACACGCACACATAAATATATCCCTACACACAAATACACATATCCCGACACACGCACATCCCTACACACACACATCCCTACACACACACATCCCTGCACACACACACACACATATCCCTACACACACACACACATATCTCTACACACACGCACACATATATATCCCTACACACACGCACACATATATATCCCTACACACACACACACATATCCCTACACACACACACACATATGTATATATATATCCCTACACACACACACACACACACACACACACACGCATATATCTCTGCACACACATATATCCCTACACACACATCCCTACACATATCCCTACACACACACATCCCTATACACACACAGATATCCCTACACACACACACATATCCCTACACACACACACAAAACCCTACACACACACACATCCCTACACATATCCCTACTTATCCCTACACACACACATCCCTACACACACACACATCCCTACACAAACAAACATCCTGACACACACACACACACACACACATATCCCTATACACACACAGATATCCCTACACACACACACATATCCCTACACACACACACACACATATATATATCCCTACATACACACACAAATACCCCTACACACACACACACATATATATATCCCTACACACACACACAAACACACACATATAGATCCCTACACATATATATATCCCTACACACACACATCCTTGCACAGACACACATCCCTACACACACACACATCCCTACACACACACACACACATCCCTACACACACATCCCTACACACACACACACACATATATATCCCTACACACACACATATCCCTACACACACGCACACATATCCCTACACACACACATATCCCAACACCCACACATATCCCTACACACACATCCCTACACACAAACATATCCCTACACACACACACACTTATCTATCCCTACACACACACACACAGACGCATATCTATCCCAACACACACACACATCCCTACACACACACACACACACATATATATATTCCTACACACACACATATCCCTACACACACACACATATCCCTACACACATGCACACATATATATCCCTACACACACGCACACATATATATCACTACACACACGCACACGTATATATCCCTACACACACGCACATGTATATATCCCTACACACACACACATATCCCTACACACACACACACACACATATCCCTACACACACACACACACACACACACACACACATATCCCTACACACACACACATATCCCTACACACACACATATCCCTACACACACGCACACATATATATCACTACACACACGCACACGTATATATCCCTACACACACGCACATGTATATATCCCTACACACACACACATATCCCTACACACACACACACACACATATCCCTACACACACACACACACACACACACACACACACACACACATATCCCAACACCCACACATATCCCTACACACACATCCCTACACACAAACATATCCCTACACACACACACACTTATCTATCCCTACACACACACACACAGACGCATATCTATCCCAACACACACACACATCCCTACACACACACACACACACATATATATATTCCTACACACACACATATCCCTACACACACACACATATCCCTACACACATGCACACATATATATCCCTACACACACGCACACATATATATCACTACACACACGCACACGTATATATCCCTACACACACGCACATGTATATATCCCTACACACACACACATATCCCTACACACACACACACACACATATCCCTACACACACACACACACACACACACACACACACATATCCCTACACACACACACATATCCCTACACACACACATATCCCTACACACACGCACACATATATATCACTACACACACGCACACGTATATATCCCTACACACACGCACATGTATATATCCCTACACACACACACATATCCCTACACACACACACACACACATATCCCTACACACACACACACACACACACACACACACACACACACATATCCCAACACCCACACATATCCCTACACACACATCCCTACACACAAACATATCCCTACACACACACACACACTTATGTATCCCTACACACACACACACAGACGCATATCTATCCCAACACACACACACATCCCTACACACACACACACACACATATATATATTCCTACACACACACATATCCCTACACACACACACATATCCCTACACACATGCACACATATATATCCCTACACACACGCACACATATATATCACTACACACACGCACACATATATATCCCTACACACACGCACATGTATATATCCCTACACACACACACATATCCCTACACACACACACACACACATATCCCTACACACACACACACACACACACACACACACACACATACACATATCCCTACACACACACATATCCCTACACACACACACACACACACGCATATATCTCTACACACACATATATCCCTACACACACATCCCTACACATATCCCTACTTATCCCTACACACACACATCCCTACACAAACAAACATCCTGACACACACACACACACACATATCCCTATACACACACAGATATCCCTACACACACACACATATCCCTACACACACACACACACATATATATATCCCTACATACACACACAAATACCCCTACACACACACACACATATATATCCCTACACACACACACAAACACACACATATAGATCCCTACACATATATATATCCCTACACACACACATCCTTGCACAGACACACATCCCTACACACACACACATTCCTACACACACACATACATATCCCTACACGCACACACTTGTCCCTACGAACACACATATCCCTACACACACACATCCCGACTCACACACACATCCCTACACACACACACACACATCCCTACACACACATCCCTACACACACACACACACATATATATCCCTACACACACACATATCCCTACACACACGCACACATATCCCTACACACACACATATCCCAACACCCACACATATCCCTACACACACATCCCTACACACACACACACTTATCTATCCCTACACACACACACACAGACGCATATCTATCCCAACACACACACACATCCCTACACACACACACACACACATATATATATTCCTACACACACACATATCCCTACACACACACACATATCCCTACACACATGCACACATATATATCCCTACACACACGCACACATATATATCACTACACACACGCACACGTATATATCCCTACACACACGCAAATGTATATATCCCTACACACACACACATATCCCTACACACACACACACACACATATCCCTACACACACACACACACACACACACATATCCCTACACACACACACATATCCCTACACACACACATATCCCTACACACACACACACACACACACACGCATATATCTCTACACACACATATATCCCTACACACACATCCCTACACATATCCCTACTTATCCCTACACACACACATCCCTACACACACACACATCCCTACACAAACAAACATCCTGACACACACACACACACACATATCCCTATACACACACAGATATCCCTACACACACACACATGTCCCTACACACACACACACACATATATATATCCCTACATACACACACAAATACCCCTACACACACACACACATATATATCCCTACACACACACACAAACACACACATATAGATCCCTACACATATATATATCCCTACACACACACATCCTTGCACAGACACACATCCCTACACACACACACATTCCTACACACACACATACATATCCCTACACGCACACACTTGTCCCTACGAACACACATATCCCTACACACACACACATCCCGACTCACACACACATCCCTACACACACACACACACATCCCTACACACACATCCCTACACACACACACACACATATATATCCCTACACACACACATATCCCTACACACACGCACACATATCCCTACACACACACATATCCCAACACCCACACATATCCCTACACACACATCCCTACACACAAACATATCCCTACACACACACACACTTATCTATCCCTACACACACACACGCAGACGCATATCTATCCCAACACACACACACATCCCTACACACACACACACACACATATATATATTCCTACACACACACATATCCCTACACACACACACATATCCCTACACACATGCACACATATATATCCCTACACACACGCACACATATATATCACTACACACACGCACACGTATATATCCCTACACACACGCACATGTATATATCCCTACACACACACACATATCCCTACACACACACACACACACATATCCCTACACACACACACACACACACACACACACACACATATCCCTAAACACACACACATATCCCTACACACACACACATATCCCTACACACACACACATATCCCTACACACACACATATCCCTACACACACACACATATCCCTACACACACACATATCCCTACACACACACACACACACACACACACTTATCTATCCCGACACACACACACATAGACGCATACGTATCCCGACACACACACACATCCCTACACACACACACATCCCTTCACACACACACATATATATATCCCTACACACACACACACATATATCTATCCCCACACACACATATATATCCCTACACATAGACACACACACACACACACACACATATACTTCCCTACACACACACACACACACACATATCCCTAAACACACACACATATATATATCCCTACACACATATATATCCCTACACACACACATATGCCTACACACACACACATATCCCTACACACACACACAGACATATATATATCCCTACACACACACACATATATATCCCTACACGCCAGACATATCCCTACACGCACAGACATATCCCTACACACACACATATATCCCTACACACACACAGAAATCCCTACACACACACACACACATATATATATCCCTGCACACACACACATATATATATCCCTACACCCACACATATACATATCCCTACACACACATCCTTGCACAGACACACATCCCTACACACACACATATTCCTACACACACACACATATCCCTACACACACACATATCCCTACACACACACACACACATCCCTACACACACACATATATCCCTACACACACACATATCCCTACACACACGCACACATATATATCCCTACACACACGCACACATATATATCACTACACACACGCACACATATATATCCCTACACACACGCACGCGTATATATCCCTACACACACACACATATCCCTACACACACACATACACACACATCCCTACACTCACACATATCCCTACACACACACAAATATCCCTACACACACACACATATCCCTACACACACACATATCCCTACACACACACACACACACACACACGCATATATCTCTACACACACATATATCCCTACACACACATCCCTACACATATCCCTACTTATCCCTACACACACACATCCCTACACACACACACATCCCTACACAAACAAACATCCTGACACACACACACACACACATATCCCTATACACACACAGATATCCCTACACACACACACATATCCCTACACACACACACAAAACCCTACACACACACATATCCCTACACATATACACATATCCCTACACACACACACACACATATATATATCCCTACATACACACACAAATACCCCTACACACACACACATATATATCCCTACACACACACAAACACACACATATAGATCCCTACACATATATATATCCCTACACACACACATCCTTGCACAGACACACATCCCTACACACACACACATTCCTACACACACACATACATATCCCTACACGCACACACATGTCCCTACGAACACACATATCCCTACACACACACACATCCCGACTCACACACACGTCCCTACACACACACACACACATCCCTACACACACATCCCTACACACACACACACACACATATATATCCCTACACACACACATATCCCTACACACACGCACACATATCCCTACACACACACATATCCCAACACCCACACATATCCCTACACACACATCCCTACACACAAACATATCCCTACACACACACACACTTATCTATCCCTACACACACACACACAGACGCATATCTATCCCAACACACACACACATCCCTACACACACACACACACATATATATATTCCTACACACACACATATCCCTACACACACACACATATCCCTACACACACGCACACATATATTTCCCAACACACACGCACACATATATATCACTACACACACGCACACGTATATATCCCTACACACACGCACATGTATATATCCCTACACACACACACATATCCCTACACACACACACACACACATATCCCTACACACACACACACACACACACACACACACACACAAACATATCCCTACACACACACACATATCCCTACACACACACACATATCCCTACACACACACATATCCCTACACACACACACACACACTTATCTATCCCTACACACACACACATAGACGCATATGTATCCCGACACACACACACATCCCTACACACACACACACATCCCTTCACACACACACATATATATATCCCTACACACACACACATATATCTATCCCCACACACACATATATATCCCTACACATACACACACACACACACATATACTTCCCTACACACACACACACACACACACACACACATATCCCTAAACACACACACATATATATATCCCTACACACATATATATCCCTACACACACACACATATGCCTACACACACACACATATCCCTACACACACACACACATATCCATATCCCTACACACACACACACACATATCCCTACACACACACACAGACATATATATATCCCTACACACACACACATATATATCCCTACACGCCAGACATATCCCTACACGCACAGACATATCCCTACACACACACATATATCCCTACACACACACAGAAATCCCTACACACACACACACACATATATATATCCCTGCACACACACACATATATATATCCCTACACCCACACATATACATATCCCTACACACACATCCTTGCACAGACACACATCCCTACACACACACATATTCCTACACACACACACATATCCCTACACACACACACACACACATCCCTGCACACACACATATATCCCTACACACACACATATCCCTACACACACGCACACATATATATCCCTACACACACGCACACATATATATCACTACACACACGCACACATATATATCCCTACACACACACACACGCGTATATATCCCTACACACACACACATAACCCTACACACACACACACACATCCCTACACACACACATATCCCTACACACAGACATATCCCTACACACACACACACACACACACTTATCTATCCCTACACACACACACAGACGCATATCTATCCCGACACACACACACATCCCTACACACACATCCCTTCACACACACACACACATATATATATCCCTACACACACACGCATATCCCTAAACACACACACATATATATATCCCTACACACACATATATATCCCTACACACACACATATCCCTACACACACACATATCCCTACACACACACACACACATCTCCATATCCCTACACACACACACACACATATCCCTACACACACACACAGACATATATATATCCCTACACACACACACATATATATCCCTACACGCACACATATATCCCTACACACACACATCCCTACACACACACATCCCTGCACACACACACACATATCCCTACACACACACACACACATATGTATATATATATATCCCTACACACACACACACACACACACGCATATATCTCTACACACACATATATCCCTACACACACATCCCTACACATATCCCTACTTATCCCTACACACACACATCCCTACACACACACACATCCCTACACAAACAAACATCCTTACACACACACACACACATATCCCTATACACACACAGATATCCCTACACACACACACATATCCCTACACACACACACAAAACCCTACACACACACATATCCCTACACATATACACATATCCCTACACACACACACACATATATATATCCCTACATTCACACACAAATACCCCTACACACACACACACATATATATCCCTACACACACACAAACATATAGATCCCTACACATATATATATCCCTACACACACACATCCTTGCACAGACACACATCCCTACACACACACATTCCTACACACACACATACATATCCCTACACGCACACACATGTCCCTACGAACACACATATCCCTACACACACACACATCCCGACTCACACACACGTCCCTACACACACACACATCCCTACACACACACACACATCCCTACACACACACACACATATATATCCCTACACACACACATATCCCTACACACACGCACACATATCCCTACACACACACATATCCCAACACCCACACATATCCCTACACACACACATATCCCTACACACACACATATCCCTACACACACACACATCCCTACACACAAACATATCCCCACACACACACACTTATCTATCCCTACACACACACACACAGACGCATATCTATCCCAACACACACACACATCCCTACACACACACACACACACATATATATATCCCTACACACACACATATCCCTACACACACACACATTTCCCTACACACACGCACACATATATATCCCTACACACACGCACACATATATATCACTACACACACGCACACGTATATATCCCTACACACACGCACATGTATATATCCCTACACACACACACATATCCCTACACACACACACACACACACACACACACACACACATATCCCTACACACACACACATATCCCTACACACACACATATCCCTACACACACTCACATATCCCTACACACACACACATATCCCTACACACACACACATATCCCTACACACACACATATCCCTACACACACACACACACTTATCTATCCCTGCACACACACACATAGACGCATATCTATCCCGACACACACACACATCCCTACACACACACACACATCCCTTCACACACACACATATATATATCCCTACACACACACACATATATCTATCCCCACACACACAGCTATATCCCTACACATACACACACACACACACACACATATACTTCCCTACACACACACACACATATCCCTAAACACACACACATATATATATACCTACACACATATATATCCCTACACACACACACATATGCCTACACACACACACATATCCCTACACACACACACATATCCATATCCCTACACACACACACACACATATCCCTACACACACACACAGACATATATATATCCCTACACACACACACATATATATCCCTACACGCACAGACATATCCCTACACGCACAGACATATCCCTACACACACACATATATCCCTACACACACACACACACACAGAAATCCCTACACACACACACACATATATATATCCCTACACACATATATATCCCTACACACACACATATCCCTACACACACACACATATCCCTACACACACACACATATCCCTACACACACACACACACACATCTCCATATCCCTACACACACACACACACACATATCCCTACACACACACACAGACATATATATATCCCTACACACACACACATATATATCCCTACACGTACAGACATATCCCGACACCATATATCCCTACACACACACACGCACACACATATATATATCCCTGCACACACACACATATATATATATCCCTACACCCACACATATACATATCCCTACACACACACATCCTTGCACAGACACACATCCCTACACACACACACTCACATATTCCTACACACACACACATATCCCTACACACACACATATCCCTACACACACACACACACACACACATATCCCTACACACACTCATACATATATCCCTACACAAACATACATATATCACTACACACACACACACACATACATATATCCCTACACACACATATCCCTACGCACACACATATTCCTACACACACATATCCCTGCACACACACACACATCCCTACATACACACACATCCCTACACACACAGACACATCCCTACACACACACACATATCCCTACACACACACACATGTCCCTACACACACACACATATCCCTACACACACACATATCCCTACACACACACACACACACACACACACACATATCCCTACACACACACACATATCCCTTCACACACACATATATATATCCCTACACACACACATATATCTATCCCCACACATACACACACACACACACACATTTACTTCCCTACACACACACACATATCCCTAAACACACACACATATATATATCCCTACACACACATATATATCCCTACACACACACATATCCCTACACACACACACATATCCCTACACACACACACATATCCCTACACACACACACACATCTCCATATCCCTGCACACACACACAGACATATATATATCCCTACACACACACACAGACATATATATATCCCTACACACACACACACATATATATCCCTACATGCACAGACATATCCCTACACACACACATATCCCTACACACACACACATATCCCTACACACACACACATATCCCTACACACACACACACATATCCCTACACACACACACATATCCCTACACACACACATATCCCTACACACACACACACACACACTTAACTATCCCTACACACACACACACAGACGCATATCTATCCCGACACACACACACATCCCTACACACACACACATATATCTATCACCACACATACACACACACACACACATATACTTCCCTACACACACACACACATATCCCTAAACACACACACATATATATATCCCGACACACACATATATATCCCTACACACACACATATCCCTACACACACACACATATCCCTACACACACACATATCCCTACACACACACACATCTCCATATCCCTACACACACACACACACATATCCCTACACACACACACACATATATATCCCTCCACGCACAGACATATCCCTACACACACACATATATCCCGACACACACACACACAGAAATCCCTACGCACACACACACATATATATATCCCTGCACACACACACATATATATATATCCCTACACCCACACATATACATATCCCTACACACACACATCCTTGCACAGACACACATCCCTACACACACACACACACATATTCCTACACACACACACATATCCCAAAACACACACATATCCCTACACACACACACACATATCCCTACACACACTCATACATATATCCCTACACAAACATACATATATCACTACACACACACACACATACATATATCCCTACACACACATACACATATCCCTACGCACACACATATTCCTACACACACACATATCCCTGCACACACACACACATCCCTACATACACACACATCCCTACACACACAGACACATCCCTACACACACACACATCCCTACACACACACAATCACACACACACACATATATATCCCGACACAGACACACACATATCCCTACACACACGCACACATATATATCCCTACACACACACACACACACATATATCCCTACACGCACACATATATATATATATCCCTACACACACAGATATAACCCTACACACACATCCCTACACATATCCCTATGCACACATATCCCTACACACGCACACACACATATCCCTAAACACACACACATATCCCTACACACACACACATATCCCTACACACACACACACATATCTATCCCCACACACAGACGCATATCTATCCCGACACACACACATCCCTACACACACACACATCCGTTCAAACACACACATATATATATCCCTACACACACACCCATATATATATATCCCTACACACAAACATATATCCCTACACACACACATGTATATATATCCCTACACACACACACACAGATATATATCCCGACACACACACACACACACACACATATATATATATATGCCTACACACACACACATCCCTACACACACTCACACACATCCCTACACACACACATATATATAACCCTAGACACACACACACATATATATCCCTACACACACACAAACATACATACATATATATCTATCCCCACACACGCACACATATATATCCCTACACATACACACACACACATATACTTCCATACACACGCACACATATCCCTACACACACACATATATATCCCTACACACACACACACACACATATCCCTACACACTTATATATATCCCCACACACACATATATATATCCCTACACACACACATATATATATATCCCTACACACACACATATATATATATATATCCCTAGACACACACACACACACATAAAACTCTACACACACATATATCCCTACACACACATCCCTACACATATCCCTACTTATCCCTACACACACACATCCCTACACACACACACATCCCTACACAAACAAACATCCTTACACACACACACACACATATCCCTACACATATAAACATATCCCGACACACACACACACACATATATATATCCCTACATACACACACAAATACCCCTACACACACACACACATTTATATCCCTACACACACACAGACAGATATCTATCACGACACACACACACACACACATATATATCCCTACACACACATATATATTCCGACACACACACAAACACACACATATAGATCCCTACACATATATATATATCCCTACACACACACATTCCTACACACACACATACATATCCCTACACGCACACACATATCCCTACAAACACACATATCCCCACACACACACACATCCCGACTCACACACACGTCCCTACTTACACACACACATATCCCGACACACACACACACACTTATCTATCCCTACACACACACACACACAGATGCATATCTATCCCGACACACACACACATCCCTACACACACACACACACACACACATATATATATCCCTACACACACACACACACATCCCTACACACACACACACACACACACACACATATATATATCCCTACACACACATATATATCACTACACACACGCACACGTATATATCCCTACACACACGCACACGTATATATCCCTACACACACATACACACATATCCCTACACACACACACACACATATCCCTACACACACACACACACACACACACACACACACATATCCCTACACACACACATATCCCTACACACACACACACATATCCCTACACACACACACACATATCCCTACACACACACATATCCCTACACACACACATATCCCTACACACACACATATCCCTACACACACACACATATATCTATCCCCACACACACACACACATATATTACCCGACACATACACACACACACACACACACACATATACTTCCCTACACACACACACACACACATATCCCTAAACACACACACATATATATATCCCTACACACATATATATCCCTACACACACACATATCCCTACACACACACATATATCCCTGCACACACACACATATCCCTACACACACACACACATATCCATATCCCTACACACACACACACATATCCCTACACACACACACAGACATATATATATCCCTACACACACACACATATATATCCCTACACGCACAGACATATCCCTACACGCACAGACATATCCCTACACACACACACATATCCCTACACACACACACACGTATCCATTTCCCTACACACACACACACACACACATATCCCTACACACACACACACGCACATATATATATCCCTGCACACACACACATATATATATCCCGACATCCACACATCCTTGCACAGACACACATCCCTACACACACACACACACATACTCCTACACACACACACATATCCCTACACACACACACACATATCCCTACACACACACACACACATACATCCCTACACACACACATATCCCTACACACACGCACACATATATATCCCTACACACACGCACACATATATATCACTACACACACGCACACATATATATCCCTACACACACACACACGTATATATCCCTACACACACACATATCCCTACACACACACACACATATCCCTACACACACACACACATATCCCTACACACACACATATCCCTACACACACACACATCCCTACACACACACACATATCCCTACACACACACACATATCCCTACACACACACATATCCCTACACACACACACACACACACACTTATCTATCCCTACATACACACACAGACGCATATCTATCCCGACACACACACACATCCCTACACACACACACATCCCTTCACACACACACACACACACATATATATATCCCTACACACACACACACATATCCCTAAACACACACACATATATATATCCCTACACACACATATATATCCCTACACACACACATATCCCTACACACACACACATATCCCTACACACACACACATATCCCTACACACTCACACACATCTCCATATCCCTACACACACACACACACACATATATATCCCTACACACACACATATATATCCCTACACGCACAGACATATCCCTACACACACACATATATCCCTACACACACACACGCACACACATATATATATCCCTGCACACACACACATATATCTATATCCCTACACCCACACATATACATATCCCTACGCACACACATCCTTGCACAGACACACATCCCTACACACACACACACATATTCCTACACACACAAACATATCCCTACACACACACATATCCCTACACACACACACACATATCCCTACACACACTCATACATATATCCCTACACAAACATACATATATCACTACACACACACACACATACATATATCCCTACACACACATATCCCTACGCACACACATATTGCTACACACACACATATCCCTGCACACACACACACACCCCTACATACACACACATCCCTACACACACACACATCCCTACACACACAGACACATCCCTACACACACACATCCCTACACACACACACACACATATATATCCCTACACAGACACACACATATCCCTACACACACGCACACACACACACACATATATCCCTACACGCACACATATATATATATATATATATATATCCCTACACACACACACACACAGATATATCCCTACACACACATCCCTACACACACACACACACACACACATATATATCCCTACACACACACACACATATATATCCCTACACACACACACACATATATCCCTAGACACACACATATCCCTACACACACACATATCCCCACACACACATATCACTGCACACACACACATATCCCTGCACACACACACACATATCCCTACACACACATATATATCCCCACACGCACATATATATCCCGACAGACACACACATATATATCCCTACACACACACACACACACACTTATCTATCCCTACACACACACACACGCATATCTATCCCTACACACACACAGACATATATACATCACTACACACACAAACATACATACATATCTATCCCCACACACACACATATGTATCCCTGCACACACACACACGCATATCTATCCCTACATACACACATCCCTACACACACACACACACATATATATCCCTACACACACATATATATACATCCCTACACACACACAAACATACATACATATATATCTATCCCCACACACACACACATATATATCCCTACACACACACACATATATATTTCCCTACACACACACACACATATATTTCCCTACTCACACACACACGCATATATATATCCCTACACACACACATATATATCCCTACACACACACATATATATCCCTACACACACATATATATATATCCCTACACGCACACATATATATCCCTACACGCACATATATATCCCCACACACACATCCCTACACATATCCCTACGCACACACATATCCCTACACACACACACACATATATCACTACACACACGCACACATACATATATCCCTACACACAAATACACATATCTCTACACACACACATCCTTACACACACACATCCTTACACACACACATCCCTACACACACACATCCCTACACACACACACACACATCCCTACACACACACACACACATATCCCTACACACACGCACACATATATATCCCTACACACACGCACACATATATATCCCTACACACACACACATATATATCCCTACACACACACACATATATCCCTACACACACACACATATATCCCTACACACACACACATATATCCCTACACACACACATCCCTACACACACACATCCCTACACACACACATCCCTACACACACACATCCCTACACACACACACATATACACATATATATCCCTACACACACACACCTATATATCCCTTCACACACACATACCTATCCCCACACACAGGCGCATATCTATCCCGACACACACACATCCCTACACACACACACATCCGTTCAAACACACACATATATATATCCCTACACACACACATATATCTATCTCCACACACACACACATATATATCCCTACACATACACACACACATATACTTCCATATACACACACATATCCCTACACACACACATATCACTACACACACACATATATATCCCTACACGCACATATATATATATATATATATCCCTACACACACACACACACACAGATATATCCCTACACACACAGATATATCCCTACACGCACAGATATATCCCCACACACACATCCCTACACATATCCCTACGCACACACATATCCCTACACACACACACACATATATATCACTACACACACGCACACATACATATATCCCTACACACAAATACACATATCCCCACACACACACATATCCCTGCACACACACACACACACATATCCCTACACACACATATATATCCCCACACGCACATATATATCCCTACAGACACACACATATATATCCCTACACGCACACACACTTATCTATCCCTACACACACACACACACACGCATATCTATCCCTACACACACACATCCCTCCACACACACACATATATATATATATCCCTACACACAGACATATATACATCAATACACACACAAACATACATACATATATATCTATCCCCACACACACATATGTATCCCTACACACACACACACGCATAACTATCCCTACACACACACATTCCTACACACACACACACACACATATATATCCCTACACACACATATATATACATCCCTACACACACAAACATACATACATATATATCTATATCCACACACACACACATATATCCCTACACACACACACATATATATTTCCCTACACACACACATATATATATCCCTACACACACACATATATATATCCCTATACGCACATATATATATATATATCCCCACACACACACACACACACACACAGATATATCCCTACACACACAGATATATCCCTACATGCACAGATATATCCCCACACACACATCCCTACACATATCCCTACGCACACACATATCCCTACACACACACACACACATATATATCACTACACAGACGCACACATTCATATATCCCTACACACAAATACACATATCCCTACACACACACATCCCTACACACACACACACACATCCCTACACACACACACACATATCCCTACACACACACACACACATATCCCTACACACACGTACACATATATATCCCTACACACACGCACACATATATATCCCTACACACACACACACACACATATATATCCCTACACACACACACACATATATCCCTACACACACACACACACACATCCCCACACACAGACATCCCTACACACACACATCCCTACACACACACATCCCTACACACACACATCCCTACACACACACATACACATATATATCCCTACACACACACACCTATATATCCCTTCACACACACATATCTATCCCCACACACAGACGCATATCTATCCCGACACACACACATCCCTACACACACACACATCCGTTCAAACACACACAAATATATATCCCTACACACACACATATATCTATCTCCACACACACACACATATATATCCCTACACATACACACACACATATACTTCCATACACACACACACATATCCCTACACACATACATATCACTACACACACACATATATATCCCTACACGCACATATATATATATATATATATATACAT
The DNA here is from genome assembly GCF_047496885.1 of Scyliorhinus torazame. Taxonomy (NCBI): domain Eukaryota; kingdom Metazoa; phylum Chordata; class Chondrichthyes; order Carcharhiniformes; family Scyliorhinidae; genus Scyliorhinus; species Scyliorhinus torazame. The sequence continues at coordinate 176,838,069 of NC_092707.1, forward strand.
ATATCCCTACACACACAGATATATCCCTACACACACAGATATATCCCTACACGCACAGATATATCCCCACACACACATCCCTACACATATCCCTACGCACACACATATCCCTACACACACACACATATATATCACTACACACACGCACACATACATATATCCCTACACACACACATCCTTACACACACACATCCCTACACACACACATCCCCACACACACACACGCACAAACCCTACACACACACACACACATATCCCTACACACACGCACACATATATATGCCTACACACACGCACACATATATATCCCTACACACACACACATATATCCCTACACACACACATCCCTACACACACACATCCCTACACACACACATCCCTACACACACACATACACATATATATCCCTACACACACACACCTATATATCCCTTCACACACACATATCTATCCCCACACACAGACGCATATCTATCCCGACACACACACACATCCGTTCAAACACACACTTATATATATCCCTACACACACACATATATCTATCTCCACACACACACACATATATATCGCTACACATACACATATACTTCCATACACACACACACATATCCCTACACACACACATATCACTACACACACACATATATATCCCTGCACACTTGTATATATCCCTACACACACACACATATATATGTCCCTACACACACACATATATATATCCCTACACACACACACACACATATATATATATATCCCTAGACACACACACATATGTACATATATATCCCTACACACACACACACATATATCTCTACACACACATATATCCCTACACATATCCCTACTTATCCCTACACACACACACACATCCCTACACAAACAAACATCCTTACACACACACACACACATATCCCTATACACACACACATATCCCTGCACACACTCACCTATCCCTACACACACACACACACACACATATATATATATCCCTACACACACACATATATATCCCTACACACACACATCCTTGCACAGACACACATCCCTACACACACACACATCCCTACACACACACATACATATCCCTACACGCACACACATATCCCTACACACACACACATATCCCTACACACACACACATATATCCCTACACACACATACACATATCCCTACGAACACACATATCCCTACACACACACACATCCCGACTCACACACACGTTCCTACACACACACACACATCCCTACACACACACACACATCCCTACACACACACACACACATCCCTACACACACATACACATATATATCCCTACACACGCACACATATCCCTACACACACACATATATATCCCTACACACGCGCACACATATATATCCCTACAAACACGCACACATATATATCCCTACACACACACACAGATCCCTACACACACACACAGATCCCTACAGACACACACACACACACCTATCCCGACACACACACATATCCCTACACACACACACATATCCCTACACACACACATATCCCGACACACACACATATCCCTACACACACACATATCCCTACACACACACACATATATATCCCTACACACATATATATATACATCCCTACACACACACACAAACATACATGCATATATATCAATCCCCACACACACACACATATATTTCCCTACACACACACACACACGCATATATATATCCCTACACACACACATATATATATATCCCTACACACACATATATATATATCCCTACATGCACACATATATATCCCTACACGCATATATATATATCCCTACACGCATATATATATATATATATATATCCCTACACACACACACACACACACACACAGATATATCCCTACACACACAGATATATCCCTACACGCACAGATATATCCCCACACACACATCCCTACACATATCCCTACGCACACACATATCCCTACACACACACACATATATATCACTACACACACGCACACATACATATATCCCTACACACAAATACACATATCCCTACACACACATCCTTCCACACACACATCCCTACACACACACATCCTTACACACACACACACACATCCCTACACACACACACACACATATCCCTACACACACGCACACATATATATCCCGACACACACGCACACACATATATCCCTACACACACACACACACATATATCCCTACACACACACACACATCCATCCCTACACACACACACACACACACATCCCTACACACACATCCCTACACACACACATATCCCTATACACACATACATATATATATCCCTACACACATACACCTATATATCCCTTCACACACACATATCTATCTCCACACACACACACATATATATCCCTACACATACACACACACATATACTTCCATACACACACACACATCCCTACACACACACATATCACTACACACACACATATATATCCCTACACACACACACACATATCCCTACACACTTATATATATCCCTACACACACACACATATATATATCCCTACACACACACATATATATATATATCCCTACACACACACATACATATATATATATCCCTAGACACACACACATATGTATATATATATCCCTACACACACACACACATATATCTCTACACACACATATATCCCTACACATATCCCTACATATCCCTACACACACACATCCCTACACACACACACATCCCTACACAAACAAACATCCTTACACACACACACTCACATATCCCTATACACACACACAGATATCCCTACACACACACACATATCCCTACAGACACACATATCCCTGCACACACACACCTATCCCTACACACACACACACATATATATATCCCTACACACACACACATGTATTCCCCTACACACACACACATTTATATCCCTACACACATATATATCCCTACACACACAAACACACACATATAGATCCCTACACATATATACATCCCTACACACACACATCCTTGCAAAGACACACATCCCGACACACACACATACATATCCCTACACGCACACACATATCCCTACACACACACACACACACATATATATCCCTACACATACACACATATATATGTCCCTACACACACACACATATATATCCCTACACACACACACACACATATATTTCTATCCCTACACACACACACACACGCATATCTATCCCGACACACACACATCCCTACAAACACACACACACATCCCTACACACACACACATATATATAACCCTACACACACACACATATATATCCCTACACATACACACACACATATACTTCCCTACACACACACACATATCCCTACACACACACACATCCCTACACACACACACATCCTTACACACACACACATCCCTACACACACACACATCCCTACACACACACACACCCCTACACACACACACACATCCCTACACACACACACACACATATCCCTACACACACACATATCCCTACACACACACACACACACACACATATCCCGACACACACACATATCCCTACTCACACGCATATCCCTACTCACACACATAGCCCTACTCACACACATAGCCCTACTCACACACATAGCCCTACTCACACGCATAGCCCTACTCACACGCATAGCCCTACTGACACGCATAGCCCTACTCACACACATAGCCCTACTCACACACATAGCCCTACTCACACACATATCCCTACTCACACACATAGCCCTACTCACACACATAGCCCTACTCACACGCATAGCCCTACTCACACGCATAGCCCTATTCACACACATAGCCCTACACACACACATATCCCTACACACACACATATCCCTACACACACACACATCCCTACACACACACACATCCCTACACACACACACACCCCTACACACACACACACCCCTACACACACGCCCCTACACACACACACATATCCCTACACACACATATCCCTACACACACACACACACACATATCCCTACACACATACACACACACACATATCCCTACACACACACATATCCCTACTCACACACATAGCCCTACTCACACACATAGCCCTACTCACACACATAGCCCTACTCACACGCATAGCCCTACTCACACGCATAGCCCTACTCACACGCATAGCCCTACTCACACGCGTAGCCCTACTCACACGCGTAGCCCTACTCACACGCATAGCCCTACTCACACACATAGCCCTACTCACACACATAGCCCTACTCACACACATATCCTAACACACACACATATCCCATAACACGCACATATATATCCCTACACACACACACACATATCTATCCCTACACACACACACACACACACACACACAGATGCATATCTATCCCGACACACACACATTCCTACGCACACACACACATCCCTTCACACACACACACATCCCTTCACACACACACACATATATCTATCCCCACACACACACATATATATCCCTACACATACACACACATACTTCCCAACACACACACACACATATCCCTACACACACACACACACACGCATATATCCCTACACATACATCTATCCCTACACACACACATATATATATCCCTACACACACATATATCTCCCTACACACACAGATATCTCCCTACACACACAGATATATCCCTACACACACATCCCTACACACATACCTACATATCCCTACACACCCACACATCCCTACACACACACACATCCCTACACAAACAAACATCCTTACACACACACGTATCCCTAAACACACACAGATATCCCTTCACATACACATATCCCTACGCACACACATATCCCTACACACATGTATATCCCTACACACACACACACACACACACACACATATATATATCCCTGCACACACATATATATCCCTACACACATATATATGCCTACACGCACACATGCATCCCTACACACACACACATATATATCCCTACACACACACATATATATATATATCCCTACACACACACACACATATATCCCTACACACACACACATTTATATCCCTACACACACACACAGACAGCTATCTATCACGACACACACACACACATATATCCCTACACACACATATATATCCCTACGCACACAAACATATATATATATCCCTACACACACACACATCCTTGCACAGACACACATCCCTACACACACACACATCCCTACACACACACATATCCCTACACACACACACATATCCCTACACACACACACACGCATCCCTACACACACACACACATATCCCTACACACACACATATCCCTACACACACACACACACACATATATATCCCTACACACACCCATATACATCCCTACACACACATATATATATCCCTACACACACATATAACCCTACACACACACACACACTTATCTATCCCTACACACACACAGATGCATATCTATCCCAACACACACACATCCCTACACACACACATCCCTTCACACACACACATATATATATCCCTACACACACACATATATCTATCCACACACACACATATATATCACTACACATACACACACACATACTTCCCTACACACACACACACACACATATCCCTACACACACACACATATATCCCTACACACATATATATCCCTACACACACACATATATATATATCCCTACACACACACACATATATATATCCCTACGCACACACACATATATATATCCCTACACACACACACATATATATATCCCTACACACACACGCATATATATATATCCCTACACACACACACACACATATATCTCTACACACATATATATCCCTACACACACATCCCTACACATATACCTACATATCCCTACACACCCACACATCCCTACACACACACACATAAATATATCACTACACACACACACATACATATATCCCTACACACACACACATATATCCCTGCACACACAGATATCCCTTCACATACACATATCCCGACACGCACACACACATATCCCTACACACATGTACATCCCTATACACACACACACACACACATATATCCGTACACACACATATATCCCTACATGCACCCACACATATATATCCCTACACACACACACATATATATCCCTACACACACACAAATATATATCCCGACACACACACACACACACATATATATATCCCTACACACACACACACATATATAAATCCCGACACACACAGACACTAACACACACATATCCCTACACACACACATATCCCTAGGCACACACACACACACACATACATACATCCCTACACACACACACATACATATATCCCTACACACACACACACACATATCCCTTCACACACACACCCACACACATATATCCCTACACACACACATATATATATATCCCTACACACACACATATATATATATATCCCTACACACACACACACACACATATATCCGTACACACACATCCCTACACATATCCCTACTTATCCCTACACACACACACATCCCTACACACACACATCCCTACACAAACATCCTTACACACATCCACACACATCCCCCTATACAAACAGATATCCCTACACACACACACACACATATCCCTACACACATGTATATCCCTACACACACATATATATCCCTGCACACACATATATATGCCTACACACATATATATGCCTACACGCACACACACACATGCATCCCTACACACACACACATATATATCCCTACACACACACATATATATATATATCCCTACACACAAACACACATATATATCCCTGCACACACACACATTTATATCCCTACACACACACACAGACAGCTATCTATCACGACACACACACACACACATCTATGCCTACACACACATATATATCCCTACACACACACATATCCCTACACACACACATTTCCCTACACACACACATTTCCCTACACACACACATATCCCTACACACACACACATCCCTACACACACACACATCCTTACACACACACACATCCCTACACACACACACATCCCTACACACACACACACCCCTACACACACACACATATCCCTACACACACACACACACATATCCCTACACACACACATATCCCTACACACACACACACACACACACATATCCCGACACACACACATATCCCTACTCACACACATATCCCTACTCACACACATATCCCTACTCACACACATAGCCCTACTCACACACATAGCCCTACTCACACACATAGCCCTACTCACACACATAGCCCTACTCACACACATAGCCCTACTCACACGCATAGCCCTACTCACACGCATAGCCCTACTCACACACATAGCCCTACTCACACACATAGCCCTACTCACACACATAGCCCTACTCACACACATATCCCTACTCACACACATAGCCCTACTCACACACATAGCCCTACTCACACGCATAGCCCTACTCACACGCATAGCCCTATTCACACACATAGCCCTACACACACACATATCCCTACACACACACATATCCCTACACACACACACATCCCTACACACACACATCCCTACACACACACACACCCCTACACACACACACACCCCTACACACACACGCCCCTACACACACACGCCCCTACACACACACATATCCCTACACACACATATCCCTACACACACATATCCCTACACACACACACACACACATATCCCTACACACATACACACACACACATATCCCTACACACACACATATCCCTACTCACACACATAGCCCTACTCACACACATAGCCCTACTCACACACATAGCCCTACTCACACGCATAGCCCTACTCACACGCATAGCCCTACTCACACGCATAGCCCTACTCACACGCGTAGCCCTACTCACACGCGTAGCCCTACTCACACACATAGCCCTACTCACACACATAGCCCTACTCACACACATATCCTAACACACACACATATCCCATAACACGCACATATATATCCCTACACACACACACACATATCTATCCCTACACACACACACACACACAGATGCATATCTATCCCGACACACACACATTCCTACGCACACACACACATCCCTTCACACACACACACATCCCTTCACACACACACACATATATCTATCCCCACACACACACATATATATCCCTACACATACACACACATACTTCCCAACACACACACACACATATCCCTACACACACACACACACACGCATATATCCCTACACATACATCTATCCCTACACACACACATATATATATCCCTACACACACATATATCTCCCTACACACACAGATATATCCCTACACACACATCCCTACACACATACCTACATATCCCTACACACCCACACATCCCTACACACACACACATCCCTACACAAACAAACATCCTTACACACACACGTATCCCTAAACACACACAGATATCCCTTCACATACACATATCCCTACGCACACACATATCCCTACACACATGTATATCCCTACACACACACACACACACACACACACATATATATATCCCTGCACACACATATATATCCCTACACACATATATATGCCTACACGCACACATGCATCCCTACACACACACACATATATATCCCTACACACACACATATATATATATATCCCTACACACACACACACACATATATATCCCTACACACACACACATTTATATCCCTACACACACACACAGACAGCTATCTATCACGACACACACACACACATATATCCCTACACACACATATATATCCCTACGCACACAAACATATATATATATCCCTACACACACACACATCCTTGCACAGACACACATCCCTACACACACACACATCCCTACACACACACATATCCCTACACACACACACATATCCCTACACACACACACACGCATCCCTACACACACACACACATATCCCTACACACACACATATCCCTACACACACACACACACACACATATATATCCCTACACACACCCATATACATCCCTACACACACATATATATATCCCTACACACACATATAACCCTACACACACACACACTTATCTATCCCTACACACACACAGATGCATATCTATCCCAACACACACACATCCCTACACACACACATCCCTTCACACACACACATATATATATCCCTACACACACACATATATCTATCCACACACACACATATATATCACTACACATACACACACACATACTTCCCTACACACACACACACACACATATCCCTACACACACACACATATATCCCTACACACATATATATCCCTACACACACACATATATATATATCCCTACACACACACACATATATATATCCCTACGCACACACACATATATATATCCCTACACACACACACATATATATATCCCTACACACACACGCATATATATATATCCCTACACACACACACACACATATATCTCTACACACATATATATCCCTACACACAAATCCCTACACATATACCTACATATCCCTACACACCCACACATCCCTACACACACACACATAAATATATCACTACACACACACACATACATATATCCCTACACACACACACATATATCCCTGCACACACAGATATCCCTTCACATACACATATCCCGACACGCACACACACATATCCCTACACACACACACATCCCTACACACACATATATATCCCTACACACACACACACATATCCCTTCACACACACACCCACACACATATATCCCTACACACACATATATATATATCCCTACACACACACATATATATATATATATATCCCTACACACACACACACACACATATATCCGTACACACACATCCCTACACATATCCCTACTTATCCCTACACACACACACATCCCTACACACACACATCCTTACACACACACACACATATCCCTATACACACAGATATCCCTACACACACACATATATCCCTACACACACACACATATCCTTAGACACACACACATCCCTACACACACACACATAACCCTACACACACACACACACATATCCCTACACACACACACACATATCCCTACACACACACACACATATCCCTACACACACACACACACATATCCCTACACACACACACCCCTACACACACACACATATCCCTACACACATACAGAAAGCCCTACACACACATATATCCCTGCACACACACATACATATATCCCGAAACAGACACAGACATACATATATCCCTAAACACACATATATATATATATCCCTACACACACACACATATATATCCCTACACACACCCATATACATCCCTACACACACATATATATATCCCTACACACACATATATAACCCGACACACACACACACACACTTATCTATCCCTACACACACACAGATGCATATCTATCCCAACACACACACATCCCTACACACACACATCCCTTCACACACACACATATATATATCCCTACACACACACATATATCTATCCACACACACACATATATATCACTACACATACACACACACATATCCCTTCACACACACACCCACACACATATATCCCTACACACACATATATATATATCCCTACACACACATATATATATATATATCCCTACACACACACACACACACATATATCCGTACACACACATCCCTACACATATCCCTACACACACACACATCCCTACACACACACATCCCTGCACAAACATCCTTACACACACACACACATATCCCTATACACACAGATATCCCTACACACACACACACACATATCCCTACACACATGTATATCCCTACACACACACACACATATATATATCC